>NC_085117.1:15940824-16548324 GCF_030269925.1 Bombyx mori
TTCCTGTATACTGGGGGTTCTATTACGTTAGGGGTGTGAGTAATTTGTTTTTGCTGAGTAACTGCTTCATTTGATATTCGATTTCTCGTATTTCGAATATAAGATGTAAGTATAGCCACCTATTTCTTGGTAAGTATATAAAAAAGTATCAAAATTTCTATTTTCAAAGAAAATAATTGTTAATGTTATAAATATTATAAGATTTCAACGCTAAGTACGCTTAAACAAAGCCTTTGGTTCTTAGTATAAAGTATATTTTTCTCTGGTTCTCTTTAGGTGATTTCTGTATAACTGAATCCGGTAACAACAAGATTTATTTGAGTTTATCTGACTGACATGTTACGGTGTACGACCAATCATGTTCTACGCTAATACAAGAGCCGCGTTACTACATAATTATGAACATCTTATATTACAGGTCAATAATTTACATGATACATCTTCCCTTTGAGCCCATTGCTTTACAGAGTTTAATGTTGGTTGCAGACACGACTGCCCCGACACGGATTTCCCCCGGGGGCTATGTACTCAAATTCGATAGGAACGGAATCACCCTCTAAGATTTTTCTTTGGAAATTTAAAGCCCCCTCTTTCTATGATTAAAGTTTATTTCTAGGAGGGTCTAAGTTATGTTCTTATCTTAGGTGCGATAGTTCCGTTGTTGGTTACTAATATACTTTACTAATATGTAACTAAGTTTACTAATATGGTTACTAATATAGTTAAAATATTTGTGTGTGCGCATTTAGACATATAAAAATGATTAATGAGTAATTGAATATATTTTTCACATAGAGCAATAGGGCTGGTTGTGATTTAGAAATTAAATAATCGAAATAAGACTAGCTCTTAACATTTCGACTTTAACTAGCCTAATGTAATAAATCTTATGTAAAAGGTATCTGAAACACTGCCATGAGAACTAAGTAGTACATTAATGTAGAGCTGAACATCCAAAAAAGGAAGCTTCTTCGGACACATCATGCGGTTTCTCAGACATGAATTAGGAACGCTCATAATTTTAGGTCGCATAGAAGGCAGGCGCACCGTGGGCAGAACACCAGCCAGATGGTAAGATCTGGTTAAGAAAGCGGTTGGTGGCAGTCTATACCATGTGGTCCATGCCACCCAGGACCGAATACTATGGAGGAATGTCACATGTGGTCGCGATCCTCAGCAGTGAGGGAACTATGAAGAAGAGAAAAGCTATCTAAATCTTCTAAGCTACTGCATGACTTTTATGCATTTTACACAATTAACAGGCAGTTCTTCTATTTAAAAATGACCACGTAAATTTTACAAAACTCTAGTGAATGCAACTGTATTAGGGGTGACGTCATTTGGAGTTAAAGTATATGACGAAAAAACCATAGATTGTTCACGTAAACACCGCGTTAAGATACATGTGACGTCATCATAGTTAATGTTACTCCTTAGCAGTTTTTGTGGCTACGAACGACTGATTGAATTGACTTTTTTTAACGTAAAACTGTTTTAGATTTTTTCTCGATCGTTGGTTGGGTAAAGAAATTCGAGGCGGGAAGTAGAGTAATGCAAAAACACACCACAAAAACATTAATGCCGTCCACTTGGAGACATGAAGTCAGGGTTCAGTTGAATTAAATCACTTTTACCCTTGAAACCAGAAATTTTTGCTGCGCGGCTAAAACTTACACAACTGTAGTAACAATTAAAAGAGAAAGTTAAAAAATTACGTTATGACTACGGAGTGATGGAAATAATTTTCAGTTTCATACATGTATACATCATAGGTAGTCGAATTTACTATTAACATGGTAGATTCTTTGACCATCAATTTAGGTAGGTAAATGTTAAGTAGGAAGATCATTCAGTTTGAAAATACTGTTACAGTTGTAGCTAATAAAAACACGGACATAGACACATTCATTTTTATCCATATTAACTTTTAAATGGATCGCCCACTTTTACATTGCTTTCATTTAAATATCACAATGAGTGTTTATATTGTTATAAGTCTAGTGCAGATGCATTGCACTCAGGTATTGCGTAAATTAATGTACATGTATGTACAGGAGCTGCAAAATATGTAGAATTTGCTAAATTAATTTATATCGGAACGACCAATAGTTGCAGTTCAGTTCAGTTGTCCTATGTATCTGAATGTAGCGCACGATGAATTAAGTTTTTATAATATAATTACGAATGAAACTTCATTTTTCACTACAACTTCCTATAATGCTACGAGTGAGACCACGGTCTTGTGAAAAGCTCGTTTCGCGAAAGTGTCCTCACATTGCTTCACAGTTCACAGAGGCCGTTGACTACAATGTTGTCTGTCCTTGTTACCCTTGCAACTACACTCTTCCTTAAATCGAAATCAAAGCTCGTCGGGATTGGAGCGTTGTGAAGCTCGTACGCTTCACACATTAACATGAAGTGTGACGTAAGTAGAGTTGCGTTCTGAGAATAACGTTAGGCGAAATATTTCTCCGCAGCGAAAAGTTGAAGAGTACTAAATAAAACAATTTAATGTAGAACCTTAATTTTTTTTGTGTCCGTCGTTATATAAAGTTAAATACCAATAAAAAATTAAGATAAAACCTCATAATCGATGTTTTATGTGGGTGAATAAGTGAAAAATTGGGAACACAAAGTCTTTAAATTCAAACATCTAGAATAATAATTACAGAATAGCTTATGTACGAAACGTACCTGCATATGGCGGATGATCAGTTTGTGTTTATGTCAATAAGCAACTAAAATTTTGGATTTGCGCGGGTGTGGATAAAACATTTTAAAATAAATTATGTGTTTGTGAAGCCTGTGAATTGTGTGTTATTTTTGTGATAATGTTTTTCTTTGGAAGACTTTTGGGAACACTGAAATCATCGGTGTACTATTAAGGGTATGTATTTGTTTTATGTATACTTCGATATAAATTAATTTATAAAAAAAACAAATGCCGTTAAAGTCAATACATTCACATTATGATTTAATCACGCGTTTACAAAACAATAAATAGTGCATATGTTGGGAGGAGCGTACGATTTCTGTTGAAGATTCGAGTGTAATTGATTTGTCTCTTAGGTTATCGTAAAATGTTACTGTAACTACTGACTATTCAAAGTTTGACAAAACAATTTGTATTGTTTTTTAACTTACAGAACTTTAGCTATAAAGAATCAGTAAAGTTTATGAGTCCAGTACAGTAAGTTCAGTATTACAGTAGAATTCGTAATTAAAATTTTCATGTTTCGCTGTGTTCAGTAAAAGTCTCAGTCAACATTAAGAGTTTTTTCAATTAAGGAGAGCATCGTGTTATCGAATCACAAAATCTGAAATCTATAGATCTTCAAACAGTGAAAAAGATTAAGATTTGTTAATTTATTGATAAATAAGATGCAAAGAGGTGAACATTAAGATGACAGATTCCAAATTCAAATACTTAAAAGTTAATCTCTAAATCCCTGCAGTTTGTACTTGAATCGTTAAATTCATAGGTACTTTAAATTAAAAAAATATGAGTTGGCCTTTCTGTGAACATCATGTTTTTGTCATTGATATAATGAATTATAGTTTATATATATATATATATTTATACAATAATAATTAAAATTTTCAAGGTGCAAAGAAACTATTCCCAAAAATGAAGACAGGCCAAGCTGCCGATTTCTAACAAAATAGCATAAAAAGTAAACCAACAATTATTAAATTTGAGATGATAACTTACTTATAGACTAATGTCCCATGCACAATTAACTGAATATAATTACTTTTAAAAAAAAGATGATTTAATAGTGAGCCAAACAAAAAAATTCAAGTAATATTTTTATGAGGTTGAACCTTGCTAGAATCTTTGGCCAAAGTAGTAAAATTCTTGTATTATCGTTGGTTCTTGAGATGTGTGAATTTTTTGAAGTAAATGAGACATTTTTAAGTTAGTAAAAATTATGTTGAAACATTCTATTATGTGCGTAAATACAGGTCACCCTAATAAAAGTCAAGTTAAAAACATTCTTCCAGGTGTTTTTAAAATTACAGATTCATGATATATTTACTTGCATAATATTTTTAATCATGCCTAAGCTAAGTCTGTATAGTCTTAAAAGAAAATTTAAATGCCACTGTTAAATGGAACAATAAAAATCAGGAAACTATTTGCAATAATGCTTCAACGCAGTTTACAACCCATTAATCAACATATCATAATAAATGTTCCATCATATAACATCATTATTTATAGAACATCTTGTTAGTGTTTAAACATAAGCCATGCTGTGTTTATAAATGAGACGCATGTGTTTAACTTATATCAGAATATCTTCATAAAACCATTAATTTATGTACATCTGTTGATGAATTATAAAGACTGACCCTTATAAAAATTAGGTGACTCTATTAAGTTTTTGTTAAATGTGAGAACATTATTAATTGGCATTTCAAAAGAAGTGTGTTTTAAGAGGTTTTTGTTTGTGTAATGTAATAAATTATAGTTATTTTTTATTAGTCTTATTGAAATCTAATCTCTGCTTAAAAATCTAATGTATTCTTTTATATGTAAACCATGTTAAACTTGTGTTTCTATTCATAATCAACAATAAATTGAAGTGTGCTCTGACAAGTTTTTCAATACAAATTTTTTACTAACTTTAAGCAGCCGTGTATGTCTACAATTCCTATTTTTTGGTCAGTAGTCAACCTTTGCTTATAGACATTAGTAATTTCAGATGCATAACTGCCAGCTGCTTACTTAATATTAACATAAATCATAACAAGAAAGTATTTTTATGATTTGGAACATCATTTAAACTATCATCCAAAACAATACTGGTATTCTAAAGTTTACTTTTATCCATACAATTATTTGTAGTTCTTTGTACTGGGCTTAAGTCGATTTTTAAGGAATTTGGACATGTTATTTCTATAATAAACCTATTGGTAATTGTATTGCTATTGGTATTTTAAGTTAAAATTGTAGATTATTTACTTATCTTAGTTATTTTTTTTGGGATAATGATATTAACATACAAGTGTGACTCAACAGAAATTACATACAAATAATTCAATAGATACAATAAGGATTCACAAATAATGCTAAGGAGTAGCAATTGTAGGTGTGATTGATCAAGTTAGTGCGAAACATAATATCAGACTGGCTTGCTATATTTATTTTGTATGTACCAACCCTGCCATGTTTACACTTAAAATTTAAAAAAAATTCAAAGAAAACAAACTTTAATCTCGCTAGTTAATAACCTATTAATAGACATTCTATTTCTTACATTTAAAGAAGATACTAGCTATAGGAAATTTATATTGGCCCGGATTGAGTTTTTGTACTAATTTTAGAAAATTCCAATCAAAAGCTATTAGAATACATTTTATTTGATCTTTCTGTTCAAATCATCAACTACCGATTTATATCTTTCAAGTGGGTTATTTATTTCTTGTAATTTCCTTGATGTAACATAAACAGAATTCTGCTTATGAATGTTATTTTCAGAGAATTTTCATGAATTCGATTTTCAGACCTAATAATAACCCGCACTTGAGCTTTTTAGGATACTTTACCAGTTACGAGCTACGAAGTTCAGCCATGATGTTAATCGAAAGTATCAAATTATTTAGCAAATACACCAGATCCACTAATGACCGAGGCAGATAGGAGGAACCTTTGACACGTATATTATCTGTGAACAGTACAATTATGTGATGAACTCAGCTGAACTATCAAAAGTGTATCACACAAGGAAGAAATGCTTGCTGATAGGTTAATAAACAGCAACCGTCTTTAATAATTCATAACTACAGAATAACGTACTCAGTATAGTAGAGCAGTGAGTTTTATAGCGTTCAAACGGCGGGAATTCATAACGAACATAAAACATCACAAGATTAGTTGGGGTGGAAATGTAGTGTAGTAAGGATGTTACTGTTTTGAAGAAAAAAACAAAGGACCGTGAAACAGTCATCGTTATAGTCTGATATTAAAACGGAAAATGGATGAAGCGAGGTTTTAATACTGATATTATAGGTTTAGATCCGATTACTTTGTTTTAAAATTCACTTTTGTTTAAATGGGTTCGTGTGTAAATTTTTTTTGTTGTTATTAGGGCTCACTAATGACTTGCTGCTAAATATGAAAATAAGAGTTTTTTTTAGTCCTGATTCCTTCATATGTGTGCAATTGCAAAGATAATCGGACGTCCGTCAGAAAGTTGGTGAAATTATGTACTTTAAAGTCTTACTTAAATCTGTTTCTAACAATAGTCTCTTCGAAAATACAGTAGGACAAGCTGAAATTGAAAAAAAATATATAATGAATATCTCAAC
Source organism: Bombyx mori (assembly GCF_030269925.1). Taxonomy (NCBI): domain Eukaryota; kingdom Metazoa; phylum Arthropoda; class Insecta; order Lepidoptera; family Bombycidae; genus Bombyx; species Bombyx mori. The sequence goes on from NC_085117.1 coordinate 15,947,140, forward strand.
GAATGGCAAGAAATGTTCTCGTCAAATAATCTCTCCATTCGTAATATCCCGCAAGAAATAAACGAGCAATGATTACATCGATATAATTAAATTGCGCCGGGCATTATAGTATTGGATGCCTAAATAATTGTCCCCGTGTTCTCATCCGTTTGTAAAGTACTCAGTGCGCACCGATTCGGGTAACCTATTAGATGAAATCGTTATCTTATCTCACGGCGTGTAATCAAATCACCGGTCGTGTCATTGTCCTCTCCCCGTGGTATCGTTGCGTTTTAAGGCAGACTAAATCGTAAGATCACAAACGAACTTCTTAACCTTGAAGCGGTTTTGATAATTTGTCAAAAAATACCGGCGAGCTCAAGGATTATTAATCTTTGTAATCACAAGCTATTACGCTAGTATTTTCCGTTGCAAACTTTTGTACAATAGCTGGGCTTTTTTGTTCGAAACTTTCTGTTTTTGGACTCACTAACAATGTTACTAAATAAAATTAAATTAATTAGTTATGCTTTCATTTTTATTTGATTTGATTTTAGAAACCACTGGATCCACTGTCATCAAAAATCGGTTCATATCCACACTCATTCTCAGTTACACGGGAAACATAATTGTTTCGCGGCTTAAATCGGTAGTAAATTCAGATTTAATTATATTCGTCGGAATAATTTCCTTCCATTCTGTTCATAATCAATATAAAGTTCATGATTATAACAGCGTACAGACATTTTGATGTTGAATTTTTTTTAAAAACATGACATAAAATTGCTGGAGGATTTTAAAATGTTTAAATACAGTTCTAGTTTGATAATTATCAGTATTGTGTGATTGTATTATTCGTCAATACATGTATATCTAGGATGTAATGAATATTGTCTGAGACAATTCCTTACTTACTATTCTTTACGAACTATTCCTTACGTACAAGTTGGACATTATTTTGTGCGGCGAGCCATCATCCACTAAACTACCGGCATTAAAATCATTAATAATCCGATTATTTAGTTGGAGATAAATGTACCTACGACTTGCATAGAAATAGAAAATGTTATCAGTGCATTTTTACATCGCGTGACTGCTGAACTTTTTGTCTCCAAAATTAACAGTAACTAAATCAAAATCTGTTAAGAAATAAAAGAGCTGTAAGCGCTTTAATTTCATGCTGAACAGAGAATCGATTAATCGTACGTTAAATAATGATCTCAAATGTTCACGAACGGATTTTATAATTTAAATAAACACTTGCAAAGCTGGATGGGGATTTAGCTTCCCATATCAACTTTCACCTTTAAGTTAACTATACTTGAGACCTTAGAACTTATATCTCAAGGTGGGTGGCGCATTTACGTTTTAGATGTCTATGGGCTCCAGTAACCACTTAACACCAGGTGGGCTGTGAAATAAAAAGAAGGAATAAAAAGAAAAGTTTAATTACGTAAAATAATACATAAGGTTTTCCGTTAATTTTAGTCTAATAGTAGTCTGTAATCATTTTAATTTCAAGAATGATCGATCTCTTTCTCAAGTTTAATGATAGTATCTCTAAGTCATTCGGTTTTTAACAAAAAGTACCCAATTAAGATACCCAAGAAACTACATGACCAAATCTACAATCTAATTTTGTGTTATCTTTATTTATTTATTTTAAAAGTAATTATAAGTTTTAATGAATTTCGACTTTATGGTTTCTCTAAAAATAACCATTTACTGGTTGATTTTTCTTGCAGAGAAAAATAATGAAATCATTTATCATTTTTCGGCTGATACCGCGTGCCAAACCCGTCGGGGTCGAGACACGTCGATACCTAAATGCATAGAATACGTAAAGTTTATCTACAATTCTACATGAATAATATTTGTCTGTGTTTTTGAAATAACAAGCTGTATGTAATTCAAAACAAAACTTTATATCTATACCATCTTTCAATATTTACCTTTTGAAGTATGAACTTTCGCATGGTATCAAATTTTTAATGTAACTTTATGAATTAAGAAACAGAAAAAAAAGGAAGAGCTCTGAAGATATGTACTTGGAGCTAAGCCTTTTTGTATAAACTATGAAGAACCTACACCACAGAAAATAAACCTTATTTATTATGAATTATGTATTAAAATTATTCATCATATTATGGTACGCATGTAACTACCATATGTTTACACATTCACACAGTCAAAGTATCAGTGATGTGTGATCGGGATGAGTTAAAAAATATAAAACGTCTACTTAAAAAAATAACTCTATTTATCATTCCTTAATGGCTTAAAATGAATAGGGAGGATCCTTTTGATTTTTTTTTCTTCTTCTTTAGAATAAATCGTTTAAGGAATTAATTAAATCGAAGACTTGAGGGAAGATTGATTCGTTTTTAATCGAAACGTTTTTACTTTTTTTGTTCGAGTTCGGAAGCCATCGAGTTTATTGACATTTGTATTGCGATGTTATTCGTAATCTCGGATACATCAACTCGAGTTCGCTTCTGAAGCGCTTATATCGTTTTATTTTTTATTTTTTATTGCTTAGATGAGTGGACGAGCTCACAGCCCACCTGGTGTTAAGTGGTTACTGGAGCCCATAGACATCTACAACGTAAATGCGCCACCCACCTTGAGAATAAGTTCTAAGGTCTCAAGTATAGTTACAACGGCTGCCCCGCCCTTCAAACCGAAACGCATTACTGCTTCACGGCAGAAATAGGCAGGGTGGTGGTACCTATCCGCGCGGACTCACAAGAGGTCTTACCACCAGTAAGCTTATATCATTTGAAAATGTAAAATCATGAAGTAACCCTAACTTATAAATTGGAGAATCCGCTTACGGACGCCTGGTCGAAAGGGGTAACGGAGCGGGTTTGCTTAGTCCTGGCCCACTGAGTTTCTCGCCGGATCTTCTCCGTGGGTCGCGATTTCGATGCGGTGATAGATTCTGCGAAGCACTGCTCTTGCTAGGGCTAGTGTTAGCAAATTCTCTCAGGTTGAGCCCGTGAGCTCACCTACCTGTCTGGGCGTAGCTGAAATAGCTACCAGCGAATAGTTTGGTAGGAAAAAAAACCGGGTTACTTGGATCACGTCGGTCTCCGGGGCCAAAAAATGACTACACTAATGATATGCAATTTCAAAACATACAACATACAATTAGCTGAAATGTAAACAACACTTTGCTTCTTAGCGTTTTTTCTTAAGTTTAAATTGTATGTAGTACAATAATTACATAGCTTTTATTTCGCATCCGATTTAGGTGTGACGTCATTTGTGGTCGAAATTATCGACGAGCATAGATCATATAGCTATTAGCCACAAGTGATCATGTCGTGTTATCATTGATATTTAGATTAACATGAAAAACGAATAAAATTTTGCAAATATCTGATTCTAGTTAGTGATTTGAATTAAAAATCATTAATATTATTTTACAAAAACAATAATTGAATAATGGTTAATTTATTGACGCCTCATAAACTGCACTTCTAAATTGTTTTTCTTTCATGTCGCTGATGATGTGAGATATCCGTTTGTATGAAAATAATATTAGTAGTATTGATTGAAGATTAATTGGATTAATTTTTAATGGGTTTTAACGCATGTCGTCTATTCCGTGGAATGTTGCTTTGCATTGCATTACAAGAAAATCTTTAGTGTTATTATTAACGTTAGAAGGACCCACATGTATTAGCTTGGTTAATGTAAACAGTAGTAGGTATACATCCGCAATAATTGAACCTATTCAATGTCAATGCTGTATGCCATATTTAAAGAACTATCATGGCGTGATGTATAACATAATATGTAATTTATATTAGTGTACAAGTTTAGGATTTACAAGCAATTAATTATTTACAATTATCTCGCTGTAATTCCGTCCAACTGTGATTATATGTGAAATAATGGGCGTATTTTATATGTATATAAAGTATTATGAAGTTGCAGTTTAGTAGAAAGTAATTTTTGTATATATTTTTTTCTATCAATTAAAATATGCACCAATGGTATCGGTGCATCTCTGCGAGCTCAGTGGTGTTTTTTCAAAGCTCTTTTTGAAGAGGTCAGGTGCACGGGAGCTAACAAAATCCTCAAAGGCATTTTGTTTTAATTCATTTGAATTTACAATTCATTACCAGCCATACATAAATTACCTTTTAAATGCCCAGTATTGGAAAACGGCAATTGCTTAGTGAGGATGATAGCGGAAAATGATCGGCTCCGACGTTCCTAACAAGCCAATTAATCTTTTATGATTTACAATAGTTTGTCAAGCAGTTAAGTAGAAGGTGTCGGTGTGCATAAGTAGGATGCGCGAGTCTGCATATGTAGATGCTGTCGCGAAGCTGAACTTCCAGTTTGATTGTTGAAAGTCATTAATAAAATATAATTGAGATCTTCTATCTCAAAATGAGTGGTGGTAATGTTTTTTTAGTGTGGGTTCCGGTAACCAATTACACCGCTTCTAAAAGTCTATAAATATACTAACTATCTATGTAGTCCAGATTTAAAAAAAAATCTAAATCATTTTAAATGTAATTAGTGTGTTATAAATATGTGCCAGTACCAAAACCTTTTTTATTCGATCCTCGTATACGTTGATGATGTTAAATAGATCCGAGTAAAAAATAATTAAAAAAAAACCCAAAAATTAATAGTATTTTTTATTAAATAAAAAGGGTACGTCGTGCAAACGTTTTTATGTAGTCGTATTTAATATTTCGTAATGAAAATTCTTTTACTTTACCGAATCTCTCAAAACACTCGTATATTGATTGGTACGCTGTATATGTATATCTTCGAAACTGGGTCGTATCTTTGCGAGATGACTGGTGCTTTGTGACTAATGACGTCGTAATCGTCAAATCGTTTTTCTCTGAATTCATTGCTATGATTTTTCGAAGTTTATCTCAAAAGAGCAACATCATAAAAGCGCTCTAAAATGATGAACGAATCGTAAATCGTTCGAGATAGTTATTAAACAAATTTGCCTGTCCGGGTTCGATTCGGGTGTATTTTGCGAAAGATATAAATATTGTATAATGTATATAATTGTATAATCTCACACGGACGTGGTATGGAAATGGTAGTGCAAGGTAAAGGGGGAAGAGGTCGACCGAAGAAGACATGGATGGAGTGTGTGAATAATGATATGAGAGAGAGAGAGGAGTGAGTGTAGAGATGACGGCTGATAGAAGAGAATGGAAGAGAAAAATTCTCTGTGCCGACCCCACCTAGTGGGATAAGGTAGAGAAAAAGAAGAAGAATTGTATAATCTCATAATTCTTGACTTGACTCGTATATATTTCTCGTATCCATAACATAGAAGAAAAACAATACTCTGGGCTTTTATTTATTTAAAACTAGCTGACCCGGCAGACTTCGTAGTGCCTCAATCGATAAATTAATAAAAGACACATCAAGGGGACACATCAAAGGAAAAACAAAATTGTTTGTTTTTATATAATTCCGAGCTTTTTTATATTTTTTCACCTTTTAAACCTTCCTTGGACTTCCACGAATAATTCAAGACCAAAATTAGCCGAATCGGTCCAGCCGTTCTCGAGTTTTAGCGTGACTAACGAACAGCAATTCATTTTTATATATAGAGAAGATAAAGCAGTCCTCCCACCCTTCAGACCAATGCATGACAGCTTCGTAGTACAAACAGGCAGGATATGTCCTACCACCAGACTGGTAAGAAACAATACGAGCTCCAACCACTACGTACGTATAGTGAATGCTCATTATGCTTCCTTCATTTGCGTTTTCACTATTCGCGGATTAAAAAATACGACCCAATGTCTATGTTCGCGGCTAAAGATTTATTTATTCGTGGATCTAATTGGCACATCGATACATACACATTGATAAAAAGGATTCCAATAATAAAGGTGTCCAACCGAATATCCTTTGTAAATGCGCTTTTCCATTTTCACAGTTTCGGTATTCGCGGCATATTTACGGACGAACATACTGGGTGTTAGGAGACCGCTTCTGAAAACGAAAACAGACGATAGTACTAATGAAACCTTTGATGTTGGGACGGAATAAAAATTCATTGCTGGGTTTTTTTAGTAAAGTAATGTATTTTTTATGAAACTATAGTTTCATTTAGCTGTAGGTACTAACATGATGGAGCGTAAATAATACTAAACGTTTTAAAAATATGTTTTTTTTTAAATCAGGATCGATATTATTTCCGTCCCATCATCGCCGAAAAAAACCGTTTAATTCGATGTAAGGTTGGGAGATAGCTGGAGTACGCAAGCCTTCAATAAAAATCGTACTGCGATATAAAAACAATCGTACACTTACTATGTTTGTTTAGCTAAACCAATTAACATCAGGTTTGTTTTTATTGCCGTATAGGCAAATTCAAATTCAAATTCAAAATCATTTATTTCAACTTGGATGTCATCAAAAACACACTTGTTGAATGTCAAAATGTAAAAGAAAATGTTAACTCTACCACCGGTTCCAAAAAAAGCCACAGTCCTGAGAAGAACCGGCGAAACAAACTCAGCGGGCAGACGAGCATACGGCCCACCTGATGGTGAGTGGTTACCGTCGTTCATGGACGTCAGCAATGCCAGGGACAGAGCCAAAGCGCTGCCTACCGTTTAATACTCTCCACCCATAAGAAAGAAGTAAATAAGAAACATTTTATATTACGATTATTTTCTCATCTAGGGCACAATGATCCGGGCAATATATAAAAAATGTTAAAACATCAGATATTGTGTTCATTTGTAATTAGATAGCGTCCTAAATTGTTAATATATTCAATTACTACGAATATACTTTGTTGATGTTGATGTTTATTATTCCCAAAGACAATCAAACGGACGGCAGACAGTCTAAATTGCAAATGCTAATTTAAAGTTGTGTTGTACTTTTAATGAGTTCAAAACTGTGTTCTATTTCGATTCAATGATTGTTATTGTTACTATGCTGTTAGTTTCAATGATATTATTGTATACAATTCGAGGTCGTTCAATTGTTTGTTAATTGTTTGCTGTTTATCTTTTTTCAATAATTCAGAAGGTTAGGATAGCCGTTGTTCTCTTGTAGAAGAGAATTGAAAAGAAAATTGATTTTTATGGAATGCTATGTAGTTACAGACCCGAGGTTACAGATCTCCCATCTGTATCATAGTGTATCGTGAGCACGCTGTCTATGTCTGATTGTGCTCCGTTTTGAGGGGTAAAACCATCTTTTACAATCCAATTGAGATTTTATCAATCCAATCTCTACAATCACGCTTTAGCAGGTTAGCCATCGGAACTCCAACGTTCGTGAGAAACGTTGACCTACACCACGACGTAGGCCTCGAATCAACCCTGAAATACATAAAGTCAGCGTCGGAACGGTACTTCGATAAGGCTAAGTTTAAGTCTCCTCTGGAGGCGCTCGGGTAAATTAGCCCTTGCTCGCCCACCTATCCTGGTAAAACTGGAAAGGCCTCCGGGCCACCAGTAATCTATCAAATATAAAAAAAATTATCGTCACTTGCGTGACATTAACATTCTCGATGGGCCGTACGATCGCATACCCATCTACAGTACTAAAACAGAGGAAAGCAGATAATAATAGATGGAAGAGCTGTCTGTGTAAAAACAAAAGAAACGTAAATTATCTCATCGTAAAATACAATAAAATACATAACAATTACACAAAACTTTGACAGTTGAGTTGATTTGAGAACGTGTTTTGAAATGGATTTATATTAGCCCTTAAAAAAATCTAATGTGCGTGGGAAGTTTGTAAATGGTCCTTTTTATCATCGGATCGGATGGATAACTTTAATCTAACTGCTAATGTCGAAACAGTTACTCAGATAATTAATCCAACATGATAATTTATGTTCCGCTTGTGTTCCGAAGTATATGAATGCTTGAATAAAAAAAGAACATAAATTTTACATTTAAAAACAAATTTGATTAGTATTAAAGTTTAAGCTTTATAAATTCAGTCTTCGGAAACTTGTAGTACACCCGTGAAGCGGAGTTTAACTTGAAGTAGATTTCCGAGATAAGTTCGCAAACAAGATTTGTCGTCTGTAGAAAATGGACTGAACGAATTTTGAAATTAGAAAATACGTCCATTTAAGTAGGAAGTCACAATCCAGAACTTTCTATTAAGCGGAGACATAAGCTGTCTCATTTTATAGTACTGAGTACCCTAGCTGTCCAACTTGATACATTTCTTGCATTGTCTTAAAGATTTTATTGTTCTTCACGTGAAAAGAACAGCTTCACCGTAGGACAATGGAGTACTAACTCATGCCGACCGTATGGCCGTATTGGCGGCATACATCGCTGGTTGTATGCCGCCATAGCATTCCATCCTCACATTCCCATAAATAATGGGAATTAGTTGAGTTTAGGCAGGAGTGTAGGTGAGGATATCAATGATGTGAGGGAGTAATAGTGATCTAATTAATAAACGAACAGAAGTCCTCGTGGCTTAAATATGTCAAGCAAGACGTATTCGTAAGAAATTAGGCCATACAAATAATATATAATATTTGTATATATTTGATTCTGGCACCTCGAATTTTTCAGATGAATATCCTATGTTCTAATATACACATCCTATAGCTTACAACTATGAGCATAAGTTATTCTTATTTAACTGTAATAATTAGATTTTTATTCTCGTATTGACGAGAATAAAAGTCTCTCATTTCTACATATTTTCGCAAACATCTAAAATAAACTCTTCATTATTTTAATAGGTCCGACGTTTTTTTTTTCTTCTACACGAGGCTTGGTCTAGTTTGTGATACGGCTCCGGCGGGGTCAACAACCTGTGTGTGTTAGATGTGCTCCTGGTCTTTAATAATGTGTTTTTTTTGTACGAGCTTCCGAACGGCCAGCTGTTAGTGGTTACCGGAGTCCATAGATATTTTAACGCTGAACTGAGATGTGAGGTTGAAGCTTTGCCTTATACTGTCCAACAACTGTTCCATTCTTCTAACCGGACCGAATGGTTGCGTTGTAGAAACAGGTAGAGCGGTTGTACCTATATCCATTTCTTTTTCTCAGTCGTATGCACTCTTGATGGAGTGGTCGTGGTCATTATTTCGGGTGGTCGTGCGCTACACCAGACTCCCTCACCAGGCTCTTCATATGCACTCATTGACGGGACCGCTTAGAGCTTTAATGCCTGCAATACGGCCTGCTAACTTCGACTACAATCAAGTTGGCTGTAGGGTCATTAATCGTTGTAGGTAGGGGAAATAAGCGCTCGTAAGTGAACTCGTAATTAACAATTATGATTCTCGTATTACAACGCATAGCCATATCAAAAACTCACAAGAACATCAAAGTTTTAAAGGACATTTTTGCAACTTTGTTGGAGAGCCATTTAAAGTTAAATTTTTGAAAAAAATATGACAATAAAAGACTTCTCCAGCTATTTGAATGAAGTAAACTTAATTGAAGTTCAATTTAAAACATCGAACTGTTGATGCTAATGTCAAATAAAACGCACCAGTAATTATAAAGATAAATGGCACGTACTAAGCGAAATATCGCTTAAACCAAATAGCCCTTCTATATATACTTTAATGGTCACTAAAAGTGTATTGTTGTTAAATATACTTTTTGTACTGCTTCCTTTTGTAGGTACTTAGGGCGAGTTTCACCCATTCATGAGTTTTCTTTTAACAAACAGAAATAGAATTCATCAGGGGAAAGTTTCCAACATCAAATTAAGATTAAAACTACGTTTATGGTTTAATTCTTGCATTTTTTATTCTCATTTTATTATTCTCAATGTTTCGACTGCTTTACAGTTATCGTGGTCACGTCCGTAAAAGTAGCTTTAATTATGTCTCCCGAAAACTGAAGAAATGTCTATAGAAAAAATAGTTTAGACGTTCATTACTATAGCTTCTAATCCTAGATTTTTACTGGTGGTAGGACCTATTGTGAGTCCGCGCGGGTAGGTACCACCACCCTGCCTATTTCTGCCGTGAAGCAGTAATGCGTTTCGGTTTGAAGGGTGGGGCAGCCGTTATAACTATTCTTGAGACCATGGAATTTATATCTCAAGGTGGGTGGCGCATTTACGTTGTAGATGTCTATGGGCTATAGTAACCCCTTAACACCAGGTGGGCTGTGAGCTCGTCCACCAATCTAAGCAATAAAAAAAATATAGATACACAACTAAAATAACGACTGGATGCCTAGTGGGCTACCGTCGTTTGATTTTACCTAAATCAAGACGGACTCCAATAAAACGCAGCTTTATTAGTTTACGTTACTCGCAAAATTGGCGTAGTTATTCAAGTATTCACGGTTCTAATTAGGGTCCAAAGAATTTATTGAGGGTGTAACTCGGTCAATATTTGATCAGGTCGGTCATGGTTCTCGCCCATTTCCGGGCCCCGGTTCAAGATTTTTGTTTTGTTCGTTTTGTTAATGTGATTGGAATTTTAAAATATTTTCTTTGTTTGTGTGTATACTTACGTTCTGATTTTAAGAAAAGCAATTTTACTAACATCATGTTTTTTTTAGGCACATGTTTGTACGAAGTAAAGCTCCACCTGCTACTAAAGATGTCTGTAAAGTTATTAAAACTGTTTTTACGATTTTATCTCGATGGTAATTCTGTCGTTTGTGACCACGGAAATTGTAAAGTACACAAAACGTTGGAAATAACATAATAATGACAATAAAAAACGCGAAACCATAAAAATAGTTTGAATTATGTCTACGACACGTGAAAACCGGGAGAAGTACAATATTAACCGTCTCAATAAATTTATTATAAAAAAAAGAACACAATATTCCTAACCTAAAAGTACATGTTATTATTCGCAACATGCTTCTTCAAAAAGTACAATAAGTACTTACTTACTTTCAGCTGCAAGCGTCGTCATAAGTAACATATAGATACGTCTCAATTATGTCCAACACTTCAAACCGGTATGACAGAGCGTTAGTAAATTTAAAAGAAATATTAATTTAATATTCATTAAATCTAATTGAAATTAAATGTATATTTTATAACGATGGTAACAAAACTGTAGTACATCTTGGAGTTCGTCTTAAAAAAAGACGGCTTTGATTACAAACGAATAAACTAAAAGCTGAAGAAGACGCATAAAATAAATATCTCAAAGATATGCTTAGGAAAAACTGTCTAGGAGTTACTTTTTTGTAGCAAAAGTGTAAAAAATAACATGATAGGGCATCTGCCATTGTGCACGCGTCACGCAAACTACAATATATAATAGATTTCCTTAAAAAGAAACTGTGTTTGTCTTCATGGGCGGACGAGCTCACAGCTCATCTGTTGTTAAGTGGTTACCGCAGCCCATAGACATCTACAACGTAAATGCCGCCATCCACCTTGAGATATGAGTTCTAAGGTCTCAGTATAGTTACAACGGTTGCCCCACCCTTCAAACCGAAACGCATTACTGCTTCACGCCAGAAATAGGCAGGATGATGATACCTACCCGTGCGGACTCACAAGAGGTCCTACCACCAGCAAGTAGTACATCTTTATTTAACATAAAGCTAGTAAAGTTTTAAGAAACCACGCGCTTTGACCGAAGTACTTGATAAGATGGCTTTATTAGTTCTCTGAATCGTGTAATGGTTCTGTTGCATTCTTTAAAATTAAAATGCATTCCCAACTGACCACCTCACCCCATGAGGACAGAGTCGCGAGCGCAGCTTATCGTGTCATAAAGCTAATGGTCACCAAACACATGACGTGGCGACTAGTGATGTCGATAAGCAAATTGGTCACCGGTAATTTTAGATGTTCTTCTGTAATGACAGATATTTCTTCGGTATGGGTCTACATCGCCTAATAAATTTTAGACAGGCTTAAGTATGTACTTAGTGTAAAACGGAAATAATTAGCTCGGATGATTTTTTGGTGAACTTACTGGTGGTAGGACCTCTTGTGAGTCCGCGCGGGTCGGTACCACGACTCTGCTTATCTCTGCCGTGACGCATTAATGCGTTTCGGTTTGAAGGGTAGGGCAGCCGTTGTAACTATAGTTGAGACCTTAGAACTTATTCGTCATCTCGGATCCTCCCGATCCACTAACGGTGCTTTTAGGTACTTCAAGCACCGGTCACCGTTCTCGTCGAATCCGTCGCTTGCGACGAAGGGCTCGACGAGTAAATTAACTCTCAGACACAGCCCACTGAGTTTCTCGCCGGATCTTCTCAGTGGGTCGCGTTTCCGATCCGGTGGTAGATTCTGCGAAGCACGGCTCTTGCTAGGGTACGTGTTAGCAACGTCATCAGGTTTGAGCCCCGTGAGCTCACCTACTAAAGTTAGGGTTACGCTGACATAGCCCCTAGGGCTATCAGCTTAGGTAGGAAAAAAAAAAAAAGAACTTATATCTCAAGGTGGATGGCGCATTTACGTTGTAGATGTCTATGGGCTCCAGTAACCACTTAACACCAGGTGGGCTGTGAGTTCGTCCACCCATATAAGCAAAAAAAAAAAAAAACTGTTTTAAAATCAAATTATCAATCATAACAAATCAGCTTCTGATTAAAGTTGGTCCGCCCCGGTCGTTTATAAGCTATTCGACGAAAGAAAACATTCTCTCTAAAGGTACAGAGGTTGCCATGACGGAAAAATAATTTTGGGCTAATTTATTTTGGAGGCTTCAAATGTTGATTTAAATTCCAAAAATTGTCAGCAAATTTCGTAAATTTAGCTTCAAAAATATCGTTAAAGCTTCGCGTTTCTATTTACATTCTAAGTATTCAAAGTATTAACTGCTGAAGCCGTGGAGTTAACGCAACATTCTTCCTTCCTTTGCTTAAGAAAGCAGAGAATGTTTGGTGCTTCAGAAAGGAAGGATACCTTCTGTCGACTGCGTTTAATTGATTTGGTTGGATTAGGAACCATGATATTATTTCCAATCAGTTCTCTTTTAAGCTTTTTCGCAGACAAAAAAAATCTCGTTCAAGAAAACCATTTCTAAACATTAGAAGTTAATAAGTATTGGCTAAGTATAGGCTGCTATACTATATGGCACTATAGTATAGCGTAGTCTGAAAGCAGCTTTAGTCGTTGCAACCGTCCACTAAGTACCTACGCAGCACCCTGTTTTGTGTCCTCCTCACCCCACATTGACTTCGTACATTGCATTTTAACCTAATTACATCGAGAGCTTATTAAGTCGGCATCCGGTATCGAACATTGTCGGTGCCAACGCTATGGAAATTCTGTTTCGGCGCACAATGTTATGTTAGTTAGTTGTTACGTTGTTAGTTGCTTGCTTGTTTGTTATGTTGGAACAATGTCGACATAATTATGAAAACGCTACAAGCGTAACTAGGTAAATTAATTGAAATTTAAATGTAATAGGAGAGAAGAATAAATAGATTTTTTTTTTATTCCTGCCTATGCTGATAGCCTTGAGAGGCTATTTCAGCTTCGCCCTAACGTTTGTAGGTGAGCTCACGGGTCTCAACCGGAGAGTTGCTAACACTGACCCTAGCAAGAGCAGTGCTTCGCAGAATCTACCACCGGATCGGAAACGCGACCCACTGAGAAGATCCGGCGAGAAACTCAGTGGGCTGTGTCTGTGGGTTAATTCACTCGTCGAGCCCTTCGTCGCAAGCGATGGGTTCGACGAGGACGGTGACCGGTGCTTGTGATGCCTAAAAGCACCGTTAATGGATCAGGAGGATCCGTAATGACGTGCTTTGGGCGACGTCGACGGTTTACCATTCGGTCTACTGGGTCGGGTATGTAGTTTTCAGCGGCTACGATGAGGGGGTTGTCATGTCGTGCCGCCTTCTCAAAATGGCGCAATGAATAGATACATCAAGACCCCGAATACTGATAGCCCGATCGAGAATTGAACCCTGGTTCCACGGTAAAGTATCTAGTCCACGTTTTTATATAAGCAAAGTATTTTTTTAATTAATTAATTTTTTTATTAGACTTCATGTAAAATTTACATTGGCGGACTTAATGCCTAAGGCATTCTCTAACAGTTAACCAAAGGTAGTGCAGAATAAATAGTCGTAGGTGCAATGACACACATACACAAACCCATATACATACTTAAATACTCATACATACATACATACATATTATTATAATAGTTTATACAGTATTAAAATTTAGTTTTTTTTAGTTAGTTTTTGCAACACGATTAATTTCAATGCTAATTCCGGTATCCTGTTAATCCTTGTATGTAAATAATAGTGTTTTATGTTATCAGCATGGAGGGGACTCTGGGCTCTGTCGAGGCTAGTTATTAAATCCACGTTAGCAAGTTACATATCACGTATACTGGATTTATGTCAAGCTTGAGCACTTTAGATAATGCTAGGAGATTTAAAGCTAGCTTTCTTGCAGAAAGAAAGGTACCAAGTTTACAAAAATGAAGGGATTTCCTTTGTTTTATTGCATATATATGTGGACGAACTCACAGGCCACCTGGAGTTAAGTGGTTACCGGAGCCCATAGATATCTACAACGTAAATGCCGCCACACGCCTTGAGATGTGAGTCCTAAGGTCTCAGTATAGTTACAACGGTCGCCCCACCCTTCAAACCGAACCCTTGTGGACTCACAAGAGGTCCTACCACCAGTAAGTTTGGGGGAAAAAATCGAATAGAACAGCTACTTCGGAAATTATCCTAAAGCGTTAGAGTGTAATAAATAGATGACCTGAATAAGATGATGATGATAGAATAAATAGATGTAATAAACAGAAAACCTAAATATGGACAAGACCAAGCATTTTTAGAAGAAACGGACATGGATAATCTACTGCTTTTGCACTGCTTTTATAATAACTTCTTAATTAATTTCTAGGGATTATAATAGTGCTCTCCGAACGATGACATATTTGTTTGACATTTATTGAGTCTGGTAACCCAAATACTATCCGGCTTTGGAATGAGCTCCCCTCCACGGTGTTTCACGAGCGCTGTGGCATAACCTTCTTCAAAGAGGCTTGCGGAAAGTACTTAATGGTAGGTAGCGACTTGGCTGTGCCCTTGGCATTGCTGACGTCTGTGAGCGACGGTAACCATTTACCATCAGGTGGGCCGTATGCACGTCTGCCTATAAAGGCAATAAAAAAGAAATATATGTATACAACGGAAAATTATTACGAGACCGGTTAAACTAAAAGGAACTAGAGTTTCCCAGATTTTCTTCAAAAGTTCGATCAATTTAACCTGTTTTCGTAAAATTATTTATACAGTTTACAATTCTAATTATGTACTTTAAATTTATTTCGTCGACATTTCAACATGTTCTGCCGTCCATTGACTTAAAAAAATATTAATTGATTATTACGTTTATTATCACAGAGAAACAACTTACAGTATCTTGAGGTCTAACAGTTTCTCTATTGCAGCTTCATCATCACGATGAAAGGATCCCAGGTGATAAGATTCAACGAACCATCTTCGCTGCTAGAGTTAGGGTATTTTTATTCTAATAGACTCGCATACCGTACGCCAAACTAAGTTGATTTCTTTAGCGAATACGTGTATTTGGATTTTGTCGAAATGCATATTTGTGTGACCAATTTTTTTTCCTACCTATTCGCTGTTAGCCTAATGGGCTATTGCAGCTACGCCCGGACGGGTAGGTGAGCTCACGGGCTCAACCTGAGTGAATTTGCTAACACTAGCCCTAGCAAGAGCAGTGCTTCGCAGAATCTACCACCGAATCTGAATGACGACCCACTATCCGGCGAGAAACTCAGTGGGCAATATTTATTCTTGGCTATACATGTGATAGCCAAATAGCAGAGGAACTGGGGATACCTATCAGCGACGCACTCCACCGGGCTGCAGGGCGGGATCGATGGAGACAGTTGGTTGACGAAATCGAACGGAGTCACGATCCTCAGCAGTGAGGAACCGATCGAAGAGAGAGAGAGATACATTTGATCCTTAACTTCAACAGAAACGTGTCTCTTAGTCTGTCTCGTAATTAAACTTGTCAAAATTAGTCAAAATTATTGCTTCTCTGATTATTTAGTAAATCATTATAGAACCATTGAACCAGTTCAAATGTTCTGTTCCATAAATAACATGATAGGAAAGGTTGTGACCTCACCGAAATCAGTTCGTAATTTTCTATTTTTTATTGTTGTTTAATCATGTTCTGTAACCGACCAATTATTCTGTGCTAAGATTTAAGGTTGCATAAATACTCAAACACATGTGCGATATAAATGTATTAAATAAAATTCTTAAAATTATACTATGTTACGTGTGAATCTCCGACAATAACAGGGTAGGCTTAGTACAGGAGTCTAAGATTTTAATATTAATTTTATTCGTTTTCGTCTCTGAGTCCGATATTAGTATATAATTTCTGGTGATTATAAATAAATAAATAAAATAAATATTTACTAACAATCACGCCACGTTAACTGGTCCCGTGATAAGTTCTTAAAGAACTTGTGTTACAGGTACCAGATAACGGATATAAATGTAAGATTTTTATTATACACATTCATATATTTTATATACATCCATAACCCTGGAAAAGACATTTACAATACAAATATCTTCCCTTGGCGGGATTCGAACCCGCGACCCTCTTGTGTAGTGACCATGCCACTTACTACTACACCAGACGGCCGATTGATATGAACACGGCGTCTTATTGCGAGAGACAGTTTTTATAGTCGTTGTGGTTTGTAAAAAATGTCCAGCGTATCCTTATCGACCATTTTGTATAATTCTGCGGACGTGCTATAAATTTGTGTAATTACCGGTGTATTGTGAACCTATTAGTGGTAGTTGTCACTGCATATGTGTGCCGGGAATGCGTTCCGATGTTATAGGATAGGACAGCAGTTCCAATTGAATTTGAAGTCATCGTGGCCTAAATGATAAGACGTCCGGTGCATTGATTATTGAGCGATGCACCGGTGTTCGAATCCCAGACGAGTACTAATTTTTCTAATGAAATACGTATTCAACAAATGTTCACAATTGACTTCCGTGGTGAAAGAATAACATCATGTAATAAAAATCAAACCCGAAATATTATAATTTGCGTAATTACTGGTGATAGGACCTCTTGTGAGTCCGCGCGAGTAGGTACCATCACCCTACCTATTTCTGCCGTGAAGCAGTAATACGTTACGGTTTGAAGGGCGGGGGAGTCGTTGCAACTATACTGAGACCTTAGAACTTATATCTCAAGGTGGGTGGCGCATTTACGTTGTAGATGTCTATGGGCTTCAGTAACCACTTAATACCAGGTGGGCTGTGAGCTCGTCCACCCATTTAAGCAATAAAATAAAATAAAATTGTGATACTTGAATTAATGTGAAATATAAAAATCCACTAATATAACTAGTTCAAGGAGAAATTTGATTTATAACTAAATGTAAGCTATTTTTACGAAATAAAATCCTATGTCTAATCATAAGTCTTCAATAGTCTCACAAATTTATTGGACTGGACGGGTCATTGACTTCAATATCGATCACGAAATCTAAACTCACTGATTTGTACTGATTGGGATTTTTTTGGTTCCAGACATTATTTTGCGCCCTAAGATGGAGGCCGACATCACACCCGTAAGTACCTTATACCCTCAATTATTGCAAATAATAATAGCTTTTTATAATATTCAAAATAAAACGGTAAATAATAATAAGCTGCACACTCAACAGAGTTTTGTTACAAATGTAATTCAGCGCCATCTATTGACTGTTGCCTGACTTTATTGTGAGAAGCGTTCTACTCGTGAAGACTGTATCAGTTTTGTGTCTTAAAACACAGGTGGCGCTGTAACGATTGAGTTGGATAACAGATGGCGTTAACGTTCTCCTTTGGTCAGTCTCATTGTTCTCCAAAGGATTCTTCTTTTAAGGTTTTCTGTCGTAGTTTCGTTACTTTCCGGTAGGTGTCAGAAGGCTTAAAAAATCTTTATTCAGATTCTGAGCTACGCGCTTGAAACAGTTTTTTAGTTCGTTAATATTAATATCTCAAGAATTTAGGTGAGAACTAAGGAAAGTAGGTGAACTTTTTTCATCTTTTTGAAATGGTTTAAAAAAAGTTTTGTTTCTCTTAATGAATTTTAGTTTCGAAATCAAATAGTTAGCCATATTATTGAACATCATGTTCTAAATATTGTATTTCAGAACGAAAATGTATTTGCGAAAGGGTTCTTATGTTGGCGATTTAAAATTTCGATCACCGTAGCTAACCGTCGTGACGGAAGATAAATTTAATCCTGGTTTCGGTCGGTTCGCATTACATTTTTCGCACAATTTCCTTTCGAGTTCGAATACATTATAAAAAAGCGTCCTGTAAATTATATTTGAGATGGTTAAAGGCAATTTAAAATACTTTTGCCTCAGCCCACCATAATTTTTGGTTGAAATTCATAAATACATTATCATGTTGCCGTGAAGCAGTAATGCGTTTCGGTTTGAAGGGTGGGACAGCCGTTGTAACTATACTGAGATTTTAGAACTTATATCTCAAGGTGGGTGGCGCATTTACGGTGTAGATGTCCATGGGTTCCAGTAACCACTTAACACCAGGTGGGCTGTGAGCTCGTCCATCCATCTAAGCAATAAAAAAAAAGGGTTTTTACAAAAGGCTTGGGTATGAGTTAGGTGTCGAGAAATTACGTAATCGTTACCAATTTGTAAGTATGTTTTGGTTAAATTTGTAGGGACGATATTACTACTCTTACTTTTCTGTTACGACTTATTAAGAGTTACATTGAAGAGGGAGTGAGGTTGCATTTCCTCCGTACACACTCTGAGCCGGCCTTCTGATCGGTAAGGTTTTATATAAGAGTTTGCAATAGGCTGACTGTATTTCATAAATTACCCCGTAAATTATGTTAGATATAACACTACTATCTTGAAAACTAATGGTAGAGCATGGTGAGCACCCTCGCATTCGTTACATCACCCTCCCGACTATTTCAACGATGACGCAATGCAACTGGTAGTTTATAATTAGTTTAGAACTTTTACTAATAGCTTAGAATTAGTTTGGAGGTATATTTTTTCCCTATCCATTCGTTAGTTGCTTAAGGGTCTATTTACTAAGCTACACACGGGTGGGTAGGTGAGCTTACGAGCTTAACCTGAGAGAATTTGCTAAAACTAACCCCTGGTAAAAGAACAGTGCTTCGCAGTATCTAGCGCCGGATCGAAATCGCGACCCACTGAGAAGATCCGACGATAAGCTCAGTGTGCTCATGTGCTCCGATAACCCTTTTAAATAGTGTGGCTTTTATCTGTCCGACTAATCTAATAGAATTTACCTAAATAGGTACGAAAATACTGATCGCATCCCAATGATGTTTCACATCGGTTCATTAATAAACTATGACCTGTCGTTGACCGCAGCAGCCGCAGAAGCTTTTTCGAAATGCTCGCGCCTGAAATTTAAAGTGGTTAGAAATTTGAATGCTCAGTTCCGGACGGTGTTCGAATTTAACATTTAAACTGATCTTAATTGTTTGAGCTTCCTTAAACCCATGCTAATATAAGAAATTTTATAGTACTTTTGTATGTTTGTTTCGAACCTTGAAACGATGCAACGTATTGCCAGTTTTGTTTTATGGTCAGGTATTAGGTCAGGGAAGTGGCATTAGCTATCATTTATCCCGAAAAAAAACATCTTACACTCAGGCTGTTTCTTGACCACTCGGGCGAAGGTGCGGTGATTATGCAAGCAGCCGGTATGATTATCGTTCAGATCAAAATACCCTTGACTTTGGTTGTCTTTGCTAATTGTTGACTGAAATACACCGATTAAAAAGTCGATATACGCTTTAACGAATCTTAATAAATTTTTTTCGTTTAATTAATATTACATAACTTAAATCTCTGTTAGTTGTTATCCTTAACTTATCTTGCATAGCTGTTTGCGCGAATTTCTGAGAAAAATTATAGTATATATCTTAAGTCGAGCTACGAGATAACTTGCTGGAAATGGGCTGCGTCTTGCAACCACAAATTACTATGATTTAATATTGCTTAGTTATCTGCGGGTTGGTAATTTGTTAGCGCGCCTCTCGGCCCCACGTTGGGCGCCATTGTTGCTTCACAGCCTTTTGTTCATCGTCTTCCAGCCGCGATAAGATCTTGAGTTATTATGATTAGGATTCTTTGCGAAGTGACGCGAGCGCGCTAATTCCTCCTTTATCGTTTTAGTTTTACTTGACTGCGGGACAATTTGCCACTAATTGTCCTTCTTATTCTCAATTTAATACATTTTTTTTGGGAATTGTTTGTTTAATTTTAGCGCTACTTGAAAAGTTAATTAAGTTGACCTACTTTTCGATGATACGATAAACTAAAAGTTTGTGACAAAATCATTGTATTCATGTTCTACTATATAACTATAGAAAATACAGAGCGTCATAACCCGTCAAGCCTATCAACGCTCGAATTCGAAAGTGGTTCACTAGATTAATAAACGTCACCAACACTCGTAAACTCAATGAAGTTAATACATCAACCGTCACGTCAGCTCATATTATTCGGACTTTCATTTCATATAGTGGCCATTAAGTGAATCGATCCATACGTGGTTTTTCAATTAGTGAAAACATTCGATTGTCGTTCCGTTTATATTGTAATTGGTGGTTCGTTATCCATTCATCTTGACCGGTGTAATGGGTGGCCATCAGGGAAATGAATCGTCTACTGTCTGGTCTGTCGAGCACGGTACCAACCAGTGTTCTCCTCGCGAAATTGCTTTCCGTTTTAATGTCCGCGGTATTGTTGAGAGTCGAGCCATTATGACCGTTTAAAGGTTTATTAATAATTAAAAACAATTTGTATACGTAATCGAACGTAATTTTTTTGGTTTTTTTCGCAGGTTCCATTCCAGTCCATTCCAGAAGTCGGCTCCTCGCTCCTCTCCATTTTCCTAGAAGATCCTAGAATTAATGAATGAACTCCCGGCTCCGCCATCTCTTCATTAATGTCCTGTTGTTTTCCATAAACATTTTCGAACAGTAAAAAAGAAGTGCCCGGACGTGTGAAAGAGCTCCCAACCCATCTATAGTGTAAAGTGGTCTGGTAATAACTAGTTATTACTAAGTGAATGTCGCCACTCTATCTTGGGACGTTAGGTATAAGTATCTCGGTTGAAATAAACACGGCGGGGCACCTACCTACCCGTGTAGGCTCACAAGACGCTTGGAGACGTCGGATTTCGACATAACCCGGTCTGATAACCCCTGGACCTTGTATCCGTAAATGGATTCCCCAGGCTAACAAGACGCCCCACAATAAATAAATACGCAAAAAACTTTTTTATTTCCTACCTATCAAACCTAAAAAAACGTTTTAAATTCAAACAGAACTAAAGAGAAGAATCATCATTTTTTTTAATCAAAAGTAATAATATTGTTGTGTCGTATCAAGAAACGATGAATTGTGATTGTATGGAACTTGTGGAGCTTATCAAAATGTTTTGCAGTTTGTAAATATATGTACCTATAAATTCCGTCATATACATAAAGCTAATAGGATACATACAGGTCAAGCTAATAAAAACATGTTAAATTTAGTAGCAATTTTTGATGGATCGAGAAAAACTCCTATCTAATTAATTAACTGTCCCCGTTGTTTGTGCTAATCCAGAATCTTTAAATTTTAAAATAATGCCCTTCTTGAATGAAGTGTGTTCTTTAAATGAGAGATTTGTGTATTTTTTATTACTTAATTGGGTGGACGAGCTCACAGCCCACCTGGTGTTAAGTGGTTACTGGAGCCCTACGCGACATAAATGCGCCACCCACTTTGAGATATAACTTCTAAGGTCTCAAGTATAGTTACAACGGCTGCCCCACCCTTCGAACCGAAACGCATTACTGCTTCACGGCAGAAATAGGCAGGGCGGTGGTACCTACCCGCGCGGACTCACAAGAGATTCTACCACCCGTAAAATATGTGGAATAGTGAAGTTTTATAGAAAGCTGGTTCGGTAGCTTCAACGTTGGACAGTGCAACGGCATGCGGTGTGCGTGCTACACCCTATTCATTAGCCGCCGAGTGTTTCTGTTCATTTATCAATCCGCAAACCGGGTACGCCTCGACAGAGAACGAACGAATTTGATTCGCGTATTTCCTATTTCTAATCCTACATAAACCATCATTTAATTCCGTATCTAAAATTGATTAATAAACCCGCGAAATTACTGTTTTGATACGAACATCTGTGCCGGACCGGTCGGTCTCAGGGGGCGAAATGCCATTCTTGATAAAGCGTTGATCATTTACCAGACTTACATTACAAACTGTAAAGCCGCATCGTATTAATTAAACCCGCCGTTTAATTAGGTAACTTCGATAACTTTGACCATTCATTTAGTTCGATGTTCTTAACTTAAAGTGATTTGTTGTGTGATTTCGATGTCCGGCCATTTACGAACTTCACTACTGAAGGTTTGAAATAACCTTTGCACCGGTAATTATTAATTTAGCTTATTATTTATCTTATTTGTTATTATACCTTTAAACGAGCAATTCTTGTATATATATAATCTGAATCTCGGAAACGGCTCCAACAATTTTCATAAAATTTAGTATACAGGGGATTTCGGGGGCGATAAATCGATCTAGCTACGATTTATTTTCAGAAAATGTTGTTTTATTCGTGTTTTCAATAATCAACTCTTCCCGACATCTATTGGCGAATAATAATACTATTTTTCTTAATTGAGGGCAACTAACCAAGATGGCGTTATAAAAAAAAACTCGGTCATAATCTAGTAGTTCATTAATCCTTTAAGATTACTTAATTTTAAATAATCGTTTAGATTGTTTTTTGGAGCGGACATTAACAACCTTTTTGCTAAAGTCGTAAAGATTCGGCCGTTTCTAATTAAAACGACGATGAAATTAATTAATGAAGGTGCCGCGATAATGAAATAATCATCGTTCTGTCAACATCGATTTAAGCTTTTACTATTCTATTAAAATATTCGTATCTAATCTATGCTTTAATAGCGGCGAGACACGAATAAAAACAATACAGTATAGCACTGTTGTTAATTGTAATAATACAATTCGAACATTACTGGGGGTAGGACCTCTTGTGAGTCCGCGCGGGTGGGTACCACCACCCTGCCTATTTCTGCCGTGAAGCAGTAATGCGTTTCGGTTTGAAGGGTGGGGCAGCCGTTGTAACTATACTTGAGACCTTAGAACTTATATCTCAAGGTGGGTGGCGCATTTACGTTGTGGATGTCTATGGGCTCCAGTAACCACTTAACACCAGGTGGGCTGTGAGCTCGTCCACCCATCTAAGCAATAAAAAAAAATAACGCGTCCGATGATCGTATCATCTCCGTCCAATACATATATTGTGCAAGCGAAAAACGAATTTATAAGAAGCAATATTCTTTTGGCAATTGACTGGCAGATATGTCGCGTGCCGTACACGGTATGGAAAGTTGTAGTGGGCAGATTTGAAAGAATACCTTTAATACGAAATTACAGAATACACAGAGCAACGGTACTGCGGTCAGATTTGTTCCGGACTCAACGAGACTTGTTTGCGGTTACTGCGTATTGTATTGGTCGGATACGGTGAAGTTTTAAAAGGAGATGCATTTATGTGATCCGCTTGAGGCAGGAAAGGGACGAGAGATTCGAAAACAACTTGCGCCTTTGATCCTTGACGCGCACTGGAGTTATGCGGTTTTGAATATCGTTTCCAAATAGGGGTCCGTTCAAAGCATTCGGCGGTCTTGGGTTAACCGTCGATGTATCGTTTTATTTAGAAGTTATTCCAAGATTATTGAATTGTATTCGAATGGAATTTATTTAAAAATGACGATCGAGGTAGGGCTAGCTTCAAGAAAAAACTATGTACAAATACATATTGTTATAGCACATCGACGCTTAAAAGGCAAACGTGACTAAGCGACAATGCGTGAACTTTACAGTAGACTAATATAAAGTTGAAATACCCTAAAAAAAGTATTTTTTTAACGAGTATGATTGAATTGATTTTAATAGACCTAGAAATATATTTCTTTTGCGCATCGAATATGGTTATTGCGTATCATTTACGTACAAAGCACTTATTGTCGCTTAAGCCTTGTTAGGACTAGGCGAGTATTTTAGTTGAGTACCGAGTAATTTAGTGGCTAAACTACTCGCTACTCGCTCGAAAAAATAGAACAAAATGGATTGACTTGACTAAATTATTTACTAACCTACTCGACTAAATTTTTGGTGCTCAGACACATTTAGCTACTAAATTACTCGTTACTCGACTAAAATACTCGCCTAGTCCGAACAAGGCTTTAGTCACGTTACATTTAGCTACTAAATTACTCGGTACTCGCCTAGTCCGAACAAGGCTTTAGTCACGTTTGCCTTTCAAGCGTCGATATGTATGTTCAGTTGAAATGCACTGAGAAAAAATGTTAACTATGTGTTGCCAAATTCAAAAACACAATTGAGAGTCTATTATTTATTCGGGATCAGTATAAATGTACTTCTGTTTAAGCTCTGAGTTGTGGGGTACCACCGTGCGGTGGCCGCGCTGTGTCGTCGGCTCCGGATATATCCCCTGAATTGGCTCCATTCATTTTGAGCTCGCTCGCACGCCGGAACGCTACTTGCACCGCTAATGGCACTCCAGATTTAATTGCCGTTCGCTTAGTTTTATTACGAAATTCAAACACAAGAATAATACTGTTATTACTACTGCTTTTTTTAAATCCTAAAACATTTCATTCCCCCTAAAAAATTTACATACATAATGATAGTTTTCGTATAACATTGAGAAAGAACAATGTAATAGTATCCTAGACAATTAATTTTACGCAAAAAAAAAAAAAAAACGTTCAATGAAAAATAAATAAAACGAAATATCTGCTTTTTCTGTAATCAAATGTAATTTTATGAAAACAGAAAGTAAATTGAAGTACTCGTCCAATTATCCGGCTCTCCTGACCCTCCGTCCGCCGAATCGCGAGATATAAGCGGTCAACTCTCATTTGATATTCCGCGCTCACTCCCCGTAATGGAATAACGTTGTGCGACTCCGCGTATCTATCTACACGTTGATATATACGTATACGATCCAGTATATGTGTGTATTTTATTTCGTGTAAATCGCCGATGATTTTCCGTGACCCTTGTCAAGTGGAACCCATTAGCGGGACTTTATTAAAACAACGGAAAGTTTTCTGTTCGAATTTATGCATTAGTGATGTTTGGATGCAGGTAACCGATTTTAAGGATAAATTAAGCTACATATCTATTGTCCAGCATAGGTCGTTAATGCATTTAGTATTATAATAAATCACAATAATCGTCGGTGATTTCAAATAAAACGGGACAGCATTTGCTTGACTTAAGCATACACAACCAGTTTTTTATTACAAAATTGTTTATGAGTGGTTATTGTTTTTAAAATTGCTCGAGCTATCTTAATAAAATTTAATACAGTCCTAGTTTGAATTTTGACCAGAGGATTTTGCAGTTTATTGTAATCTGTTTGCTCTCTCACCCCTCCGTAAGTCGTAGAATATTTTCCTAGTGTTACATAATAGTCTCCCTAATTCCTATCCGAAGTGCTTTTGCAACTTTTACCTTAATGGTATTTGTAAATTTATTGCAAAGTGAACTGCAAGAGCATCTGCCTATCTACAAAAAATAATTTAGTTACATAATTGCAAAAATATTCATTTCAAAATCCACAAATGGATAGGAATCCCATAATGTGCCTGTAAAACTTTAATATGAAATTAATTAAAAACGCTTGTGATGCGTACTGGTTTGTACGTCATGTAGAAGTTTCATTATTGATGTTCGTCGCGACACATCCCCGGTACAGCAGTTAGTTAACCGCTACAGCCTGTTAAAGTTACATAATAACAACCGGTTAAATATTACTATTTAACGTGCTGTTATAGTTGCTACGAATAACACGAATAACTATGAAACTTAAGCGTTTTTTTTTTTCTAAAACTGGAG
Source organism: Bombyx mori (assembly GCF_030269925.1). Taxonomy (NCBI): domain Eukaryota; kingdom Metazoa; phylum Arthropoda; class Insecta; order Lepidoptera; family Bombycidae; genus Bombyx; species Bombyx mori. The sequence goes on from NC_085117.1 coordinate 15,973,070, forward strand.
AAAAACTCAGTGGGCTGTGTCTGTGGGTTAATTTACTCGCTGAGTTCTTCGTCGCCAGCGACGGGTTAGCCGAGAACGATGACCAGTGCTTGGGGTATCTTAAAGCACCGTTAGTGGATCGGAAGGATCCGAAATGACGTGTTTTGGGCGACGTCGACTGTATACCATCTTGAGCGTAATATGCCTTACCACTGAAATCAGTAGCAGATCGATTTCAAGACGATAGTCTTAACCAAATACATTGTTTCGCTTTCCTTTTGTTTACTTATTGCCGAAAGCCTCGAAGGAGGCCTAGTAAGCCTAGCTTAACAAGAGAACTGCTTCGCTGAATCTACCATCGGGATCTACTGAGTTTTTTTTTTCTTTCTACCTATGCTGATGTTCTTGAGAGGCTATTTCAGCTTCACCCTAACGTGTAGGTGAGCTCAGGGGGCTCAAACCGGAGTGTTGCTAACACTGGCCCTAGCAAGAGCAGTGCTTAGCAGAATCTACCACCGGATCGGAAACGCGACCCACTGAGAAGATCCGGCGAGAAACTCAGTGGGCTGGATCTACTGAGAAGATCCGGCGAGAAATTTATAGGGTTGTGTCTGTGGGTTAAGTAGCACGTCTAAACCTTTCGCGTTTGACGGTTTCGACGAAAATGAGGATTGGTGCTTGGCTTGCCTAAAATGACCGATAATGAATCGGAAGGATCCGAAATGACCACGTAAAACAAACATGTCCTAACTATGATAAACAAAATTTTATAGTTCCTCGTATAAAATACTCGGAGCAGAATTTCGAATGAATCACGAAAAATAAAATTACAATAGAGTACCATTATAACGTAACGTAAATCATTTTAACAGCTCTAATAAGTTGGTGTTAGCCTAATAAAAAATGCTTGAAGAATTCGTTTCATAATACCTGTAGCCCGGATACATTTTTTTATTAAATAATTTATCGACCTTGTTTTATGTTTTGTTCCTACACATAGCGTTGTTTTGTTATGTCAATAAATGATAGTTTCGTGTAGCAAAATGTAAGTTGTAAAATAGCGCTTTGATTGCAGACTTTTTTGGAGTCATGTAGATGATGGTAAAGAAAATGTAAAACGTATTGAACAGCCCTAAACAAAAGTGTTATTTCTTTATAGTTTATAGGAGTGTGGTATAAACTTATGTACGAGACAAGAACGAGACTTCGACCTCATGCCTCAAAGCGGCGTCCATGTTGTGAGGTATATGGATTCCGGTCACGATCTTACATCAGATGGGCCTTGTAGTTCTGGAATAAAAAGTTCTGGTTGACCTTAAATACCTAATATATCTGGTAAAGGCGGCGACTTCGAGCGGAAATCGAAACTGGACCCTGTAGTAATGTAGTCATCACTAGATGGACGAGGCGATGTTACATTGTTAAATTATCTATATAATAATACGTGAAGCAAAAACTTTGTATCCCTTTTTACGAAAATTTCGCGGACGGAGGAGTATGAAATTTTCCACACTTATAGAGAATATAGAGAAGAAGTGGACAATGCTAATATATTTTTTAAATAATGCATAAACTATACTTTAAATCAATAAAGAAAACATTACACACACTACACATCATGTATTTGACGCACACACGCATCATCCTATTTATTGTCAAACTTTTGTTCTTGACGTCTGTGGTCAAATTGAGAATAGATTAAAATTAAATATTGTTTGTCATTATTAATATTTTTTTATAGAGTAGCCTTGGCGAAATTTGTGATTATAGAAGTATAAAATACAATCTTAATAGTGTACAAACTTACAATTCCAATTAATTATAGTCGAATTTCGAGCACTGCGGGACCTCTAGTCTATATAGTGTTCCTTTAACTCAGATGAATTGATGATGTGATAACGTCCTTATCTACGCAGACGTTAAGTTTATTTTGGCTTTGAGTAAGTAGTAGTACGTAGTAAGTACGTGCTTGACTTTTAGGTTCAATTTTTGTTAAATCGAGTGTAGTTTTATTAACGAAATTAGATTACGGCTTAATAAAATAAAGGTATAGAGTTATTAGGAGAAAAAATACATTATCAATAAGAGGTTTTCAAAAATTCTAGTATAAATTATTTGAAGTATGGTTGTTTAAATTAACAATTTTTGTTAATCACTTTTAATGTTTATTCTCGTGCTTATTATATTCATTTTATTTTTTCTGACGTTTCGAATATTCTTAGAACTTATATTTCAAGGTGGGCGGCGCATTTACGTTGTAGATGTCTATGGGCTCCAGTAACCACTGAACATCAGGTGGGGTGTGATCTCGTCCAACCATCAACACAATAAAAAAATTCTATAGTTTTTGCGGTCCCGGACAATTCAAACCCTAAAAATAGTTTGAATTACGTCTATGATTCGCAAAAACTAAAGAAAACTATAAAATACACTTTAATCACTTGCTATATTTAGATCGCAATGATCTTCGGCTTAAACTTTTTCAATTATCATCCACTTTGATTAGATTTTTGAAACATAAAATAAAACGTGTGTAATATAGAATTGTTAATATACTTTAATAAAAAGTTAGTAGTATTATTTTGAAACATTTTAGTTATTTTAGTTACAGCAGTGTAATATCCATTAAAATAGACAGGACCGCAAGAATTATGGCTTTAGTACGTCGAGTCTAGGCATTAATAATGACTAGCGTTTTATACGTTAAGAGCCAAGGGGATATAACAATTTGAAACTACCTTCGTTTTCAAGTTTTTTTTAAAGGTTGATCTGGTAACAAAATATCAATTATACACAAATGTATAAAAGCAAATAACTGTAGAGCTTGGAATGGGCTGACTTTTCGTTTATATCTTATAGCAAATTCTTCCAGGTAATTAATGTCTTAATAGAAAATATACATGGTAAGAAGCAGCTAGTATTGCTGATGTTTGTGAGTACATGAGCGACGGATATCACTAATATTTGAAAACTTAGAAATGTCGCACCCATAGTGAAAATGCGATCTATTGTTAACTGCTGCAGTGTGTTTAAAATGACTTCCATTGGTAACCTTGAAAAGTCGTTGGTTGTGCAGCGCGTTGTAAGCTTGCAAGATTGGGTATCACATGCCTAAGCCTTTTCACAGGTCCCGAAACAGCCGGTCCCGAAACATACTGGCTCCCAGGTCAACGACAGTGGGTTTGTGCGTAGAAGATCTCTTAGGCCACGCCATCTGCTCCCGCAAAATGGCATAGTCGCAGAAGTCGATCGTCGCTCTGACGCGGCAGCAAGTCATTACTACCATGAAAGGTAGACTGCTAATTTTTTTTTTATTGCCCTTGAAGGCAGACGAGCATACGACCTAGCTTTTTTATTTTTATTGCTTAGATGGGTGGACGACCTCACATCCCACCTGTTGTTAAGTGCTTACTGGAGTCCATAGACATCTACAACGTAAATGCCCCACCCACCTTGAGATATAAGTTCTAAGATCTCAAGTATAGTTACGACGGCTGCCCCACCCTTAAAACCGAAACGCATTACTGCTTCACGGCAGAAATAGGCAGGGCGGTGGTACCCATCCGCGCGGACTCACAAGAGGTCCTACCTCCAGTAAATGGTTAGCCACCTGATAGTGACTGGTTACCGTCGCCCATGTACTTCAACAATGCCAGGGGCAGAGCCAAGTCACTGCCTATCGTTAAGACTTACCGTGTGTTCCACAGTGTGTAACCTAACAACACGTCCAACGAACTAGCCATGTTAAAGATTTCATAACAGCACAGACATTGTTATTATACTGGGCACGCTATCTTCGTGATTCATAAAGCACAGTTCACTCAATTAGGCTAGCTTTATTCATTTAAGTAAAACAGCGCTTCGCCGTTACTGAATTTATGGAATACCCACTTTTTTTTGTGAAACAAGTAACTTAATAACTTTGTTTACGATTTAATGGTAGTGCAACATTTAGGGGTATAAGATCTGAAATTCATTTCTGCTTTTCAAACTAAACATTCTAAATTGCCATTTTTGTTCTTAAATGCACCGTGTACAAATTTTAAATAAATGATTGCGAATCTAGTTGATTCTTCACTAAAATACTAATGACACACGGCTCCTCATAAAATGGATTCTTGCATAAAGCAGATGTTTGCTGCTAATTTCGGGTACAGGCACTATAGTTTGTATGTGTTTATGTTTGTATAGTTTGTTCTGAATGTATGTTAATACACATCACACACGACAGGGTGATATTTTTAGGGTTAATATCTGTTCGAAAAAAATCGACTATCATATTTAAAAAAAGAATTTTTTTGAAACTATTTATTTGTTATATGTATATTTTGTAACTATACTGAGACCTTAGAACTTATACCTCAAGATGGGTGGCGCATTTACGTTGTAGATGACTCAGTATAGTTACAAATGTAGAGGGTTCCAGTAACCACTTAACACCAGGTGCGCTGTATGCTCGTCCACAAATCTAAGCAAAAAAAAAAAATTATAACTGTCTTACGTATCAAGTTACATTTACAACGTAGTGTCACCGCCAATAAAAAAAAGCACAGAGACAACTACTTCGCAATTAAACACTCCAAACGAATGTCTTAATACCCGTCCGCAACAATTTCTACGGTAGTTAAGTTTGAAAATGGTTTTTTTCTTTCGTTAATGGTTAGACTGTGCTCGACGCCCCGTTCCGAGCTTGTTTGGTATTAATTGCGCCTTTTGTCGCTTGCATCTGCCGTCTCGCTTGCAGGATACGTTTGCGGTTGCCCGGGAATCCTACTGGAACATTCTGGAATGTTTACTGTGCGAGGCCAATGAGCAGACGTAGACGGTTCGTGACCGAGCGGTTATTGCGTTTGGTGAAAGAAATACCGATTGGTTTTGAAAAATAGTTCGAGACATAAGAGATTACGGCATTCAACTATTGCGTCTAAATACATAAACACTACCACGATACGTAAAGTATTAAAATTGTTTGATAAAGATTTTTCGAGCTTAATGCTATTTTTCAGTAATACATAATACAATTTTAACGTTTTGATAACTATAAAAGTATTTTAGTTTCTAAAAGACAGTTTTCTATACTAATATTATAAAGAGGAAAGATTTGTTTGTTTCGAATAGGCTCCGAAACTACTGGACCGATTTGAAAAATTCTTTTTCCATTAGAAGCCGACATTGTCTCTGATGAACATAGGCTACTTTTTTTTATTATATATTTTGTTTGTTTCATGTGTGTTTTAATGTTTCCGAAGCGAAGCGAGGGCGGGTCGCTAGTGTTTAAATAAAACTCGTGTTGACGTCTGATTTCGTATCTGCAGACCGCCAAACTAGAACTACCAGAGTTCCCATTATACACAGTAGCAGCGAACAACATGCGAGGATTTTCCCTTTATTTTTATTCGTTTGTTTCAGTACTGAGTAATTTTATTTATGACCATCGCGGACCGTTAGTGCAACAGCCATTGTAAACTTTTAAATTAAATTTTACACACACAATTGTTTTTTAAAAACTGCGAATGACTTATTAGCTATTGAACGCATGTAATGTACAGTATTAATTCAAAAGGTCTTATTCAAGTAATCCCAACTGTCTGTAATCGACCAGAGATAATCAAGAAAAAAATTGAATCCAACTCTGACCATAGTTGCGAAGGTTTTTTTTATTGCTTAGATGTGTGGATGAGCTCACAGCCCACCTGGTGTTAAGTGGTTACTGGAGCCCATAGGCATCTACGACGTAAATGCGCCACCCACCTTGAGATATTAGCTCTAAGGTCTCAAGTATAGTTAGTTAAAACGGCTGCCCCGCCCTTCAAACCGAAACACATTACTGCTTTACGGCAGAAATAGGCAGGGTGGTAGTACCTACCCGTGCGCACTCACAAGAGGTCCTACCACCAGTAAAAAAAGTACTTAAGACTTAAAGTACTTATAGACTTATAATATTATTTATAAATCGAAAGAAACTGTTTTGGTAGTAAAATCGTAAAGATGTCTTATGGCAAAAGAATATTGTTCGTACAATCTTGTTTTTAATATTTACAGATCTGCTAAAGTACCTATGAACAATTAACTAATAAAGGTTCGACAATTAATTTTCTTAATAATTCACTGTAGAAAAAATATTATCTTTGGTTCTTCGTGTGCCTTACAAACTCTTATGAGGACATTCAATAAGCTTGCAATTCGTTCAACCTAATATAAAAAATTGGCCAAGTGCCATCGATTAAAATTACAAACTCGAAGAAATTCGAGAGGGTTTAATAATAAGTTTAGCATAAAATAATGTGGCAGGCCCCGTTCCATGGCTGAGGTGCGCAAATATTGTTTCTGTAGTATAACGTTTCAATGGGGAATTGTTTTTGAAATTCACTCCCTCGAGACCTTTATTTCTGTTCATGAATAAGTCGCTACAAACGTCGGCGTCGCCTAAATTACCTACGTGTGTTTAATTTACGGCCGAAACTGGGTCATTACTCCGGCTCGATTTTGTTGTGTTAAAATACGATCCAAGTTTCGAACTTTACTCGAACAATTTTATGATTTCAACTTGAAAACAAATCGTATGAAATGCGTTTGTTTATTTGTTTTCTCGTTGTAATTGTACGGTCGGCTGGAGGAGCCTTGTGCTTTTTATTCGTTTTGATTTGCCAAACCAATCTTTTCGGGTAAGCGATCGATTGAATGTCCCAATTGTTTAACAAATTATGTTTTGTTGTTCTTAAAAACCATCGGGTAAGCGATCGATTGAATGTTCTTATTGGTTAATTGTGTTTTGTTGTTCTTAAATACCTTAAAACTAATTCTTACTTCGTTTTCGATATATGTTTATAAATATAACGACAGAAAAGTGAAGATCAAGTGTGAGGAAGAAATAACCTGCGATAGAAGTAGGTAAATTGGTTTATGAAATATCGTTGTGGTAGGTAGCTGCTTACATTTATTAATCTCGCACATTCAAAACCTATCGAAACTTCAACCTTATGTACTAAGGTTAATGTTGGTTTCTAAACCGAAAATGCTACTTTTACTACTAAGTGTAGGTATAATGATGATATACTAAAAAAAAATGCAGTAAAATTTTACTGAAAGTATATTCTAAGCTACACACAGAAGCATACCATAACACGGGCGCCCCACCGGCACTTAAGTTCCCCCCGTTGCAGATTGGATGACGCCTTATGATTTACATCCTAAGCAAGCCAACGCCTTTATCTACCCCACTCACCGTGACTGTATGTATAACTTACCGTCTTTAGAGTGAAAAGAAATACAATGCAGACGACTGTCCATGTATTACACATTGTTAGGGATGATTGTGAAGCTTTTCCAGATTTCATTCAATCATGAGGATAAGAAACGACATAAACCTTAAACCTACCTAAAATATTGGTATAAACACGATTGCTTGCTTTTTTTTGGAAACATGTAAAATTATTTGGGCATTTATTTGGTTTGTTTCAAAAAATCTATTTTGTCGAATGTGAAAAACGTTTTTCTTATATACAAAGAAAGAGGATGAAGTTTTAGTATGCTTTCAAGATAAGCAGCGGCTTGGCTCTGCCCTTGGCATTGCTGATGTCCGTGAGCAACGCCAACAGTCGCCTTTAGGTGGGTCGTATGCTCGTCTGCCTACAAGGCCAATAAAAAAAAATAACTTCTTCTGTGTAGCCCGAACGAAATGTTTCAATGGCGATGTAGTATAAAGAAGCCGCTAGATAATGCAGGCCGCCACTTTACGCTTTATATAGGCTTAAATTAAAATGTAATCAACACGTAGAGCTTCAATGCTATTAACGGAAAGCCGTATGTGAAAGGAAAAGTTCCAATTAATTAACTCCGTGTAGGCAGTGTGGACATCAAGTATCGTACGGCACGCAACCGTCCCGGACACCTATGTCGATTTGATGATTCAACGTAACAATTCCGACTAATCTACCCAAAAAATTTACTGGTCACGAAGCACTTTTTATAGTGGCCCTAACGAACACATCGCAATGTGAGCTTTAATTAAATACGAATACACTTAAATAATTGATTAGAATTCAAAACTTTAGGGATAGCCAAACTTTGTTTATGGCTAAATTCATCTAAGAATGCTTATGAGTGCTTAATACCCTCTGCTGGAAAAGCAAAATACTTCTACATACAAAGAATTTTATCGTTAAACATCGAAGTGAGTACTTAGATATAAAACAAAATAAAAGCGACTTCAAAGTTGAAATTTACAACTAGGGCATCGGAATCTGTCCCCATAATCATTTTGATTGGTCTTCGTAGCGATTGGAGTCTGAAGGGTCACACTTGACTTGAAATTGGATCGGTATAATCTCAATCGTGATTCAGTTACCCCATTAATCTCGATAACGAACGTTTCAAGTACTACCGTTGCCTTATTAACTAATACTCTAATCTGTATAAAGAAAATAATAGAAGTAAGCTCTTGTGCGCACATTACGCAAAAACTAATGTTGCGATCAAATTCCAGTTTACCATTCAGATACTCGGATCATATCTAAACAAAAATTATGATATCCTCATTACATATAACATTATTTAATTTTTTAAAATTTAAGCCCGTTTACAGAAACACTAGATGTATGGCTTATGCGGACAAAGTGGCCGACGCCTAGTATTCAATACCATTTCACTTTGTTTTGTAAGCTAGACGACATTGTATATCAACTGAAGTTCTATAGATATTATCGTAAGCTTCCCTAAATAGAGCACAAAAGGGAGAAGTGATAAATTTCACTATTATCTGAATCAATTATATATGTATAGAATAGCAAATCGTGCCTACAATAAAGGGTCTATCATAGATGTGAATACATAGTAACCAATTAAAATGCTGCTGACAGTAATGCATTTAGGTAATTAATCTAGGATCTTGAAACTGGAGCTGCGACTGAAAATAACTCGGAAAAGTCGAGATCGATATTTCACAATCGCCTGGCTCCTCTCTGACGAACGAATATAGTATTTTCGTACTATTACGACTTATAGTATAGGTATATATAGGTGATTTCCAAATATTTTAATATATATTCGCAATATCGATTCGAACTATCAAGCTTTTACAATAGGAATTTCTCAGTCTTCATCGTACAAACAAACATACTCGAATATTTTATGAGTGAAACAAATGAATAGGAGAGCATACAGATATATCGCAAATTTTTGTGAAGGATAATGGAAGAGGGCTCATCTCTATCAATTAAGTTTTTATTTCATCATCAGCCTGTATCTATCCACTGCTGGATGTAGGCCTCTCCCATAGTCCGCCACAATGAACGATCCTCCGCCTTCCGCATCCAATCTCTCCCAGCATATCGCCGCAAGTCATCGGTCCAACGGGCAGGGGGACGCCCAACGCTGCGCTTACCGGTACGCGGTCTCCAGTCCAGAACACGTCTGCTCCATCGCCCATCGGTTCTGCGACACGTATGTCCAGCCCATTGCCATTTCAGCTTGCTAATCTTTAGGGCTATGTCGGTTACTTTGGTTCTTTGACGGATTTCCTCATTTCTAAGTCGATCCATCAAAGAAACTCCGAGCATACACCTTTCCATAGCACGCTGAGCGACTTTGAACTTACGGACTAGACCTACGGTCAATGTCCACGTTTCGGCGCCATATGTCATGACCGGCAGCACGCAAGCGTTGAAGACTTTTGTTTTTAGGCATTGCGGGATTCCTGAGTTCAAGATATGACGGAGTTTTCCATACGCAGCCCAACCCAACTGTATGCGCCTATCAGCTTCCTTCTCAAAGTTGGCCCTGCCTAGCTGAATAATTTGGCCTAGATAAGTGTATTCAGACACAACTTCGAGTACCGCGGATTCGACTATTACCGGTCCAGGAATGATATGGTCGTTGAACATGACCTTAGTTTTGTCCAGATTCATTCCTAGACCAACACGTCGTGACGCGGCATTCAGCTCACCCAGCATACAGCTGAGATCCTCCAGCGACTCTGCCATCATAACGATATCGTCTGCAAATCGGAGGTGTGAGAGATACTCGCCATTGACATTGATGCCGAGCTTACTCCAGTCCAGAGTCTTGAAGACATCCTCGAGAGCAGCAGTGAACAGTTTCGGCGATATAACGTCACCCTGTCGCACCCCTCTGTGAAGCTCAATCGGGTTTGTCTGCTGGTTTTGGATCTGGACTGTCATTTTGGCGGCTTTGTATAAACTCTTCAACACCTCAACGTACCGATAATCGACTAGGCATCGCTGTAAGGATTCCAGAACAGCCCAAGTTTCGACGGAGTCGAAGGCTTTTTCGTAGTCCACAAATGCGAGACACAGAGGACGATTGTATTCTTCAGTCTTCTGAATAACCTGTCTCAGCGTGTGGATGTGGTCTACCGTACTATAGCCTTTGCGAAACCCAGCCTGCTCCGGAGGTTGGAACTCGTCAAGTCTAGAGGCCAAGCGATTTGTAAGGACTCTCGAGAACAGCTTATAAATATGGCTAAGAAGTGAAATAGGCCTGTAGTTCTTGAGCAGAGCACGGTCTCCCTTCTTAAAGAAAAGAATGACAGTACCCTTGCTCCAGGCTTCCGGTGTAGTAGTTTTTTGAATGACAGTGTCGAACGTTGTGCATAATTGGTTGAGAACTGATGTACCACTTGCCTTCAACAATTCTGCACTGATTCCGTCATCCCCTGTAGCTCTGTTATTTGTAAGCTGTTCCAAAGCAGCCCTTATCTCCTCTATACTGACGTCGGGTATGTCTTCCGTATAGTGGCGGACTAAGGGGGCTCGGTGATCAATCTCTGGGTGGGCAAAGGGCTTGGGAGCCTGTGAGGCATAGAGACTACGATAGTAGCTCTCCACTTCAGTGAGGACTTCTGATCTTGATTCAACAATTCTTCCATCGGCAGTTTTGAGCTTCGTCAGATGGCTTCGGCCTAGTTGTTGTTGCCGTATAAACACTTTGGTGCCTTTGTTTTGTTGTATTGCCTCTTTAATCTTTATTGTGTTGAATTGGCGAAGGTCACGCCTAATCAGCTTTCTGATTTTAGTGTTTATAGTTTTTCCATCTGACGGAGTAGCATCTGCAGTTTCCCTTCGCTGTTTCATCAATAGCAGGGTCTCGTTGGAGAGTTTAGTCTCTTGGCCTTTTCTTCTATGCTGAAAGTATTTATTGCCCACTTCTCTTAGAATTTTCACCATTTCGTTGGTGCGCTTATCCACGTCGCAGTCAGTTTCCAACACGTCAAACCTGTTTTTGACTTCCAATTGGAAGTTATCTGGGGGCTCCAAGATTTGTTGCCTAGTTGGTCGCAAGCTAGACTTTACCATACGCGATCTCTCCAGCTTAATGTCGATATTTAGGGTGCCGCGTACCAGCCGGTGATCGCTGCCGGTCTTAACCCTATTGATCACGGTGACATCCCTAAATATGTGCCGCTTATTCGCTAAGATGAAGTCTATTTCATTTCTAGTCTTCCCGTCTGGGCTTTGCCAGGTCCATTTTCTGTGGAGTCCTTTCTTGAAGAACGAATTCATCAAGAAAAGCCCATCAAGTTTTTATTTAATTTTGTTTAATTGCATGGATGAGTGGACGAGCTCACAGGCTACTTGGTGTTAAGTGTCTATCTATAACGTAAATGCCGCCACCCACCTTGATATATCAGTTCTAAGGTCTCAGTATAGTTACAACGGCTGCCCCACCTTTCAAACCGAAACGCATCACTGCTTCACTGCTGAAATAGGTAGGTTGGTGGCACCTACCCTTGCGGACTCACAAGAGATCCTACCACTAGTAAGTGCGGCCAGCGTACCCTCTTAAACTAGTCTTATAATTAAATAATCTTAGCAGTATTAAACCTAGATACTAGAAAACTAGGTACTACTGAGGTCAACGAAGATGTGTAATTAAGTGTCATTGTTAATAGATATAAAATGAAGGGTAGCGTTTTTTGGTTTTATCAAATCGTTGAATTAACTGCACGACGAAACAAATTACTTCATGTCACGCAATATGTTTTACATTTAATGTGGACTTGTAACAGAAATTGAATTTATTCATAAAATTCTTTTATTAATTAAAACGGGAAACCTTAGTATAATTCTTACCATTAAAAAGATGGATACGAAAGTAATTCCTTTTAATTATCTTAAATTGAATAAATAAGGCGCTATTATGGAAAAAAAAAAATGTTACGAAATATTTTAAGTGAAGCGGTTACTCTAATTTTGTTCTTAAAATATTTCAGTTTTAATTAGAATTTTAAGTAGAGAGAGCTCTCTTCATTAAAAACGTCAAGGTAAATTGAAAGTGTTATTTAACGTTGGCTCATTTTAGTTAGTTAAACATAAATTAGCCTTTTTTTGGCAAAAGACAAAAACGAATAAACTTAATGCAAGACATTATTGCAACGGCAGACAAATAGAGTGCAAGTTTCATCCAATTTCCACGTCGTGTGAGAGTGCGCGTGTGTAGGTGTCATCATCAGCGAATTTTCTGCCGCGTAGCTGCCATTCACTCCTTCCTGTTTGAGGGGTGTGACAACCGTAATACAGTCTAGACTTACACATGTCTCGGGATGAGCTACCGTAGCAAGGAGAACCGTAAGCTCGTTCATCAGTCTAAGCAATATAATAAAAAACCGGGGAAGATTTTTAATTTGAGTAAAATAGCCGGATTTCAGTCACATTGTTGGCCCGTAAATATTGTCACACGCTCCAGTAGCATAGAGACAGCGGTTATTATTTCCCGTCGAGTATAAGGTGACTGGTTTTATCGTGTTGTCCTACCTATAGGTAACCACCAACCAGGTGAACCTCTAACTCTTATACGCAGCTTCAAATCTTTTGAATGAGAAACACGCTTGAAATCATTGACCGGTCTGCGGCTGTCGCATATCATTAAATGATTGAACAACTTTTATATTTATTCGAAATCCAGTATCACGAAGCACATGGCTTGGCGTAGTGCACATTCGACATTATATGTACTTCAATAATGCGAGTGGGGAGCAGTGACGCGCTCGGAAACGACTGCAATGTTTGCATTGAAGTGTCCATTATCGTGATGAGGCGCGTCACTATATAAAAATGTTCGCATCTGCGCTATCTACGCCACTGTGAATGTGTACGTTTATCATCTTAATCTTTTAGAATCACGTGGCACATTCCTTTTCACGTGCTACGAAGGTTTTTGTGATGGTGAGATAATAAATAGGAAGTGTAGTGGGTTTTTTGTTTTTTACTGTATGCACTTGGCTCACCTGCCTACCGAATCATGTAGACATTTCAACATAGACGCGATCCTGAAGATACTAGGTCGGAGTCTCAAGAGTAATAGCAAGTAGGCAGCGGCTTGGCTCTGCCCCTGGCATTGCTGAAGTCCATGGGCGACGGTAACCACTCACCATCAGGTGGGCCGTATGCTCGTCTGCCTACAAGGGCAATAAAATAAAAAAAAATTATAATATTTTCAATGTTATGATAAAAAAAATTTCAACGGAGATTTACAAAACTCCTGTTTGGTGGAGGTCTAGTTTTACGCTTGGCTCTGTCTGCTAATGTGTAATTTTAATTATTCGGATAAAATAAGAAACTCAAAACAAATTTTTAAAATTAAAATATGTAGTTCTAATTTTTACAATGACAAAGAAAACGAATGACAAATGCTTCATAAACAATGTATGTAAGCTTTTCAAGTAGTTAGTTTTGCGCCTCTTCGACCCGTCCGCTGTGGCTTTTGTCTTCATGACATGTTTTGTTCGGATAATTGACTTAAGCCCATGTGTTTTATGTGCCGAGGGGTTAACTTGCAAGACGTGGGAACGAACGGTGATTCTTCAAAATAAACGATCATTAGGTTGATATATTTGAATTATTTTTATTCTGTCAAGAAATTCAAAGTTGGAAATCAAAACACAAATGCTGTGTACGCGTAGCTAAAGGCAAAAAATCGTTTTAATAATAAATTAACATTTGTTCTGATTGCTTTAGATGGTTAGACGAACCATCTATGTAGTTTTAAGTGAATACTCCTAACTCTTGACATTGCTACTCACTCTGAGATTGTGGTGTTGTCTGGTTATGATGGCTTAGCAGAGAGTAAATAATACGTCCATTCAGTTTGAAGGTTCGGTTTATTGTGTAAAATATGTATTTAGTTACAAGACAGTAAGACAGTAGTGCTGAAGAAGCACTTTAAATAAGGCTGTATACATACTTGAATGTTTACACACTACAAGGTAAATCTAATTTACAATTTCTAGGCTAATAAATAATTTAAGTAACGCAATAAATATAATATTGTGATTTAAGCGAAGAATGATAGGGGATATGATTGATCGATTTGAGTTGGTATCACTATCTTAAAAATGGCCAGTACCTATGATGTTCTTGTGAAATGTGCGCTGTTAATTATCTAAAATTAAAAATGAATTGTATTAAGTACTACGTTAATTCCATTCCAAAAAAATAATATATAACGACGATTTTAAAAACTGTCCTATAAACCTGAATACATGATTGCCCGGATCCTTTAGGCGAGCTGTAAACTTTCAAACGAAAAAAAAAACATATCCATATTTTTGCATAATATTTTAATTAAGATATTTTTCTAAAGGATTCCTGCAGATCTTCGAAATGAGAACAACACCAATGAAGATTTAAGGCTACCTACTGTTTGCAACATATTGAGTAATGACAATATTTTTATGGCCTGTTATTAATTAACAAGGAACTCTTTCTGTGACGCCTTGATCAGCAACATCATTATGGGGCGCGCGTGATCACGACAACCACTCCTGCGGTCAATTGTACTTCAACGAACTTCAGATTGACTGATTGCGCAAAAACACTCGCGCGCCTATTCACGTTTCCCTGATATGTTTTTGGTAAGGACACGTCACAAACTATTCGAATACAAAAGAGTAGTCTCCTTTTGTATTTGTCTGCACGTGACTGATATTGAAGTTGTGGAAACAGGTTGAGTTATCAATTGTGGTCTAGCCCTTTGAATTTTAAGCATGAATGGACGAAAACATAGGCAGGATGGTGGTTCTCCTATTTTGTAATTATCTCTATTCGTTTTGTGGTTATTTAAAAGGCTTGCGGTTTTAAGGGTGGGGCGGCCGTTGTACTATAGAACTCGAATTTAGAACTCATATCTCAAGATGGGTGGAGGCATTTAAGTTGTTGTCTTAGGTGAGATCTTCCACTCGTCTATGCAATAAACAAAAATCTACACTTCTACACGTTACCTACATTGAACAGCTTGAAATGGAAATTCAATGGGCTTAAGTAGACCACGATTGTTGGAATTTATTTGTTCGTCATCTTCAGATTTGATACAAGTAATGATTTATTAATATTTGAACTAGCGGCCCGCCCTCGCTTCACTTCGGAAATTGGGATTTATTATTGATTTCTCCACTATTTATTGGATGTTATTATACATATAAACCTTCCTCTATCTATTAAAAACTATCTATTAAAACCGCATCAAAATCCGTTGCGTGGTTTTAAAGATTTAAGCGTACATAGGGACAGACAGATATAGGAACAGAGAAAGCGACTTTGTTTACCATGTAGTGAAACAGTACATAACATTTCGTTGCTTGAAGTTCAACAATTACTAAAAATAAAAATCCGGACAGCTACTTTTTGCTTTTAGCAATCAGCATCAACGAAAACGTCTCTTAATTGTCGGTTTACACGCGAGCTTTATACAGCTAATTGCGTTAGTTATATTCGTTGGTGGTGTCGGCTACACGGTAGCATGGCCCCATAAACCGATTTGTTGCAAGTAGGAAAGGAATTTTGCATTTTTATGACGCCCAATGTAAAATAAAGCTTGGACCTCCTCGGACATTTCGTATGGTATTGTTAAGCTCATTTCGCAGTCGGATTAAAATGTACATACCCGAAAATGTTGCTGAAAACGTGAATTGAAATTTTATGAAATCAAAATTAGATTCTTCGAAGGATATTATGGCAAAGGGTAATTATATTATCAGCATATTTGATAGAGGACCAAACAGAGTAACGATGTTAAGTTAACTGAGCCTAGACACTACAGTCTGTTTCACTAGCAAACATATGTGAAGAGGTCGAAGTTTCAATTGAATGGGGATAACAGCTTTGGCTTCGGTATCTATGCAGAAATAGGTGAAATGGTAACCGTGCGTGCATATAACATGCCCTACCATCAGTAATATACAAAAGAACTTTTTTTTTTCGAACAGAGTTCACCGAGGTAGGTTACTGTTACACCGATAAGAGCAACGCCATCGATCGTCGAATAGTAGAAACAAACACCAAAAGAAGTATTAAAGTCAAGAACGCTCGAGCCGTACAACGCCATCTATTGTCAAAAGGCGAAAACGCATGTTGAAAATACTCGACTTGTGAGGAATTTCTCGATAATTCTAGGGATGTTGTATCGACTATAAAAGCGTTGCAGGGATGTCACGCAGTCAGTAACCGGAACTACTCGAAGCGAAATACCGAACGGATCACCTGAAGTGAAGCGGAAGAAGTGAATTGAGAATTTTAAAGTGATCGTTAAGTGTTTTAATACAGTGTTAATTTGTTCTTCGGTAGAATTTTTATTTATCCCGTACCCCAGCGCGTAACATACAACGTAGCAATGTTTATGTCGTTAAAATATACTGAAAGTGCTTTGAGTCAGCACATCTGTATCACACACAACATTAGTTTGTAGTTTCAGTTATGAACGCTATGACATGTGGCCAGTGGCTATGACGTCATGACGTCACGAACGAATGTGTTAAGAGCTTTAGTCGTGCTTTAGGGAATGTGGCAAATAAATTATTAATAATTTAAAATTTTGTCTGTCAGCCCGCCGTTTTTATTTACTATACTAGCGGACCCGACAGACGTTGTCCTGCAAAAATTCATTCAAGTCGATCCAGCCGTTTAGTTGTAGTATAGATAAATAACCTAGATACCGACCGAAGCGCCATCTGCCGGGCTGATTTTCCGGGCATCCAGGTTGCCACCCAAACGCATACAAAAAAAAAACATTCAAATCGATCTACTGAATGATGAAACTGATGATATGATATAATATTGCAGAGTTGGACCTTATTTACTGGTGGTAGGAGCTCTTGTGAGTCCGCACGGGTAGGTACTACCACCGTACCTATTTCTACCGTGAAGCAGTATTGCGTTTCGGTTTGCAGGGTGGGGCAGCCGTTTTAACTATACTGAGTCCTTAGAACTTATATCACAAGGTGGGTGGCGCATTTACGCTGTAGATGTCTATGGGCTCCAGTAACCACTTAACAACCAGGTGGGTTGTGGGCTCGTCCACCCATATAAGCAATAAAAAAATTTTGATATTTACATAAACTCGCATCACAAAATACTCACACTCTTAAAAATAAACAACGGAAATAATATGATATCTATCTAGAATCTAAGCATTTCTATCCGAGAGCGAGGAAGGCGTTAAGTGACGTTATCATATATTTTTTTCGATAAAAGCGGAGAACATTTTTCCATTGAAATACGACGATGAATCACGATGACACTAAAATATTCAAATAATACGGAGCTCCTTGAACTGGATGATCCACCTGGGGTTATTCACCTCTAGCAACGAACTATGGAACCGTCTTTAAAAATTTATTACGGTATAACTTTTCTACATAGGTACATTTCATATACTGTATGACACAAAAATATTTTATTACCTTAAACGAGCTGGGTACTATATGTAATACTGTATATAAATCGTGTTTTATACTTATATCATGGAATGGTGGAATTGTCACCGAAGTAAATTTTTAATCAGAGTCCGACAATATTGTAATCATTAAACCTTAAGAATTGCAAAAAGATGAAATAAGTTCATCTGCTGATTCTATAGAGTCTATTTTTTTTGTCTATAGCGCAGACAATAAACAATACCATAGAGAAAAATTAAGTAAATTAATATAACTTAGATCGCTTACATTGAAAACATGGATTAAGCAATAAATACCAAGTCCACACTAACGAATTCAGCTCTCAAACGAACACAAAGCTAACTAACTGTTTGAGGGAGATGGTTTGAGAATAACACATGAGGCGTTTCATCAGAGACCCCTGAGATGTGTGTGGGTATACAGTATAACGTGTAGCGTTCCTTTTGTTAGTTAGGCCTAGTTGAAATGCATAGTAAATTATTGTTCTATTTTATTTTGCTACGTTGTGTGTGATGAACAAACAAGCTCCAAGAACCGTGTGTGGACGAACAATTACATGAATATCGTCGCCCGACCATAAAATTGCACGAATCTTATGCCAGTTGACGAGAAAAACCTGATATTCGTATGGAGTGATAAAACTATGCCGATATTCAAATCCTTTAACAGGTATAATCTCAAAAAGTTAATTCGTAATCAAAAGCTTTTTCAGTAATGTAACGATAGAACCAATAACTAAAGGCTCTCAGGATTTTTTTTATAGCCCTAGTAGGTAGACGAGCATACTATCCACCTTGTAGTGAATGGTTACCGTCGCCCATGAACTTCAGCAGCAATGCCAGGGGCAGAGTCAAGCTGCTGCCTACCGCTAAGTACTCTCCACAAGCTCGTTTGAAGCCTCCTCATAGCACTCAGGAAACACCGTGGAGGGGAGCTAATTCCAAATCCGGATGGTACGTGGCAAAAAAGATCTCTGGATACACACTGTGAATGAACGCAGTGGCTCCAGGTAGTGTGGATGAACTTTACTCCGGTGGAGGGCGGTGCGATGGTAAAAACGAGATGATGGGATCATCTCTAACAATTTCTCAGAGAAAGAGAATGTGCGTTGTGAGCTTACAAAGCTGCCGACTAAATACCATCATGGTAATTCGTCCGCGAATCGATGGCTTAATTAAGTAGCAATTTTTTTGCAGTAAATAATACAGCGCATACTTCATAAAAACTTTACTTTGCAACTTTAATTAATTGGAGAGTAATTAAAAATCGAACGATAAGAATTTCCCCTCAGTATGCTTCTACCACTTTGAAATAAACGATTCAATCAGTGAAACGATTTAAAAGCGTTTATAGTTTAAAACTGGTACGTCGCTTCGTGCCTGCAACGCGGCCCGGTAAGGGGGGAGGTGTCATGAATCTTGCTCCCGTAAACCAAAGGAAATTGCTTGCTAAAAGTTAGCGGATTTATTGCGTATTTGTACGTCCGGCCGAGTGTTGTTAGGGATCGGGCACATTCGCTCGGAATCGCAACGCATCCGACGATTACTTGCGGGAGTTGGCTCTATCGTTACGTTCGAGTCTTTAGGCGCCCTCCATTCTTTTTGTAGATAAGAGCTACGTGTTAACACACTTAATCTTTGACGCGCTTTGACGAACTTAATCTATCTACTTATTTCACAATTAAATCTATGGGAACAACAAATTAAACACGTGGTTCATGATTGAGACCAGAGTTCCCCAAACTTTTTTGTGTCGTAGACTCCTTGCCATGTTTTTCCGTGTTGGGTAGACCCCCTACTTATCTGATATTGATTTCCTGTAAATTTGTAACTGTAGTAAAGTTTATTGTTAAAAACTTAAAGTAAAAACACATGTTAATTTATACATTTATTAATTGAATTTAAATTAAAAGTACTCAAAATAAAATTTTGTACCTGCTATGTAAAATATACGTAACATAAAATAAACTATAAATAAAATAACATAAGCAATAAGTCAATATATTTAGTGAGAAGGATGAATCTGATTCTTTAATAATAAATTATCAACATTTGGCGTCAATTTTGTAAGGGTTAATCTTAAATCTCCTCGGCTAATGATGTCTTGATATTATAAGATAGTATGATGTAAGTAAATTGGTACTATCAGTGTATGTGTTGAGATCCACCATCGTGGAACCCCAAATTTTTTTTCGCTGACGTAGACCCCTTGCAGGTTGTCATAGACCCCTAGGGGTCGATATAGACCACTTTGGGAATCACTGATTTAGACAATTCAGCTATGTCTTTGATAAATTTTTATTTAGATTAATAAGTCAAAGCAGTATTTCAAGAGTTAATCAGATAGAAGAGCGAGTCCATCATCAAAAGAGTCCTAATTGAAAAGGCTTTAGTCTCAACAAATGCGTTTTAGAACAACCGGTCTAATTTGAATATGATTCGTGAACGCGCAAGTATGTCGAGCGAGCCATAAGTCAGTCCGGGACGGGTTTCATCCGGAGTACGACTGGCTGAGTGAATCCAGACCATATTTCAGAGTACAGGCCGCAATTTACATAATTAACTAACTTCCTTGCGACTTTGAATAAGAAGTGATAGAATGTACAAAAAATAAGTTAAATTTTCGCATGCCTAAACAGGCGAAATATATGAAACTATATCCTATATCCATAATATCTTGTAAACTATATTTCTGTGCGAATGAAGATTTTCTTCTTCTTCTTGCATCAAACTTAAAAACAGGCCACTACCCCGTTTTCCCGGCGATAGTAGAACAGTCGCTTGAAAAATATTGTTATTATGATCTAAAATTTGCCTTCTTATTTTTTATGTAAAGAAATTATAGGAATTAAATTCAATAAGTTCCCAAAGTCAATTGTGTATTTCATTGTCAATGTTTCAAATGTTAACCTAAAATAAAATAAAATGTCTCAAAGTCAAAACTGTACCAAACTGTTAGAAGTTCGATTAGTTCTATTCAAAGTTTTCTAGTTGAAATACAATGAAAATATAATACTGATGCCCATGGAAAATTTGATCGCGAGAAACAACAATGTTCTAAATTTATTTTTTTCATGTGAATCAAAAATACTTAGTTGGTTAAGTTAGAAATGCTTAAGATCTAAAGGTTTTCTAAAGGCTTTTGTGACGGATCTTGAGGGAATGTACATGCTAATGATTAATACGAGATTTTCTTCCATATGACCGTGTATTTAGTACATTTACAATATTAAAATTAAGTAAAGTATTATATTTTAAAGACCGTGTTGCCAGACTAAAATCTCAAAAGCTTCTTCTTCAAATCTGATAGTTTTTGTTTTTGAAGTCGGGTCCTACACATTATATTAAATACTGTAACCCCCTGATATATAATACATATTATTTATATATTATGTAATCCGGCTCCCCCAGCTGATAATGTGTTAACGGCCGAAAGGCAGTTCCACCTACGTTCGCCCGTGATGGACTTAATTAATTTTTGACGCGATGTGAAGGGGCCTCCCTCAAACTCTCTAATCTGTTTTACGATCGATTTGCGTTGGACCTGATCGAGTGTAACGTAAAAACAAATGTAATTAGGCACGTAATGAACTGAGCGCCCCTCACATAATTTTGCTCTCGTAATATTGAAGTTTAGTTTTAAATGTAACCCGTTTTCGCTACTTAATGATAGAAGTAATGAATGTATGATTCAGACAATTCAAGAAGCAAAATAAATTTGTTTTAGTATAGGAATTTCTATAACCTTGTCTTGGATTAGAAACGGGATAAAAAGTTAGGTAGCCTTTTTTGAAAGTTTAGTGATCTTTGCACTTCATACTGTGTTATTTCTGTGCTCCAGACTATGCTTTGTAATCAATGAAAACTTATAATATCTAATACTTTTAGACTTAATTTCTTAATAATAAAAAAAATGCTCAGGTGGCTGGACGAGCTCACGGTTCATCTGGTGTTAAATGGGTCACCGGAGCCAAAGACATCAACAACTTAAATGCCGCCACATTGAGACATAGTTCTAAGTCTCAACTTTTTATCATACAACGGCTGCTCCATTCTTCAAAACGCATTACTGCTTCACAGCAGAAAGAGGCGGGGTGGTACCTACCCGTGCAGACTCACATGACTCCCTACCACCAGTAGATATTGAATTGCTTATCATAATATATTAAGGTAAGAATAAAGTCTTTACCAAACAGACAAACAAAATACAGCTCAATTGCGGTCAGTCACCATAAAACTGATTCAACAATTCGACTATCATCCCTAATCACTCGAATTTACATATTATTTTTCGTTTCACTGTACATTACGTGGTATAAAGGCACGCGCAAACAAACACGCATATGCTCAGTAATTTGACAGCGTCACGTCAAGAACAAACGAACGAATAAGTCAAGCTCTAAGGTGACCCAACCTCAAATATCTATGCTTAGGTCACTCTAAAAGGTCCAAAGGCCGTTCTTTTTTTATTTATTGCTTAGATGAATGGAAGAGCTCACAGCCCACCTGGTGTTAATTGGTTACTGGAGCCCATAGACATCTACAACGTAAATGCCGCAACCCACCTTGAGATATGAGTTCTAAGATCTCAGTATAGTTACAACGGCTGCCCCACACTTCAAGCCGAAACGTATTACTGCTTCACTGGAAAAACAGGCGGGGTGATGGGTACCTACCCGTGCGCACTCACAAGAGATTCTACCACCAGTAAAAGCATCTCAGTTGAGTTTCATTATCAGTAAAAACAGCTTTATAAAACATTTAACGGTAAATTAGCTTAGATGCACAATTGAAATTCACATAATCCAGCTTATCTCGGCTGCAACCTAAACACAGTAAATGGCAGCATTCAACAGACAGACGGCAAAAACTTTATTAGGAATGGGCGGGCCGGATCCGAGCCGGGCCTCCGTTGCGGTCGACGCAGCCGCAAAACATCAAGTCGGTCGCATGTGCTGCCCGCTTTATACGCCGGAATGAAACAGTTTCGACATGTAAACTAATGCTATATTAAATCTATTTTCGACCATTCTCAACTCTTGTTAAAGTTAATTGTTTTTAGAATCTCAAAACAATGAAACGGTAGGTTTTCAAAGGTAGGCAGCGGCTTGGCTCTGTCCCTGGCATTGCTGCCGTCTATGAGCAGTAACCACTCATCAGGTGGGACGTATACTCGTCTGCCTATACGGCAATTTAAAAAAAAAGAATCATTTTCCATCATTAATCACATTTTACTATTGTGATGGTTGGACTGATGTTTAGATGGCGTAGAGCACGACCTCAAAGTTATCGGTGTCAGGAACTGGAAGGAAAAAGCCCTGAACAGAGCAGTCTGGAGGAACATACTGCACCAGGCTAAAGCCCACTCTGGCCTGTAAGGCCTAAGATAAATATAAATGGTTGGAGCCAACTTGGTGTTAAGTGACCTATTGAAATATGAGGTCGTAGTCTCAATTATAGTACAACGTATCCCATTCGACAAAAACAGAAAATATTGACTGCTTAGGGAAGTAAATTAGCAGGGAGGTGGTATTCGCAGATGAGGGCATACAATTTGCTTTAAAACGAGAAATCATACAAACCTGTTCTCACGCAATATTGTCCATCCGGACGTAGTTGAAATAGCCCCTTAGCCTATCGGCGAATAGGCAGCGATAAAAAACAATATTGTGGTACTCTTGATATTACTAATTCAAATGACTTGACTAATACTCTAATTAGCTGTTGTCGATAAATCAGGACAACACTAATAATAGTGTAAAAATTCTGGAACATCTCTGGCGATGAGAATCATAAAATGTGTGCGAGTTGAGTTCGGAACGCGCCTTTGGTTTTTTTTGCGACAAGACAATAGTAACACGCCCCGTCGTAATAAATCACGTTATGATTAATTAACAAAAGACAGCGGCCGGTTAATCTGGCGATCGCGATGTCCGGTGCAGGCGACCTTTCGTTGGGCCTCGTTTCTCAAAATCTCGGACATTTTACTATTATATTTAAGGATGTCGTGATATGATACTCGTTTCGATAAATGATCAAAGTTTTGGGAAATCCAACAAAGACATATTTAACTAAAACCATAGCGCTGTGAAACATTATTTTTTTTTAAGTTTTACTAGACAATTTCATTATTTTGCCATTGAATTGAAAGATTCGATTTTAGAAAAAAAAAATAGGTTGAATTTTTTTTTATTTGTTGGTTCTTCGTAGATAAAACAAGAGGCAGAATTGTTTTCGAAAATATGTACACCGAACCTCAGTGTGCGATTATATAACAACAAGCTGAAGCTATTTCATTATTTTTGCTAACCTAAAAAATAGATGGTCGGGCCAATTGGCAATTGGCAATTCTAAATGAAAAACTTAAAAGAACCTACTTATACACTATATAAATATACAATACAAACCTTGGCAGCGAACCTTTTTAATTTACAAATTCACAATATTTGCTTTCATCCAAAATCAGATTAATATTGAGAATTAATGTCGTTAGAGTCCGACGGTACGGGAATAATTCCGTCAGGGGACGCTGTTGACAAATACTCCTGTAGAGGTGTCCCGACCATCCGGATATTCCCAATTTCCGATGCCGGCATCACCTCACGGATTTATGCCGCAGTCGCGCCACGAGATGGATGATAGAACCGTTGGCTTTTGAATCTTGTGTGCATTGTGTTCTGTTGTGCAAGCAAATGAAGTTTTCGGTATTGTCGTTTCGTATCAGATTGACGGAAAATATTGGATTTCTAGATATCCGTCCGCTTCGATGTTATTGTTGAGCAGCTACGATTTATAGTGTATGCAAATAAAATACACTTTGAAACAATGGTAAAGCAGATACTTGAGTTAGAAAAGTTATGTTAATAGATTGTGTGCATCCCTGTATTGGCTTAATCTGAGAAATTATGATGGAATTAGGTACCCACTGAAATTTTTTATTTTTTTATTTTTATTGCTTAGATGTGTGGACGAGCTCACAGCCCACCTGGTGTTAAGTGGTTACTGGAGCCCATAGACATCTACAACGTAAATGCGCCATACACCTTGAGATATAGTTCTAAGGTCTCAGTATTAGTCACAACGGCTGCCTGACCCTTCAAACCGAAACGCATTACTGCTTCACGGCAGAAATAGGCGAGGCGGTGGTACCTACCCGTGCGGACTCACAAGAGGTCCTACCACCAGTAATTACGCCAATTATAATTTTGCGGGTTTTTGTTTTTTATTGCACGATGTTATTCCTTCACCGTGGAAGTCAATCGTGAACATTTGTTGATTACGTATTTCATTAGAAAAATTGGTACCCGCCAGCGAGATTCGAACACCAGTGCATCGCTCGATACGAATGCACCGGACGTCTAATCCACGACGACTTGCTTGTGTAGGATCCGATGGTGTCGGGGTGATCACGTTTTCTCATAAATTGCCTTTTCGTAGGGTTTATCAATATTCAACACGACATTTTTACGGACCGAAATCGATTTTTGATATTTAAATAATCATTGTATTTTAAGAAAAAAAAATATATATATTGTATTTGTCAAAAAAAGAGTAAAAAGATGGCTCGTTCTATATCGACCTGACCAATAAAGTTAATGCACATTTGTAATTAATTTTTTTACGCGTCGTCCGTGATTTACGAGAGTATAACTCATCTAAAAATCCCTCATTTTATTTTAGCAGCAGTTGTTTTGGGTTAATTCTGCGTGCTCCGCTTTGGTTAATACGATTTGAAAGATAGATAGCTTCGTCGACGAACCTGTGAACCGATGACATTAATTGTTACGTTCGTCGAAAACGCGTCCAAAGCTTGAAAAGCCAATACAGTACCGTACTGCTCCGAAAATTAATTTGACATTTGAAATCGAATTTAGGACCCCTTTAGTGTTAATAATCTGTTATTAAATAACAAAAAAACAAAATGTATAAAATTTACCACACCCAATGTTAGACAAGTTGACACTAATATTACTGTAAGTGGAGAGACACTGGAGCTTGTGGATTCGACAGTTTTTCTTGGTATAACAGTTGATTCCAAGCTGCAGTGGGGTCCTCACATATGCAAGTTAGCGAGTAGGCTTAGTTCTGCAGCGTTTGCGGTAAAAAAAATACGAATGTATATTAATGAAGATACGGCACGCTTGGTTTATTTTAGTTATTTTCATAGTGTTATGTCCTATGGCATTTTGCTATGGGGCAATGCTGCCGATGTCGAAACGATTTTCATCCTGCAGAAGAGGGCTATTCGTGCTATTTATAATATGCACCCGAGGGAATCCTTGAGGGACAAGTTTAAGGAAATCAAAATTCTAACTTTAGCGTCCCAATACATTTTTGAAAATTTATTGTACGTGCGTAAAAACATTGAAGAATTCCCCAGAGTCTGCGATTTGCACAATGTGAACACTAGGAACAAACATAGGCTTGCGTTGCCGGCGGCTCGAATTAAGAAAATAAGCAACTCTTTTAGGGGGCTGGGTGTACAGCTTTTCAACAAGATCCCACTAAACGTTCAACTACTACCTGTTCATAGATTTAAGAAAACTGTTAAGGAACGTTTGTGCAACAAGGCATATTATAAAGTTAAGGATTATTTACTAGATGGCACTACGTGGGAATGAGGCGCTCGCTCCTGGCCTTTTCATTTTTCATTTTTCATTATTATTATTATTATTTTTAATTGTATTTTTTTGACTTGTTTTTTCTTTTATTGTGAATATTTCTATTTATTTAAAAAAAAGAAAATATTTGAGAAAAAACAAAAAAAAAAGCCCGCTGAGTTTGTTTCGCCGGTTCTTCTCAGGACTGTGGCTTTTTTTGGAACCGGTGGTAGAGTTAACATTGTTATTTGTATTTTGACATTCAACAAGTGTGTCATACTGACATCTAAGTTGAAATAAATGATTTTGAATTTGAATTTGAACTCTGCCGTTACGGGTTTGTACCTCTGCGATGTTGTTTTTTTGTTTGAGAATTCGAAATAGTTATAGAACGTTAATTTATAATAATAATATGTTGATAAATCAAGTTGTTAGAATAATATTATTTCTTTCAAATCAATATATTTCTTTCAGTGATCGATTTTTTCAAACTTAAACTAACCTTCGGAATGTCACGCTGCTACAGAGTATTGACACTTTGGTATTAGACCGCTTATATTATCTATGAAATCTAAATCATAGACAAAACGTAAGATAAGATAAAGTTATGTGGTTCAATTCGATATTATAATTCTAGTTCATAGTGTATTTTCAACGTTTTTAATTATACTTTCGTTACGTTGTTATTTCACCGTATTCATTCAAAAATATCTTGCTGCGACTTGCGATTCGTAACGGTATGGTACGAGATTGTGACATGTATCATATAGAAACCTCACGTCTTTCGAATTTGACCCGGATATGAAAATTACTTTTAGTTACAAGTCGATTGTTGCGAGTGAAAACCTTGAATGAAACGATTATTCGTTAATTATCATAAGACAGTTAGATACTGGTGCGCTGGAGCTCTGCATAGAACTCCCACTACGATATTCCGATGTCATGTAGACCTACGACGTGTATGTCTTCCTTCGAATATAAAATTATTTTACGATATGTGTCATATGCAGAGGTGGCTACTTTCTATCGGAGGTATCTCATCAGCCAATTAAAGCAAAAAAGTAGGTGTATACAGGTCAGGTGGTATAACAATTATACATAAAAGTATATAACGATTCGTGTCATTTGCATTCACGAAGTCATATATCTGTTCATGATAACTAGATTGACAAAAAAGTCCTTTGCTTAAATGCAGGAGTACATTTAAATTTTCTAAAATTATTAAGTAACATAGATATCAAAGTGTTTTTCGCTGTTAAAGACAGTAACGGGGCATCAATTTAGAGAAGTCAACGGGCTGTCCCTCGGCTCGTTTTTCTGCTGAAAACGCAAATCTCCGCAGTCTTTAATTGGAAAGGCGAAACTGCTCTAAAATGTTTTTTTTGCTGAAACTCGGTTTCCTTGACAAACGAAAATAATATCCGATTAATTGATTTCCGCGCTTCAATTGTATTGTTAGCTTTAATTAAGGCCTCTTTTTTATTCAAATAAAATGATGGTTGCTTAAAAGAAAATGAATGAGGTTGAGAATTTGCTCAACTCCAGTCGACGTCTTTGTGCTATTAAAAAAAAAACAAAGAAACATTTCATAAATATCAAAATACTGCTGCTTTGGTTATTAGATAAATAATTATATACACTTAATCCACAATTTACTAGCACGGTCTCGCTCTTAGGGGACGTGTAGGCGTCGTTGTGTGACATTCATATACGTAATTGACATTAAGTGGATAACTCAAGAGGTATGTATGTACGTTACGAACGAATTATATGTCAATTTATACACATATCATGAATGCATTAACTATAAATAATCCTGTGCTAGTACAAGAATAGTAAGTAATGATGTAATAAACATCAGTTCCACTATTAATCTCTATTAATATTCGTTTCGATTTATCGATTTTGATGTTACATGCGAATTATGAAATATCGATTATTCGTTGGATATCAGAAATTAAGTATTTTGAGATAGAATGCGTTAAGTATAAATAATTCTGTGCTAGTACAAGAATAGTAAGTAATGTTGTAATAAACATCAGTTCCACTATTAATCTCTATTAATATTCGTTTCGATTAATTGATTTTGATATTACATGCGAATTATGAAAAATCGATTATTCGTTGAATATCAAAAATTCAGTATTTTGAGATAGAATGCATTAAGTATAAATAATTCTGTGCTATTACAAGAATAGTAAGTAATGTTGTAATAAACATCAGTTCCACTATTAATCTCCATTAATATTCGTTTCGGTTAATCGATTTTGATATTAAATGCGAATTATGAAAAATCGATTATTCGTTGAATATCAGAAATTAAGTATTTTGAGATAGAATGCGTTAAGTATAAATAATTCTGTGCTAGTACAAGAATAGTAAGTAATGTTGTAATAAACATCAGTTCCAATATTAATCTCTATTAATATTCGTTTCGATTAATCGATTTTGATACAACATGCGAATGATAAAAAATCGATTATTCATTGAATATCAGAAATTAAGTATTTTGAGATTGACTCAAAATACTGAAGGTTCGGTATGCCATTCTCATCGTTATAAATTATTAGTTTGAGACGAATCCCAAACCTGTGTTTTAGTACTCAAGTACTCCATTTGAGAAACGAAATCCTTTCAGAAGAAAGAGAAAGAGTGATTTATGTTTCTCAATGCCGTAAGCAGTTCCTGGGTTGCTTTTTTAAGTACCACTATATCTATTATACGCATAGTAATGCCAACAATCAAATGTTAAAAAATAAACAACTCTATCATTAAAATGATAGATATGATAGAAATACTATTTAATATCAGCAGCACACGTAATCAATTGAAAATTGTTTGCAGTGTCAATGTAACACTTTTACTATGATGAACATCGTTTAAACAAACAAAAACAAAAAAAAAACAATAAAATTATAAGAAGCAATCAGTCTAAGTAATATCAAGAAGTCAATACACCGACTTAATTTTATAAAAAGGACAAAAAAAAGAACGCTTGTATATCCCAGCAACTGATAAAAACTGCTTGTTAAAACCCAATATATTAATGTCAGTCGATTTGACAAGTGCCCGACTCGGTCACTCTGCGTCGACCAAATTAATTAGTGTAATGGTTATGTACTTATCCTTCGATTAATTGTTCGCTGCTATTAATAATTGACGACGTTGTGTCCTTTCAAAGAAGCAGATAATATGGTGATCAGAGTTTTTTATGATATTGAGTTTTAATATTATATAATATACTATGTACTATTAATAATGGTACATAGCGTACATTTTTGAACATAAATGTTGTTACATTACTTATAATCTATGAAATTTACATTTTTTTTAAGGGATTTTATGACCTGGTAACTGAGACCTTAAAGTCATGTCTTATTTTAATTTATATTCATATTTTTTATGAAATATGATATTATGGAGTGAAATGAAATGAAGATGATTAATTTGAAAAATTAATCAACTGGGTGAAATTAAATGAAATGAAATGGGATGAAATATAATCTCAGTAAAATGGTGGTCACTTACTAAGATTTTTTCAGTGGACTTTTTGGAGGATCCCGAGAAGTTACGTCCAGCGGCTTGGTTTCATTTTCCCACATTTGTGCATTTTCACAGATATTAAACAGTTAATAAACCTCGATTATTACACATTTAAACCCGAAGAAACACTAAATAGATAAAATAAAACAAATCACACAACTTCACTCCTCGCGTTCCCGCCAAAAAGTCATGAAATTTACATTGTCTAAGTATAGACTATATGCACTCTATAAATTACCATTATTAATATTTCCTTAATTATAATAGCTGAACCAATGTTTATAATCTGCGGTGGCAGAACCGTTTTCTCGAACTTTTCGACATATAAAGTACAATAAACTAAAAAAGCATATAAATGGCTGATTATTTCTGTAAATGATTCCATTCCAAAAAATCTTTAAAAAACAATTTCTAATGACGGATTTGAGTTCATCTTCTAGTATTTAATAAAATAGTAATGGAGTATTTTATAATAGAATTTTCGTTTCAATTTAATTTATTACAGCTGCTTCAATTTCATAAGTCATGTGGCGGAATCTAGGTGCAGACTACAGTCACACACACAGTAGCGTTCACTACACACAGCATTATAGTCTGTGGTAGACACAGAAAGCGCGCCAAAACATAAACATCAAATTTTACTCTGAATATTTTAACTATAGGTAAATCTTGTGAATAATATTGTTATTTCACCTCAAATACAACTTTAAAAAATGTTGCCCTTTAGCTATGTATCGATAATTTTATTGCAGCAAGTGAATTATGACTTTATCGCGATTCTAACAAGAAAAATATTAGTGAAATTAAAAACACGTAGGTATATTGATTTAAATGTTATTTAAATATCAAAATGTGTCTCTGTCATCTGAACTAGTCTTTTTTTAAATTTAGTCTGGGACTAATTCTATTTTAATTACTTTTAAAAGTACTTTTATAATATGTTAGGAAATACAAAGAAAATAATAAAATCGAATCGTCTTAATTCCACTGTGATTTTTAATCGATTTGGTACTTCTTTAACGGTACCACCACCGGAACAAGGGTTCGACGAGTAAATTAACCCACAGACATAGCCCACTGAGTTTCTCGCCGGATCTTCTCAATGAGTCGCTTTTCCAATCCGGTGGTAGATTCTGCGAAGCACGGCTCTTGCTAGGGTTCGTGTTAGCAACGTCGTCAGGTTTGAGCCCCGTGAGCTCGCCTACTGGTTAAGGTTACGCTGAAATAGCCTCTCAAAGCTATCAGCTTAGGTAGGATAAAAAAAGGTACCACCAACTGTGTTGCCATTTTTTCCTACAAAATAATATATCCGTTACGATTAAAGACGTCAAACTTCTTAATACATTTGAAATTTCGAACTCATGTCTCAAGCGAACGGCAACATTCACAATGTATGTAGCTCCGGTAACCGCCGCTTCGGCCATTTAGACCTTTATTTAAAAAATAAAAAAATATGAAATTTATTTCCTATCTTTTTATATTGCTCTTGGAAGTAGGCGAGCACGGATCTACATGTTAATAATAGGTACCAAATATAGGTATAGGCTATCAAATTACCAGTAAATTTTAAAGCCTGTAATAAAGTTCTATTTAGAAATTGGTGAACACATTTCAGGTCACGTACGTAATTCTCAAACCTCAAGCTTGGAATGTTTAAAAGCATAAATTGTGATGAATGACCTTTTAGCACATAAAGTGTAATTAATCAAATGTTGTGACATACGGGGACGCGAGATTTTTAAACAATCAACATTTTCACGAATAAAATTAGGGGTTTTGCTTACGGAATTTGACTGTAAAAGTGACAGAATTGGTTTTACCGTTAGAGACCATCGAAGCGTGATAACGTATGAAATACTCTATGTTCATAATTAATATAAGAAGCGCTTATTTCAAAATGTCTCTAATCATTGTTTTTGTTAACCATGTAACTTAAGTTAGATATTAGTTAATTTTATTACTAATTCTTTATAGTAAATGAATTAGTTATTGGGTAATCTAGGTATTGGGGCGTAAACTTGCTCTGCCCTTAATAGGACTAATAATAACTACGACTGGAGTCTAAAACTTCTACTTACTACTTGTACTAGTAGATATCTTTGATGCTGCAATTTTTCGTTTATTTTTGTGACTTTTTTCCTACCTATGCTGATAGCCTTGAGAGGCTATTTCAGCTTCGCCCTAACATGTAGGTTAGCTCACGGGGCTCAAACCTGACGACGTTGCTAACATGAACCCTAGCAAGAGCCGTGCTTCACAGAATCTACCACCAGATCGGAAACGCGACCCGTGTGTCTGTGGGTGTTTGTGACATTTAAATACAATCTCATGCTTGTGTGCAGAACTGTGACGTCATTGTTCTGTGGAATAGGAGTCGACATGAGTGTTATTGATATTTCACAGTTTCACCGTAGAATGAACTTCACGCAACTTTTAGTTTCTAAATCTAAGCAATAATAAAAAAAAATGCTTAATTGAGTACGTGACACTGAAGCCACGTTTGATGTTGATCAGTCATTAAACTTAGAGCGTTATTTGAATATTTTTGAGCGAATCAACGGCCCTCCCAACAACTCGCATCTGAATGCGGAAACTCATAGCGTGCGGAGATACTCATATTAAATGCATAAACGATGCGAACCGACTCCCTAAGCAGTTGATTTAAAATTATAATTCAAGCCGAGTCGGGCTTCGGTGTTATTTCAGGAAATGCCTACTAGTATTTTAAAATATATTAATGGGACCTTAATATCGTGCGGCAACGAAAGAAATGGTGCATTATTGGATATAAAAATTTATTAGACTACCGTTTACGGAATCATATTTGCGTTCTGCCCCCGTAACTAAAATGATTACGTTAAATACATAATAAAATTATGTAAAATTGTAGTATAAACGTTTTTATTATTACAATAGCCCCATCACAATATAAGCTGTACTTCTGATGCTTGTATATCGTTTGATGGTTATTGTAAATGATTATACTGATCCATATCGGTTATACTTTAAGATATCGTTTTTAGTAGGATTTTTTTATTTTTTATAGTTTAGATCGGTGGACGATCTCACAGCCCACCTGGTGTTAAGTGGTTACTGCAGCCCTTAGACACCTACAACGTAAATACGCCACCCACCTTGAGATAACGGTAGGCAGCGGCTTGGCTCTGCCCCTGGCATTGCTGAAGTCCATGGGCGACGGTAACCACTCACCATCAGGTGGGCCGTATGCTCGTCTGCCTACAAGGGCAATAAAAAAAAAAGATAAGTTCTAAGGTCTCAGTATAGTTACAAAGGCTGCCCACCCTTCAAACCGAAACGCATTACTGCTTCACGGCAGAAATAGGCAGGGCGGTGGTACCTACTCGTGCGGACTCACAAAAGGTCCTACCACCAGTGAAAAAGGATACATACATATATCACTTTTTGGCTATAGTAGACCGGCTTATCGCATTGATGTGTTCCTACGATACAGATAGCAATGCAATGCAGTGTTTTCTAATATTTATAACGTTCTATTAAAGGAATTCCAGACAGTCCGGTCATCGCAATGAGAGTAGTATTCTGTACAATATCACCAGAAAATGTATATCTCGGCAGCTGGATAGAGGCACGCTGTCACTGATAACAATAGTGGTTGAAACTGCTACTGCTTTAGCGACATTTATTACTTTAAAACTATGAAACTATAACAATAGTGACAATAAATAACTTTCAAAATATAAGCCATCATATGTCCTGTACATCTGTGATCATATAAAGTTAGTTAGGTAATAAAAAAATTTTTAAAGTAAAAATATCTTGATTTCTACAAAACAAAGTGCGAAAGATTCGGATATCATTGAAACTCAAGGAAAGTTAACTTTGATTGCATTTCATAGACAGACCCTCGAACCCAATACTGTATGATGAATCTAGTATGACCCCTCGATATCCCTAGAATAGGTAGGAAAAGAAAAAGGGCCCACCTATTGTGAAGTAGGCACCAGAACCCATAAACATTATATTTGATATCGTAATGATATAACCCAGAGTTGGTATTAAGTTAGGCTCTAGTAAGTATACTGCATTATTAATGCTGATAAATTTATTGCACATTAATCTTAATTAATATTAGTATTAAAGTCTTTAAGTATTTTAATACAACTAACAGGTTCTCCATAGTTCAGCGCTGCCTGGAAATTAAAACGGAAAAGCTCCGCTTCTACATATAAATACAAATTATTTTCACTAAAGAAAAGAGAATAGATCTTGAAACTGATCAGAGTCAAACTTTCGGGCTCCGTCGACAAATTAGACGGCTTTCGTCTAATTTATAAAGGTTCTCTTGGCCCGGTTCTCGGAACAAATTCTAGGCGTGTTAGCAGAACGGTATTGTTTGTAAAACATTGACTGTCTTAAAAGTTTTGGTAATACGGTTGAATTAAAATAACAATTTGATCTTATTGAAATCATAAGAAAAGTCTTGACTTGTTGAAAACTGGATCTTGGCGTGGAAATAAAAAAAAAAAACTATAGGCATAATAAGGATTAATAATAAATACGTACGAAATTTTTTTTTGCTCAAAGATCAAATTCCATACCTAGTTTAAACATATTCACTTATATTTACTATTTATAATTTATTCTGTTAATTTATAAATGATGAAAGGCGATTGCATTCAGCAGAGATATGAATGTTGCGATGGATGTGTGGAGTAACGAGAATGGATAGAATAAGGCATGAATATGTTAGAGGAAGTCTGAATGTGGCACCTGTGACAGAGAAGCTGAGAAGTGCGCGTTTGGGATGGTATGGTCAAGTGATGAGATGAAATGAAAATGAGTTTGGTAAGAGAGTGCTAACTATGAACGTGGAAG
Organism: Bombyx mori; assembly: GCF_030269925.1. Classification (NCBI taxonomy): domain Eukaryota; kingdom Metazoa; phylum Arthropoda; class Insecta; order Lepidoptera; family Bombycidae; genus Bombyx; species Bombyx mori. The sequence continues at coordinate 16,007,734 of NC_085117.1, forward strand.
GATATAGAGGGAGAGGTAGACCTAAGAAGAAATGGATGGATTGCGTTAAAGATGATATGTCTAAGAGGGGAGTGAGCGAAGATCATTATTTTTGTGGTTTTTTTTTTTTTTTTTTTATTGCTTAGATGGGTGGACGAGCTCACAGCCCACCTGGTGTTAAGTGGTTACTGGAGCCCATAGACATCTACAACGTAAATGCGCCACCCACCTTGAGATACAAGTTCTAAGGTCTCAGTATAGTGACAACGGCTACCCCACCCTTCGAACCGAAACGCATTACTGCTTCACGGCGGAAATAAGCGGGGTGGTGGTACCTACCCGTGCGGACTCCCAAGAGGTCCTACCACCAGTGATTACGCAAATTATAATTTTGCGGGTTTGATTTTTATTACACGATGTTATTCCTTCACCGTGGAAGTCAATCGTGAACATTTGTTGAGTACGTATTTCATTAGAAAAATTGGTACCCGCCTGCGGGATTCGAACACCGGTGCATCGCTACACACGAATGCACCGGACGTCTTATCCTTTAGGCCACGACGACTTTTACACAGTCGACCGGTTACCGTCCTCGCCGAACCCGTTGTTTCCGACAAAGGGTTCGACGAGTAAATTAATTTAACCCATAGACACAGCCCGCTGAATTTTTCGCCGGATCTTCTCAGTGGGTCGCGTTTCCGATCCGGTGGTAGATTCTGCGAAGCACTGCTCTTGCTAGGGCCAGTGTTAGCAACACTCCCTGTTTGAGCTCCGTGAGCTCACCTACACGTCTAGGAGAAGCTGAAATAGCCTCTCAAGGCTATCAGCATAGGTAGGAAAAAGAAAAAAAAAGCAGTCAACAGAGTCAAGGCACGAGCTCAGATGTTGTAATGACACTGGTGCGTAATTTCAAGGAGGAAAAGTGTAAACAAAATAAAGATTTTAAATCGGTGTATCTACTAGAGAGCTATAAAAATACTTACAGCAAAGTTCTGTTCCGAAACGTACAGAAGAAAATCTAATTATTTCGAAGAAATTGAGTGACGTGATGTTATTCAAACTTCTCAACGTACCCGCGATCAGTAGTAAAATAGAATGAGATAATGAAAATAAAATTAATTTAGCCCCGAGAGTCTGTCTATTCAGACTTCACCGGTGATGCAGGCAAGTTCATTGTGCTCAGACAGATATTTTTCTAAGATCAATCAATCAAGCAAGCAAGATGCAAGAGCAGTGCTTCGCTGGATGTATCACCAACATTGAAATCGCGACATACTGAGCAGAAAAACTCAGAGTCGTATCTGTTAGTATGGGTATTGTGGACACTTGTACCGTTTTTTTTTAAATTACTGGTCGCACCGGGCTATATTATTATTACTTTAAATAACATGGCCGCGGTAAATCAGATATACATCATTCATATCAACTTGCGATGTATCAGAAATAACATTTACTAACATGAAAGCGAGTCAGACTTCACACAAGCGTAAGTGAAAGGGCTTTTATCCCGACCGTGGCCGGCGGCTATTTGTCCCGTCCGAGATAAGCTTTGATACTGCGGCTATTGTCAATGGATTTCACGAGAAATATTCATTTCACTAAAACGTACCGCCGAATTTAGAATGTTGTATTCCATGTGCGTACCTACTTACAAGGTTAGGGTCAGATATAGAGAGAGAGTGAACAGGAGTCATTTATTTTATATCTAGAAAATAAGTAATGCAGTTGTTGATCGAAATGTTTATATCCAAGATTGTTTTGTAAAGGTCAAACATTGGCTTTCTATTCTTTTTTTAGGCATTATTTGAATACCACCGAAAGACGTCTCATTTTCATTTCTTATTAAATGTCAAAAGTTATTCGCACTTTAGATAGTTTGTTCATTTCTTTTCATAATATATGTTGGAATATCAGTCATAAATGTTTATAAAATGTTTCTTTGATTAGGTTCTTGCATCAAAAACATTATTTTATTTTTGTAAAAAAATAATACAATGTTAAGCCAGATGCTCTAAAATGTCATGTGTTTTATATATAGTTTAATGAGAAAAAAACGCATTAGTAGCAAGTGGAAGTAAAAATTAAATTTTTTTTTTCCCTTACTGATCCTGGTTAGGATATTAGGCCAAAGTAGTAAAATTATTATTTCATATCGAGTCCCCATGACCACGGACCCTCATTATCGTTCCTTGATACGTGTGCAAATGTTCAACCTTTTGAACTTGCTAAAATTACGATTAAATTAAATCAAATTTTAAGTTATGTTTACGTTTTCATTATTTAGAGCATAACCAATGAAATTGTGTTAAAAAATAAGCCATTTTTTTGGAACGTAACTTAATTTCTTGAGTTCCTTCTGAAATATTTATTGTGTTTAATCTAATGTCATTTGACACGACCGCAAAATATAATAATATTAATGACCGTCATTCTCCTGACTTCACACAGCCGTAAAGTATTTAAAATCATAAATATAATGGAGTGTTTTCATAACTGCGTATTTTACGAGCGGTGAAAAGTAAACAGCATTGTATAGAGTCAACAAGGAGATATATTTATCTGATTTATTGTTAGTATTGCGGACCAACTGTGGGTCGTACGATTTACGATGGCGAACACCGTTCACAGAAGGTTCGTTTTGATTTAAATATTTTTTTAAACGTGGCGTAATTGAATCTTTGATGTATCTTTGATGTTGTCGTTTCATTGTTGTAGATGGCTACAGCTGGCTTTACTGAAATATATAGTCATCATAAAGAGAAAAAAGGGGTTAAACTCAATAATAGTATTGTAAATCAAGTTATTACAGATAATATGAATGCTTCAAGGGAGATATAGTTGTTACGTTAGAGCACAACCACCAGTATTTTATTAAATATCTCATAATCTGTGTACTGTGGTGAACTGTGTTTTAACAAAAACACGAACAGAATCTAATAGTACAAAAACTGAATTTGATCTTTCTGACACATTTTCGACAAAACCCAACTTGTAATTGAAACATAAATCCTTCTGTATTTTATGTGCTGTGTCCCATTTTACGATACAGGTGCTAAACACGCTTTTTGCTCTCTCGGTTGAAATTGATAACGCACGACCGGCCACGAGGCGGGAAATTGAGGAGAAGCCATTATATTTTTTCTTTTTTTTTTTCCTTTAATGCTCTATTGGGAAAGCTTTGGATCTTTTAAACAGATTGCAACTTAAAAGTGAATAATGCCCAGTAATTTTCCGTGACTTTCGTATGATTTTGTTTTGTGAAATAATAATATGTACATATGTACGAATATATGTAGTTTACTTTATTGCGGTGTGGTTTTTTGTACTAATAATGGTTTGTAAACAAAGGTCGTGCAACGTCCATGTTTTTTGGCACCGACCTCTGGATCGTCTTCCATCCACTTTACCCGTCACTATGAGTCTCTCCAGGTTGTCAGAGGGTTTTCTTGCTATATGACCAAAATACTGGAGCATTCTATATAAACCTCAGCCACCCGCCGGCGCACTCTCGAGGCCCTGGTGCTCGTGCTGGAGACATGGTCAGATTGGCGACACGGCGTGCTCTTCTTCCGCCTTACGCAGGTCCTCTCGGGGCATGGCTGCTTCGGGAGGTACCTGTGGAGGGTTTGCAGGAGAGAGCCACATCCGGGTTGTCACCAGTGCGGGCATCCGGATGATGACGCTCAGCACGCACTCGAAGCGTGCCCGCGTTGGGAGCACCCGCGGCGAGATCTCATCGCGGTGCTGGGGAGGGACCTCTCCTTGCAGGCTGTCATTGCCCGCATGCTAGAGGACGAGAGTTCGTGGGAGGCCATGGCCAGATTTTGCGACCTGGTCATGGCATTCCGCGAGGCTGAGGAGCGCGAAAGGGAGTGGAATCCCTCTTCGGCTCTTCAGCGAAGAAGGCGGGGTGGGCGACGCGGGCACGATGTTCCCGTTAATCTCCCGTAGGGACTGTTGGGTACTAGGTGCGGGGGCGCCCGGTGCTCTGCTGTCGGTTCCGTGGTGAGGCGGCGCAAGGTGGTTCCTATGTGCCACTCACGGTATCTCCCGAGACGACGTCCTGCGGGATCTTCCCGGGGATTGGATCCCGTCCTATTGTCAGGACGGGTACCGGCGACGGCGAGCCTGCGGCGCGCATTGTGCGGTACCGTAGGTTTCGTGGAGTCGGAGTGGTGGAGCTCGATGGGGTTTAGTCGGTAGTCGGTTTTGCGAGGTGGGTCCTGCGTGGTAGACGCCGCGCAGCGCCTCGCGCGCCTTTCTCAAGGCGTAGTCTCCTGGTAGGAATTGGACGAAGAGGAGGACTTTGGTCTTCCTCTTCTACCTCTTCTTCTCTGGAGGCGCCGGAGTCCGACATAACCCGGTCTATTATCCCTCTCGACCGGGTATGCGTAAATGGATTCCCCAGCGATAAAAAAAAAAAGAGGCATATGATGGATAGGCTCTGGTCGACTTTTAGTTCGTTGAGGATGGAAACGTTCGTCCAGAAAGCCGTCCAAGGGATGCGCAACATGCGCCGCCAGCGCCACATCTCAAACGTGTCTATGCGTCGTCTGTCAGACTCTTTGAAGGTCCAGGTCTCAGCGCCATAGGAAAAGATTAGGAAAACGAGCACCTCAATAATTTGCACTTTCGTCTTCTTGAGTATGTTCCGATCTCTCCATATTTTGTTTAGCTGGCTCATAGCGGACGTAGCTCCGATACGTCGCAATAAAAATAGATAACCATTGAAAAATATTTAACTGTTTATGGGATTTTATAAAAACATAATATCCGAGCCCTACACTCCTGTGCCCGTTTAGAACTATTAAAATTATTCGTGTATAGTGGGAAATTATAATACAAAACACTGATCACTAAAAAAATTAATTGTAAAATTAGTCAAACGCAGTTTTTATTAGCAAAAAGCAAACACAGAAACAGAGTGTAAAGGCCGTATCGCATTGAATAAATAATTTGATTTGATTAAGGCCGAAGCAGTGAATGTCCTTCCGAAACATCAAAGATGTCAAGGAAATTCGGCCACGCCATTTATCTGAAGACGCGTCGGAAAGAGGGTGGGCTGCCAATTATGCTACCTAAAATTCTTTGATTTATTTTTTCATATTATATTAAATGTGTAGGAATTTAATTTGTTTAAATGTTTGTTGCCGCTGCCGGACTTCGCTGTAATTATAGATAAATACATTGTAAGCGATAACTTTCTAACCGGCGCCATCTAGGCGGGCTCCGGATAGCCTGCCGACAGAGAGGGCTGGTGGTCGTGGCGCCGACGACCGCTGGTCCGGCGTCCCGAGGGGGAGGGTGATGGGAGAGATGTGCTCCGCACTAAACGCTTCGCTTTCCCCCCTTTGCCTTTTCATGGGTTCTGTCTCATGCGAGGTTCGGACGCGGGTTGTTGAGCGACAGGAGGTTTTAGTCAGTTCGATTCCGACATGCCCCGCCCTTCATCCCCAGGGGAGGGTGGAAGTCCGGCGATTTCCACCTGAAAAAAAGAAAAAAAAAGCGATAACTTTTCGGAATTAGTCTAGAAACTCTTAAATGACAAACTCTGACAGGCCATTAATCAAAAGATACAAATGTATACGATGACTCTGGGCTTGTGGAGCCTACTTCCTAATCTTCCTTCATTTCTCTACTAGTTTTCTTGTCTAACCTTTCCTGTATTTAGTATTGTTGGTGAGACACTAGTTCTTCGAGGTTGTATCGGGGTTCTACTGCGAAAAATTCTTGTTGAAGTAAATAGTTAGGACATTTTAAATAAAATAAAAATATTTATTTCTATAATTTTTACGAAGCCAACAGGTTTAAAACATAATTACTTACATTGTCAAACAGATTTAAAAGAAAAGAACTAATATTAAATTACAGACACTAAGGGAGTATGCAACCAAGATTTTACTAAACTACACATATATTATAAACTATAGTTTTCACTCATAAATATATTATATAATTTAATTTACATATGAGTCAGGTATTGGCTGCAGTTGAATGTTGCTCTGAGGTTCAGTTGTGCAATCCTTAGTGACCATGCTATCTTTCCCTTTTGCCCTCTCCGACTTTTACATTGGGGTATCTAATACTTGGTTTTCTAGGTGCTCTAATAGTGGCCTTAGACCCATTGACGTCCTTCTTTCTTATGAAAAATTACCAATACCCACAATTTCTTGGTAATGTCCAGTCGAACGGAAAGTTTGACTTGATAATAATGAATAGTAACAGTTCGCAAAAATTATGTTGTGCTCTATTTTGTTAAAATTCTAATGATTTTTTATTCATAACTAGCTGACCCGGCAGACTTTGCAGAGCCTCAATCAATAAATAAAAGACCTAAACTTTGGTATAAAATAAACTTAAAACAAACAAAAGGAATCCGTCCGACGGGGGATACATCAGAGGAGAAGCAAAGTTGTTATTTTTATTTAATTCCGAGCATTTTCATATTTGCCTTTTAAACCCTCTCTGGACTTCCACAAATAATTAAGACCAAAATTAGCCAAATCGGTCCAGCCGTTCTCGAGTTTTAGCGAGACTAACGAACAGCAATTCATTTTTATACTCGTATATATATAGATAATCCTTTGAAGTATTTATATGACTCTGCTTCGACTGGAAAGTAGAAATATATGCCTATAGTAATATTAGCCCCTCGTATCCATAAACAACCGACAAATTCCCAAAAATAGCGAGTCATAACTTTTAAAAACTTCAAGTTAATAAGTTTAAATTGGACCGTTCAATTTGCAATAAATTTCGTGTGCTATAGATGTAAGATGGCTATTTCGCCATGGTGGCGAACAATGTCCCATGCTTACATTTAATTTACTTTCAGAGTTTGCTCAGGGCTTGAATGGTGCTAAATTTTTTAAAGAAGCGCGATAATGTTAATACATAATTTATTTTTAATATCCATTTTAATGAGACAATAACACATTTTTTGTGCAAAAAATTAATGGGATTTTATATTGCGCTGGAAAATGTTTGCCGAGGTGCCAAGTACATTTTATGTTCGAGCTTCGTTTTTATTTTCAGACTCTCTGTAATTTAATATCTATCCATTTCTGAATCATACAATTTAAAAAAAACTTTAAACATGGAAATTAATGTATATGCTACAATTAGATATTAAATTTCTTTTAAATAGTACGAATGCTTGCGTTTTAGCGCGCTTTAGCGGTAGGCAGCGGCTTGGCTCTGTCCCTGGCATTGCTGAAGTCCATGAGCGACGGTAACCACTCACCATCAGGTGGGCCGTATGCTCGTCTGCCTACAAGGACAATAAAAAAAAAAGAATGCATGACGCTATCTTTTGGTTTAAGTGTTTTGTATGCGGTGTTTCTAAAAAGAGCAGCGTGTGATTGTGTGAACAAGTTTCTTCCCAGATCGCCTTTTTAACTATTCGACAATTCTCCGCTTACAGAGACTATCACAATAGGCAATGTGGTTGGCGATTAGGTATACAGTTTGCTTTTGAATTAAAGAATTAATATTTTTTTTATTTCACACCGCTGTTATATACGCAGTAATTTTTATAATGTCACAGTTTTTAACATAGCGGTCTTAAATAGCCGTGTAACCTTTTGTAAGATTTATGACTGGGCGTCGTTACACTCAGAAAATATCACAGACGCCTTAAGTATATTCGTTTTTTTTTCTTCTGTTTTTGCTTCACTTAGAGTAAATAACAATTTCTATGAATACTTGCTTACTTTACATCTTATTTGCTAGTATTTCTATAAAGAAGTAATGTGTATGTTACATTTGGATATTTAAAATATTACCTTTTTTATTTGGCGGTTAGTGCTATCGTAATATACTACGGAGTTTGACAATAATTACCGACCAGGCTCTGTGTGAAGGATGCTTCGTGTTGTGAGTCTGGTTGTACTTCGTTCTTGTCTCTTATGTAAGGTAATGTAAGGCTTTAACTGGTGATAGGACCTCATATGAGTCCGCACGGGTAGGTACCACCACCCCGCCTATTTCTGCCGTGAAGCAGTAATGCGTTTCGGCTTGAAGGGTGGAGCAGCCGCTGTAACTATACCGCGACCTTAGAACTTATATCTCAAGGCGGGTGGCGCATTTACGTTGTAGATGTCTATGGGCTCCAGGGCTGTGAGCTCGTCCACCCATCTAAGCAATAAAAAAAAAGTGTAATTTTCCGGCACTGATAACACTCGAGAAAAAGAATTCTCTTTAGTTTGGGTTTAAATTGATACTCTGAATTTTTTTATTAGAATACATTGCGACCTTGGCTTAATTTCAATTTCGAATTGAGAAAATCTTACAACTGTTCGATTTGAATATAGACATAATGTGGATAGAAGAATACAATATGAGACAATTATATTTTAGCAGCACATACACTAAGAATTTTAAATAAAATACACTTCAATAGAGAATCACTACTACAATAGATGAATCATAATTTATTTGGTTTCCATAGTTCACGTTACGTGGAAAGCTAACATTGTTTCCGAAGAACAATGGGCTGGTGTTCTGTAATAGACTTGAATTGGATGTTTGTGCTCCTTAGAACTTTGTTAAGTGAAATTTAATATCGCCATTTTGTTTGGATGTCGATCGAATTTCAGTCCAAGCCGTTTCTGTGTATCAAATCGAAATCTTAAAAATAGTTTTAGGAATACTTAATACGACGTTCTTTATTGTTTAGTGATCTAGTTCGTTTTTGAAACCGTCTTATAAATTAGTCGACTATTATCAAAGCCGGCAATCTGACTTTTGGACAATTATTGGTAAATCAGAAAAACGAATTATTGACTTAGTATTCCATTGGCAGTCACAAAACTCTTCGGAACGACATCTTACCCCTTGGCCACAGCCGAGAGCGGTGCGAATTGCGGTGCGTCGTGAGGCGCGGCAAGCGGGAGCGGCGAAAACAAATTATGGTAGACAACCTATGAAGTATGCCACAGCTACTGGCGGTGCGTTTTGCGGTGCGTTGCGAGGCGCGGTGAGAGGCGCGTGACATCTGGCGGCGACGAGCTGCACGATCTGCGAGTGAAACAAATGTACTAGACAATATGGAGGCGGCCACAGTTCAGAGCGGCGCGCGCGGCGGTGTCGGTGGACGCATTGAGGCATCGCGCGACCGAAACAAATCATTTTGTTTTTACCGCGCGTTGAGCTAATAAAATATAATGGATGTGGAACAATTCATTAGTGAAATACTGAGTAGACCAGAAATATGGATGTCAAAACATCCAGATCTAAAATATAGGCATGTTATAAAAAAATGTGGGACGAAAGAAAACAACAATTTTCTGGTACTAATGGTTTCCTAGATACTCTTGGATAGGATTATTGAAATAAAATTTGAAATTTGAATTCATTTCGTATTCTAGATGCTTGAACCGTTGCTCGATTATTCCGTCTTGATCTGCGTACGCTATTGTGAATATTGGAGTCTCCAAACTGGGAAACAAACTGTTGAAAATCTGCATCTCTGTCTCCATCACTTTCTTTTAAGGCACGAAACCTTTATAATCAATGTCGCGTGCTTTTCGTAAAAATACGAAAGTTATTAGTTAGAATACCAAATGCGTACTGAATTGTGACACTTGCCCGGGATAATGTTTTGTCGAAAATTATTTGTTCCGCATTTAAACCACCCGGTGGATATGGGCGCATCAAATAATTTTTAAGAGGATAGGCTTTATCAGCAATTAACACGTATGGTAAATTGAGATTTGAACCTGGTAATCTCTGTGAAGGTTGAATCTATTAATAATCTATTTATCGGGATAGTTCTTATATTCCTAATATACCTAATATAATACCTAATAAATAGGGTGAAATTCGCCAAGTTCTCTCTTTTTCTAACTAGGGGCGCTCCTATTCTTGATTGAATAATATCTTCAGCTAAGAACGCACTTATTTCAAGGTAATATCGTGCCACTTTTGAAAGGGAAATTTGATAGGGCTTTCTAAATACGTGCACCTCTGACGCCGCCGCCGTCGCAACTAGTCTAGCTGTGGCATACCCCCGCAAAACACGCCGCCCGCCGCGCCTCGCAACGCACCGCAAAACGCACCGCCAGTAGCTGTGGCCAGGCCCTTAGATAAATAACAGGTTAACTATTAACCTTCATTTAATGCAGGTTTTGAACCGTATTCTTTGAAGGAGAAGATTATATTCAAATCAATCTGTATTGACATATCAATAACATTTTTTTGTCCAAATGCACAGATTGCCACCTTTGATAATAGACGACTCAAATGTATGTTTTGTTAGAAATGTATTCTCAACCTTTTTTTGCGTAACGAATTGGTTATAATACCTCTAATACCTCTAATACCTCTAATTGGTTATAATACGTCTATTGGTTTCGCCAAAAACACATTTGATCGTATTTAGGGGTAGGTATTTGTTTTTTTTCATTTTCAGAAATCGAACACGCTGTGTCTGGTACATAAAGAGAAGACACGAAGGGGTACTTTATTGGAAATACCAAAAAAAAAAACCAAACAAGTGATAGTGAGCGTATTATCCAGCAAAGCACATATTTCATAGCAACTTACACATACATGAGTGGCACTAGCATAGCAATTTACGTTTTTATTTATTTACTAGCTGACCCGGCAGACTTCGTAGTGCCTCAATCGATAAATAAAAGACCTATATTTTGTATAAAATAAACTTAAAACAAACAAAAGGAATCCGTCCGACGGGGGACACATCAAAGGAAAAACAAAATTGTTATTTTTATTTAATTCCGAGCATTTTCATATTTATCTACCTTTTAAACCTTCTCTGGACTTCCACAAATAATTCAAGACCAAAATTAGCCAAATCGGTCCAGCCGTTCTCGAGTTTTAGCGAGACTAACGAACAGCAATTCATTTTTATATATATAAATTATTATTTAGATACGTTCAGAAAATATACGGCGGAGATTGTTGCGAAAAAGTTTCATAATTTGATTTTGAAAAAGACTTATTAAATGTGTTATTATTAGTTTTTGTTTGTTTATCAAAATGCGGCATTAAGAATTGAAATTGTTTGTTGATGGAATGTCTGGGCATATCTAGGTTAGGTCACGTTTCACATTACATGTACTCCGCAGTTTTAAGTTTTTTTTTCTGAACAAGAATCGTTAAAATAACATTTATTCGGATCCAGGTAATCTACAAGACCTATCTATTTAATTTGTAACTCTATGACACGGTACACATAATAGCAGCCCCCGTTACGGTTACAGTAAATGGTGAAATTTCAAAACAGGATTGGATGATTCCTAGTTTGAATTCGTTTCACTTACAATGGGTACACCAACAATAGGTTTGATAATAAAAAAATTATCACACACTCATGGCCATGATTACTATCTTAAAAACATTCAAATTATATTGTAAAGAGTAAAAAAAAATCAGTTTCAACCATAATTTAATTAACAACCAAAATGTACATAGACAATGAACGATAATTTTGCTTAAAAATAGCTTAATCGTTTTGATGTGAAACATCTATTGGCGCGCCTTGATAGTAAAATCGAATCGTGATGCCAAACGACACGACTTTTTTTCTACCTATTGCGTAGTAGCCTAAGATGCTATTTCAGCAGCACGCGGCTAGGTGAGCTTAAGAGCTCAACCTGAGAGAATTTGCTAACACTAACAGGAGCAATGCTTCGCAGAATTTATCACCGGATCGGAATCTCGACCTACTAAGAAGATCCGGTGAGAAACTTAGTGGATTGTATCCATGGGCTAGTTCGGACGATGACCATTGCTTGAAAGGCATAAAAGCGCCGAGATTGGATCCGGGTGATCCGACAAGGCATTTTTTGGGTGACGGCAGCTTTGCGTTGCCCCATTGCTTGGGTCGGAAATGGAATCAGCGGCAGTCACGATAAGAAGGTTGGCATGATTAATACCGCCAGCGCCGGATCTCATAAAACTTTTTCGTGTGTGCATGCGCATACTAGACGCTTCGTTGATTCTCTGTGTGAGGCATGTACATATGTATGTCCAGTGTATGCCTTTTTATTTATTTACTAGACGCGTTCACCGTTTGTGTGTGTATATCATCACGCTTTGTATTTCTTTTTAATATTATTTTCTAATTTGTTTTACTCCACATTTCTTGAATGGCTATCATCAATTATAAATTCTACCATCAACTTTGATGTTTCACATCTGCGGGGCCTGCTATCTTTATTTTCAAAGGAAAATTGTAATGTCGCCGAAATTGTAGAGTTTCATTTGAAATAAATTGTCGAGAACCTTTCTAAACAGTATTATTAATCTTGAAACTTTTGAAACAACCAAACGTTTCATCGCCGAGTCGCTTCGTAACATTGTTGTTATTGCTTTGTTAAGGGCGTGCCGCACTTGTGCATGATCCATTGCCCAGCGACGTTACCTACTATGTCATCGTCCATCGATGACAAAAGACTCACACACACACTCACTAATAGTATAGATTATTTTGCTAGGTGTTCTTCAATAATATGGTTTTATTGGTTTTTTGTCACTCATGCTGATGACAACCTTACTTACGAGGCGTATAGAAAGCGCGTCATACGGACTTTTTAGACCACATTCTAATCTCAGAGCCAAAAGTTGGATATTAGAACAGAATAAAGATTATTGATTGATGAATAAAGATTAAAGATTATTGATGGATTTTAGAAAAAGAAAACGGGAAGATTTAGCCGTTGTAACTATACTGAGACCTTAGAACTTATATCTCAAGGTGGGTGGCGGCATTTACGTTGTAGATGTCTATGGGCTCCAGTAACCACTTAACACCAGGTGGGCTGTGAGCTCGTCCACACATATAAGCAATAAAACTAAAAAATTGCTTTAAGATAATTTAAAGGTACCGCGGATTTTTTAATTATATTGCTTCGATCATAAAAGTTCACGATCTACCTTCACTCGAAACCCATAGATGTCACAGTGTGAATACCGTCACTCACGTTGACAAATGAATCGCAATCGCATGGTTGAATAATTAATTGCATTAGAAAACGGCTATTTCACAGCTCAAGGAACGTATAATTGCTAGAAGATAGAGAAGTAGAAATAGGCATGACGGTAGTACTTATGGTGCCCAAGTGAGCTCCACAATACATAATGTTAATAACGCAAATTTAATCGAACAACAAGAATTGCTTGAGATGAAACTTTTAAAACGGAATATCTACCGAAATTGCTTAAAGAAAACGAGAAAGCACAATAACGATTCAACTAAACAACCCGCCTCCTCGAAAGCCAATGGCAACTCGCACTCCCGTGAAAACGAATGTGTACCGTCCTTAAAGTTTAGCTTTGCTCATTGCGAATGTTAGACGTTTGTTTCTTTGCCCTTTGCGAGACGGCACGATGTAAATTGTTCCCGGAAAGTTTCTGAAGGTTGTTTATTAAATTACCGCGCCGTCCGAGTACGATTTCAGTGTCACGCTCAATGTTCGTGGTCCAAGCGACGCAGCGTAAACGTAAAATTATGACGTCTATTTCTACCGTGAAGCAGTAATGCGTTTCGGTTTGAAGGCTGGGGCAGCCGTTGTGACAATACTGAGACCTTATTAGAACTATATCTCAAGGTGTGTGGCGCATTTACGTTATAAATGTATATGGGCTCCAGTAACCACTTAACACCAGGTGGGCTGTGAGCTCGTCCACACATCTAAGCAATAAGAAAAAAAAACGTTAACATTTTTTTAACTAAGTGAAGGGTGAAGCGCTATGACATAGTATCCTTCTTCAAACGAGGCTTGTGGAGAGTACTTATCGGTAGGCAGCGGCTTGGCTCTGCCCCTAACATTGCTGAAGTCCATGGGCGACGGTAACCAATCACTATCAGGTGGGCCGTATGCTCATCTGCTTACACGAGCAATACAAAATTAAAAAGGTGTTGACGGAATTGGCAGCCTTAGTTGCAATGTTACTTTAGTTGAGTCTGTGAAAAATATATAAAAGGGCTCTTTTTGGTTGTGAGAAGATAAATATGTTAGAGTTAAGGAAATTACCTTGAGAGTAAAGATGAAAATCGTCTCTCTCAGCCACTATTTAACATTGGTTTGGTATAAATGTTGGTTTGTATGTTTGTATGTAACGGAACCCTAGAAAGCTATTTTCACATTCGATTTACTTCAAATTCATTCATTTTCATTCTCTTCATTCATTTTATAATTTCGCACTAATATTCTGATCAATATGAACATGATAAAAAAAAATTAGTAATCGTTAGTTCTATTTGCGTTTTATTTTTCAGATTTTATTTAACCTTTATATGTTATTGTTGATTTCTAACAAAATTAACACCTAATTGTAAATGCCAGATTAGATTTAATTAAAAAAAAAAAACATGGAACGCTACCGCACTTAACATGGAGACACAAAAAACGAATTTATTCTGTGACTTGCGTATTTTTCTCAACTTACAACTGAAGCTGTTTGAAGAAGCTATTTTTCGGATATGCGATTACTTAACGATATCATTTTATTCTTTTAAGCTTTGCTAGCTAGATAATTTACGTCTACTAAATTTGTTTTTATTGCTTAGATGGGTGGACGAGCTCATAGCCCACCTGGTGTTAAGTGGTTACTGGAGCCCATAGATATCTACAACGTAAATGCGCCACCCACCTTGAGATATAAGTTCTAAGGTCTCAGTATAGTTACAACGGCTGCCCCATCCTTCAAGCCGAAACGCATTACTGTTTCACGGCAGAAATAGGCAAGGCGGCGGTACCTACCCGTGCGGACTCACAAGAAGTCCTACCACCAGTAATAATGTTTTGAATGAATTGTTTCATTTATATTCCATGAATTTCCAAAGCACACAACTCTTGAAGAAAGCAATGTTAGGGGCACAGTCAAGTAGCTGCCTACCGTTCACTACTCTCCTCAGACCCTATTGAAGAAGGAAGTATCAGAATGAACGGTATACAGATTGAAAACAGCATTCTATCCGCACATCATATCAGTCCGCGATTCCGATTTAGTCGTAGGTACACTCGGAAATCTGCTACCATTCAGCTGTTCACATCCTTCAGAAGTGTTCGGAAAGCTGTTAGCAAACCCTACCTTTCCAGGCTAAGGAGTCCTCGTGAAGGCATCCGGGTCTTAGGCAATTAAAAAAATAATTAAAACAGGTACGTTCTTATGTAGTTACAATTTGTTGTATTGAAGACGTAATTCATTAATAAAGTTCTGAGTTATAAATGGACTTAGGATCACCACCGTCTTGCCTATTACTGCCGCAAAGCAATCGCGCGTTCGGGTTTGAAGAGTGAGACTTGTACAACACTACTGTAACTTTGACGTCATATTTCGTCGGGGCTTATAAGTTGTGATGTCTAAGAGGCCCGTTAACTATTCAAAACCAGATGGAGTGTGTGCTCGTCTAACCATAAAAATAAGTTTAATTTGGTGGCTTATGTTATAGAATTTGGATACGGCATTGTTCAACATAACGCGCTCTTTGTCTAGAATTATATTTAAACGAGCAAGCTTATTTCTGCATAGATCTTAAGTTGGAAACGAGAAAGATCTGAGCTTCTTGCCAATTCTTCTCAGTGTAGAAACTATTTAATGGTATTAGTATTCCAAGTCGATGGTAAAGTTGTGACTATTTTTAAAATGCCTCTGAAGGAAAATGGATATTGTCTGAATTTTGTTACGATGATACAGGATACAAACTTGGCTGCCTTTTGGATGAGTATAATCAAAAATAAACTAACTAACTATAAACATCTCTACATGTAGATAGCCGTCTTTTCAGGAATATATTAATCGAAAGACGTGGGTACGGACCCACAAGTGGCAGCGGCTTGGCTATGCCCCTGGCATTGCTGACATCCATGAGCGACGGTGACCACTTACCATCAGGTGGGCCGTATGCTCGGCTGCCTACAAAGGCAATTAAAAAAAAAAGTGGACTTTAAGTTGCGCAGAAAATTAATTGTTTAACCAATGTTGTCATTCTGTTGTGTTTTTTACCGAGTTTTTGTGGCTCGGATGTCTGCAACAGAGAAAAGTTTTCACCAAACGCAATAACGCTTAGACGCCGGTCCGCTTTTGTTCTTAAAAGGTCAGATTTTTGTTATAATGTCGGCCCTTTGTTCCTATTTGTTTTCTGTAACGCTACTTTTTACTGACCTGAGATTATCAGCTTATTGGTTGGTTAACTAATGTTCTTTTGGAAATTTTAAAGGAAGGAAGATAGCAATGTTCAAGTCCACAGGATTTTTGTGATGCGTTTGTTTTCTTGTTACTAAATCATAATGAATTTTATTTTGTATCTGTTCGTTTTATAAATGATGCGATTATTGAAATTCGTCTTGTTTATCTTGCCTAATTAATTAGTTTAATTAGTTAATCACATACTTAACTAATTAATTTATTAGTTAAGTATCACATACTTAATCACATACTTAACTAATTAATTTATTAGTTAAGTATGTGAATAATTGAAAAGTTATTTTTTTAGTAAATTTAAATAATGTCAGATTAAAGAAAAAACCTTCACCGAAATTCAATTATGTCAAAGACATACTTATGCCTGTTTAAAATGATTTTTTTTTGAAAGTAGAAGTGATAAATAAAAATACTGGTATGTATATTATTGTTAAAACATACGATATTATTGTTTTCCCGCTTTCAGATAACGTGAAAACAAAAAACAAATGTAAAAAAAAATATATACATATAGTAAGAGCTGCTCATGTGTCACTTAAGTTACTAATGCATAAAAAATAAGCAGGTAACAATCACAGAAGGGTTTTTTAAAATTCCTGACGTCATCCGCGAAAGGGTTTCACACGTCACCGAGCCCCCGGGAACATGTAAAGGTAGGTGTCCGCATGTAATCACGGGACACGACATCTGGTACGCCATCGATCATCTCTGTGCGCAATTTTCCGGGCGCTCGCCCAAATCCGGCCGGTGTTGGATCATCCTCGTCCACTAATGCGTCATTGTAGGGCTGTCATTTCAAATATTTTTCTTCTTTAGTTTATCTTCTTTCTTTTGAATAAAAAAAAAAATCAGTCATAATATCTGAGACGAAACATTAGGGACTTTGAAACGTAAGGGATTCATTCAAAAACACTTTTTATTGACTGAATATTTTCTAGGTTAGTTTAGTGATAATTTCACGGATGCTTCGCTATGTTAATCTCCACTACGGGAACATAATCCGGGACACCGGATAGGAACGAAGTTCCTTATTATAAAAATATTAATTTTAATTTCTATTCGAGGTATAAAAAAAATTATTATTCGGGTATACATTTTATATTATGATTTTTTTACTGATAAATATAAAAAAAACTAATTTACAAAGTTATCAACTTCACTTTATTCACAATGATTTATAAAAACTATATAATAAAAAAATATGTTGTTTTTTGTACGTTATTACAAAGTTAAGTCGTACACTGTGTGTTACTAGTAAAAATCTTACGTTACGGACGTTTTTTCCCGGTTAGGGGACCCCTCCGCATCGTCCCATAAGGAACTTGTTCCAAATATTATATTACGGACGATGTGATTGTGTATTAATATTATATATCTGCAAATTTTAAGCAAGCCACTTCAGATATCTTCCGATACTTTTACCTGAAGACCCTGGGGATGACTCTTCGAAATTTTCAATTTTTATCTCTCACTCCGAACGGACAGCGGCCGAAACGGCCACGGTCGGATTATAAATCCTAATTTCACCTCACCATTATCACTCACCGGGAGTGCCGGAGCTGTAAATCTAAAACACCTGTTATTTTCACGAATGTGCGTGCCTAGTACATACATGTAATGCGTTTGAATAGAAACTAGTGGAACCGCAGTAGTCGAAATTCGACTATAATTAATTTAAATTATAAATTTGAACATTATTATTTCGCCATGATTACATATAGACAAATAATATTAAAGACAAACAAAACATATTAATCTATTTTCAATTTGACCACAGACTTTAAACAATAAAAGTTTGACAATAAACAAAATATACATGTATATATGCGTGTGTGTCAAATACATGGTAGTGTGTGTAATGTTTTCTTTATTGATTTAATGTATCTTTTATGCAATATTTAAAAAAAAAATTGCATTGTGCACTTCTTCTCTATATTCTCTATAAGTGTGGAAAATTTCATACTCCTCCGTCCGCACAATTTTTGTAAAAAGGGATACAAAGTTTTTGCTTCACGTATTAATATATAGATTCTAGATAGGTACGACAATTACATAAATAAATAAAACCTTAATTGGACTTCATACCTACACAGGAGTAAACGCGTAAGGCGAAGATGTTGATTTTATTATTTCTTTTAAATATAAGACGTTCACTATCAAAAGTAAACCTTCCATCCAAAGCGGTAATGCAACGTGAAACAGAAATAACGCTTGTATCTACTCTGGTGGTAAATACGCCCTTTTTGTTTCCTATATGCTGATAGCCTTAAGAGATTATTTCAGATTCTCCTTGACGTGTAGGTGAGCTCACGGGGCTCAAACCGGGAGGGTTGCTAACACTGGCCCTAGCAAGAGCAGTGCTTCGCGGAATCTACCACCGGATCGGAAACGCGACCTACTGAGAGGATCCGATGAGAAACTCAGTGGGCTGTGTCTATGGGTCAATTCACTCGTCGTTCGACGAGGACGGTGACCGGTGCTTGTTGTACCTAAAAGCACCGTTAATGGATCGGGAGAATCCGTAACGACGTGCTTAGGGCGACGTTGACAATGCGCCCTATGTATTTTAAAAGACACCAGGAATTTGTTATTATCACAAGGAGACCAAGCTTATGTCTTTCTGATATTTGACATTTACAATAACGATGTCACTTTTCAAAGCCCATTTAAAGAAGGCTATGTATGTCGGCGACATTGGAGCAAGGATATTAAAATAGGAGGCTACGCAAGCGCATTACGCCTTACTACCCAGTCCCCTGTGTATCCCTGACTACTGGGCCGATCGTCGGTTCGATACCCAAATTGGGAAAGCATTCCTGTACCGAACAGGTTTTGTTAGTTCTTTGTCTTAATGCTTGAAATGTATATATGTATGTATTTAAATGTAAACGTTTGTATCAGTCTCTAGTTTCCTATAAATCCTAGTTACAAGCTAGATGACCGTGTGTGACCCGCCCCTGGTTATTATTATTACTATTGCAATCAATATTGAAGGCTATTTATGATTCTATTCTATTCTATCAGCCCATCAACTTCCACTGCGGGGCATAGGCATCCCCAAAGCCTCGTAACAAAGATCGATCCTGCGCTGCTGCATTCAGCGGATCCCGAAGGCTACGTAAAATCTCATCACAAATACCACAGTGTCTCAAGACGAGAGTCGTTGACCAGTGTGTGTTGCCAGTGATTACATCTGGAATGGCACATTATGATTATAAAGTTATTATTTTTAAGATCTTGAATGTCACAGTAGATTATTAAAAACATAATGTACTTAATACATTATGTTTTTAATAATACGGACACAAGCCCTAGTTTTACGCTAGTTCTATAGATAAATACGAATACAATGAAACCTAAGCGGCCCATCGTAAATTCTTTACGTTTGAGCAAATCACGCATACGTCAGTAAATCGCGTCCATAATTAATTAAAAATCATTTTTAACAATAAAATTTCCCAAATACGTTCAATTAATAGTGTACGCATAATAACCCAATCGATAAGCAGCTCTCGACGACAATATCAATTACAATTATGCATTTATTGACCAATTAGAGCACGTTGGATGCATACAATGCGGCCAATGGCGCGGCTTAGACCGCATTAGCATAATGCGCCGAGCACCATTGCACGATGTTTATCGCATGATCTGTCGACTTTCTATGTAAATATTGGCCGAAATATATGTGTTTTGTTTCAATGATATTTGCATTTGTTAAGGTAAGTCGGTATTTGGTAATGCCATCTTTAAACATGATGTGCCTTTTCACTGGTAGTTGTGGGTGCATCTTGTGAACTGGCACAGGTAGGTACCACCCTGCCTATTCATGCCGTGATGCAGTAATGCGTTTGGGTTTGAAGAGTTGGCGTTGCACTGGAAAACTGATACTGATAGATGGGACTCATGTCTCAAGGTGGGTGACGGTATTAACGTCGTTGATAGGTTGGTAGTCGTCGATGAATGGGGTGCATTCGAGGAGACCTACACTCAGCATTGAGAGGACACAGGTTGAAGAAGAAAGGAAGGAAGGATCCTCCGAAGTCCTCGAGGAACCTGGGTCATTAACCCTTAAGTATATATAATAAGAAAGACAAGATTAAATTGATTTTAAAATTACGATGACTTTAATCTTGTAGACGTGTTTGCCAATCTAATCGTTTCGTATATTTAGATATCAAAATAAAAATAAAATAAATGTCATTAGGTAGGTAAGGTTCAAACATTTTCAAATAATTTTCAATGAAAACATACACGTGCAAATATAAATATACTAAATAATAACCTTGAAATAAAAATTGCCATTGGTTAGATGAGAGGGGGGTCAGAGGTACCCTAATAATTTGGCCCACACCTACCCAGAAGGGTTGACGTTTAAACTTTACCCGTGATGTTTACTACGTCCCTCCAGAAGCCACTTACGGAGAGACACATAAAATTTACGACATAAAGACGCTGGATGTGGCATAAACACACTTGTGGTTTATGACGATAGATAAATCAACATTTATTACGCTCGAAGCTGCTAACGTCCATTAGTGCTTGGTCGAGTAACTAGTGGTTATGGTTATTAAGACATCTTGAGAATTCGGCAGTGGTACAGTAAATAAACGATATACATTTGAAAATTTCCAGGAAATTAGGCTCTGCTTCTTTGAAATCAGAAAGTTAGCAGTCATATTTTTGTGTCTTGATTAGTTATTATTCCCAACAATTATTTCTGAAATATACTGTTAGTCCAGTTTCCTGTATAATAACAAATTATAATCTTTTTTTTTTCTATTCTACACAGGAATTACATAATGCTTTGAAGATTTAATTCTATAAAAAATGAATTACCTTAAAGGAAAATGCCGCATCTAGCAATTACTACATCGGCCATATAGACCCTAAGCAGATAATTCAAGCTAGTTGCGTTTGAGTCACCACCTGGGAACTCCTAATTGCCGCAACACACCCTGTCGGGACCTAAGGCTCTTACTACACGCGGACCTTTATACTGACATAAAATTAAGAAGAGCGATCTCTGTGGATTTCCTTGCTAAGCACTTCGTTTAACGCACTACATTATATTCAAAGAGATGTGGGTAATTTGAAATTATCTTAAATACTATTGCCACTAAGAATTACTTGTGTTTTTAGTTGATCAGGACCTAATAACCAAGATGATTCTATAGGAGTCATTACTTTTCGTTGTGATTGTAGGTTTTCTCACGCTCATAGATATACCAATGGTGCCAAAAGTTATGAAAAGTCTGTTAATAGCCTTCAACAATTACTATAACTTAACACCGCGCTTGAAGACATCCCCGAAACCATTTATAAAGGAATAAATGTGTTATTTGACACTTACAAAAGAGCCATCAAACGGCAAATTCAATTGAAATTGTATAGAAGGCTTTGACTGCAAATGTTCAGGTTTAATTTAAACAAAAGCCGTAAACTCAGCGACTTAACGAGCATAGAGCAACGCAAGGGCTTTCGGAGACTTGTCCCGTCTTTATGTATCTAATCTATTCATGTTAATTAGTTTGTGAATAATGCCGAAGGCATTTGAGCACGGCCTTGTTGTTCCGCGAATTCAGTGATACCGAATACGATTATTGGAATGAATATGACGTACGTGTTCGTGTAAGAGACTTTCGGATTATCCTGTTTAGATCTTAAGAAAAATGTCATAAAAGACTTCAAACTTAATATTTAATTAATCAAATGCGAAAATGGCTTCTGATTTGAATTACCTATAAACTGTTGGAGAGCCCTCAAATAAGGAAACTGGTTGTGGCTAGTGTGGTTCAGTTGTTCGCCACATCTGAAGTTTTCTTTGATGATCCGATTGTGGTTAATAAAGGCCACGCGTGGGTAGCGTTTGGTCGTGTTTAGTGTGTGAATGTTATCTGAAAAATATTACAGAGAACTTTGTCATGTTCATGTGGCGGTGAGTTTAAATCTTAAACAATGAGGAATGGAAAAATGCAGAAATGATTTACAACACCAGTTTTGATAACAACTGAAACTAATCAAAAAGGTTTTTTAATCCTCTATATATGTAAAGTAATTCAAACTACGTCAGGCTATAATATAATTAAATCATTAATTACTTTTGAAATAACAATATCAAACTTTGATATACCATCAATTGTTGCTAATAAGGATATACTTTCGATAAACGAAAAAAAGGCGTTCATGTCCAATAACTTCATCACTCATACATTACTGGTATTGTAACTATATCGCATATTATTCTGAAAGGTATAATCCTGAAAAAGCCACAATATTTTGCGTATATTTTAACACTGGCTTAAGTAAAACCAACGGTGAAGTCGTAACACTGTAGGTAAAGTATTCCAAAATGAATAGCGCCAAAACAACGTGATCTTAAGCTATTCGTGAACCTGCTTAATCCCACAAATATCCAGCAGAGCATTTTCTAAGTCACACTGTCCGTGTCCTGCAGGAAACAAGACGTGACCAACACGGAATTAACTGGGACTACTCCATGCAGCCCAGTCATTGCCTCAACCTTAGGCAACACTGAACTTTATTTCCATCAAGATATGGTCGATGGTACTGATATGAAATTTCTTGTATGTGGCTCTGTAACCGACTTATCTATTCTGTAAA
The DNA here is from genome assembly GCF_030269925.1 of Bombyx mori. Classification (NCBI taxonomy): domain Eukaryota; kingdom Metazoa; phylum Arthropoda; class Insecta; order Lepidoptera; family Bombycidae; genus Bombyx; species Bombyx mori. The sequence goes on from NC_085117.1 coordinate 16,030,510, forward strand.
CCGACACAATGTTAATAAACTCTATTGTAAAAGGAATAAGGATTTAAAGACAGAAGTACAAATGAGTGTAAACGAAGCTCTGTCGAGAGGCACGAAAGCGTACCGCGTCTTCGGCCTGTACGGACACCAATTTGTCTCTTAGATTTATGTTTTCCATTATTGCTGTCACGAATACGAAGCTGCCTTATGTTTATATAACTGCGTTTAAGGAAAAAAAATGGCGTGTCGAAATAGGGATCGAGGCAACAGAAAATAATTCGTATCATAATTTTGGAATTGCGTAAGACAAAACCATTGGCTTATTAACCAAACACTCACTTATCAATCTGAAAACCAGTCTCTTTGAGTAATCTATTTTTATGATATCTATTTTTATATTTAGGATGATCTTATCACTGCCGCGCTTTTGTAGTGCATCCACAATGTTTGCGACATCTCACACCGATTATTTCTTTGCAATAATGCCGAAGAGAAGTGCATCGTTATTGCGACGAGTCCGTGACAGTGGCAACAGTCTTTTGAAAATCATATCGAGCAAGATCGAGGGACTGCTGATTAATAGCCTTTGCAGCAGGCACTTGGGAGGAGAAAAAAAAGTAATGATATAAAATGTATATAATGATAGTTATGTGTTAAAATTTTTAAGTTACTAACATAGATTTTAAGTAATTCTTACTAAAAAAATGTTATGGTTTAAAAAAAAAAGAAAACTGAAATAAAGTATAAATAAATAAATAAATTAACATTGTTGCTTTTAGGTACCTCAAGCAGCGGGCATCGTTCCCGTCGAACCCGTCGCTTGCGACGAAGGGCTCGACGAGTAAATTAATCCTCAGACACAGCCCACTGAGTTTCTCGCCGGATCTTCTCAGTGGGTCGCGTTTCCGATTCGGTGGTAGATTCTGCGAAGCACGGCTCTTGCTAGGGTTCGTGTTAGCAACGTCACCAGGTTTGAGCCCCGTGAGCTCACCTACTAGTTAAAGCGACGCTGATATAGCCTCTCAAGCTTAGGTAGGAAAAAATATATTAATAGCTTAACTTTTCACGGGATAGTTTCATTCATAATACATCAAAATAGTGTACTAATTTTTGCATAAAATGGAAGGCACGAATTAACCGAAATGCAGTTACCACAAAGCGACGCTGTAAACTAAATTCGGTCACGCTGCAGAGAGAGACGCGAAAGTTTGTCAAGAAGCAAATTAATGGTCTCCGAAGAAACGGGATGTTCTGCATTTTGACTGCGCCGGACGTAGTTGCGACCGCGCGCCGCAATTTGACGTCGCCACGACGCCGGTGTCGAATTTAATTCCATTCTCTCAAGTGCGGCAGTTTCGAAGTTGAAGATTGTTTGCGCAATTTCGAAACTAAAAATTTATTAGGGGATTAATTTTCTAAGAGTATTTATTATTGAGTTAAAAAAAATCGGTTGTCTGTAAAGTCGGTTTACTGACGATAGTTGAATGTGACAACCTCATAAGAAAATACTGATGGAATGGTTTCATTTTTCAATTATCGCAATTATCGTTGCTATAAATAATTGACCCCACATTCACTTTTCACTGAACTTCATACTTGACGAAAACATGTAAATGTATTATTGTATAGCAGCTGTCCACGCGGATGCATCGCTCACTCAAGTAGGAGAGAGACAGATGTCGAACGCTGCCGAACGCGGAGGCCGATTGTGCCTCTTTGTCGCTCGTTGCGCGCTCTCGCTTGCACTTCAAGCTTTAAATGGAACGCCTCATTGAGTCATGTTTTTTCGTGCGTGCAGCCGGCTCCATCGAATTATAAGACGTTGTCACGTCAAAATGTACAAACAAATTATTAACTGTTCCGCAATTTTCTTTGATGATGAGCGAATTGGAAGTTCGTTTATTTTCTTATAGAAATTAATCGAAAATTATTAGCTGAAGTTTTGGGCATGCACACTTAGACGATGACTGAACATATTGGATGACATTTATCCATTCCATTATAAAATGTGACTACATCTTAACGTGAGTGGCAGCATACACGCTGTGTTCACCACTCAACTAAGGTAGGCAGTGAGCGCGTCTACCCACACCCCTAAATCATTTTTTATTATGTACGAAAGCGTTTCTTCATTCGAGCCATCGTGTGATGAAAGAGCTGAATTGTATTTCTTAATTTCGTCGTCTATTTGCTTGGCACTTACGCGAATTGTTGTATTAAGTTAAGGAATACGTTTTCCTTCTCATCCCGGAGTAGGTGACGGAGCTAATGTTTTTCCTGTTTTCACACACACGGAATGCTTGTTTTACCTGTTACGAGAAATTGTCGCTTGTACTCTGCAAACACTGAGAAGAGGTTATTGGATGTTTCGTTAAAGGGAAAATTTTCGTGGATTGTTCTATAATGGATCTGAACGCAAATCATTTAAATTTTCGCGAATTGTTATACAGTTAGAAGATTGATTGATTATAAATATATCATAAGGTTCTTTTCCTAACGAAATTTTAAAAGCGAGACCCTATGTAGCGGTTTAATTGCGTCCATAATACGGCAACTGATCATCAGTTGCTCTCAGAGGTCAATATTATAAACGAAATAGCAAAATAAAATTAAGACTTTTAAAAACTATAATAATCTTAGACACATTAAATGACAGAGATGACGTTAGGAATATTTGTGTCCTAATTCTGATTCCAATAAAATGTTGAGATAGACAATGAATTATTTTCAACTTTGCAACTAATAACAGAGCGAGTATTTATGGGTAGGTGCGCGCCACCATAATTGCTACTTATCGTGATATGTAGCCGTCCTGTCTTAAAGTTTCATAACTCTCACACCTACACGTAGTTACGAGAAGACTTATACATGGACAAGTCATACCACGACTAATAGCTTGTAAAGTAAACAATGTTTTACAATGGATGTGCTAAAACAATTTTCTAACCCTTGTTTGTTCCTTAAACTTCCCTTGAAAAGCTATTTTAAAATGTGATGTACATTTTTTTTATTATCATTCTTTGTTCTAGAAAAACAATTATATTTTTACATAACAAAACTGGACGTCCAAAAAGGAACTTTCATTGTTGAGTTTTCATCGGGAAACCACAAATCTAGCTGCACAGAAATGGAATAGGAAAGAAAGTGTAAATGACCAATAATTAGAATTCTGCGTATCACGTAAAGTAATACCATAAGTAGGTTTTTCATTAGTACCCTAAATGAAAATAGCAATCATTGAATTAAAGTTCCCTCTAAAGAAGACAACTACGTAAGTAAGGCAGTAAAAAACAGCTGTATCTCTTACATTTTTACTTTGCGTTTCGTTTCCCTCGTCACTCGAGATCAGCAACATCTAGTTAAGATGCTCGTAACTTTTCATTTGCAATGTGAACACACTTTACTGTAAAAGACAGATTTTCTTAGTAATTCCCGACAGTTTTTACTTCTCCAGACTCCGACGATCGTACCTAGGAATTTCTCTTAAAAATTAAATTGATAAAATAAAATTTGCGGTCTTCTGAAAATGTTGCGTACCTTTGAAGTTTATTAAATAGTGAAATAATTAAATAGATATAAACGAGGCCCGGTTCGTTAACAGTAAAGGAATATCAAATGTTCCTCTCATTTACATTAATACTTTGAAGTATCAAGATTCGTAATGTCCCTTTCCCGAACAACGAAAACAGAAATGGGTCTGTATTAAATTATCATTTCACTTAATACCGCTGCAGTGAGCGGTAAACAATATTAAACGGCGGTTAGATACTACAAAATCCTTATTATGACCTCTGTAATATATTGCCGCATTTACTTTTACTAAGTTCCCGTCGTTATATGGGGGAGATGTCGTCATACCTTCCGGTTTACCGAAAAATGAATAGAAAGTTTTCAAAAATTATTTTGTAAAATGTCAACAAATGTCAGAGGAAATTCTAGTTTCAATTCTGGCACCTCGTGCTTCTTGTATACCTTACTAGTGATTGTTATTGCTAACGCTAAAGGAGATAGTTCTACTGAAGCCTATGAATAAATTCAAGAAAATTTTGCAATTATTTTAGTTCTGTATAACAAAATTAGGATTGTCAGTTTTCCGAGTACTGAGACCCGTTTGGAAAGATCTTTCCTTATTCCTTATGAAGTGGATAAGTACACCTTTAACGCGTCAAGCTATCGCACTATACCGCAGTGCATCGCCAGAGAAGATACTTAATGAACACAGTATTTTCTCGTATTTCACACTGACTAACTTATGAGAAATAGCCATGATTGAAATAATTTTCAATTTAACTAGCCAAGCTCAAATCCCGGGTCTAAAACGTTGTCACCCCAACGTATTGTCTTCCAATAAAACAGGTCGTTCTATGGAGATCGCAGGATAGGATCTGCGACGCCCCTACCTTATTGGCTAAATAATACTTTGTTCGGTGTAATTGTTTCCCTTTTCGCCCCTTTGTTCAGGTTGTTTGGAGTTTATTAAAAGAATTTACTCGGGACGATGGGCTTTTGTTTTCCCTTTTCTTGTTTAGTATGTTTCAAGGATGTTATAGCGTGTTAAAATTATCAACATTTGCTAGGTAATCATTGATGTACTTTTTTAATTTATTGGAATAATATCATATGTTTTGGTCTACAAATAAAAGAAAAAACTTCAATTCTCAGAATGCTAGGTAAATATTTGTCTTGGCCATACAAGAAGTTTATCTACCTAGTTGCTTACAAAGACAAAGTTAAACATGTTATTTCTAAATTGGAATAACAGAATCTCCTATTTATTCTCAACAATTACAGACGAGACGTTACTTGAACTGTTTTACAATTAAAGTAATGGCCAGTCGCTAAAGTTTAGTTCTCAAAGGCTCAATTTCAAACTCTGCTTGAATTTAAACACGTTGTGTAACGAGTTCATGTATGTTGGTCACACGATTCTCATAATGCTCATCTGGCTACACTTTAGTTGCCAGCACACGTGTTTTGACCAACGATACGGTTTACACTAAATGCAACGTCTATCGGCCACCTGTGCTCGATCCCGGACATGATCTCAATGTATTGGACGGGCTGTACTTCGGTACATGGCTGTTAGGAAAGAAATCCACATCTTCAGACGTGAGATCGAAGCGCAATCCTAAACCCCTTCAATGCGAATTGTATAAATTGCTATAAAATGCAAGATATGATTAGTTCGGATTTTACTATATTTGTGAATTGTTTAATGAATTAAGCACTACATGGTGAAGAAAAAACGGTCTGCAGAGGATCGTAAATTTGTAAGATCGCCTAATCTTCACACGGTACGGCTGTTATGGTAATATTGATAACTGTTTCTTTTTACCTTTTCCTAAATGACTGACTGGAGAATGATTTGACACTTTCGCAAAATTTCATCTCCCCCCATCTACGGAATTAAAAAATTACACATACTTCATGTCGACATTGGAACGGATGCAGCACGTAGATACCACGATCTGAATGGACACATAGGATCTCCAGTTAGAAAAAAGCTTACTTTAATAAATAGGTAACTGAGTCGATTATAAACGGCTTTTTCAATTGGAAACAAACATTTTGATGGAACTAGCTACTAGTACACGACTACAAAGCAATCTTCACGAAACGCTAGGAAATAGAATTGAATGCTTAAAACGCTTGTGAAGTGGAAGTTTACCCTTACGTCGGAACTAGCATTAAGGCGAGACTGGCGACTTTTCTGGTAATGGAGTATGTTCGGGTAATTGCATTACCAACTTCTTCAACATGTCTTATTTCGTTGTGATTGAATTATCTCGAAACGAACGGGCATTACTGATTCTTGGAATCGAAAAGTTTTTTTTTCTCGTGAAACTACATAAATACACACTTTGACAGTTATTATTGAATACACTAGTGCGATTGTATTAACGCCAAAATCCTCCAGTACGTACCATTACGAAAAAAAAGGATGCGTGTACTTATGTACGCGCGTTAGAAGTTATACTTTATTTTTATTAAATTTATCTCTTTTTTTATTTATTTAAATTTTAATCAATTTGAAAAAAAATCGATTAAACAACATCCTCAAACACGCATAATGGACATCCCTTTTCTTGACATCGTATAAATTCGGTAATTCTCGGTACGGTTCGGAAAGTTCACCTGCGGCTATATTCAGACTCGCCAAGTTACGTCGGTCGTATTGTAATGAGCGATTTTGTGGGCAACTTCATTCTGTTAACTTTGTGTCACGGTGTGCGCGCATCGTATAATTTCACTCTCATCAATTTTTCATAACGCGCCTAAAAAAAAGTATAACTTCAAAACGGTAAAAGAATAAAGAACATCGTGTATTTAAAATGTTTATAAATTTGGTGAAAGTGTAAATCTGTTGTGAGCCGAAGGGGCAGGTTGCTGGAAAAGAGTCACGGGTCCAATTATACAAAAACAATAGATATTTCATTGTCACAAGGTGGGTAATTGTGATGGTAGCTCAAGATCATTTAAGGTCACTTTAATTTTAACCAGCGAGTTTTTTAACGTTCTCGATAGCGTAAAAGTTAACTCAAATTTGTATGCAGTTCAAACAGCGCCCCTAGCGGAAAACGTTCCAACTCCATACTAATTTGAGTTAGCTTTTACGCTATCGGGAACGTTAAAAAACTCGGACTAAGCACACTGACTAAAAGACTAAAACGCCCTGTAAGAAAATCTTAATCAATGCGAACTATGTATTTATAATTAGCACTTGATTGATTTGAACGCGTGATGGTATTCCATATTGGTTTGTTGACAATTCGTTTGTTTCCAGTGCACGAGTGTTCTTACCAGAATTAAAGTCACCCACTTTTTAGCCGACTTCAAAAAAGGAGGAGGTTCTCAATTCGACAGTACTTTTTTTTAAGACATTTGTTTGAATTTTTAATTGTTCTATGTAACAAGTGTTCTTAATTATAAACCGGAACGCATAATTACTTCGCTGCAAAAAGTCAGGATAGTGGTTGGTATCTAATCGTCGGTTTGGAAAAAGCTGTGTTGAACAGCATTCAAAATTTTTTTGAATATATTGATGCGTACAAAGAGATTAACGACATTACACAAAATAATTATTACTTAAAAAAATATTCATTTTAAGTTCTATTCGAGGTATAAAGAAATTAAAACTGGCAACTGGTGGTTTCGCAACAACCCACGTTCATTCGGTAACGTGCGAACTTATTGTGGTACACTTCATTCACGGTTGTTCGCATATGAGTTAGTGTATTGCGCAAAAGAACGCTCTGAGATCGTGGTCAATGAATGATAAAAAAATGTTATTTTTTGTACGTTTTTACAAAGTTAAGTCGTACACTGTGTGCATTACTAATAAAAATCTTACGTTACGGACGTTTTTTCCCGGTTAGGGTACCCCTCCGCATCGTCCCATGAGGAACTTCGTTCCAAAAATATATATATCACCTTTTTTCTGTGCATTGATATTTTAGATCACCCGCGCAGTCAATAATACGAATTGAAATTTTCCGATAGACGATAAACCGAACCTGGCTTTTACTATAACACGTTATTTGTAATCACTCAAAATGATAGGCTACACGCATTAATCAATACGGCTACTTCGTTTTTGAATATTTACATCGCAAATACGAGATGGCTTTCATATTTCAATGTACTTGTATAATTTAAGAATGTTTATGCTTTGAAGGAGTTATGCGTGTTAGTATGATGGCTGAAGCAGCTATTATATAATGCAAATAGCTGGCCCGGCAAACGTTGTTGTGCCATATAAATTATATGTAGGAAAGATAAATAACCTAGAGACCGACTGCAGCGCCATCTGCCGGACTGATTTGTAAATCTCAACCATTCTCGAATCCACCTGAAAGTACACAGAAAATTTCATTAAAGTCGGTCCAGCCGTTTTGGAGCTCAGTGACAAACACACGCACAGCAGAAATATATATCTATACTAATATATAAATCTACAGTGGTTTTTCCGTTATAACTACTGAACCATGCATCCGATTGACTTGAAACTTGGTATCCATGTAGAAAATACATGTACTTAATTCATTAACATAAGGCTAACATTTAAATGAGTGTTGGAATCCCTAATAATATTGACAATAAATAATAATGCTAATTTTAAATGCCCATCGAAGTCGGCGAGTACGGCTAGTTTAGATATAAAGATTGAGTCTTTAACCTCATGTCCGGAAATGACGTTATGCTAGCCAGATCATTAGCTTCGTCTAAGCAACTATAACAGTAAAACTCTATCACTAGCCTGTTGTTTATTACAATGAATTGTTCTATACAGACAGAATAATCAAGACGCGCTGTCGGACCGCTAGTCTTCTGTCTTTAAACTAGTTTAAATTTATTCATTCTTTAGAAGCAGGCGTGATTCACAGCAAAATTCTCAAGGAGTAAAAATGTAAAGTCTTCATAAAATACTTAGGTTTTAATCGTATTGGAATTTCCATCTCGACAGAGAAAAGTACGAGTATTTCTGATAAAAACATCGGGAGCCAAACTTTGTCTTGGAGCAAAATAAAAGCATTACAAATGCTAAATATTGTAAAGGCAATTGCAGTTAATTTTTAAGTTAAAGTTAATTAATAATAATAATAATAATCAGCGGAAATCTTACTGGTGGTAGGACCTCTTGTGAGTCCGCACGGGTAGGTACCACCACCCTGCCTATTTCTGCCGTGAAGCAGTAATGCGTTTCGGTTTGAAGGGTGGGGCAGCCGTTGTGACTATACTGAGACCTTAGAACTATATCTCAAGGTGTGTGGCGCATTTACGTTGTAGATGTCTATGGGCTCCAGTAACCACTTAACACCAGGTGGGCTGTGAGTTCGTCCACACATCTAAGCATTAAAAAAAAAAAAACTTTTTTTATATAGTGTTTTTTAAAAATTGTATTTTTAATATCTTTTTAAAAAAAATATTATTTAATTAATAAGATTTTAAACAAATATAAAAAATAATAAAAAAATTAAAAGTTAATTTTTAAGTTACTTAGTTACTTTCATGCTTTTTTGTAGTATAATAATCTTATCATCAGAATTGTTTTTCTGAAAAATTTCCACCGATTTTACTACCGATAAAAAGCATTCACGCGGCTTTGGCAGTTTAGTTTACTTAAAATATAAAAGGAATTAATGCATATGCTACAAATTCAAGCCATAAACAGTAATAAAAAATTAAGAGACAAAATTTTACACAACGATGATCAAACAGCTTTTTAGTCTAGTTAGTTTAAGAATTATATATGTATCTAGCTGGCATTTTACAACCGCACATTTTCCATACAACTAAACCCATGTAATCCAGGCGAACGCAGGAGCAGCGTATCCGGAGCTTACTTAAAAAAAATAGACAACACCGCTTATGACTTAGCGGAGCTATAGTTTAATGAGTTTTTGTGTATAATTTAACGTGGGCAGAATTCACACTGAACAAGTATTTTAATGGCGAGACCAAGATACGGCGGAGCTTAAGATATCGATCGATGGCTACGTAAATAGTGGTGGAGTCATGTCTGTTGATCTAATTTCGTTGGAAACTAGATATTTAATGCTTGGAGCATGAATATAATTTAGTTTCTTGTTATTTTTTTGTCATTAACAACATTGAAAGGCTGATTTCTGATTTGAAATATATTTTGATGTCTTAGTAAATATTTGCTATACAATGAATAAATCGTACATATTTAAGTTAATTAAATCTAATGCGTTTTCACGTGCAAAGCTTCAATGGTCCATCTACAGCAGTAAAAATCAAAACTGTTATATTTTTAGATAGATATAAGACAATTTGTTGGTGCTTATTAACAATGAGAATTTTCAAATTATAAGAAGAATAGGCACCTTTTCTTTAAAAAAATTTTAAAATTCCAACTCTAGAAGTAAAGCATAGTTTTTTCTTTTTTATTGCTTAGATGGGTGGACTAGGTCTTAACCCACCTGGTGTTAAGTGCCGCCACCCGCCTCGAGATATAAGTTCTAAGGTCTTAAGTATAGTTACAACGGCTGCCCCACACACCCTTCAAACTGAACCACGTAATTGTGAAAAATGAAATGCAGTTTTGTGGCGAAACTAATGGGTCTGGTGTTTTAGTGCGCTAATTTAAAGTTAATGTATTTGAATGTTATAAGAAGCAGACGAAACTATGCTGTCTTATATTCTGAAAGATAATACTTTTTTTTTGTTCCATTTTACGGGCTTAACGTTCTAAATGAATGAGGCTTTCGCTCCTGGCCTTTTCATTTTTCATTATTCTTATTATTATTATTTTAATTGTATTTTTTGACTTGTTTTTCCTTTATTGTAAATATTTTTATTTATAAAAAAAAAGTAAGGAAATATTTTGAGAAAAAACAAAAAAAAAAAGCCCGCTGAGTTTGTTTCGGCGGTTTTTCTCAGGACTGTGACTTTTTTTGGAACCGATGGTAGAGTTAATATTGTTATTTTTATTTTGACATTCAACAAGTGTGTCATATTGACATCTAAGTTGAAATAAATGATTTTGAATTTGAATTTGAATTTTGAATCAACATTCAGACTAATTATGTATGACTCTTACGAAATAAAAGTCTGTTTTTCAAACCGCTCGGGGGAATTCAGCTGACAAGAGCCAACAAAGAAGTTTACAATAACAATTGAAACTGAAATAAACTATGCAAATGTAAGGAAGAATAACTATTATTCTTCCCGGGAACGCCAAGTGAAACTTTCGAGATGTTTCAAAGAATTAACTGAATAAAAAACTCGTAACACATAAGCGCCAAGTTTTTAATGTACGTACGGATACCATTATACCAGAACTTTTATGTTCATTCGCTTGGCGAGGGATGTTAACGAAAACCATATAGATTTTTTGTTAGTGTCAATTGATAACTTGAAAATTATGTCTTTAAGTTTTTTTTTATTTTTTTATTGGTTAGATGGGTGAACGAGCTCACGGTTCACTTGATGTTAAGTGGTTACCGGAGCCCATAAACATCTACAATGTAAATTCCGCCACCTACCTTGAGATATGAGTTCTAAGGTCTCAGTATAGTTACAACGGCCCCACCCTTCAAACCGAAACGTGTTACTTTTTAAATGCTCTAGTAAGAGTTAAAGGATTGGTAATTATCTCATTGTCGTGCTTTGCCTAAGAAGAAGGCAGGTATACGTCAAATAGTAGACGTCTTTCGACTGAGGCCGTCAGCGCAAAAGTGGCCTAAGCTTACCAGTTACCACACTTAGTATGGAGATAATGAGGTTCGAATTCACCTTTACAATACTTCGTAGGCAAAAATTACTCGCAAAAACGATGTTTACAAAGTCATCTGTTATCTATGGATTGAAACTATAGGTATATGTAACGATAGGCCGATTTTGCATCAAAATTTATTTTGTTTGCTGACGGCCTCAACTAATGATATTCATATACCACCTTACTTCATATATGTACAATTCGTGGCTGCAACTAACTTTATTTCAATTTCAATCAGAAGTCGATCAGTATACTGTATTATTATGTTGCCTGTCTATTTATAGATATTTGGTGGAAACAAGACATGTAATGAACGGAAAATAGATATCCCAAAACGTTTTCCGTTTACGGAAACTAAAAATCTACACGAAGGTGGAACTCAAACACATTACAGGTGTACAAAGGTAATCACGTACTCGGAGAGCTAGTTCAGAACCAACGAGTGTGGAACCGAGTTACCCTAATGTGCTCCGCCCGAAAATTAGCCAAGAATTAACGCCGAGTGGAAAACCTTACAGCGAATGCAGTGAAAGACCGCGCTGAGTTGTCGTCGCGAATGTATTTCGTTGACTTTACGTAGCAAAAACCGTCATAGATTAACTGACGGACCCTTGTGTGTTTCAACGTAAGTATGAAAGTTGTTTTTTTTTTCTTTTTTTTTGAGTTACGTAAGAATATTTTTTTGACAAAATGACCGTGCCGTTAAAAGATACGGTGTCTATATATGTTCATCTAAAAGTGTCTTATGTAGTTAGCTACGGTATTTATGTTTAATTTAAAATAGAATTTTGTTGCGGCCGTGGAACTAGTTCTAAATAATCTAAATGTATTGCTGCATGAGCGTATCATTACGGCGATCGGTCTAGGCGACTGTCTTCATCAAAATACATACTTGCACAAAGTTTACATTATAACTACATATTTCTATATCATGATATTATGTAAGTTTAATATAATAAAAAAAACTTTAGTGAACTCTAAGCCCCGAAATAATCAGTATATAAAAATAAAGCTAAAAACATTGGCAACATCCCCAAAAAAACAAAAAAATGTTAAGTCTTTAATGCATGCTTCTGACATCTTACACAAAGAGCTCTCGGACCTTTGATATACAAGAAGATATGGAACCGACGATTTCCCTTCGGCGTACTGATATTACGAAATAATAGCTGATATTCGGCTTAAGGTTCCTTTGATGAGTGCCTAAAGTAGTTTAATGTAGATATTTTAATTTCATTATTTCGAAAAGATAACGACCATTATTTTTGACATAATCTGTGATTTTACTGTTTACTTTATCTTACTGTTTTGTGGATTGGGTATACTATATTTACCCGACATTTCGATTTTAGTATAACATTTGACTAGCAATAGATTGGTTCTTTAGTCAAAAAAATCTTAATGTGGCCTTGAAATGTGTTTTAATCTATTTATTATAATTAATGTTCCTGTGTTGAACTTCTGTGTTTTGCTTGAACTGAATTATCATTTATACTAATATATAAATCTACATTGGTTTTTGCGGATGTTCCGTTATAACTACTGAACCATTCATCCGATTGACATGAAACTTAGTATCCATGTAGAAAATACATGTACTTAATGGATACGCAAATATTTATATGAGTGTTGGACTCTCTAATAATAATGTAAATTTTTAAATGTCCAGCGAAGCGGGCGTGCACGGCTAGTCAGTTATATTGATATTGCCTGAAAGTTTTGACGTAGTGCGAGGGCACGATGATGATCGTCGAATTTGTATCGCTGTTAGCGGATGTTAGTAGGATTTAGCAGCTTCATTTTATTCTTTGTCGATTTAGCAAGTGAACATAAATTTCATGTCAAAGCTTAGCCACTACAGCGGACCAGGTTAAAAGTTTGGTGTGGTTAAAAATCGCAATCAATTTCGCTGTCGATTCACTTAAGTTGCCCAGCTTCCCAGGGCAGCTGTGTAGCGGGATTTTTGTGAGATACACAACCTTAGTTTTAATTAAAAGTTAGTGCCGGACCCGCGTGAATCATAGTTTCCAAGTAGACATTGTCCGGACTCGTAACGTCTCCCCGAAGAGGCATTCGACTTTACACTGTTTTTGCTCCGGCATCGTTATCTAAGATTATATCGTGCAAACACTTCTTTAAAACGTTTGCAATTTAATTGTTTAAAACAGTGATTCTCAACCACTGTTCCGCGGCACTTTTGTGTGCCGCCAAATTTCAAAAGTGTGCCGCCAAATTTTGCGAATATATACTAACGTTAATATTATTAAATTATATCATTTTAAAAGAAAAATATTTTAAACATGAATATATATTTAAATCCACAAAAAAAAATGTATAGTATATTTTAGTTTATTTCGTATATTAAATTTTTTTGATAAACTATTTACTTATGCAGTGTGTTGTAGTAAGTAAATTTTTTTTTTTTTTATGCCGCCAAATTTTTAAATCCTTAAATATGTGCCGCAACAAAAAAAAAGGTTGAGAATCACTGGTTTAAAACTTAAATTCTTTCAGTTAACTCTTGCGAACCGTCAAGCTTTTAAAAAGGAATTTTCGTCTACGACTTCACATTGTTAAGTGACTACTAAATATTAGTATCCATTTGAAGTGAAGTAGATGTATTTCAAACATCGTAGTCCTCTTCAACGGGCTCTAACAGAAAGGCAGGCTTAATACAGCTGGTCACGAGCGTTTCCTAAACGATTTATTGCATCATCAGTAGAAGGGGTTCGTTCACAGCGACATAGCGTCTTCTAAGGTTCGCAGGTCCGTTGGATGACACATGGACAGGTTGATCCACCTTGTGAGAGGAGAATGTTTATACTTACTGGTGGTAGGACCTCTTGTGAGTCCGCGCGGGTAGGTACCACCACCCTACCTATTTCTGCCGTTAAGCAGTAATGTGTTTCGGTTTGAGGGGTGGGGCAGCCGTTGTAACTATATTTGAGACCTTAGAACTTATATCTCAAGGTGGGTGGCGCATTTACGTCGTAGATGTCTATGGGCTCCATTAACCACGTTTTTTTCTTAATGCAGTTGTAAAAGTTTAAATATTAATAAAAGTTAAAATGAACTTCACAGTTCCTACATTTTATGTAACGGTGATAACTATTTCGTCCGATATCAGGAACCAATTACTTATCTAACTCGTCTTCTACTAACAAAAAAGTTCATTTACTTAAAACACTCACTTTGTGGATTCAGACGCAATTATCATCGATAAGCTATCCAAATGTTTATATAATGCAAACGTTCTTAGGAACCCTAAAATACATTCGAGCGATGGATCAGACATTTGTTACCAAATGAAGATTCAATTGATTAATGAATTACTTCATTTGCGTTCAGACTTCATCTTCAATATCGCTTAGTTCTAGAGAATCGTCCTCTAAAAACCTAAGAAATAAACTTCGCTTTTAATCTAGAACTATTGAAGTGAAAATAAATAGCAAAATCAATTTATTTTGAGATAGACAAATGATTTGTGTAACAATTGTCGATAAAGTACTATATAGCAAAAATCCAAGTAGTAACCAAACACTCATAAGATTTTTTTTTTTTTTTCTTCCTAAGCTGGTAGCCTTGAGAGGCTATTTCAGCGTAACCGTGGCTAGTAGGTGAGCTCACGGGGCTCAAACCTGACAACGATGCTAACACGAACCCTAGCAAGAGCCGTGCTTCGCAGAATCTACCACCGGATAGGAAACGCAACCCACTGAGAAGATCCGGCGAGAAACTCAGTGGGCTGTGTCTGAGAGTACTCATAAGATAAATGACTACGAATACTAGAGACACGCTGTCGATACTCCATATGGATACCTCAGACTATTATATTTTTTTTATTGTTTAGATGGGTGAACGAGCTCACAGCCGACCTGGTGTTAAGTGGTTACTGGAGCCCATAGACATCTACAACGTAAATGCGCCACCCACCTTGAGATATAGGTTCTAAGGTCTCAAGTTACAACGGCTGCTCCGCCCTTCAAACCGAAACGCATTACTGCTTCACGGCAGAAATAGACAGGATGGTGGTACCTACCCGCGCTGACTCACAAGAGGTTCTACCACCAGTCAAAATAATCGCGTGTCCATAATTTCGCTCGGGATATCTGAAAACTTTAACTTGTAACTTGTTTGTAGTAAAGTGATCATAAATCCAAACTACACATGTAGTATCTAATAGGTACACATCCAATACACTACGATGTTGATTTACATTTGAGAATGTAAATTGGAAATATAAGGTATGGTAAATAAAAAATAATAATAAGCGTTACAAATTCAGCAAGCGTATACTTTCAAGAGTTTTATTCTTTATTCCTTAGATGTGTGGACGAGCTCACAGCCCACCTAGTGTTAAGTGGTTACTGGAGCTCATAGACATTTACAACGTAAATGCGCCACACACCTCGAGATATAAGTTCTAAGGTCTCAGTATAGTTGAAGATGATGGAAATAGCTGTCTCATATTCGCACTCTATCTATCTCTCTCCCACTCTAATAGCCGGACAGCCCCTTTTAAATAAAACATCCCCAGACCGGCAACGTATTCAAGAATAGCAAAACGACCTAGACGTTGATTTTCCAAATTTATAAGCGACGGAGAATGTTCAGCTTCGAACCTAACACAAGAAACGATCTTTCGTGGTATGCGAAGTAATCTTCATTGGAATGTAACATTTGTATCATGAAACGCGAATCCGAATAATTGCATTGGAGTACTTTGCGAAAACGTCGCAAGCGTGTTCTAAAGCAAGAAAGACTTCTCTTAACGCAATTATGTTTACTAGAGGTCCCGCAGTAGTCGAAATTCGACTATAATTGGAATTGTAAGTTTGTACACTATTATGATTGTATTTTATACTTCTATAATCACAAATTTCGCCAAGGCTACACTATAAAAAAATATTAATGAAACAAACAATATTTAAGTATTCTCAATTTGACCACAGACGTCAAGAACAAAAGTTTGACAATTAATAGTATGCATGCGTGTGTGCGTCAAATACATGGTATGTAGTGTGTGTAATGTTTTCTTTATTGATTTAATGTATAATTTATGCATTATTTAAAAAAAAAATTAGCATTGTGCACTTCTTCTCTATATTTTCTATAAGTGTGGGAAATTTCATACTCCTCCGTCCGCGCAATTTTCGTAAAAAGGGATACAAAGTTTTTGCTTCACGTATTAATTTATGTTTATGCTCGTATAAAAAAAAACGAATAGTTACAAGCAATTGTTACAACAGTAGTCATAGAAAGTAATGTTTTTATGCTTTGCCGAGAAATTATATTATTAGAGAACGAAGCCTCAATGTTTAAATGTAACTCGTCTTATTGAGAATCTAAAGAGAAAGAAACCAATTCAGATATGGGTTACAATGACTTTTAAAATTTTAGTGAAGTTGCAAAATTTGGCAGTTCATAAATAAATTAAAGTTTGAAATTGCGGTTTTTGACGTCACCACTGTTCAAGATTGGCCGTGCAAGAAGATTCGAGATCTAATTTAACTCGATACTAGGCCCTAAAAATTTACTGATACGTCTGATACGTAATAGGAAAATTGGAATTCAATTGCAAAGGATTAATAATATTTATCTCATTCCAATTATTATTACATTTAGCATTTGCGTAATCTATCGACAGCAATTGCATGCTCATTAAAATACCCTCAAAATGATTGGTTACAAATATTATCTGTTACATAAAACATCCTGAATTGTATCTGTTTCTTTGTTATTAAAAGAATTTCAGGACATGCTTTTATTCTTCATTGTATTGTTTTTTTGAGAAGTTGCAGCAAGCGTTCTTGTTATTATTTAATACAAGAGAATAAAGTTAGTTTTCTTTTCAATAACAATTGTAATAACATTTCATTTTAAAACAATCATTTATAGTTAACATTTAATATAAAATCCTCCTCCACGAGTCGTGCTCTGACATGTCTAATGGTCGTGACCGTCTCGATTCATGACTTTCGTTCTCACGATGCTACACCATCTCGTACTGGCTCTTTATTATTTCGAAAAAAAAAAACCACAATATTTCAACTTACAACGAATGCTTTCTTAAATTCAATTTCAAACAGACATCTGAATATGAAATCGGCTGAAACAGTCTGCTCAACGTCTGCACGTAGGTAACCGAGATTGAAATGGCCGATGCTTCGTTTACATGTTACTGTTTTTATTTGATATTCCGTGACAGGTAATTTAGTAGTCGTCGTGGCCTAAAGGATAAGACATCCGGTGCATTCGTGTAGAGCGATGCACTGGTTGTTCACGATTGACTTCCACGGTGAAGGAATAACATCGTGTAATAAAAATCAAACCCGCAAAATTATAATTTGCGTAATTACTGGTGGTAGGACTTCTTGTGAGTCCGCGCGGGTGGAGACCACCACCCTGCCTATTACTGCCGTGAAGCAGTAATACGTTTCGGTTTGAAGGGTGGGGCAGCAGTTGTAACTATACTGAGACCTTAGAATTTATATCTCAAGGTGGGTGGCCTATTTAGTTGTAGATGTCTATGTGCTCCAGTAACCTCCAGTAACCAGGTGGGCTGTGAGCTCGTCCACCCATCTAAGCAAAATCTTTAAACAGAAGCCATTTCGAGAAAGCGGCACAACATGGAAATCCTCTTGTCTTAGCCCCCGGTAACTACATACCCGATCCTGCGGACTGAATGGTCGCTTTTCTGATCCGGTGGTAGATTCTGCAAAGCACTGCTCTAGGGCTAGGGCTGGTGTTAGCAACGTCACCAGGTTATAGCCCTGTGAGCTCACCTACTCGCTCGTAACCACCCCCCTCGAGGTTACTAGAATAGGTAGGAGAAATAAAAATCCAACGCTAACATAATGTTCATTAATTAATACTGCGGTTTGTACCCATATACAGAGTTGATGATGTGAAATTCGCGAACTATTTTTTTTTTTTTTTTCTTGCTTAGATGGGTAGATAAGCTCACAGCCCACCTGGTGTTAAGTAGTTACTGGAGCCCATAGACATCCACAACGTAAATGCGCCACCCACCTTGAGATACAAGTTCTAAGGTCTCAAGTATAGTTACAACGGCAACCCCACCCTTCAAACCGAAACGCATTACTGCTTCACGGCAGAAATAGGCAGGGTGGTGGTACCCACCCGCGCGGACTCACAAGAGGTCCTACCACCAGTAAAAATTTTTTTAAATTTAATTATTAATTTAATTTATCAATAATCGTTCTAGCTTACTCGTGAGTGGACGTATAGGCGTGTAAACGCTTCACGAGATTTAAACTGGCTCCTCGTCTAGTTTGCAGAGTCGAATGTCACCCGTGACATCCTCCATTATTGCGTTCTACGCAAACATCGGCCCGTGGCTTACCCCCCTGTTTAAGTATGAGGCTTTGTCCCGGGGCCAATGCAATGAACAATTGGCGTGTTCCGGACCGGAGGCGTTTCTTGAATAGTTTAAAGAGACGATAAATTTTAATGTTGACAATTTAATTGTAATTCGGCCGTGCTATGTACTACAGTATCGGTTCCCCTGAGGTTATTATACGTTAGCTTTCCCAAACTCGTATACTGGTTAATGAATTCTTATTACAATTTTGTTGTTAATGTTTTGTGAAATTATTCAATGACGTTTGAAGCTGCGTAGTGTTAGCGAATTATTTATTAAGAAATACAGATTATTATTATACATCACTACATAGTGTAAAACAGTCGCTTTCTCTGCCCCTATATCTGTCCCTATGTATGCTTAAATCTTTAAAACTACGCACCGGATTTTGATGCGATTTTTTTTAATAGATAGAGTGATTGAAGAGGAAGGTTTATATGTTTAATAACATCCATTAAATACTGGAGAAATCAATAATAAATTACAGTTTCAGAAGCGTCCAGAGCGAAGCGAGGGCGGGTCACTAGTTAAGTTATAATTTAAGAATTGAATAGACATGCGCGGCGTGCGTTTGACGTGGTCCGAATAAGAATTACATTTTTTTTAACTCTCACAGAGACACGACAGACAGAGGGCCCTGGAGCCATACGGCTTTAATGTTATTTTGCATAAACACATAGCTTTAGGATCTCAGGGTAAATAATATGGTTTTTTTAGAAGCCGAGTGCAGAAGTGAATAGTTCATAATAATGCTGAAAGCGCAATGTTGGAGTTAGTACATTTGTAATCATCCTAATTAGTTTTGTATGTTCGTTTGTTAATTTTTGTGACTTTGAAATAAATAGGCATACACATTAAGAGCTCACATGGACGAGCATAACCAAACTGCATATTTTGACGCGAATCATACGTTCAGGTTTGAATTGCGGTTATATAATATTATGAGACATCGCATGTCTCAATGGTGATCGGCCCGCAGGTTCTGAGGTATACCACGGTCGGTAACCACTTAACACCAAACGGACCGTGAGCACGTCTGCCTTTCTAGCGTATAATAAGAATAAAAAGTGAAATTTCTTCAGAGCTTACTTTCTAAAAAGCACTCAATCCATCTGTTTGTACGATGAGTCTATCACAGTCTTTACTTATCATAACATCGACACGAAAAAAAAAACTTGATAAAACCCCCGTATAGGAACTGTGGCGGGGAGCGTCTTATTTGAATATTCCCGGAGCCCCGGAAATGGATCGGGTAAGCCGTGAAACTTTTAACTGAAATAATATTGTCGTTTGTACGTACGCCACTCTATCTTCAAGATTGCCCTCACTTATTGAATGACAATGTATGTATATTATGAACAATTTGATTACTTTTTTTTTTACTGTGTGAAATATCTAATATATAAAATTCTCGTGTCACAATGTTCGTTCCCATACTCCTCCGAAACCGCTTGACCGATTCTCATGAAGTTTTTTATGCATATTCAGTAAGCCTGAGAATCGGCTACTATCTATTTTTCAAACCCCTAAGTGATTAGGGTTGTCCACCCCTAACATTTTTTTTTTTATTTGGACTTTTTTTTTTGTTAATGAGGTATTATGTGGTTGAATGAGGTTTTGTTATTTTTATTATATATTCCCTCAACGTTCACAACGCTACATGCCTCTTTCACTCATTTACCACATCCTTACACACTTACAATAAGTTAGTTTTTGTTTCTACACTAGAAATTCCCTAGAAATCTTATATATGGCAAAACAATGTTTGCCGGGACAGCTAGTATGTTTATATATTTTTAAAAACAAAATAGCGCCAGTCGCGCCATCCTATTAAATCAACGTGGTGGCCCGGCGGGGTACCAAAAAGGCCCCACCGGCAGCTCCTCAAACGAGTAGAGCGCCGGTGGCCATGGTGGCTCAGGGTGCACCCCAACAGGGTCGAGCGCCTGTAGCCGCCAAGAAAAACAAGAAGAAAAAGAAGTTGCCGCGCGCGCCTCGGTCGGCGGCAGTGGTTCTTACCCTACTGCCAGCCGCTGAAGCCAAGGGCATGACATACAGAGATGTCATTGCCCGGGCGCGTGCGGCAGTTGACCTGGGCGAGATCGGGGCGGAGGAGGAGGGCCTCCGCTGCAGGCAGACGGCCAACGGGGCCAAGCTGCTAGAATGTCCCGGTGCCGATAGTTCCGGCATCGCGGAGCGTCTGGCGGCGAAGCTCCGTATGGTCCTGCCTGAGGAGGAGGTACGGGTGCACAGGCCGGTAAAAATGGCCGAATTAAGAGTAACCGGCCTGGACGACTGCACCACCAGGGATGAGGTGACGGCGGCCGTCGCTGCCCAGGGCAAATGCGCACTGGAAAATGTCACAGTAGGCGAGCCGCGCCGCGGTTATACCGGGGCCAGCTCGGTGTGGGTGCGTTGCCCGGTGGAAGCGGCCGCCTCCCTGGCTGCTCCTCCTCCCGGGAGACCTTCGGGAAATCCGGGCATGCTGCGCGTGGGCTGGATAGCGGCCCACGTACACTTGCTTGAACCACGCGTCTGGCGATGCCTCCGGTGCTTTAGCACCGGACACGGCCTCGCCAGGTGCACCAGCTCGGTTGACCGCAGTGGTCTGTGTTTCCGCTGCGGCCAGCCGGGACATAAAGCGGCGTCCTGCACGGCTGCCCCGCATTGCGCTCTGTGTGCTGCGGCCGGGCGCAGGGCAAGCCACCGAACGGGAGGCAAGGCGTGCTTTTCGTCCGGTAATAATACCGAACGCAACCGGCGCCGCAAGTCAAAGCGTCGGCAAAACAGAAGGTTGGCCAGAGGAGCACTGGCCAACGCTGTAATCCCCGCTGCGGCGCCGGTGCCGGAGGGTGGGGGCAGTGGTGAAGGGGAGGGGGCGATGGATGTAGTCCAACAGTAATGAACCGCACCTATCGCTTCCTCCAAGGAAATCTGAATCACTCCGCCAGAGCTCAGGACATGCTGTCTCAGAGCATGGCGGAGTGGTCCATAGATGTGGCTGTGGTCGCCGAGCCGTACTTCGTTCCCCCGGCAAATGATTGCTGGTTTGGGGACGATGGCGGCCTGGCGGCCATAGTCATAAGAAGAGACGCGGCGATCCCCCCCCTGGCGATGGTGACCAGGGGCCAAGGTTTCGTCGCGGTGCAGTTGGAAGGGACCGTCGTGATCGGGGCGTACTTCTCTCCAAACAGGCCTACTGTCGAGTTCGGGCATTTCCTGGGCGGGATCGGGGCGATTGCTCGCCGCCTCGCTCCCCGTCCAGTGATTCTCGCGGGGGACCTCAATGCGAAGTCTGTTGCATGGGGTTCCCCCCGCTCGGACGCTCGTGGTAGGCTGCTGGAGAGGTGGGCGAACGTGGCCGGCCTCTGTTTGTTGAATAGAGGTTCGGTTGCGACGTGCGTGCGGTGGCAGGGCGAGTCTATTGTGGACGTTACGTTTGCGAGCCCGGCCATCGCGCGCCGTATCCGCGACTGGAGGGTCTTGGAGGGGGCGGAGACACTGTCAGATCACCGATATATTCGGTTTGATCTCTCCGCCCGCTCCGCAGTCGCGGACGTCCACAGGGACCACCCCCATGGTGCGTCCCGGTCATTCCCCAAGTGGGCACTGAAGCGCCTGAATAAGGAGCTCCTGATGGAAGCCTCTATGGTGGCGGCGTGGGCGCCCATGCGTCCACACCCGGTCGAGGTCGAGGGCGAGGCAGGGTGGTTCCGGGACACGATGTGTCGCATTTGTGATGCGTCGATGCCCCGGATTGGCCCTCGACTTCCTAATCGCCAAGCGTACTGGTGGTCGCCCGAAATTGCGCAACTCCGCGTGGAGTGCGTTCGGGCGAGGCGCGAGTGCGCCAGGCATCGCCGCCGCCGCCTGCCGCGACGCAATGATCCGGTTGCATTCGCGGCGGAAGAGGTCCGGCTGCACGGCGCATTTCGCGTCGCGCAGAGGGCATTGCAGCTGGCCATCAGAAGAGCCAAGAACCAACACATGGAGGGTCTCTTGGAGACGCTGGATGAGGATCCGTGGGGGCGGCCCTATCATATGGTGCGCAATAAAATGCGCCCATGGGCCCCCCCGATTACGGAGCGTCTCCAGCCTCAGCAGCTGCGGGACATCGTCTCGGCGCTGTTCCCGCAGGAGCGGGATGGATTTATCGCTCCCGCTATGGACGCGCCGCCGGAATACGACGGTGAAGTCCCTGCTGAGGTGCCCCATATAACGGGGGCGGAGCTCCGTGTGGCCGTACGCAAAATGTGCGCGAAGGACACTGCACCCGGCCCGGACGGCGTCCATGGTCGGGTTTGGGGCTTGGCTCTTGGTGCCCTGGGGGACCGACTCTTGAGGCTTTACAACTCCTGCCTCGAGTCGGGACGGTTTCCTTCATCGTGGAGGACGGGCAGACTCGTGCTGTTGAGAAAGGAGGGGCGCCCGGCGGATACCGCCGCCGGGTACCGTCCCATCGTGTTGCTGGATGAGGTGGGCAAGCTGCTGGAACGTATTCTGGCAGCCCGCATCATCCAGCATCTGGCCGGGGTGGGACCCGATCTGTCGGCGGAACAGTATGGCTTCCGAGAGGGCCGCTCAACCGTAGACGCGATCCTTCGCGTGCGGGCCCTCTCGGAGGAGGCCGTCTCCAGGGGCGGGGTGGCCCTGGCGGTATCACTCGATATCGCCAATGCGTTCAACACCCTGCCCTGGTCCGTGATAGGGGGGGCGCTGGAAAGACACGGAGTGCCCCCCTACCTTCGCCGGCTGGTGGGTTCCTACTTAGAGGACAGATCGGTCACGTGTACCGGACATGATGGGATCGTGCACCGATTCCCGGTCGTGCGCGGTGTTCCACAGGGGTCGGTGCTCGGCCCTCTTCTGTGGAATATCGGGTATGACTGGGTGCTAAGAGGTGCCCTCCTCCCGGGCCTGAGTGTAATCTGCTACGCAGACGACACGTTGGTCGTGGCCCGGGGGGGGAGTTTTGCTGTGTCTGCCCGTCTTGCTACCGTTGGGGTGGCGCATGTCGTCGGCAAAATCAGGAGATTGGGCCTCGACGTGGCACTCAGTAAATCCGAGGCCATGTGGTTCCACAGGCCCCGGAGAGTGCCACCTATCGATGCTCAAATCGTGGTTGGAGGCGTCCGTATTGGGGTCGGGGTGCAGTTGAAGTACCTCGGCCTCATTCTAGACAGTCGTTGGACCTTCCGTGCTCACTTTCAGAATCTGGTCCCTCGTTTGTTGGGGGTGGCCGGCGCGTTAAGCCGGCTTCTGCCCAACGTCGGGGGGCCTGACCAGGTGACGCGCCGTCTCTATACAGGGGTGGTGCGGTCAATGGCCCTATACGGGGCGCCCGTGTGGGGCCAGTCCCTGGCCGTGGGGGTAGCAAAGTTGCTGCAACGGCCGCAACGCACCATCGCGGTCAGGGTCATCCGCGGCTATCGCACCATCTTCGAGGCGGCGTGTGTACTGGCTGGGACGCCGCCTTGGGTTCTGGAAGCGGAGGCGCTCGCCGCTGACTATCAGTGGCGGGCTGACTTTCGTGCCCGGGGCGTGGCGCGCCCCAGCCCCAGTGTGGTCAGAGCGCGGAGGGCCCAATCTCGGCGGTCCGTGCTGGAATCATGGTCCAGGCGGCTGGCCGATCCTTCGGCTGGTCGTAGGACCGTCGAGGCGATTCGCCCAGTCCTTGTGGACTGGGCGAATCGTGACAGAGGACGCCTCACTTTCCGGCTCACGCAGGTGCTCACTGGGCATGGTTGCTTCGGTGAGTTCCTGCACCGGATCAGAGCCGAGCCGACGGCAGAGTGCCACCATTGTGGTTGCGACTTGGACACGGCAGAGCACACGCTCGTTGCCTGCCCCGCATGGGAGGGGTGGCGCCGTGTCCTCGTCGCAAAAATAGGAAACGACTTGTCGTTGCCGAGTGTTGTGGCATCGATGCTCGGCGACGACGAGTCGTGGAAGGCGATGCTCGACTTCTGCGAGTGCACCATCTCGCAGAAGGAGGCGGCGGGGCGCGTGAGAGACGCGCAAGCCCGCCGCCGTCGAGCGGGGGCCAGGGAGGCGGATATCGCCCAAGCCCTGGCCCTCTAAGTGTTTCGGGTCCCCTTTACACGTCGGTCTGGGGACCGGCAAAGGGGGCCTAAGAAGACGACGTGCAAGCTGCTCTGCACGCGTTTTACGCAAGAGCATCCGGGTGATGGAAGGCCGGCTATCCTCGACCCACGCTGGTTTTGATCCAGCGGGGTATTCCGTAGGATAACCCATTCTAACCGGCGCCATCTAGGCGGGCTCCGGATAGCCTGCCGACCGAGAGGGCTGGTGGTCGTGGCGACGTGGTCGACGACCACCGGTCCGGCGTCCCGAGGGGGAGGGTGATGGGAGAGATGTGCTCCGCACTAAACGCTTCACTTTCCCCCCTTTGCCTTTTCATGGGTTCTGTCTCATGCGAGGTTCGGACGCGGGTTGTTGAGCGACAGGAGGTTTTAGTCAGTTCGACTCCGACATGCCCCGCCCTTCATCCCCAGGGGAGGGCGGAAGTCCGGCGATTTCCTCCTGACCAAAAAAAAAAAAAAAATCCTATTAAATCAAACTACTTTTTTATTTTTTATTGCTTAGATGGGTGGACGAGCTCACAGCCCACCTGGTGTTAAGTGGTTACTGGAGCCCATAGACATCTACAACGTAAATGGGCCACCCACCTTGAGATAGGATCCAAGGTCTCAGTATAGTTACAACGACTGTCCCACCCTTCAAACCGAAACGCATTACTGCCTCACGGCCGAAATAGGCAGGGTGGTGGTACCTACCCATGCGGACTCACAAGAAATCCTACCACCAGTAAAAACATGTTTTTTTAGTAACCTGAGTCATGAATCATTTTTCCAAAATCCCGTGCTTTCAGTCTTGTCTCACATCTCTTTTCAGATGTCATAAAAACACACGAAATTCGAACACACAGGCGAAGCCTTGGTTTGTAACGTGTCCATAAAGAGCAGAACATAAAAAATATATAGCTCATGATACTAACGCACTGTACCGAACTTTTCCTAAGAAAGTTCGGGGAAAAGCTCGCTAAGAGCTTTATACGTGCAATATTTCATAGTTTAAAAGACGAAGGAAACGGATTCGTTTTTTGTTGTTTTTATAACACTTTTTGGTATGCCTTTTTTTTTGTACATATTATTATTTTCTGATTTCGTAAGGAAATTCCATGAGATACTAAAAGTGCTTCGTGGCTTTATTTAATAATGTACCTTTTTCATCGGTATGAAAGGGCACTACTTAAATTCTAAGACAAAGGCCATGTTAAATAATTTTCAAATAAGCATTTTTGGAATAAATTTAAAAATCATAAATGCTAACACAGAGATTGCTATGGTACGTGCTTACTTGACCACTACTTTTACGATTGAAAGATTACTGGTGTCCCGAAGGCCTTTCCAGTTTCACCAGGACAGGTGGGTGACCAAAGGCTCAGCCAAGAGAGGTGGGATTTGCTAACAACTGCCCGAGCGCCTCCGAAGGAGACCTAACAACTCAAGAGCTTCGCGAATGAATCTACTACCGGATCGGAATCGCGACCCGCTGAGAAGATCCGGCGAGAAACTCAGCGGGCTGATGCATCGGTTAGGTTGCACGTCGACCTCTCTGTTGAGTTCGACGTGTATGGTTACCGGGACCACTTCTCTCACTTCTTTTGTGCTTTCAAAAAAAAACGAAACTAATTAAATGAAATTATAATGAAAAATATGCATTTATCTTAAATAGGTTTAAAATTCTCATAAGTAAATATAATATTAATTTAAGTTGTACTGAAGTTGTACTTTGAATCCAACTACCCACCGACGAACATGACTCAAATAAGAAAGCATCGTTATTTCCCAACAAGAATGTTGCATACTTAAAACATAATGGTACCGTGCCTGCGGATTCACAGTACGTCCTGTCGCCAGTAAAATAATAATATCACACTATTGAATAAAATTATTAATAAATATTACGGTGCGTATTTTTTTTTATGAGCATATAGAAATAAGAATATATTTTTAAAGAGTTTTATGACCTGGTAACTAAGACCTTTAAATCGTCTTATTTTAATTGATATTCTTAATTTTATGATTTTTTCATAGGACTTTTTGGAGGATCCCGAGAAGTTACGTCCAGCAGCTTTGTTTCATTTTCCCACATTTGTGCACTTTCACAGATAGTAAACAGCTAATAAACCACCGTTATAACACATTTAAACCTGAAGAAACACTAAATAGACAAAATAAATCCAATCACACAACTTCACTCCTCGCGTTCCCGCCAAAAAGTCATAAATAAGAATAGAAAAAAACGGTGCGCGTGCAACTTGGTGTACGGGAATGAAGTGAAACTTCTTTTTCGATGTGTAGTATTGTGGTTTTCTTTATTTTTCATCCTTAAATCAGGTAGCTCTTGTAATAGGGAATGCTGTGTATAAGAGATGCGACATCTTCAACATTTATGTTATATATATTTTAAATTATAGATAGAAATATTAATACTTCATTAAAAACTTCATTAAAATATTGGACACTACTCGTTGCTAATGCCGAGTTTACATTACGAAATTAGTGTCATGCATGTTGAGCTCAGTTTCACGAAAGTAGTTTCGATATATGCGAAAGTAATTTCGTCAAAAAATTAGTGTCGCGAAATCCACAGTATCGCAGTAACCATGGCGCCATCACCATCAAAGCTAAATTCTATGCTATATGCTATATTCAATGTAGCTAAAGAAATGTTTATATACCTATAAACTTAAAAAAAAGACTATCAAGAAAAAAAGGTTGGTAGATTCGAGGATGGTCAACAAGAAGGCATTTAGGTGCAATGAAGTTAGTCTCTGAATTAGCAGATGAAGATCCTGAGAGTTATAAAAACTATTATCGAATGAGTGAATATAATTTTGCTTTTTTACTGTAGGTGTTTCGGGTCCCAGAGACACCGTTTTCGCTGATATTCATTAATAAGATCTATATTTTTATCTGTACTCCATCGTTGGTTTGCCATTTTCAACGTTTGAAGCGCGTCCGAACTAACAATACACACGTCCGCACAGCGCAGGCCCTTTCGCGACATTAGTTTCACGTCGCGTTTACACTATGCAATTAGTTGCATGACATTAATTTCACCAAAAAATCGCGCAGGGCACGAAACTAATTTCCATGCATGAAACTAATGCATGCATTACGAAAGTATTAAATTACACGTGAAACTGTTAGTAAAACTAATGTCACGAAATTAATTTCACGCCACTAATTTCGTAATGTAAATTCGGCTTAACGCTCGCGCTGGCCTGTAACAGGAATGTATACTACGCGCATGCGTTCGAGTGCCACGCATTCACTCTCGCTCTGTCTTTTTCTAGTATGGTAGCGTTAAACGTTTAACGCAACCTTGTTGGAAGTCGCATTAAGTAGAAGTTTCACTTCAATTAACATTGTGGTAGATCAACGACAACTCAATACTAGATAATGTTGTGGCTAGAAGATAAAAATCGAATACGTGCTACGGATACGCTATATTCGTTGGATAATTCTAGTTCTAAAATTGTTCGAGTTTTGACGTTCTATGTCCATGTTTCATGAATGTGCGGGTGTGGCCCGAGGGCATAGCCTTTGTTTTCGAAAAAGGACATTTTGAAAAATCGAAAACATTCAATGCAAGTTTAATTTGCTGTGGATTTTAAAATATTTTTTTCTCTTATTGAAACTGTATTTTTTTGGTTACACAATTTTAAGTGTATAGTTTTTGAAGGCAACAGTCCGTTAAGATCTTAAAAAGTAAGCGTAGCACAATACAACAATAAAATACTACTTCGCGGCAGAAATAGGCAGGAAAATTGTAGCTACCTGTGTGGGCTTACAATACGCCTTACTATCGGTAGCAATATATATCTAGGTAGATATGGAGATATACTTATTGATTGAACCAATTTCTATGAATGTGGAACTTCTGTCCAAATTAGCGTTGGTGAATAAAATTTCATTTAGACAGTTCATCATCTTTATTATACGTACTTGTTAAATACTTTAAGATATAAAACAATACAGAGATTTCCCTACAAATTGCGAAACTTGTGTTGCTCTGCCAGTCATCTTGGAATGCGTTTATTGCTTTCAAGGTGTTGTGTGAAATTACTTCGAAACTATTTTACGCGCACTTTGTGCAACTTTTCACGTCACTCTTTCTCTCTCTCTCTCTCTCGCTCTGTTTTTATTTAATTGAAAAGAAATTGCGTTAAAATGAGCTTTTACAGCATTTTTTATGACGTAATGTGTGTAATGGATCTCTGCCTAGAAGATTATTAAGTCCTATGTCCAGCACGGCCGCCATGCTGATACCCAATTATGTGAGACCTGTTTTCGTGGGAATAGTATATTAAGGTATAGAGATGATATAACTTTAAACAAACCCAACCGTGCCCACTACGGAACTAGGATGCTTGCAGAATGACCGTAGCAGGCCCAAATGAAAATCGACTGAATGTCGAAAAGCAGACATTATATGTCACTATGACATTATATAAAATTGCTATTACGGTCCAATCTCGTACCTATTATTTTTGATGCTCCAAATGTCGACCTCGGTGATCGGAGATTACGAAAACTTTGGAAATAATAAAATGAACGCAGTAAAGATGAGATTAAACCGTGAAAATTGGCTTAATTTTGTAAACATTCGTAAGAAAATGTGGGAAGTAATTATGTGGATTAGAAGATATAAATGATACGTATATGTATGTCCTCTTCAGAATGGAAGCATGATTTGTTTACAGCAGATATGGGTCGTACGATAGGATCTTCCATTGTCCTATCTATTGCACAGGTATTAACATAATTTAACAGCTATTCATATCTTCTCTGAATAAGCCAAAGTTCACGTAGACTGGACACCATTCTCGTCGAACCCGTCACTTGCAACGAAGGGCTCGACGAGTAGATTAACCCACAGACACAGCCCACTGAGTTTCTCGCCGGATCTTCTCAGCGGGTCGCGTTTCTGATACGCTGGTAGATTCTGCGAAGCACGGCTCTTGCTAGGGTTCGTGTTAGCAACGTCGTCACGTTTGAGCCCCGTGAGCTCACCTACTAGATCAGGTTACGCTGAAATAGCCTCTCAAGGCTATCAGCATAGGTAGGAAAAAAAATCACGTAATTAAGAGTCAACATTCTGTCTACAAGTGTCAGAATAAAAAAAAAACTGTCTAAAAAAACCCAAAGATATTTCAATCGTGTATCTTTTCGATTCGATTTTAACAGAACGAACTATACACGAATAATCAAGATTACAATTTAATGAAACAACCAAAAAATGAGCAAAATAATACTTTAAATAAAATTTTAAATATGCAAACACACGTTTTGGTTTGGTTCAACAAATTTACTGTAATGTATTTTTAAAGAAACAGGGGGCCCCCTTCCGCCATGCGTCATTCCTATATCGGGTAGGAAGCGACGGTTAGCAATTTCACGATTCATTGTTAGGCGCGGACGTTGTATGGTAATTTTCTTCCTTTCCATTGACGGCGGAGCCCATAAATTAAGCACAAGACTCGACTTCCCTGCTGAAAAATTATTACTGACTTCTGCAAACTTTGTGTTCAGCTTAACTAGATCGGACGATCAAATGTTGCAGACATCGCGCTAGTATTTATCGTGTTGATTAATATTTGCGTAGTTAAATTATTAATTTTGTGTTCGAAATTGGTTTTAGCTAAATGTGTATATAGGTACATTTTTTATAGCGGGCTGCGCTCTGTTAATTTGAAAAAGTGTGACGTCCACAGTAATGACGTCACTATTATTGACAAAATGAAACAAAAAAGAACCCAAAGTGACAAATTTAATTTACAAATTAAAACTCGGTGTACGAAGTAACATTCCTAAATACCAAAAAACTAAAGTCCGAATTTATTGTAAAAGCACACCTATGAAAAGCAAATTTTACGACTACCTTACATTTCCACTTAATGTTTTTTTTATATATTTTTTATTTCTTAGATGGTTGGACGAGCTCACGGCCCACCTGACGTTAAGTGGTTACCGGAGCCCATAGAAAACTACAACGTAAATGCCGCCACCTACTTTAAGATAATAGTTCTACAGTTTTTACAGTACAACAACGGTTGCCTTGTATATGTTGGAAATACATGGAAAGTTAAATATTATAACCGTTCCTAAAATTTCATTGGATCGTTTAATCTTATTGCATTATTACAGCATAAACACATTACGTAAGTACAAGCCTTATATAATACACACCTAATTCAGTACGGAAGTACTAAGCTAGATATCTGTAACCACGTGTTGGGGCGCGAACAAAGCACTTCGGGGCTTATTCCCGTTACGAAGGATCCAGAGGCCTTTGTGCCTTGATTTCTGTTAACCGAATTCTGAGACAAGATGTAGTAGATTAGACTTTAATTACGTTTGAACAATACAAAATAGATTTCGTAATGAGAATTCCATATAATATGCAGAACTGATTCGTAAACTTACCTATGTAGTGCTGAAGTTCGTGAGCTATGATTCTCATATATACGTGTACACATCCAAAATTGAATTTCTTGTTCGTGATCTATGATTTGAAACACCAGCTTCACACATGATAATGGCAGAAGGGCCTCACACTGCATTATACACTGCGGCTACTTCATATACCTTTACATATACTATATCGACGCTTTATGACAATGGATTACTTGGACGTGGTTTTGAATATTTCGTTCCTACATTGGCCTAGTGCATAGATATCAGGAACGAATATAAAGGTATCAATCAGAAACTCTTATGTTTTCGTTCATTTTTAGGCAAAGCGTAACACCATCTACCCAATAAGTAAACTACCACTAACCTCCTAACCTTCAAAAATTTGATCGAAGTCTCAGTTGCATTGGCTTAACGACTGTTCTGTCATTGGAAGTGAAAAATAGAAGGAACAGTTGTATCGACCAGTATGGAATTGGACCACACCGCAAAATTTGTACTCAAAATTTTAAAATAAACATAATGAGCGATCAAGATTATGAATCGTATTGAAATACGCATGAAGAGTTGTACGGATCCTCCTAATCCATTAACGGTGCTTTTAGGTACCACAAGCACCGGTCACCGTCCTCGCCGAACCCGTCGCTTGCGACGAAGGGCTCGACGAGCGAATTAATCTATAGACACAGCCCACTGAGTTTCTCGCCGGATCTTCTCAGTGGGTCGCGTTTCCGATTCGGTGGTAGATTCTGCGAAGCACTGCTCTTGCTAGGGTCAGTGTTAGCAACTCTCCGGTTTGAGCCCCGTGAGCTCAACTACAAACGTTAGGGTGAAGCTGAAATAGCCTCTCAAGGCTATCAGCATAGGTAGGAATAATAAAAAAAAACGTGCTCACATTAAGTCATCATTAGTTCAAGATGCTCATAAAATCTGTGACTCACTCCAACATAAATGATTGCTCTCACTCTGCGAAACATCGTGCCACATGGCGTCGCATCGCGAGAGCATCGTTATCGCAGGATCCGACTGATGCATGACCACGACCACTCTGTCAAGAGTGTACGGATAGGATGAAGAAGTTCAAGATAAATACAAAACAAGCATCGATCTACCGAATATGACATAGAGCGCTATGACATGTCCTTCTTCAAACGAGGCTTGTGGAGAGTATTAAGCGGTAGGCAGCGGCTTGGCTCTGCCCCTGGCATTGCTGAAGTCCATGCGCGACGGTAACCACTCACCATCAGGTGGGCCGTATGCTCGTCTACGTACAAGGGCAATAAAAAATAAAAAAAAGAATAACAATAAACATTATTCCTTATTCAAGTGAACAGACAAAGAAATGCATTCCAATGAAAACATCGATGCGAGAGATCGTTAACAATAGTAGTTTTCCGATATGCAAATGACCATCTGTAATAGTAGGTTGTGTCGTTACAAAAATGCTAGTAGCTTTAAGCTCACAGTTAAATGGCGCTTGCATTTAAACTTGGCTCTGCAATGTGCACTGCAAAGTTTCGTCGTCGACCGTAATGCAATGTTAGAGTTTAACCCCGTGGGTCAAGTTTTTTTTCGTACTAGTAAGCATTAGCTGACGGCGCGGAAAGTGGGACGATGTTTTTTAAGCAAACAACGGAACTTGCTGCTTTTCGGCGTGTCAATATAGTCGTTTTGTTTCGAGAAAATTCGGCTGTAAAGTTTTCACAAAATTTATGGAACTTTGTTTAATATCAACAACAGTTTTATTAAAAATCGTTTCTTTAAATAAATTTTTAGAGCCGTATTACCTAATGATGGAAATTTTAAATTATTTTTTGTTCTATCAATCTATACTTACTAAAATCTAGCCGATACATTAAACTAAAAATCTAATACCGAATCCTCAAAATTAATTTGAATTCAAAATCTCTTGAAATAAAATTTTGAATTGTGGTTCGTAGTACATGTTTTTTTAAATTTTTATTTAAAAAAGGACTTAGCCTATTCATAGTAAAACTTCTTCCAATTTTAATATGAATCACTTAATTCGTGCTTAAAATCAGATTGCTAATAAACGATCTAAATTTAGTTGTAGCTTCGATTTGGTGCAAAAATGTGCTCGAAATATTTCTGTACAGCTTTATTCCAATTAAGTCTGACATTGATTCCGTCTGCAGGCGGCGCGGCTCAGCTCGAAATAGCCTCGGCTGAAGCGATCGATGCTGCACCGCGCTGCTGTGCTGTAACTGTAACGTCAATATTGAGATTCACCTATGGAAATTGGTTATTAACACGTTTATGTTTGACTATATGTTTTGTAACTATACTTGAGACCTTAGAACTTGTATCAAGGTGGGTGGCGCATTTACGCTGTGGATATCTATGGGCTCCAGTAACCACTTAACACCAGGTGGGTAGTGAGCTCGTCCACCCATCAAAGCAAAAAAAATGCTCTAGTAACATATGTAGACAATCAGTATTTACAAGCTCAATGTTTTCAAAATTTGATGTCTTACGGAGCATCTTTGCGAAAGCAATATTAGATAAATTTATTAATTGGCAAAGTCCCGCAGATTTATTGTACTATTCATCGTGGTTTTTTTTTGTTTGTTTTAATGGGGGGACGAGCTCACGGTCTACCTCGAAACATCAGTTCTTAGGTCTCCGTTTTTATAGTATAACGACTGCCCCGCCCTTCAAACCGAAACGCATTACTGCTTTACGGCTGAAATAGGCAGGGTGGTGACACCTACCCGTGCGGGCTCACAAGATGTCCTACCACCAGTAATTACGCAAATTATATTTTTGCGGGTTTCATTTTTATTAGGTGCACAATGTTATTTTTTCACCGTGGAAGTCAATCGTGAACAGTTGTCGAGTATTTAATTAGAAAAATTGGTACCTGCCTGCGGGATTCGAACATCGATGCATCGCTTGATACGATTGCACCGGACGTCTTATCCACGGCCACGATGAATTAAATGTACTGGAATCTCACGTAATTAAAAAGGACATTACACTGTTGTGGCGACCATCTTTGAATTGTTTCGGAAGAATGATTTTCCGGTATAATATAAATTAATTTCTTGATTTTTCTTTGAGGACCACGAAAGATGTGTTGATATTGTTTTTGTTAAGCCTCATCGATTTTTCAACCTGTTAAGATGTTGTAATAATTGTTAACTGTCAGCTCCACGCATAACTGATATTGCTTTCGTGTCATATACTCGTTTAAAATGAGTTTATCACACGTATTTTTTTAATTATATTTTTAATGTTTATAGGTTTAATAAATTGTCCCATCCATCGATTATTCGACAGCATAGCAAACAAGTCAATAAGCGGTTTTAATTGAATATTTCGGTCGCGTCGCCAACGATGCGATTTTGACCGCAACACCACTTTGTTGTCGGAAAATTAACGGTTATTGTTTATAAATATACACATTTGTTCGCGGCTAAATTGAAATCGCTTCATACGTTGTTTATGGACGAACGCTGTTTTAGGTTAGTTATAATATAGACATGTTGATCTCGATAATTCAGTTCATTTCTAAATGTTAATAGCTCTGAATTTGTCGGTAGTTTAATGTGTTTTTGTATTGTCGTATTCCGTTGATTGTATTTGATTTTGTTAACATTTTAAACGATAAGCAGCTTGCCTTTTTACACGAATGCCCAACAAGATGTCTTTAATGTTCTCGTACGTACGCGAGTTTCTTTATTTCATCATATTTTTTATTACTGAACAGATTTGGGTATAGGGGGTATAGTTAGTACCCTTATCATCATCCCACATCCATCATCATAGTTTTTGCTTGTTTTTTTTTTGTTTATATTTTAAATTGGAATTATGAAACAAAAATACATGAAAATAAAATGAATTTCTAATAACCAATACTGAAGATATAAGCGTTTTAATTCCGGTTATACAGAAGGCGTACGATACAAGACATAATGTCATTGCTTTTTTTTTTGAAGTCAGGAGGATATCGCCGTACTTCCGGCCTTCGCTGGGGATAGCGAGCGGGGCATGTCGGAGTTGAACCGACTAAAAACCTATCGCTCAACAACCCACATCCGATCCTCGCATGAGACAGAACTCATGAAAAGGCAAAGGAGGGAAAGTGGAGCGCTTAGTGCGGAGCACATCTCTCCCATCAGCCTCCCTCCCCTTCGGGACGCCGGACCGGCGGTCGTCGGCGCCACGGCCACCAGCCCTCTCGGTCGGCAGGCTATCCGAAGCCCGCCTAGATGACGCTGGTTATAATGGTCTATCCCACGGAATACCCTGCTGGGTCAGAACCAGCGTGGGTCGAGGATAGCCGGCCTTCCATCACCTAGATGCTCTTGGGTTAAACGCGTGCACGGCAGCCTGCACGTCGTCTTCGTAGACCCCCCCCCTCCCTTAGAACAAAAGTACCTACTCCATTAAAGAATTAAAAAATCGTGCATAACTAATTCGTACAAGTCTCATTAATTAATTGAATATCATAAATCAATTCAAATTACATTGTAGCTATTTGTATTTAATTAATGTTTTTAATAAAACTCGATCTAAGAAGCACACGGTCGTATCTGTTTTTTTTTTTTTTTTTACGTTGCTGAAATTCGTACTTAGTCGTTTTATTACCTGTTAAATTAGGTTAGGTTAGATTATTTATGATATTGTTAGAGTCTATTGAATGAATCGAATAATTTGTATATGGGTCGTATTTACATTTACTTAATAGAATGTTTCATTAAATCTACTATACAATAATCAAAATATTTTAATGCTTTAAAATAATATAGGTATTAAGACTAAATATTGATTTGAATCGGAGTAAAACAATCGATTGGAAATTTGTTTCAAATCCCCTACTACCTGCATGTAGTACAATTAAAATCCATTCGTGTATTAATAGTTCGGGAAACTGGTTTTATCCGGTTTTAACCGGCTCGAGGCGATGAGGCCGGCTGCAGTTCGCGCGACTGCGGATTGGATTGACGTGTAATTTTGTGATCCGGCTGCACTATCCGATACCCTGTCTGGGAAGACTAAAAAACCGGTTAAACAACGTACAGGACGTGGACCGGATAGAAATGTCCACGTTTGTTTTAAAAGAAGAAACAGAGGACTTGGTTACGTAGACGATGTGTGGAGATATTTATTTACAAAGCAAGATATTGTGGGTATTTTTTTAAAATTAATACGTGAATTTACGAAAATTGCGCGGACGGAGGATTATGAAATTTCCCACACTTATAGAGAATGTAGAGAAGGAGTGCAGAATGCTAATATTTTTTAAATATTATGCATTAATATTACATTAAATCAATAAAAAAACATCATACACACTACCATGTATTTGACACACACATATTATAAACTCTTTGTTTATTGTCAAACTTTTATTGTCTGTTATTGCAGTCTGTGGTCAAATTGAGAATAAGTTCATATTGTCTATAGTGTAGTTTTGGCGAAATCTGTGATTATAGAAGTATAATAGTCTATGACAATAGAACCATAATAATGTTCAAACTTATAATTTCAATTAATTATAGTCGAATTTCGACTACTGTGGGACCACTAGTTTTCTTAAAATTATAATACCTAGTGTTTTTACCTTTTTAATAACTTTAAATAGGTTTTCCACATTGAAAATTGTCAACTATTTATATAATTTATGATAAATTGTAATCATACGTACCTATTAAATTGAACTAACAAACTTTTGATATCCGTAAATCGAGCATGCATGTAAATGGAACGAGACCGCGGGATGCATCGTAAAACACAATGTTTTAAATCCACTCCCTCGCACTTTAGCTTTAAGCACTAAGAGCAATCCTCCATTTTGGTCGGCACTGAACCTTGTAATATGCGCTAAAGTTGCATCCCCTACTCTGATGATTGTTAAGCGCCGATTTTGTCTGAGATTTCACCAGGATTGTGGAATTTAAATTTGTTTATTTTGTTTTGGGTTATTTTTACTGATGGTAGGACCTCTTGTGAGTCCGCGCGGGTAGGTACCACCACCCTGCCTATTTCTGCCGTGAAACAGTAATGCGTTTTGGTTTGAAGGGTGGGGCAGCCGTTGTAACTATACTGAGACCTTAGAACTTATATCTCAACGTTGTAGATGTCTATGGGCTCCAGTAACCACTTAACCCAGGTGGGCCATTTTTGGTATCTTTTTGGAGTAAAAAAAAGCATCGATTTTAAACTGATCACATTTTTGATACAACGCTGCTACTATGTACTGAATTTCATGATAGAGACAGTATTCTGATTACGCGTACTACATTCTATAAATAATATACAATAGTAAGGGCTTAGCATTACGCGGATTACACAGGCAATGCGACGCGCCGACAACTTAAGGACCAGCTCATCGTCTTAACGTCACAGCCAAGATACCAGTGACACTGATACACCGGTTTTTAGCTAGATTACAAGGTGTAAAAAGGGACCAATCAAAAATGACATTTAAACCAAGACACAGAGGCTCATAACGGCTCAGTATATTGTTTGACTTTTGCGAGTCGTAGACATAATTAGAACTATATTTAAGGTTTAATCTTCCGTTTTTTATTGTTGTTAAATTATTATCTGAGGTTTCGCGTATTTCACAATTTTTGTGGTCACGTACGACTGACTATACAGTATTCGTAACGTCAGAAATAATACAATGACAATCAAAAAAACGGGATGTAAAACCGTAAAAGCAGTTTTAATTAAGCTCAGAGCTTGTGCAACACCGACGTGATGATGACACTGCATTGAATACTGTCTAAAACAGTGAATCATCAAAGTGATAAATGAAGTATTTACGTTGTTTAACCGTTTTAGTACTGAATTAATTTTTACATATTTTGCAGAAGTTGCTAAAGGAATTTGGAAAAAAGTACCTTATTTAGAAGTTTAATTTAAAAAAAAACAATGCTTAATTTACAACAAAATATTATATTAAAAATTTTATACACGCGCGCTCTAAGATACGTTCTATAGATTGTTTGCGCTCAAAGGATTAATGAAATAACACTTCCACTGATTCTGGAAAAGACTGCTGGCAATTCATCTACAGATAAGGTAATTGTAAACGCAATAAACCGATGTCACTATCCTCTTTCAGTATAAACATGTCCAAGTTATATATTATATGAACTAGCGGCCCGCTCCGGCTCCGCTCGTGTTCTACAAAGTCGTAGTACATTATTTAATTCTATCATCAATAGTTTTCACAGGGCACGCGATGTAAAGAATATTTTAGGTAATTTTTTACACCTTGGGTTACATTATTGGAGTTTTAGTAAAGATCCCTAATTTTTTTCAAAAAAGATTATAGCCTACGTCACTTAGTAATAGTGTAGTTTCCAAACAGTGAAAGTTTTTTTCAAATCGGTGCAGTAGTTTCGGAGCCTATTCAATACAAACAAACAAACAAATATTTCCTCTTTATAATATTAGTATATAAATATAGTATATAATGTTTATATTAAAATAATTGTACAAAATACTATTGAAAACCAACTGTGTACCAAGAACTGCAAACAAGTTCCAATATCAAAAATGTTATTTCTCTATTGAAAAGTCTGTTAGTCAACATAACAGACTATATTTTCTCTTAGTATCGCACGAACGTTGTGTTATTTCAGCGCATTCACTCTATGTGACGGTGTTCAATTCGAGTTCACAAAGACGCAAACAGCTAAAAAGCCACAGAAATGTCTTATGTCAAATGCTGAGCGTCTAGAATATACAAAGGACTTAGAATTTTATGTTAAGCCAGACATTTTTCGCAAATTTTTTTTATTTTTTAAGCTATTGCATAGCTTTTATCGCGGTCCTTGAGCGCGGCGACCGAATCATGAAATTCCGTAACGAAAAAAACCTGACACCCCTCACTGCGCCTACCTGTAGCTCGCGTTCAACACATTCACACGTTGCGCTTGTGTAGTGTTTGTGAATAAGCGCGTGGCGTGACGTCACACTGCATACACATCATGAAAAGTCTGCCCGTCTCTCTCTCTCGCGATCTAGCTTATGAGTGTGAAGGGGACAGTTAAGGTTTTGCTTTTATTAATGTTTAATATAGCGTGGTCTTGTTTTATTATTGTTTTAATATTAAATTATCATTGTCTTTATAATTGCATAAGTTGATAAAAAATGCTATGCAATAGCTTTCCCGTGGCGGTTCCCGAGTGACACACGTTTTTTTTATTGCTTTATGGGTGGACGAGCTCACAGCCTACCTGGTGTTAAGTGGTTACTGGAGCCCATGGACATCTACAACGTAAATGCGCCACCCACTTTGAGATATAAGTTCTAAAGTCTCAGTATAGTTACAACGGCTGCCCCGCCCTTCAAACCGAAACGCATTATTGCTTCACGGCAGGAATAGGCAGGGCGGTGGTACCTACCCGAGAGAACTCACAAGAGGTCCTACCACCAGTCCAAAGTGCGAGGTGATTATGTGTGCATGTGTGAAACCCGTTCTTTTATGAGCGTTAAAACTTTGATAGCTTCATATCTGTTTGCAAAGTAAGTAAACTCGAATAGTCGTTATCTGAAATGTACCTACTCTCGAAATTGACGCCCTGGCTACAGTTTAAGTGTTGTACTGGGAATACATTATGATCATTGCCATCAAGTGGATTTGTTGGATTGTCTCATATGTTTTATTGTAAGACGAGCTCGAACAAATAGTAAAACAAGTGATTCAACGCGATGTTTTTCTTTTAAACATAGGTGTGTACACATGGACGCATATGTATACTTCATATTTGCATATAATTTTGTTAGAAAAGCTGGAAACGGTTTGAGGTATGCGTCTAGTAAGGTCCTGTGGCTTCGCATTGTAACATGTACATACATATGATGCCACTGAGCTATGAGAATAATATTAATATAATAAAAATGAATTACAATAAGCCGTGTTGCAAATTTAACAAAAAAAAAAGTTTTGTCGAATGGCGACGCTATGGCACTTTATATTTAGCTCAAAACAAATGATTCCATCATATATGTTTATTTATTGAGTAGATGGACGAATGAGCTCACGGCTTACCTAGTGTAAAGTGGTTACCGCAACCAATAGACTTTATTACAATGAGGCTACACTTTTAGAGCTTGAATGAGCTTGAAGTCCCAATTCCGTTTTAAAACGGCTGTGTCACGGGTTTCGCGGCAGAAATAGGCAATTTCAATATGCTCTACTACTAGTAAAAGTAGATTGGAGATTGCAGTCCGCTGACGAAGACTGCTTTCCAATCTCCGGTGACTTTCTACATCCGAAAAGCAAGTCCTAGTGCAAATCAGAAACCCAATTTAGGATTCGTCAATATCGCATCTTCATTAAACTCAATAATGTATTATTTGTACGGACGATAAGAGGCTCTGTATCGCCATCGAAAAGCGTCTTGTAAAAATATAAGGTTGATGCGTGAATGTTTCCGGTTTTTTTCACTTTGCACCTTTTTTTTTTTTTTTTTTTCGGGCCGG
This sequence comes from Bombyx mori, assembly GCF_030269925.1. Taxonomy (NCBI): domain Eukaryota; kingdom Metazoa; phylum Arthropoda; class Insecta; order Lepidoptera; family Bombycidae; genus Bombyx; species Bombyx mori. The sequence continues at coordinate 16,071,086 of NC_085117.1, forward strand.
GGGCCGAACCTCCTACGAGGTCCCCGCGCCTAGGGGGCGCGCGGGGTATGTGAGACTCAACGATCTGCAGGTGTTGAGAGCAGATCGCGGGCCCAAGGATTTTAGGGCCCACCCACTAAACGACTCCCCTGCACTCTTACACCCGACGTCCGATCTCCGTCCGGGGTCAGAACCCGTTCAGAGTAGGGGGGTTCCCGCGGTCAACACTACAACCAGACACGCGGCGCCACCCCGAGGACGCCCGACCGACGGGTCGTCGAGGCGATAGTCGACGACCAACGACGTCGGTCTCCGCGGTACGGCGGCCCTACCAGGCCGCCCGGGCGGTGCCGCTGGTGTTCCGGGATACCCCGCTGGGCCAGAACCAGCCTGCCGGGTCGGAACGCGATACACCGCCGACCGGGTTGCTCTTCAACAGTATGTTCGGCGACGACAGCGACGACGAAAATGCGGACCGCATCGCAGTCCGCAGCCGCCGACGCGCCGTCCCGTCCTCCTGGTGCCAGCGCGCTAGAGTGACGGTAGCGTGCGGCGCAGCCTCAACCCCCTTAGGTCGCCCCGTGACCATCACCGGGAGGAGACTGCCTCCTCATAGGGGCTGGAGCTGGACAAACGCCCTCCTCCGAACCCCGGCTCGACGGCGGCGGCACGGCGCCGAGAGGGAAGAAGAGCTCTCCCTCTCCCGTTCCGCCGCCTCCTTCCGCGAGATGGTGGACTCGCAGAAGTCGAGCATCGCCTGCCAGGACTCGTCGCTGCCGAGCATCGTAGCCACGACGGTCGGAAGCGACAAGTCCGGTCCTATTTTTGCAACGAGGACGCGGCGCTGCTCCGCGAAAGCGGTGCAGTACCCGAGCGTGTGCTCCACCGTGTCCTCGTTGCAGCCACTGCAGTGGTGGCACTTCGGCGTCGGCTCCCTCCGGGCGACGAGGTGCAGGTAGCGACCGAAACAGCCGTGTCCCGTGAGCACCTGCGTCGCTCGGAAGGTGAGACGTCCTCGGTCGCGATTCACCCAGTCCGAGAGGACCGGGCGGATCGCCTCGACGGTCCGTCGCCCGTAGGCGGGGTCCGCCAGGCGGCGAGACCACGCCTCGAGCACGGCACGCCGAGATTGAAGCTTCCGCGCTCGAACTTCCGCCGCGCCGGGACGCGGCTCCCCCCTGGAGCGGAGATCGCATCGCCACGCGTAATCCGCAGCGAGCGCCTCCGCTTCCAGGTCCCAGGGAGGCGTCCCAGCTAGCACGCACGCCGCCTCAAACGAGACGGTGCGGTATCCACGAACCGCCCTGACCGCAATCGCGCGCTGCGGACGTCGCAACGCCGCAACGTTGTCGCGGGTCAGGGCGTGGCACCACACGGGAGCCCCGTACAGTGGCATCGACCGCACCACCCCCGTGTAGAGGCGGCGCACCACCACGTCAGGCCCCCCGACGTTCGGCAACAGCCGACTCAGCGAGCCGGCAGCCGCCATCAGTCGGGGACCTAATCTTTCAAAGTGAGCGCGGAAGCTCCAACGACCGTCCAGTACGAGACCGAGGTACCGCAACCCGGTTGCCTCGATCTCGACGCGAACGCCTCCGATCACGAGGTGGGCCCCCTGAGGCGGCGCTCTCCGGGCCCCGTGAAACAACAGGGCCTGGGATTTATCGAGCGCCACCTCCAGACCCAGCCTTCGGATCCTGCCGATGACGAAGGCCACCCCCGCGCAGGAAAGACGGGCAGACTCTCGCAAGTCCCTCCCCCGGGCCACGACCAAAGTGTCGTCCGCGTAACAAACTACGCTCAGACCCGGAAGAGGAGCACTAAGGGCGCTACGCAGGACCCAGTCGTAGCCGATGTTCCACAAGAGAGGGCCAAGGACCGACCCCTGTGGAACACCGCGCTGGACGGGGAAGCGGAGCACCGCCCCACCGTGCCCGGTGCACACGACCGACCTGTCCTCGAGGTAGGACCCGATCAGCCGACGGAGATACGCAGGGACGCCGTGATACTCCAGCGCCCCTGCGATCACCGACCAGGGCAAGGTGTTGAACGCGTTGGCGATGTCAAGGGACACCGCCAGTGCAACCCCGCCCTGGCCGACAGCCTCATCAGAGAGGGCACGCACGCGCATCACCGCGTCGATGGTCGAGCGGCCCTCCCTGAATCCGAACTGCTCCGCTGACAGATCGGGACCCACCCCCGTCAGATGCTGGACGATGCGGGCGGCCACCACCCGCTCGAGCAATTTTCCAGCCTCGTCCAGCAGCACGATGGGACGATATCCCGCAGGTGAGTCCGCGGGGCGTCCCTCCTTCCTTAGCAGAACAAGTCTGCCCGTCTTCCACTGCTTCGGAAACCGTCCCGACTCGAGGCAGGCTTCATAGAGCCGCACGAGTCGGTCCCCAAGGGCACCGAAGGCCAAATCCCAGACCCGGCCGTGAACACCGTCAGGGCCGGGGGCCGCGTCCTTCCTCCGCATTCTCGACACGGCCGCACGAATCTCCTCCTCCGAGATGCTCGGAGGGACCACCTCAGCAGGGGCATCACCGCTCACGCTACTGCGTGGTGGCGCGCCCATGGAAGGGGGCTCGAAGCTCCTCTCCATCCGCGGGAACAGCCCGTAGACAATCTCCCGCAGCTGCTGAGGCTGGAGACGTTCCGTCACCGGGAGCGCCCACGGCCGCAATTTCTTGCGGACCGTTTGGTACGGGCGCCCCCAAGGATCTTGGTCAAGCGTCTCCAGGAGCGTCTTCATGCTCTGAGACTTGGCCTCGCCGATGGCCCGCCGCAGTGCCTCCTGCTTCTGACGGCAGTCGGCATGCAGGCGGGTCGCCACCTCCGCGAAGTCCGCATCGCGAAGGCGGCGACGGCGGTGGCGGGCGCTTCGGCGGCGCGCCCGCACGCACTCCTCTCGGAGGAGCGCGATCTCGGGCGTCCACCAATACGCACCGCCACGCGGAGCGCGACCGCTGACCCGGGGCATCGCAGCATCGCAGACGCGACGCATCGTACCCCGGAACCATTCGGCCTCCAACTCCACGTCCACTAGACGCGCGGGCAGCGGCGCCCACGCGGCCACTGTGGCCGCCTCCACCGCAAGCACCTTGTTCAGGCGCTTCAGTGCCCATCGCGGGAATGATCGGGGAGCACTACGCGGGAGCTCCTCCTCACCGCGGGCGTCTTCGTCCGGCGCGTTCAACAAGGTGGAAACGGAGAGCTCAAATCGGACGAACCGATGGTCCGAGAGCGTCTCCGCCCCCTCGAGAACACGCCAGCCACGGACACGGCGTGCGGCAGACGGAGACGCGAACGACACGTCCACGTGTGATTCCCCGTTCCACCGCACGCAGGTCGCGACCGAACCTCTGTTCAGAAGACAGAGGCCGGTCGCGAAAGCCCACTCCGACAGGAACTCGCCGCGCGAGTCCGTGCGGGGAGAACCCCACGCCGTACATTTAGCGTTGAGGTCCCCCGCCAGTATCACCGGGCGAGACTCGAAGCGATGAACCAACGCCTCGAGCCCGCCCAGGAACCGCTCGAACTCAGCGAGACTCCTGTTCGGAGAGAAGTACACCCCGATCACGACGGTTTCGTTGACCCTAACGACGACGTACCCGGATCCCCTGGCCACCATTCCAAGGGGGGGTAACGCCGCAGACTGTCTCATCACGATCGCCACGGAGCCATCAACATCTCCAGCCCAGGAATCCTCCCGGTCGGGAGGTACGAAGTATGGCTCCGCAACGATCGCGATGTCGATGAACCACTCCGCCATGGTGTGGACGAGGAGATCCTGCGCCCTGGCGGAGTGGTTCACGTTCGCTTGAAGGAAGCGATGGACGTGATCCATTATTGAGGTGTCACGTCCATCGCTCCCTCGTCTTCCGTCCCGCCTTGCGGCCTGACAGCCGCGGCGGGAACTGACCGGCCGGCTGTATCACAGGCAGCCGGCCCTTCCTCTATATTTTTCTTCTTTTTTCCGCCACGCCTCCTCTTTGTGGAGGAGGGTGCGGAAAGACAGGACGGGCCCCCGGCCCGATGATCGGCCCGCCGCTTCGCCGCGTCGCATAGCACGCAGTGCGGTGCGGCGGCTGTGCAGGAGCCCGCCTTGTGACCGGGCTGGCCGCAGCGGAAACAAAGACCGCTGCGGTCCACAGCCGACGGGCACCTGGCGAGGCCGTGCCCGGTGCCGAAACACCGGAGGCATCGCCAGGGGCGGGCCTTCTGTAGCTGCACGTGGGCTATCACCCAGCCTACGCGTAGCCTCCCTGGTGAGTCGGCGGGCCGACCTCGTGGAGGCGTAGCCAGGAGTGTGGCTGCCTGCATAGGGCAACGCGCCCACACAGTGAAGGCTCCAGAGTAAGAGCTTCGCAACTCTCCTACCTTCACCTGCGTAAGGGCGCAATTGCCCTGCGATGCAATGGCGGCGGCCACTTCCTCCTTAGTGGCGCATTCATCCAGGCCCGTCACTTTGATTTCCGCCATCTTGACGGGCCTGTCTATACGCACCAGTTCTGGGTCCGGCAGGATTTCGCGGAGCCGGGCTGCTACCCTGTCCGCGACCGCGCTGGTGTTGGCACCAGGACACTCCAGCAACCGGGCCCCATTGGCGGTGTGCCGGACTCGGAGGCCACCCTCCACGCCCATGGCATCCACGTCGACGCTAACGCGCGCCCGGGCCATCACCTCCCCATAGGTGAGGCCCTTTTCCTTGGCAGCCGGCAGCAGCTCCAATACGACAGCCGCCGACCGCGGGGCGCGCGGTTTTCTTGCCTTGCGCCCTCCCTTTCTCTTTCCCTCAGTCACTGCTCGACCCATTACCTGGGGAGCGTTGACCGTCGGGACGGGACGGGGGCTAGGAACGTCTAGCGCCCTCCTTCGACCGCGTTTCACTACCGTCGTCCAGGCTGCTTCCATGTTGGACGGGGCTGGAGGTAGTGGACGGGGCTGTGGGCGTTGCGCCGGCTGGGCGGCATTCACACACCCCTTTGTGTTCTTGCGGCTTCTGCCAGGCCCCGCCTTCGCAGGCTGGAGCGGGGCAGAAGCATCAGCCTGAGGCCTCACGGGCTGGACCGCCATTCGCCGTCCAACGGGCTTGTTTGACGCGGCCACTTTGGTGGACGCGCGTGCCGAAGGTGCCGCACCCACCCTGGTACCTGCAGCTCTTGTGCGTGACAGTGCAGCTAAGGCGTCGCACGGTGACGGCGCAGGCGCCTGGCGCTCGTGCGCCAGCGGAGGCCTTGCGCGTTCAACCTTGGAGGCGCGGGCCTCGAGGATTGCTATTCGTCTCTTTAGTTCCTCTATTTCCTTGTCCTTCTCATTTTCCGCTCTTTCATTTGATGGAGACGGGGGCGACGGAGAGGCTAATCTACCCTGCTGTCCCAATAAACCGTCAAGGGATGCACGCATTTCGGCCATCTCTTCCCGCACCCGCACGCCCTCCGCTCGAAGCTCTGAGTTTTCTGCCAACAGTTGCTCCAGCTGCGACCGCAGACAGGTTACTTCCTCCGTACTAGTGCGTCGTAGAAACTCGTCCAATAGCTTCTCCACGGCGGCAGCCACGCACTTCAGGGCCCGCACGTACGTGCCCTTCAGGGAGCCTGATTTGGCCGCCACCATGGAAACAATTTCCAGCGAAATTTCAACCGCCTTCCGCGGGTCCATTGTGTCCACTTCTGTGAGGGAGCGGGTTAGTCGCTCGACCTCGCCTTCTCTCACCAGACCAGCTTCTTTACGGCGGAAGGCTCCGGTCCGCACCGAGGTGGTGACAGCCGATTCTCCGTAGGTCACCGTAAGATCTTGTCGACCGCGTTCTTTGGCAGATGATCCTGTAGCATCCGCCGGCCCATCCTCGACTGCCAAAAATTTGGCAGGCGCGAGCTCAATCTCCGAGGAGTCGGAGAGAGCGGGAGTCACTGGTCGTTTGACCGTCTTCCGCTTCCTCCGAGTCCTCGGATCAGCCTTGTTCCGGCTCACAAATCGTCCGGTACTATCCCGGGCAAACAGTGGCGACTCTCGACCGCTCGAAGCGCAGCCCCTTGCAGAGCTTCGCGCCGAGCGCAGTGAGAGCGCACTGTCGCAGCGTTCGGGGTGCACGAATAGGACTCTCTCCCTTTCGCGGCTCGTGCTACCGCCCTCTTCTTCGTGGCAGTTGTTGCCCCCCCCAGAATACGAGGGGCAGCGTGCCTCCGATTGCTCAGAGGCACGGAGGGATTCTCCTCCCGCCAAGCGGGAGGTACCCTCCTGGGGTACTATCTCTTGACAACTGTCCATTTCATATTTTTCCTTTATTATTTAACCAGGGGTGAGGTCCCCTGGGATCGGGTGATGCCCTTGGGACTGGACTCCCTCCAGCCATTCATCCCCTCACCGGGCATCAGAGCTTGGGATTGGGGTATTTTTTATAGAGGTTTGCGTCCTCGCGGCCCCGTGCCTTGCGGCAGCGGCCACCGTCCCCCACATAGTGGGGATTACGGGTTGCCGGCAGTCTACCGAGTGCACAGGGCAACTCAGTAGACAACCGCCCGACGCTCGATACGAGCAACCACGGAGCCACGCCGGTGAACCGGTACCCCTCATATCTGAGGGGCGCTCCCCCTCATATCTGAGGGGCGCTCCCCTGTAGCCGAAGCCGGGGACATGGCAACCAGCGGCCGGCAGTCGCAGAAATGCAACTCCGGCTCACTCCTCGACAACGGGGCACAGGGTGCCACCGCTCACGGCACGCCGGCGAACCAGTGCCATCGGAAAATGCGCTCTCCAGAAGGAGCACTCTTCACTTGGTGAAGAGTGTGGAGGGCGCAGGCCTTCCGCTCCTCCTAGTGCTGATTTGGTCCGCGTCATCCGATCTCTTTCGTTGCAAAGCCTAACTAAACTATCCTAATCCTAAACCTAAACCTAAACCTTAACCTAATCCTAAACCTAGGACCTTAACCTACATCTAAACCTAATCCTAAGCCTAGGACCTAAACCTAAGAATCCTTGCAACGAAAAAGATCGGACGATACCTCTGGGAATGTCGCCCAGAGGATCCCGTTATCCGCCACCTACGGACGCGCCCGGTAGGAGTCCAGCATCTCCTCCGCAGACGGGACCCACAGCACGCAGATTGGGTGCTGTGGGTCCCGTCTGCGACCGGGACCCACAGCACTTACTTCACTTTGCACCTACGACAACACGTTCAAGATAATACTCGAACTCCATGTGTTAAAAACGAGCCTTATCTCTTCTTCCCTAAGTCGCAATCCTCATGTCTGAGGGTCGTGACCATCTCCTCTCATTATCCTTCTATGGATGATGTTTCGCCATGTTCCTCTGCTCTCGGCGGTATGTATGGCATCGTAGACGGTGATATCCAGAGTGATGTGGATTTGGTCGGACCAGCTCACTGGATTGTGGCCACTAGGTCTTTTGCCTGCGATCTTGCCAGTTACTATTAATTTTTCAAGATTTCCATCGCTCTTTCTGGCAATGTGACCGAAGAACTCAGATATCCTCTTGAGGCGTATGGCAGAGAGCCTAGTTTGGATATTGAGCTGTCTTAATATGGATGCGTCAGCCTGGTGTGCTGTCCACGGGATTTGTAGCATCTTCCTCCAGCACTACATCTCTAAGGCATCAATGTATCAAATCAGCTGATTTCAAAGTCCACGTCTCAGCACCACAGAGAAAGATTGAGAACACGAGAGTTCGGACAAGTCTCATTTTGAACCTTATCTAAGCTTTTGTTAAATCGTGGAAATCGAATGTGACTTTAAAATAAGATCATGTTTTAGAATGTAATATTTCAAGTCGTCTGGCGACTCCGAGCTCTAATAGTTTTTCTATGTAAATCAAAATTACAGTTTAATGTTGTTTGCGAACTGGAAACCTATTGGGCGTCATTCTTTCTGAAAGTCTTTGTGCCACAATAATTAGATGTACTGATGGCCAAGTCCACAATAATGAAGGAAGATACGTATGTATAATGACATTTTTACTATAAAAAAAATTATATTATGGGTTTTGTTTTTAACGTATTTCTAAATAGTAAAAAAATACTATTGATATGGTGCATGGATATATATTGATATGATTGCACTGGTGGTAGGACCTCTTCTAAGTCCGCACGGGTATGTACTACCACCCTGCCTATTTCTGCCGTGAAGCAGTAATGCGTTTCGGCTTGAAGGGTGGGGTAGCCGTTGTAACTACTGAGACCTTAGAACTTATATCTCAAGGTGGGTGACGCATTTACGTTGTAGATGCCTATGGACTCCAGTAACCACTTAACACCAGGTGGGCTGTGAGCTCGTCCACCCATCCAAGCAATAATGAAAAAAATAATTGTGTTCCATTAGATTATACAACTTTAGTTTCGAAGTCAATAGAGTAAAACATGTTTTTTCAATAAATCAATATATCCATGCAAAAGTATTTCGGTTTTTATTGAATATATAATAGATATAGTCTTGCAATAAAATGAAAACAGTATAATTAAGTCTATTTCCCGGCAACAGTAAAACAGTTACCACGAACTATACGGATTTACTGCGGTGAAATGCAATACAAGTACAACAAAACATAATTGCTATGACGACACACCGCTTTACTGATGAATTAAAATTAAATCTTCAGTTTATTCCGATGTTTTTTTATACGAAGTTTGTTTTCAAGCTACATTCCGTTGTGTTGTTGAGATTAATCGTTCAATAACAATAGGCGATCGGAGAGCACGATCAGAAAGCTAATTGTGAGCTTTCAATTAACTTAAAACCATTCGATCTCAATTTTTGCCAAGTGTTTTTTATTTTATAATTTAAACTAATATACATACATATACGTCGGATTTGCGGTATCCGGTCACTCCTTAGTTCTAGAGAGTTAGTTCTCCACTTCAGACACATTTATCAAAACTATTATTTGATCGTGTCTCATCCACCATTACGCTCCTAGAGAGACTTTGATGGCTTATCTCCCCCGCGCTTTCATCCGCATTTTGATAGCACATCACTGATCCTCCTCCTCTCCATCGCTCCCTCATTACTGAGGATCGTGAGCCGTTTCAGCTTGTCGACTGCCAGCCTCCATCGGCTCCGGTCAGTTGCCTGGTGTAGTGCGTTCCAAGTTATCTACACCTCTACGGCAACATGGACAAAGTAGCGCCTTATGCGTTGCAGACAGTTGGTAGACAGGCGTTGAGCGTTCTCCATTTTAAGCATCACCGATATATAGGGTTAAAAGTATAGAGGAGAGCAGCAAACCTTGTGGAACGCCAGCCTTAACCGTCACGGTATCCGAGCAGCAACCTTCAAACACAAGTGTGATGCTCCGCCCATCAAAAAGCAATCCACTTGGAGAGTCTTTTTTGCAACGTACCATCCGGCTATGGAATGAGCTCCCCTCCACAGAATTTCCCGAGCGTTATGAAATGTCCTTCTTCAAACGAGGCTTGTGGATAGTATTAAGCGGTAGGCAGCGGCTTGGCTCTGCCCCTGGCATTTCTGAAGTCCATGGGCGACGGTAACCACTCATCATCAGGTGGGCCGTATGCTCGTCTGCCTGCAAGGGCAATAAAAAAAAGAGTCCCTCGGGAATTTTGTAAAGCTGGTAACTTCGACAGAATGCGCTGTACCAGACCCTGTCGAAGGCCTTCGCGATATCGAAAGCTCACACCGAGAGCCTCGCTCTCATTCTTCAAGACTTGGGCTCACCGGTATACAAGAACATCGCCAGCTGAGCAACGGCGCTGAAAGCTGTAGTGTCGGTTATTAAGTAACTGACGATCCTGAAGATACTATTCCCTATTCTCCGGTGCATCTCTTAGTGGCCTTATATGATACCAATAGAAACAGATGGGGTGGTGTTATTCTAGGCTAACACCACCATCAGTTTTTTATTATTTTTTATCATTTATGTGTACTACTATACTACTAACTATACTATACTACATACGTACTATACTATACTACTACCATCATTAAACTCAGAGACCGCTGCCGCCAGTTCTCCGATGAATTAGTCGCTTTTTACTATACCCGCGGGAACAGACGGGATGGTTCTATTCGAAGACGCCACACAGCCTTAAACTTAACGATTTCGTAGTGTAAATATTTAAAGACGCTACATCATTTAGAACTTGTTTGATGTGTTTGACAATTTATAAATAATTTCGTTTCGTTCCGTTGTTCGTGGTCATTTATTTAATTGACAACGTGTATATTTGTATATGAAATAACAAAAATATATAATAGTTTTACTTTCGTAGCTCGTAATAGAACATTTCAGTGGAGTTTTCAATTTACATATGACGGATACGGAATTACTATTCTCAAATTTACAAAGTACCGAGTTAATGGAATTGTACAAATATTTATTTTTGGTATATTATATCGTATACTATAATTATTATCATATACTATATTGGTGAAACGAATAGTTTGTCTAAATAGCAATTTAGTATCTTTTTCGGTCATCGCGAGTTGTAGACATAATTAAAACTAGTTTTACTACTTAATGTCGCGCTATTTATTATCATTCTATGTATTTAGTTCCAAAGTTTCGAGGACATTACAGTTCTAGTGATCACGGATTAAATCGTAAAATTAGTTTTAGTTAATCAATTTTTTTTTTCTCGAATAATAAATTATTCTATTTTTTTTAAATTTAAGATCGCTTTTTAACAACAATGTTCATTAACGACCACAGTAACCTTATAATTAAATTAATCTATGGTAATCTATAATTTTCAGGAATTTTAAAGTAAATTTTACATTATTATTTAAACAGTCAAACAAAAACATAGGCAAGGCAGCAGTATGTCTCTCTGCATTAAACATTGGGCATTCAATTAGTAAATGCTTAATAGATATATTGTTATCACATCGACTACATTTCTTTATTAAACTATTCTTTGTTGTAAATTAATTAGTGCTTTAGTTGTGATAATTACCGATGAACCGGCAACGATGTTTTCCCACGTTGAAACGAAAATAATATACCGCCTTAACATAAGAGGAAAACGTAGACTACAAACCACCACAACATTCCCAATCCAAGATGCCTTTTAACAAAGCTATCGCATATCCTTGTCAAATTTCCTAAGGCCCCCAATTACTATGGTCTCCATACGATTAGCGGGCCTCTTGAAATTCGATAGTTCGTTTGCCTCCGATTTCAACCCGGCCGGTTGAAATTTCCATACTGGTAAATATTTTCGCACGAACTTTGTCCGCTACATACGGTCTCGTGCAAGTCGTAATTTACGAAATATAATACTGTACCGCACAGCTCAAACTGTACAGGAGTGCGCAGTTCCGGTTTACCGCTCAACATTAAAAACTTTCTTTATTTTTTATAACAAAATTAGTAATGAATTTATCTTTTTTTATTTTTATTGCTTATATGTGTGGACGTCGTTGCCGAGTGTTGTGGCATCGATGCTCGGTGACGACGAGTCGTGGAAGGCGATGCTCGACTTCTGCGAGTGCACCATCTCGCAGAAGGAGGCGGCGGGGCGCGTGAGAGACGCACAGGCCCGCCGCCGTCGAGCGGGGGCCAGGGAGGCGGATTTCGCCCAAGCCCTGGCCCTCTAAGTGTTTCGGGTCTCCCTCACATGTCGGTTTGGGGACCGGCGAAGGGGGCCTAAGAAGACGACGTACAAGCTGCTCTGCACGCGTTTTATGCAAGAGTATCCGGGTGATGGAAGGCCGGCCATCCTCGACCCACGCTGGTTCTGACCCAGCGGGGTATTCCGTAGGATAGACCATTGTAACCGGTGCCATCTGGGCGGGCTTCGGATAGCCTGCCGACCGAGAGGACTGGTGGTCGTGGCGCCGACGACCGCCAGGTGATGGGAGAGATGTGCTCCGCACTAAACGCTTCACCTTCCCCCCTTTGCCTTTTCATGAGTTCTGTCTCATGCGAGGTTTGGATGCTGGTTGTTGAGCGACAGGAGGTTTTAGTCGGTTCAACTCCGACATGCCCCGCCCTCCATCCCCAGTGGACGGCGGAAGTCCGGCGATTTCCTCCTGACAAAAAAAAAAATATATGTGTGGACGAGCTCACCGCCCACCTTGAGATTTAAATTATAAAGTCTCTAAATAGTTACAACGGCTGCCCTGCCCTTCAAACCGAAACGCATTACTACTTCACGGCAGAAATAGGCAGGGTGGTGGTAGCTACCCGTGCGGACTCACAAAAGCGGTCCTACCACCAGTACGATACGAGTGCGATTAAGTAAATACTTTCTAGCTTTATTGTAAGCAGAGAACGCGGGTGCTATTTTCTCCCAGAAACGGTTTTAGTGGCATAATTAATATTGGCCAAGGAATATTAATGTAATTTCAAGAGAACGATGAACTTGTTGTCCGTGTGTATCTCGGGTCAGAGGTAGCAAGTTACACGACACCTTACGTGGTATTTGCGGGCTGAACTTTCTAGTCTCCGTTCTTGCTGAACACTTCTCCGAAACAATATGTTTATTTGTAAGTATATGTTTATTTGAAACTTATATCAGAGTTCAAATAAGAATCGATCGAAATAAAATGTTAAGTATAAGTAGTTCATAAGTTTTGGTATTAATCTTGAGCTAAATTGAAACGTTAGTATAATTTTTATGTACATACATACAAAGAAATGTTGAAGATATATTTTAGAAGTAACATTTTTTTTATTGCTTAGATTGGTGGACGAACTCACAGCCAACCTGTTGTTAAGTGGTTACTGGAGCCCACAGACATCTACAACGTAAATGCGCCACCCACCTTGGTTAAGTTAAGTTCTAAGATCTCAGTAAACCGAACTTTAAACCGAAACGCATTACTGCTTCACGGCAGAAATAGGCAGGGTGATAGTACCTACCGACGCGTACTCATAAGAGATCCTACCACCAGTAATTACGCAAATTATAATTTTGCGGGTTTGATTTTTATCACACGATATTATTTCTTTACCGTGGAAGTCAATCGTGAACATTTGTTGAGGACGTATTTCATTAGAAAAATTGGTGCCCGCCTAGGATTCGAACATCGATGCATCGCTCAACACGAATGCACCGGACGTCTTATCCTTTAGGCCACGACGACTTACATACGCTATAATGGGTCCGAGCTGGGGTTTCTTATATTCTTACGGGAACCAAGGACATCCCACAACACGTCCCCGCAAGGATTCCATCAGCACGTACATGACTGTCGGAATTCATACATCAAAAAAAAAACCAGTGACATTGAATTGGTCCTTACGAAGGCGGATGTCTATAATTGAGTTAGTATCCGCTCTCTTTGCTCCTCTTACATTAGAGCCACGAAATACGCGGAATCGCAAAAGCCGTTAAGTCGTTGCGACCTGTTGACATTTGTTAACATTTATTTATTAAGTCGCTTTTCAGTTCCTATTCAATTTACGTTTCGGCTGCTTCGTTTTTCAAATGCTCACAGTACTAACAACTACTAAAGAATTAACAACGAATTAAGTTAATTGTTATTCTCCTATATTCGCAGCGTAAAACTCATTCAATGTGTAGAAGGCTTAGAATAAAATAATATACTGTTTGTTGTATATAGACTGTAAATTCAACGGACAGAACTTATTTGGGCGCATAAAGAAACCTCCGGACAACGTCCTCGCCGAACCCGTTGCTTGCGACGAAGAGCTCGACGAGTAAATTAACCCATAGACACAGCCCACTGAGTTTCTCGCCGGATTTTCTCAGTGGGTCGCGTTTCCGATCCGGTGGTAGATTCTGCGAAGCACTGCTCATGCTAGGGCCAGTGCTAGCAACACTCCTGGTTTGAGCCCCGTGAGCTCACCTAACTAACTAAGGTTACGCTGAAATAGCCTCTCAAGGCTATCAGCTTAGGTAGGAAAAAAAAACCTTAAATGTGATTCTGAAAATCATTTGTGATTAATTTCTAACTAATCTCGTGGCCCATTTATTATGAGCCCGCAGCTGGAACGGGATCAATGCGATGAATAGACGAGAAACGAATTGCGGGAATAAGCACCGGAAAGTTTGTGAAAGACAAACCTCTTAGGTGTGTTATATCCATACCAAGTAGCTATTACCCAGATACAAGGAATCGAAAAATGAATAAGTGACAAATTATAATTAATTTTACCAACTTATTTGTATATCGTTTATTGTATGTCTTTGTAAGTCCGTTGAATTAGGATCGTATTCACTGTTTTCCTAAATTGTAGATATAATTAAAATAGTTTCGCGTTTTTTTATATAGCGTTTATTCTAAGGATGTTAAAAAGACAATTAGGTCAATGTCACGTGGTAAGTCTCCGGGACATGACGGGCTCAGCATTGAGCACCTGCGTTATGCGGGCGTGCACATCTCTAGGGTTCTCTCAATGCTGTATAACATTTGTGTGGGTCATAGTTATTTGCCAAGGGAAATGATACGAACAGTAGTTGTACCAATAGCTAAAAATAAGACTGGAGACCTTGCAGATAGCAGTAACTATAGGCCTATCTCACTAGCTACTGTTATATCCAAAGTGTTGGACAGCATGCTTAACTTTAAACTAAATAAATATGTAAATCTTCATGATAACCAATTCGGATTCCGTTCAGGTTTGTCGACAGAGAGTGCAATCTTAAGTCTTAAGCATGCTGTCAAATACTACACGCGGCGAGGAACACCTGTTTATGCCTGCTTTCTTGATCTGTCCAAGGCGTTTGATTTGGTTTCCTATGACTTCTTGTGGAAAAAGTTGGAAAATATTAAACTACCCACGGAAATAAATAACATTCTAAAGTTTTGGTATGGGAACCAGATCAACAATGTGCGATGGGCTGGGGCTTTGTCTCTTCCGTATAGGTTGGAGTGCGGGGTGAGACAAGGCGGGTTGAGTTCGCCTACGCTCTTCAACCTGTATATGAACGAGCTGATCGGCGAGCTCAGTAGGACCAGGATTGGTTGTTTCATAGACGGGGTGTGCGTAAACAACATCAGCTACGCAGACGATATGGTGCTGCTGAGCGCGTCTATCTGTGGCCTAAGGCAACTTGTTTCTTTGTGTGAGGGATACGCCAAATCACACGGTTTGGTGTACAACTGTAAAAAGTCGGAGATCATGGTCTTTGAGACCAGGGGTGGGACGCATGATAAAATACCTCCCGTAGTACTCAACGGAACGCCATTGACAAGAGTTTATAAATTTAAATATCTCGGCCATGTGTTGACCCCTGATCTCAAAGATGATGAAGATATTGAACGAGAGCGGAGAGCGTTGTCGGTTAGAGCAAACATGATAGCTCGCAGGTTTGCACGGTGTTCACTTAAAGTCAAGGTCACCCTCTTTAGGGCCTACTGTACTAACTTTTACACGTGCAGCTTGTGGGCTGGATATACTCAAAGATCGTACAATGCTCTCCGTGTTCAATACAATAACGCGTTTAGGGTGCTGGTGGTGCTGCCCCGCTTTTGTAGCGCATCAGGGATGTTTGCTGACGCGCACATAGATTGTTTCTACGCTACCATGCGTAAGAGGTGTGCATCTCTGGTAAACAGAGTGAGGGCCAGCTCCAACAGTATCCTGAGCATGATCGCAAGCAGGCTGGACTGTATATACATGGGTCGCTGTGGTGCCATCTCCCATGGGATGTTACCACAGTAATTCATTGTGATGTAAATATAACTACTATTAACAATTTATATGAGTCATGGATACTTGAAATAAAAACATTATTATTATTATTATTATTATTTACAGTTTGCGATGCTTAGAAATTGCGTATTGATTAGTAAGAATTCATTTAGATTAAATAAAATAAAGCATTTGTAAAAATCTTCAAATGTTCTATCAACGCATCGATAAAATTAAGTGTTATTTAATTATTACGAACGTGCGTTATTATATTAGATGCATTCACAAAGCAGAGCAGAAGATAATAGAGCCTTTTGCAGCTTCGTGATCGGCGATTGTATCACATGATCCCATTAAGTGAGAAATTGAATTAAAAAATTACTAATCGCTCTTGACAAAAAATAGAAATAATAAAATTTTCTTATTTAATTACGCGCTTGGAATAAATGAACAAATGCAAGAAAATGAAATATAAAATTTCAACTTTTAAATGTTTAGTCGAGTAATAATAGATCGAACAATACAAGCAAACAACTTGAAGTCAAAAATATTCGTTTTAAAAATAAACATTTGCACGATACAATAAACATATAATATATTCTTGTTAATAGAATTTAATATTCTTAAAAAAAAATGTGGTCAGCGAATTTCCTAAGAGATCTTATCGTGAATAATTCGTAAGATGCTCACTCCTTATTCGAGACATAAGACCGTGTTTAATTGGCACCAAACTAACTTACACAAGTCCGAAGTAATAAACTCTATCCATTATGGATGACCCATCTTGCAATAATGAATCTATTCATACTTAGAATTATTTAGGCGCTATTCATTGGACGAACTGTGATAATTTAGTTTTGTAGTTAAATAGTTTGTTATTTGGCTCCGATTTTCCCGATGTTTGGAAACTATCGGACTTCGATGAATGAGTTTTAGTAGATTATTGGTTCAGAGATGGCTACGTTTTACTACAGCAATCGCTATATAGGAAATATCCCGGCCTGTGAACACATGGAACTCGAACACATCAAACTATCAATCAAACAAATATAGATAAGAATTTAAATAACGATTGTCAATACAATTTACAGTAGAACACAAATTAGAATAATTACATAATATTGAAAAAATCGAAAACGCTTAATACATTTATTTTCATAATTCAATAAATGAATAAAATTATTGTCAATTTTTTTATTTGTGTCCACGTTCGAGACAAATAATAAGTCGATTTGTTGAATTGATGTTATATATTTGTAGTCCGACGATATTAATTAGATAAAATATTTGACATTTTTTATAAAAGGCGCCAAAGTCGTGATTGAGTGAAAAATGCACAGATAATATAAAAAATGAGGATATGCGTTTCGTTTCACACTGCGAAGATCTTATAAAATATTATTAGTATATCTGAACTATTTATACATTACATAGATAAATTCTTAAATTTAGAGAATTATCTTGATGAATACCTATATCAAGTTGATGAGGTTTAAAGTTTAACACTCAATAACAAAATGTATTTTATTGGTCTACAACGAAACAACATCACTAAATACATAAAGAGGAAGACAACCACAGATATTCACTAGAATTCCGCAACTGGCGCCATGTAATCTTCAATGTGAGTGTTATTCGGAATACAAAACAAATCTGAGAAATCATCGTGGCCTAAACGATAACATGCCTAGTGTACTCGTACTAGCGATCTGACTATGTCGGTGTTCAAATTTATTCGAATTAATTACGTTATTATTACGTGTTCAAGAAAGACTTTCGCGATTATGGAATATCATAGTTTAATAGGGATCAAACCTACAAAAAATGCATGATTACTAGTGGTAATGGTCTTGTGAGATCGCACGTGTAGGCATCTTCATCTTGTTGCGTAATGTAAAAAAGCGTTTTGATTTAGGGATGGGATGGGTGGCTTCATTTGACACACGATTGGCCCTGAGTCTGTTCACCCGTCTTAAAGATTTAAAAAAAAAACCTCTCCAACCTTATCAACAGTTTATTCGACTGCCACTGACCAAGCGTCACCAGTTATCAAATAACCAAACTTTCGCATAATAATTATGAATGCTATAGATAAAGTCGTTCAATCTCGCTGGCTCTGAGCGTTCCATTACTGTTCATCAATTATTTAAGACTCCAGCTATAGTCCCTGCAGACTACCAGCAGACAATACCATATTAATATTACATCATCCATTATTATCCAGTAGTGCTAATATTCATTTTAGTGTGGGCAATTGGACGAGATAAGAGTTGTTTTGAGTTTATATTTAGAATTTATAAGGATGCTTGAAGAAATTATTGGAAGCGCCTTCGATATTATTGGTTATTTTAATATTAGAAGTTGAAATAGTACTGTTACTAACTGATATTGAATTTCGTTTTTTCAAATATTAAAATTAATATAAATATAATTAGATATACATAAGGTCACCGTTATTCAGTCTACAACTACCCCGACGCATTTGCTTCTCGTTCAAGGATGTGTGACACATGAGTTAGTTAAATTAAGTATTGTGTTTCACATCTCTCAACACAAGAAGGCCATTAGCTCTTCTGCTCAGTGACTTGATCTAAAGTCGTTTGAGGCTCGTGTGCAGAAAATGTATGCGGAAAGTAAAGATACGATGTTGCTTGAGCCAAAGATGTACCGGGTCGGTTTTCCAATGCAAATAGCATTCGTCACGGTGTGTTCTTTGAGTGCCACAAACAATAGTACGTTCACGCTTCTAATGCTTCAATAGTCGACATTTGATATTAAATTTATTCATACGTGTTTAGTTTACGTGAATAATACTGTTTTACTGAAAACCATTGTTTTCTTGCGGCTTATCTTCGATGGATTCTTGGAAATATTTTGTTACCTTTCGCAATTTTAGTGGTTTTTTTTATTCGTTCCTTTTTGTTTCTTAAGTAACTATTTCACTTTCCGTAATTGAGTCGACACGTACCACACCTCATATAACTAGTCAGGTCATAAGTATTGTCACACAGTAAAAACTTTTCTTTTAGAATGCTGGCCACAAAAAAGTTTATTGAATTCGAATTTCGAATTGTTCATGAAAATAAAAATGTATACTTTTAGAATTTTACTCATTTTTAAATATGGAGTGGACGCTTAAAGAAGACCGTGTTGCAGTTATTGCGTTGCATCGTTGCGGTTACGCGCCAATTCAAATTTTTTACATACTGAAAAATTTGAATATAACCAAAAGATTCGTTTATCGTACCATCAAACGATACAATGAAGACTCTAGTGTAGATGACAGGTCAAGAAGTGGTCGCCCTCGGTCTGTTAGGACTCCAGCAGTGATAAAAGCTGTGAAGGCGCGAATTCAAAGAAATCCCAAACGTAAGCAGAAACTGTTGGCCCTTCAGATGGGGTTAAGCAGAACCACGGTGAAAAGGGTGTTAAATGAAGACTTAGGGCTTCGGGCTTATCGAAGAAAAACAGGACATCGTTTGAATGCTCGTCTAATGGACCTGAGTCTGAAGAGATACCGCGCTTTGTTGAAGCGGTACGCGGGAAAAAAATATCGGGAAATTCTTTTTTCGGATGAAAAAATTTTTACCGTAGAAGAGAGCTACAACAAACAAAATGATAAGGTGTACGCACACAGTAGTGAAGAAGCGAGCAACCGTATTCCGCGTGTCCAACGAGGTCATTTTCCATCCTCGCTCATGGTATGGTTGGGAGTTTCTTATTGGGGCTTAACAGAGGTACATTTTTGTGAGAAAGGTGTAAAAACGAATGCAGTTGTGTATCAAAATACAGTCCTGACGAACCTTGTGGAACCTGTTTCTCATAACATGTTCAATAACAGGCACTGGGTATTCCAACAAGATTCGGCGCCAGCTCATAGAGCGAAGAGCACACAAGACTGGCTGGCGGCGCGTGAAATCGACTTCATCCGGCACGAAGACTGGCCCTCCTCCAGTCCAGATTTGAATCCGTTAGATTACAAGATATGGCAACACTTGGAGGAAAAGGCGTGCTCAAAGCCTCATCCCAATTTGGAGTCACTCAAGACATCCTTGATTAAGGCAGCCGCCGATATTGACATGGACCTCATTCGTGCTGCGATAGACGACTGGCCGCGCAGATTAAAGGCCTGTATTCAAAATCACGGAGGTCATTTTGAATAAACTTTAGTGTCATAATAATCTATGTTTTGTTAAGTTCATTTTGGTATATGAATGGTTACATAATGAATAAACTTGTTTCAATTATTTTACATTAAACATGTGACAGAATTTATGACCTGACTAGGTATGTTATATCATATTTCATAAGTAATAGCTGCGTTTGGGGTCCATTGTAATATACAAGCATACATAATGAGAACAGTAAATGTAGTATCGCTGCCGTCATTAGTCATTTTGGTCACAATCGCATGCTTTTTAGTTCGATTAATTAATTATTTAAACTGACCGGTGGTGGGACCTCTTGTGAGTCCGCACGGGTAGGTACCACTACTCTGCTTATTTCTGGAATAAAGCAGTAATGCGTTTCGGCTTAAAGAGCGGGGCAGCCGTTGTAACTATACTGAGACTATACTGAGCTTTTATCTCAAGGTGCGTGGCGCATTTACGTCATAGATGTCTATGGGCTCCAGCAACCACTAAACCACCAGGTGGGCTGTGAGCTCGTCCACCCATCTAAGCAATAAAAAAATAATAATCGTGCGTGCGTACAAAGTACACATGTCAGAAGTGAAAATTTTTTGGCGAACTAATTTATAAGTCTTGCTTATATTTATACAAATCTAAAACTTTCGATTTCCGAGACTTAGACGATGGGAAAAAGGAACATACGCTCCCCCCAAAAGTCTGTCAAATGTCAATCTCAAACCTCAGTGTTGACAGTCACATTATGTTTAGATTTCTAAATTGTAAATGACTAATATTTTGCCAATTGTATTGACTAATTTAATTTCATGCTATTTGATTAATGCATATATCTAAATTATTTTCATTTCATTTCAATTTTTATTAACATTTTTCACAAAAAAATTATAAAATATTAGGCTGTATGGTATGATACATTTGCCTTTCCAGTTGGAAAAATACAACAACTACTGCTACTGACATTTGACAAGTCTCAATTTCAATAGTAGTTTGATGTCACTTCCGTTGCATACCTGCATGACGTTCTGTAAAAATTTACCCTCATGCGCCTAAAGAAGTTTCACTTCAAAAAGCAAAAAAAACAGTCAGTCAAAAAAGCTTAACACAATACGCTTAAAAACTTTCCGAGGTCTTCGTCGTGTCGTAAAGAATAATACTCGCGACGCGACTTTAATATCATAGAAGCGTAATAGGAGGCACTACGAGCCATTAAGCCGAGTGCTCGCGAACTCATGCGGAGTGCCACTCAGCTGTACTGATTAAAACATATCAGCTATCATCGCCATGTTTGCACGTCATTGGATTTCATACGATATAGGAACGAATTTTTTTTTTGTTAATCGAAATAGGAACGTTGATCTTGTTTTAATTCAGAAGATTTAATTGTGTATTCATCACTGAAAAGTTTTAGAGTAAAGAAATATTATTTGCGGTAGGCAGCAGCTTGGCTCTGCCCCTGGCATTGCTGAAGTCCATGGGCCACGGTTACCACTCACCATCGGGTGGGACGTATGCTCGTCAGCCTACAAGGGCAATAAAAAAAAATTCAATATCCGTATTTAGAGTAAAGAAATTTTAAACGTTTTATTCATTAAATTGTCTCGTAAAAAGTCACTCACAATTTTTTAAGTATTCGGAACGTAATTAAAACTACTTTCACGGCTTAATCCCGCGTTTTTTATTTTCTTTATATCATTTCTTTTATTGTTTATGGCTTAATTTTTTTGTACAAATCTAATTTAACGCGGCAAGAAATCTATTTCATTTCATATTTAGTTTCAAATTGGAACAAGAGGCTTAGGAATCCGTAGTCAAAATTCTCTCAGGTTTGGGTATAATGGATAAAATAATAATGTTCATTTAATAAAGGGCGCGTATTCAATTGGTGACTAAGTGTTATAACAGCAAATCTAGGAAGCCAGAAGTTTCCTCGTGAATTGAATCTTCAATTAACCGTCGACTGTTGAATGAAAACTGTCTCTTCCACTAGTGCTGTGCTGTGTAATAATAAAATTGATGATTTTGATCCATCTAAAAATAGATATAAGTTTAATATGTAGATTCGTCAATTTTTAGGTAAAACGCCAAAATCACCTTCAACTTCGTATGTGTTTTGTGTCTTTTTGTCGTGTTTGAAGTGAAATGAAAAAACATTGGATGATGAAACAAATATACATCAAATACAATTTAAATAAAACTTATGATGGAGTGCATTATTGTATAATATACATTTATAACTCAATACATCCTTTCCAAATGTATATTTATAAAAAGATGAACGGATAAAAAAAATATTATAATAATTTAAAACCCCAAATCATACGTGATCATGGTTGTTATTATTTTCCCAATGAAAACTTATATAAATGTATTATTTAAAGGTATTTTGTTTAAACATAGCGAAATTAGTTGCATCAGTAATCCCCGCCCGACTACAGAGTTTCATTAGACTCGGTCTTGTGATTTGGTTAGTGTTGATAACTAATTTGCATATTAAGCTCTCGCCTATAACTCGCCGACCAACACCGGGATATTAAAACATAACTTAGCTCTAAGCGTTTCCGAACAAGGAACGCGCGTTAAATTTTTATAATTTACGAAAGATATTTGTAGTTGGGGTAAATAACACCTATTGAACGGGCTTGAAATATAAGTTCTAAGGTCTCAGTATAGTTGTTACAACGGCTACCCCACCTTTCAAACCGAAACGCATTACTGCTTCACGGCAGAAATAGGCAGGGCGGTGGTCCTTACCCGCGCGGACTCACAAGAGGTCCTACCACCAGTAATTACGCAAATTATAATTTTGCGAGTTTGATTTTTATTACACGACTAGCGATCCGCCCTCGCTTCGCTTCGGAAACATTAAAACACACATGAAACCAAAAAAATAAAATAAAATTAAAATGAAAAAAAAGTAGCCTATGTTCATCAGGGACAATGTCGGCTTCTAATGGAAAAAGAATTTTTCAAATCGGTCCAGTAGTTTCGGAGCCTATTCGAAACAAACAAACAAACAAATCTTTCCTCTTTATAATATTAGTATAGATGTTATTCTTTCACCGTGGAAGTCAATCGTGGACGTTTGTTAAGTACGTATTTCATGAGAAATATTTGTACCCGCCTGCGGGATTCGAACACCGTTGCATAGCTAGGTACGTATGCACCGGGCGTCTTATCCTTTAGGCCACGACGACTTCAACGTGCTACCATCCTAAAATACTACCATGCTACTTCATGAAACCAGAAAATAAAATCGCTGGTCAGAAATACACTTTCAAGGCAAAAAAATGTAAATTGGGACCAAAAACTGACTTCGGCTCTTTGATTCCTCTTCCTCGGTCTGGCTCATTAACGCTTGTCACAAGAGACGAAAATTAATAGTAAACTAATAATAGTAACTAACTATTAATAGTAACATTAAAAATCATGAGGGTGCGAATTGATTTGAACGCATAAGTCGTTCAATAATTCAACTTTTAGTTCTTAACTAGCGCCCGGTATTGCTGAGACGCTGACCTCAGGGAACACTGATCTCTATAGCGCTCATTACGGCTTCCAAACTTTGAATTGGTTCTGTTTTGACTCAAAGTTTTGGTGAGTCAGAGCTTTTCTAGATTATTTTCTCAATTATCCGATGAATATTAAGGACCTAATGTTTTCTCGAGGAATTACTGTGACAACGGGTATGTTGTTCTTTTTTTATTTGAAAATTTTTAGCTAATTAAGCCACTTCCATAGTTTTTTATTGCCTTTGCTAGTAGACGAGTATGTGGCCTGATGGTGAGTGGTTATCGTCAAGGACGCCAGCAATGCCAGGGGGAGAGCCAAGCCGCTGCCTAAAGTTGTAGAAGAACATGTTATAGCACTCGAGAAATAACTTTCATAGGCAACCGTTATTGTTTTCATCTCGTTCTTGTTCATATATTTTATAATACGAGCACTATAGACGAAACTCCTGAGTTCTTGAAACTTCTCGAACGCTATTGACCTTAGGATATTCTAATGTCCTGTTTGTTTGTTCTATGTTTATAGCTATATCGTTCTTCAAACTGTTTCGTGGCAGAAATAGGTTGGATGATACCCACGCAATGGGCCTCATAATCTAAATACCGATAATTTCTTGCCGGCCGAATAATTCATTGGTATTTGAAGGATTAATATGTATTATAGACATTATTGAATTGGTATTAATTATATTCGCGTAAAACAGAGAAATTTCTGTAGCTCTTATAAAAATAACAAATCATTACCACTTCAGACCGGCAACCTCAATTTCGTGTTACAATCAAAGAGTTTGGCGGTTTCGTTAACTTGAAATATTTGTACCGGGAACGCTGATTCATAGCTTTGTGGCTCGTCCATACTAAAATTGAAAGGAGCTCGTCATAAAAGTGATTAATCCTCCCCGTTTGTACGTCGCCTTACACTATATAACGAGTTGGATAGTCCATACAGTTTTTCGATCGTTGTAACAACCTAGATTAGCATTAATCGGTTTCTGTAAAAGCGAAAAGATCAAAAAGATTTCCTTATGTTGTATGTGGGTAGGTCGTAAACGTGTCTAGCAAATATCCAACTTAAATTTGTTGTGTGCTTAACAATTTGAATGGCTCTCTGGACAGGTAATCCTGTAAGACTTCATATCTCGAGCAGGCATTTATATTATGTCTACAGCCTTTGGTCGCAACTTTAAACCGTTTCACTACATAGTATAAAACAAAGTCGCTTTCTCTGTCCCTGTATCCCTATGTATGCTTAAATCTTTTAAACTACGCAACGGATTTTGATGCGGTTTTTTTTATAGATAGCACTCCATCTATTAAAAAAAACCACATCAAATCACTATTGAAGAGGAAGGTTTATCTATACTAATATTATAAAGAGGAAAGATTTGTTTGTTTGTTTGTTTCGAATAGGCTCCGAAACTACTGGACCGATTTGAAAAATTCTTTTTCCATTAGAAGCCGATATTGTCCCTGATGAACATAGGCTACTTTTTTTAATTTTTTTTTTATTTTTTTTTTTTGGTTTCATGTGTGTTTTAATGTTTCCGAAGCGAAGCGAGGACGGGTCGCTATATTTGTATAATAACATCCATTAAATAGTGGAGAAAGCGAAGCGAGGGCGGGTCGCTAGTCAACCATAAAAGCTAGTCCATAAAGAAAAAAATACTATTTATTCAAATAGTGTACATAAATAACCAATGCAGGATCATGCACACCCAACTGAATTCACAAAAGCACGTATAGCTTGTAAATATAGTACGTTATGGCAGTTTATCGCTTAACAAGACCGACTAAGCCCAGAGGAATGCATTAAAAGTGGAATGTAAAATGTCCAGTCAATATCAAACCATATCGGCTTCGAATATCTTAATGTTGTGTGCAGTCAGACCTTGTTTGCTCCGTCTGGACGTACGCTTATTACAGCCGGACTAACCGACAAAGTTGAAATAGTCCGACCGTGTGTATAAATTGTAGCGTGTTGCACGTTTTTCCAATACGGTCACGTTATATGTTTCGTGACGGCCATAATGCATTATTGAAGGCAGTCATCAACTTCGGCCAGGTGGATGTTTGCTTCGATTTGCTGATCAATTATTGCCAATAGATCCGCCCTTGTGGTTTACCCTTAAATTATCAAAACGGTAACGATAACTTATACAACATTTTTATTAGTTTTATATGAATTATCCCGTTAACTAAATACTTTACCATCTAAACTCATACGTTTTTAACTTAACACTTTAAAAGAATATATAATTACCTTGCTCGTTTTAAGTTTACAAATTAACATTCCAAAGATACAAGTCCGATTTAAATCTGAGACCTTCCTCAAAAATTATCTCATTAATTAGCGATACAACAAGCGGTCCGCTGGCAAGCGTACAACATCTAATTACGGCGCAAAAGATGCAGATAATGGCGCACAATAAAACGCAAACTTGAACTGGCAACGACCCCTACCGAAGCTAATTAAGATTTCGGGCTTCCCGACCACATATTAGAGATGATAATCAGAGACGGTTAGCAGAAGTCTTCCTATTGTGCTCATGACAACGGACAATGATAAATGGATATTTGTACCTCTTGATTAAAATGTTCGATCCGTTGCGTTGCATGGAGGGTTCTGAAATCTTTTCTATTTCTATCTTTCTTTTTTTTCCCTACCTATGCTGATAACCTTAAGATGCTATTTCAGCTTCTCCTTGGCGTGTAGGTGAGCTCACGGGGCTCTAACCGGAATTGTTGCCAATACTGGCCCTAGCAAGAGCAGTGCTTCGCAGAATCTACCATCGGAAACGCGACCCACTGAGAAAATCCGGCGAGAAACTCAGTGGGCTGTGTCTATGGGTTAATTCACTTGCCGGGCCCTTCGTCGCAAGCGCGGGTTCGGCGAGCACGGTGACCGGTGCTTATGGTACCTAAAAGCACCGTTAATGGATCGGGAGGATCCGTAATGACGTATTTCTATCATTATATGCGTATGTCAATAGGCGCTATAGCCTTAATTTCGCAGCCTACCTCCAAACTTATGTTCATGAAGTCAATTGCGTAATGAGTGCAGATTCATAGCAAATAAACTGCGCTTTTAGCTCAACTACTTGCATTGAGTTGATACATTCAAGTATTTGTGACTCAACTCTGTTAGAATTTTCATGTCACATTTGCTAAATGAGCCTTGTATTCTTCATCATCAAAAGGAACTGCTCAAGTAAAGCGGAGCATCTTTAAAGTTTCCGTCGTCAGTCAAAAGAGCGATCGGCATTTGTTAGGATAAAGCCACACCTGTACTGAATTAATTACGCCACTGAGTCCGGCTAATTATAAATGAGGGCGATATATTATATGCTTAACGAATTCTGTAATTTGGAGTCCTAGAGCGTTTGAACGTCATAGTCACTCGATCGAGTTCTCGAGTCAAGTGGAGAATAATATTAATCCCAATTATCTATACTAATATTATAAAGCAGAAGAGTTTGTTTGTTTGAACACGCTAATCGCAGGAACTAGTGGTCCGATTTGAAAAATTCTTTCAGTTTTAGATAGCCCATTTATTGAGGAAGGCTATAAGGCTATAAAACATCACGATAAGACCAATACAAGTGGAGCACCAATAAAGAATGTTTCAAAATAGTGATTTAAATAGCTCCTTAACATTCTATAATTCAAAAATATTTTCACTTTCTATGTAAATGAAGTGGGAGTAAAATTTTACGTTATGCCAAAGTAACTATTCCACGCGGACGGAGTCGCGGATCAAAGCTAGTAATTCTATATTCTTATTAGCTTACACTAAAACGCTAATTTTAAAGGTTATTAATAATTCGTGCCTCACTAATATTGAAATTCAAACATAGACGAATCAGATATGTTGCGCATACAGTTGAAGTGACTTGGATATTTCACGGTATCTATATGTAATGAATGATTGAATGTCAATCTGTCATATGACAATTGATAGTTGTTTAAATAATTTTTCGGTTAATGGACGTTGTGAAATGTGTGTTATAGAATTATTGAAGAAAGGGCATTAAATGTTGTTTCTTGTTGTTTAGAAGAAACGCAATTTCGTCTTTTCTTATTTAAATACCGTAAATACCATTATATATATATTAATACGTGAAGCAAAAACTTTGTATCCCTTTTTACGAAAATTGCCCGGACGGAGGAGTATGAAATTCCCCACACTTATAGAGAATATAGAGAAGAAGTGCACAATGCTAATATTTTTTTAAAATAATGCATAAAAGATACATGAAATCAATAAAGAAAAGATTACACACACTACATACCATGTATTTGACGCACACACGCATGCATACTATTTATTGTCAAACTTTTGTTCTTGACGTCTGTTGTCAAATTGAGAATAGATTAAATATTGTTTGTCTTTATTCATATCTTTTTATAGTGTAGCCTTGGCGAAATTTGTGATTATAGAAGTATAAAATACAATTATAATAGTGTACAAACTTACAATTCCAATTAATTATAGTCGAATTTCGACTACTGCGGGACCTCTAGTATCAGTAAACAAGGCGCGGAGCTCCCGTATCGTGACGTCAAATAACATGCGGCCTTCTCGAGACGTCGAAATTAATAATCTAATACCTTAAATTTAATACATTTTATTAATTTAACCGAATACCTTTCACAAAACCACTCGGTCACGCCGAATGAAATGTAGATTGTAATCAATCTGTACAAACATTAATTTGTAAATTAAATGTGGGTATTGTTGAACACAATTTTAAGGGCTTTATTTGGGCTGGTTTATTAATTAATTTGAGCGTAGGAGAAGGTGAAATGATTCTGTTAACTAGGAGTGTGTAATGTACACTTGTACTACTCAAAAAGAAAACTTCAATATGATTTTCATTAAATAAGATAGAGAAAGCTCCCGTTTTATCGGATGATAAGGGAATTCCGAATCGGACAGAACTCGGGCAATCTAAACCTTTTTAAAATATTTTTTATTGCCCTTGTAGGCAGACGATCTTACGGCCCACCTGATGGTGAGTGGTTACCGTCGCCCGTGGACGTCAGCAATGCCTATCGTAATCTATAAGTTAGGTTACTAGGTGACTGCTACTATGGAAGTGGAAAGTGAGATTAGCTGGAGAAGAATTTCATCGTACATCGAGACATATGATTAATGTCATTTCAATCGTCTGATCTGCTAAACTTATTTTAGAGAAGATTTGTTGACCAGAACTATTGTCTCGGAAACGTAATAAATAGTATTCAGAATAGTTTCTATGGATGACAATTTATTGAAAATGAATGATTAGCATTCTATAAACAGATAGATACGTGCCTTTACATCGATTTTCTCAGAAATTCATACCTTTGATAATCCTGAAAATGGTGTTTTCGCAGAAATAATTAGCTGTACTTTTACCGCTAACTGATCGCACGCTTCATTTTCAAAGGAAATCGTTATTTAGGGATTAGGATTTATAGGAAATATTTTTGCTTTTGATTAGGATTTTGCCTCAGCTCTCAACTTGGGCGTCGGAATTCCTGGAGCCTCGACTTAACATTCGCAATCTACGATATACAAAAAAAAAAGATGTGGTGTCGTGGGACACCAGGTAGGAACGAAGCTCCTTCGGCTAATGTAGAATCGACACAATTTGCAAAAAAAGAAATGGTGCTCAATTTTATGTAGGTTTTCTTGGTTTCTCTCTTAAATTTTGCTGATTAGTTTTTATTTAAGTACGGGAAAGTATTTAGGAAATTCAGTATTTTAGGAAATAATAAATTACGTAAAATAAAAAAAATAGTAATTCAAATTATCAATTAAAATAACAAAATATATCTCTTTATTTTTGGTTGACAACATAAAATTACATAGAAATAGAAATAATTACTAAATAGAGAGAGAAGGGATTAGAGAACGAAAAGAAAGAAGGAGAAAGAGAAAGGTATTATACACTAGTCGCTTGTGTATGCGACTGTCGCGCCTGCGCACGTCTCATTTAACGGTTTTATTCCACGCACTTTTTTCCACGGATTTTTTCTTACGATTTTACTATCACATTTTTTTCAGTTCGGTCGCGCAGCAAAATCCCTATCCCCTCCAAGCCTGCCGTAAGGAACTTCGTTCCAAATACTCGTTACTTCGAAAACGCTTACTGACCCCAATCCTACCTAGTTGCTTCCATTTATTGCGCTAATTTAATATAGATCGTAATAATAATGAGCGGCCATAAAACGAAACGCAGCTTTTAATATTCATCCGGATTTCGCGGAGAAAAAAATTCTCGGTTCGCCGGTCGCCTTATTTGTCTCTCGGCTTCCTTGTATCTGTTTTTGTAAAGCCGCTTTTGGAAAATCCACGACCGGAAAAGAGCGGAGAGAACCTCTGACGTAACCGATCCCCTCCGCATAAATCATTAATACAAACAATATTATTTTAAATCGAGTCATTCAATTTGGAAAAATACAGGGTTCGTTTATTTTTCTTTGTACTTTTGATCGCACACTGCTCGTCTCGATGCTACTACGGGATATGATTGTTCAGCTAACTACATAGACTAGAGGTCCGACTACAATTATTTTCGACTACAATTAATTGGAATTGTAAGTTTGTACACTATTATGATTGTATTTTCAACGCCAAGACTACACTATAAAAAAAATATTAATAAAGACAAACAATATTTAATCTATTTTCAATTTGAGCACAGACGTCAAGAATTGGTCTAAAGGTCCATAGATACCAGGCCATAAACTCAAAAAAAAAAAAAACAGACGTCATAAACAAAAGTTTGACAATAAATAAATAGTATGCATGCGTGTGTGTGTCAAATACATGGTAGTGTGTGTAATGTTTTCTTTATTAGTTTAATGTATCTTTTATGCATTATTTTAAAAAAATATTAGCATTGTGCACTTCTTCTCTATATTCTTTATAAGTGTGGAAAATTTCATACTACTCCGTGCGCACAATTTTCGTAAAAAGGGATACAAAGTTTTTGCTTCACGTATTAATATAGAAGATTGCGTAATGAAATACGTGTTTCAAGTTTGATTATGAATTCAGGACTACGGTTCACTGTGATGTGATTGACGTGAACCAGGTCATCAGTGTCAGCGGCGGCCCTATTCCATATATTTATTGGTATTTTTTTTTCGTCCAATCCTTTGTGCGACGAAGTGTACTTAACTTGTCACTGAAGGATATTTCATTTCGGACAGTTTAAGCGCTGTCGGATCCGCCGTACCACCGTGCTAACTTTATTGTAACCGTTTCAAGTTTTTCATCTTAATTCGTATAAAATTAAATTAAAATTAAGATTGCTTTGCAATTTTTTTTATCTATCTAGATATATAAAAATGAATTGCTGTTCGTTAGTCTCGCTAAAACTCGAGAACGGCGGGACCGATTTGGCTAATTTTAGTCTTGAACTATTTGTGGAAGTCCAGAGAAGGTTTAAAAGGTATATAAATATGAAAATGCTCGAAATCTAACAAAAATATAGTAATAATTTTGGTTTTCCTTTTGTTTGTTTTAAGTTTATTTTGTATAAAATTGACTTTTGTATAAAAGTCTCTTATTTATCGATTGAGGCACTACGAAGTTTTCCGGGTCAGCTAGTATTCCAATAAATATTTGATATTTTATACATACGATTATAATTGAATTTATAGTAGGCAAAGAGAGAGTACGTATTAAAAACAGTTTTCATTAATTTTTATATATATTGATTTGATGAATTGCAATACACAGATTGTTTAAATATAAAAATACCACAATACGACGAAAGGTGCATATTTAAAAGTATTCTGCTTATTTAGAGCTAACAAAATTTAACATATTAAAAATAAATTATTTATTAATAAAATTATTTTGATATCACTGCCCTCTGAATCAGGGCTTGGGTACAAACCTAATATGCAATAAAATAGAAGTATGTATCTCTAGTAGACATTTTAGAAATTGACATTAGATAGGCGACAGATAGATACAAATGCACTTTGGTATTTCATTGTGCGTAAAGCCCTATTATTCTATTTGAATGAAAAATATGATACTTTTTGTTAACACTCGATTTTACTACCCATATTAAATTTTCGTATCGAAATCTTCAAACGAAATTGGTTTTCAAGGAGTGCTGCACTGCAACTGCAATATATCAATCACTTAGTTTTAATTAGCTCCTGATTGATTGATTGATTCACAGTACATTATAATACGAAAATTAAAAAGCTTTAACGTTCCATAAAAATTGGGTAAAAAGCTTACAAAAACCTGTGAGAACCCAACAAATGGTACAAACAAATCAACACAATAAAACGGGCACTTTTGTACTAAAATAGATAAAAGTCAAATAGAATGGGCATCTCACAAAATCGGCCTCTTTGACGCGAAGGCAACAAAGCAGTTAATTGAAAGAGCACCGGGCTCGTAGCGCCGCCGCGTCAGTTCTACGACGTTCGTCGCGTAGGCTGCCCGTGCGTAGCGGGTGCTACGGCGCGTAGCGAGCTACGAGTGTACTGAAGTGATGTGTAACACAAAATAAATGTAAAGTGCCCACCTTGTGTTTGGAATCGGAATGCGCATTACTAATTCATATGGTTTTTTTACACTAGATTAGTAGATTTGTTTAATAGTTCCATTACCTATTTTTCTATACTTTTTGTTAATATTTAAACTAGGTAAACCCCCTATTAACGTTTTTATCGTAAGTAATTATTATTTTTCCGTAATTAACCACAATTAACTCACACATTCCAGTTTCACATCGTTATGGCAGACGGTGATCGTGCGTGAGAATAGCTCAATGTAATATTCATTTGTTTCCGTTAAATGCATGTCGAACGTCGAATAAGTTCACTGTCGGATTAATATATTCTATCACGTTTTGTTTCGACCTAATTATGTGTCGAATTTATTATTAGATGAGAACTGCGTCGAAAAACTGTAAAACACTTTATTAGGTATAATGTTTGAATTAATGTAAGGTTTTTTTCGAGTTAATATCATAGTTTTAAACATGCATAATATGTTCAATGTAGAGACGTTTTAAGATTATGATTTGAATAATTTACAAGTATCATGGTTATCTTAGGTATACTTCTATAACACTCAGGGCTAAGGTTGACGTGTCATTGTCTCATATTTGATGTTGCCCACGGGTGGCAGTGATTGGCTTAAGTCCAAATCATATAAAATAAAATGGAAGGTAAAATACCAAATAACGCCGTCGATATCAACTTTAACATATCTCTCAAAGATTAAGTAATAATTCGATAATTATAATAATGAGGTGCTGATCATCTTTCGACAATTACTTTTGAAGCAGGTCGTTTTAAGAACAGTCTAATGTCGTTACGCGTTTTAATTGAGATGATATCGTACAGATCATTAAGTCGGATAATTATGCTCTTAATATTATCTATCGCCACTTTCAAACGACTATTAAGCTATTTAATGAAACAAAATAATTATACGTTCCACATTCAAGAAAAGATTTATTTTTTATTTTCTAAATTGTATTGATTACTAGCTGACCCGGCAGACTTCGTAGTGCCTCAATCGATAAATAAAATACCTAAACTTTTGTATAAAAAAAAAAAAAATTGTTATTTTTTATTTAATTCCGAGCATTTTTATATTTATCTAACCTTTTAAACCTTCTCTGGACTTCCACTAATTATCTTAGACCAAAATTAGCCAAATCGGTTCAGCCGTTCTCGAGTTTTAGCGAGACTAACGAACAGCAATTCATTTTTATATAATATAGAGATTGGTAAAGATTAAAACTGCCTTTGATAGGAAAACAAACTCAGAACCTATGTTACATTATTACACTTATCACTTGATCGTCAAGGCGATCGAACAAAATTGTTAATATTATTTCAACACCTTTAAAATTAACCATATTCTATGCATTTAAAAGAGAAAAAAATTACAAATGTTAGTCCAAGATTAAATACATCATCTCGGTAGGCAGCGGCTTGGCTCTGCCCCTGGCATTGCTGAAGTCTATGGGCGACGGTAGCTACTCAGCATCAGGTGGGCCGTATGCTCGTCTGCCTACAAGGGCAATAAAAAAATGCTTTTTGTCTAGGCGGACATTTAAGATGTAGAAATAAGATTTAAAAAAAAAACATGGCTGTGTGGACATTATTCAATTTGCATGTACAAACAAGATGATCAAACCAAAAAAAAATCACATCATGGTAACCATAAAAAGTAGATCAAACTTTGTGGAGATTAGTGTTTCTAAACGTACAAACAAACAATTTTTTTTACGAGACAGATCGAATTGATTGAGCGGTAAGTGAAAAATCATCTAAATTTTTTTGGATTTCTTGATCGTGGAAGAGGAGAAAAATCGAATTGCGTTGTTCTAAAATCAGTTATTGGTTCTAAAACTGTCACGTTAGAGATTCATACGAGAATGTTGGATGTTTGTGATGTGAATAAGTTATGCAAGCCTCACTAAGCTCTAAGCACTAAGTCTCGTAGCTTGATATGTCAAAATTATGATAATCAAAAATCAATAAAACAAAAACTGTTTTTTCATAGTATTCTGAGCGGTGCTGGGTGTTTGTTTAATGCTAGTATCTGTCGCGAGGTTGACATATATTGTGTCATCTTGAAGGCTGCGAGAATACAGTTGAGGCTTCCGTCTCGTCAGTGAACACGTCTAGAGCTCTGCACTTCTGCATCAAAAAGCTTAAATCTAAATTAAATTATAAAAATGTATTTTTTTTAATAAGCTTTTATTAGCTTCGTACGTATGTATATGTTAGTATGTAACGGAATCTTTGAACATGATTTTGAACCCCTTCAAAACGTCGGATTAACTCGAAATTTGGTATACTTATTAAGGACCGATGACATTTCAATAATAATAATATATTTATTTAAAAAAATTGAGTTAACTAAAAAATTTAACTAAAAAATAAATAATAGTTTTAAAAAAACTTAAAAAATACGCTTTTATAGAAAATCCAACTAAAAAATACAAAATAAATTTTAATAAATTTGAATTAAAAATAGTGTAAGAAAAAATGATTTTATTGTAAAAAAAAGCATTGGGTTCTTTTCAGGATATTATCAAAATAACCCTTCTATTCATATCTATCTGTTCATAAAATATTTGTAACTACTGATATTAAGTTTTTTTAAACTATTATTTATTTTGCTTATAGTCGACGAGCTCATAGACCGCCTGGTAGTATTAAGTGGTTACCGAAGCCAATAATAGACGTTAACAAAGTACATTTCGCCACGAGTCATGAGTTTTAAGTCTCAGTTTTATAGTAAGACGGCTACTCCACCCTTCAAACAGACCCAGATTACTGCTTCACGGCAGAAATATGCAAAGAGATGGTACCTACTGATGCGGACTCACAAGAGGCTCTACCACCACTATATTAGGTATTTTGATCAGAAACTATAAGTATACATTAAATAACAACGGTAGATTCATCAGAGCCGCCTAATTACTCAACGTAGACAGAGACAAACATTGTATTGTTAAAACGATACGAACGATCGATACAACGAAACACGCGATATTTTGTACTGCTTCTTGTAATACGAAAGAAATTTTATTCGTTTACGTAAGAATTTTGCTTAGAACGTAATTAATTTTCGGAATAATGGGCATATTCCGAAAATTTAGATTTTTCAGTAGTAAAAAAAAATCTACACGGATTTGTTGATACGAACATAATAATTTTTTAAGCTATGGCATAGCGTTTATCCCGGGCCTTGAGTGTGGCGACCGAATCATGAAATTCAGTAACGAAAAAAACCTGACACCCCTCACTCCGCCTACCATGTAGCTCGCGTTCAACACATTCACACGATGCGCTTGTGTAGTGTTTGTGAATAAGCGTGTGGCGTGACGTCACACTGCATGCGCATCATGAAAAGCCCATCTCTCTCTCGCGCGGTCTAGCTTATGAGTGTGAAGGGGACAGTTAATGTTTTGCTTTTATTAATGTTTAATATAGCGTGGTCTTGTTTTATTATTGTTTTCATATTAAATTATCATTGTCTAATTATAATTGCATAAGTTGATAAAAAATGCTATGCATTAGCTTTACCGCGGCAGTTCCCGAGTGCCACACGTTTTTTTTTTACAAAGTCCGAGTGAATGGTGGTTTTATTGAAGCTATGATTGTCTTACGGCTTCCGATATATGTAGTTTTAAGCCAGATGCCCTGTGGATTCACAAGTTCATCTGAGACAATAATATTCTCGGAACCGCTGCGTTTATTAAAATTCGTGCAATATGTGAGATAATTTTTTCGAATATGCCATCCACAGCGCTGAAAAGACTACCATTTTTTGGGGTTTCTGTAGTGTAACGACATATATTTCCTGTAACGTGACTCGATAAGAGTTCTTAGGTACAGGCATCAATTTGGTAAGCTCATGGCATTATTTATGTCTTTACAAGTACTATGTGGTAATAAAATTAACTCTTCCACATCATTAAAAAAAATTACAGCTTAAAAAAACATTCACTTCTAAAAAAGTTAATAAAATACTTAATCAATTTATAAAAAAGTTCAATTGCACTATTATGCAGTGACAGTCACAGTTACCTTTTTTAAAAAGACCTCATTGACCCACCCCGTAACATTACCCATAACACAGGGAATCCTAATTTGGGGCCGGATGATTTTTTTCGAGTTATTTATTTATTTATTATTATTATAGTTGAGTTGAGATACAGTTGCGTCGATGATCCCGCATTCGACAGTACAAACTCCCAGCTATACCAGAGTAAAAACGTCATTTATTTATTTATTATTATTATTGTAGTTGAGTTGAGATACAGTTGCGTCGATGATCCCGCATTCGACAGTACAAACGCCCAGCTATACCAGAGTAAAAACGTCATTTATTTATGTATTATTATTATTATAGTTGAGTTGAGATACAGTTGCGTCGATGATCCCGCGTTCGACAGTACAAACGCCTAGCTATGCCAGAGTAAAAACGTCATTTATTTATTTATTATTATTATTATAGTTGAGTTGAGATACAGTTGCGTCGATGATCCCGCGTTCGACAGTACAAACGCCCAGCTATGCCAGAATAAAAACGTCATTTCCAAAGAATACACTCATATAAAATGTACAACAATATAAGAAAACACTTCTCATGGAAATTGAAGAATTTTTTTTACGACTTTATACACGTTTTTATGTCAAACAGGGAAAATGCGAATTACGAAATTGGCTTCGTACAGAAATTAGATACGTCTTTGTTTAAGAATTTTTGTTAAAGGACTTTTTTAAGGGAAGGTGTCTCTTGAAACGTGAATCGCCTTATCACCACAATTTTGTGTCTGAGTTGACAGTTTCGATTGTCCGCTTGGCATATTCATGGAACAGCTACACGACTCTTATTATATTATTATGTAAGTTTTATTATTGATGTACACAAAACTGGTAGTTTAATATATATGTATATAATTTTTTTCATACCCATTCTAGTAACCTCGAGGGGTTATTCTAGATTCACCGAACTAGTGGGTGAGCTCACGGGGCTTAAACCGGGAGTGTTGCTAACACTGGCCCTAGCAAGAGCAGTGCTTCGCAGAATCTACCACCGGATCGGAAACGCGGAGGGCGAGAAACTCAGTGGGCTGTGTCTATGGGTTAATTTACTCGTCGAGTCCTTCGTCGCAAGAGACGGGTTCAGCGAGGGCGGTAACCGGTGCTTGAGGTACCTTAAAGAATCTTTTCATATAGATCATCATGCTTGTCGTCTGAATATTGTTATTGTATTTACCGTTCTCAGTGTGAACTGGTTTTATCCACGACATAAAAAATTGTACAACACAATACAGAATAAAGTAACACCTATAATTAGTTTACAAGACTAACACAGTATTCGTGTTTTTAATTGCAAGAATAAAGTCTCGTGTCTCTGCAGCATTGAGCTGACAAGTAGATAAAATAGTGAAAATAAAAACAAGGTTGGCGGGCCTCCATGAGATGTGCTGAATTTTTCGAGTGACAAACTAACCAATATCCACTTACGTTCTACATCAGAAATCGGGAGGGACTAATAGTGCACTTGAAACAGAAATAAACAGAGTTTCAGTCAATCCTTGATCGTGGTC
This sequence comes from Bombyx mori, assembly GCF_030269925.1. Taxonomy (NCBI): domain Eukaryota; kingdom Metazoa; phylum Arthropoda; class Insecta; order Lepidoptera; family Bombycidae; genus Bombyx; species Bombyx mori. The sequence goes on from NC_085117.1 coordinate 16,108,400, forward strand.
TGTCGGGCATTACAATTTCGAACGCAGGCGATTTCACACTAACACTAGTGTAGTTAGTGTATCGTTTTGCTTCAAACTAAACACACACTTATTAGGGATAATTGATTTACGCTTCTGTACTTATAATGTGTATGTTTTTGTACGAACGTGAGTGGGACAAGAACGCAATACCGCTATTGCGATACTGATAAACGAAAGATCGGCTAACAATGATATTGTCGTCAAAGTAAAAAGATGTGCGGTGTCGTGGGACACCGGATAGAAACGAAGTTCCTTATTATATAAATATTAATTTTAAGTTCTATTCGAGATATAAAGAAAATTATTATTCGGGTATACATTTTTTTAATATGTTTTTTATATTGATAAAAAAAACTACTTTACAAAGCTATCAACTTTATTTTATTCACAATGATTTAGAAAAAATATACAATGATAATATACAAAGAAACAGCTATTTATATGAATAATAATAATAACCGTCATCACGTAGACTATACGTTAGACACTGTATAGCCATTATACTAAGACTTTACATAAATAATAAAAATCTTACGTTACGGACGTTTTTTTTTCCGGTTAGGGTACCCCTCCGCATCGTCCCATAAGGAACTTCGTTCCAAAAATAGACGAATCTATCAAAAGATACTACACACTACTACGTACAGATACGCTGAAACGCCATTATTATTGTAAAAGGTAAAAAACAACTAAATTCACAATTGCATGTCGTGTGATGTAACCAATGTTTTTATTTGATGTGAAATTAAAACAATATGCTAATAACTGTAGGCGGTTTCCTTCAATTTCATTCAATCGTTGTAAGAAAATGGTAGTAATTTTCCGTTGTTTTGGTCGCGTGTCAAAGGTACGAGAGACCTTCGAAAAAACCTTAATCAGACGCCTCGTCGACTATGCTTTGGCCGACCAGTTTACAGGGATGTGAATTTACCAAATAGTCAATATCGAGCTCCAAAAATATAGATAGATTTCCTACAATTTCAGCAACAGAGAGGCTATTTCAGCTTCACCCTAACGTGTAGGTGAGCTCATGGGGCTCAAAAACCGGGGTGTTGCTAACACTGGCCCTAGCAAGAGCAGTGCTTCGCAGAATCTACCACCGGATCGGAAACGCAACCCGCTGAGAAGAACCGGCGAAAATTCAGTGGGCTGTGTCTGTGGGGTTACAACAATGAGTCGCAGGTCGAAACTAATATTAGGTCATTGTACTTGCATTGGTATGTAAATGATTGACCAATTTATAAAAAGATTAGATAGACTGGTCCACACTATACAATAAACTAAAGTTTTTACATACATTTTTTTGCTCTGTTTGGCTGTCCATTGTCTATGATACATGCACAAGTGCTTGCTGAAGGTCATTGATGGAAGCAAGCAAGAGGTACAAACCTCCGTCCCTAAAAAGGTATCATTATTTCAAACGCTCATAGTTCTTTACCGCTTATATTTAGACTTTGAGCACACGTCTCAAGTTAGTGGCTGCATTCAACGCTGTAATGCCATTGGTCACGGATAATCAATAGATACACCAGGTTAAAAGTTTTTTTTGTTTTTTATATAACGTTGCCAAACAATTATGTACCTAATTAGAAATACAATAAGTTTTCGTTTACAACTGCACTCGACCCCGGAGCCGTTAGATCTAAGAATTATTGTAAAAATCGTAGTTACAGCACAGTTTGAGTTGCGTGTCGCGTACCGTTACAACGCCCCCGTGACCTCATCCCCATAACTGAAGCCGTAATTTTTACGATAAAATTACAGGAATCTCACCATAGTCTGTGCGTACACTCGATAAATATTTCCGTTTGATCGTTGATAGCGTGACTCGCATGTTCTGCAATGAATTCGAGTATTGTTTTGAAATTTTCAATTCCTTGATTTTAATTCGTATTGCTTTACAGATTGAATTTACGTTAATGTTCTATGATTAACAAAGCATTTATAAAAAAAAACCATATGCTTTGTGAACGTAAATAGTTTTTATGGCGGCTAACTAAACAGTGATTACGGCTTTCAATATAAGTCTGTGCGTTAAGAAACACAATCGACGGGGTTATTAAAATATATGGACTATTGTCGAGTTTCTAATGATTGGCTTATACGAATGACTGACTCCGTGGTGAAGTAATTAGGGCCCCTGACTGTTGAACCGAGGGTTGTGGATTCGATTCCCACTTCAGGCGTTGGACATGTTTGTTTGCTCTTTGTCTGGATCTTTGTTATTTATATATATGGATGTATGAGTAAATTTAAATAAATATAAGCATGTATGTATATCTCTGGTTTCCATAACTCAGGGTATTCTGATTTGGGGGTGGATGACAATCTGTATTTTGTTCCCGATTATTTATTTATTTATGACTTTGAGTGTTGGGCTGAAGTAATGTATCATCGTATACATATAACACATTTTATTTGTTACACAAATTGAAAGCACCAATGAAATATTAAGGGCTCCAAGAAGTCGTGGGTACGAGAAAACAAATAAAATTTGTGATTGGATTTTAGGGTAATCTTCGTGTATGGATCAGTAAAGTCTTGTTTTTGTGGTGGTAATAGGAAATCTATTGAAACTTCTGTTTCACTTGGCTTAAGTTGTCGAACGTGCAATCTATTCTAATCGAAAATTAATTAGAACTTAAGTTACTGTTTCACGTCGCTTGGCTCGTCTAACATGCAATCTATCGTGACATCGTGTCAGATGCTCAGTACTGCAGCCATAATCCAGGGATATTTGCCTCCGAACCCGGGATTGTCCTAACCAAACAAAGAGGACAGTCGATACACCGCAGATCCCTAAAATTTTATCTAAAAATTGAATAACGCCTCAGAACTTTTGCTTGTCTTTCATGCCTTAATCACAAACTCAAATCAAATAGCGGAATGAATTTTAAATAGACTTTTAAAATTGAAATCGTTTGATAAATAACATTAGTACGAGCGATTTGAAGCCGATATGGAAATTGAATGCTTATTTTCATTGTCATTATATATTAGATAGGCAGACAACGGCGAATCATCTGATGGTGAGTGGTTACCGTCACTCGTGGACTTTAGTAATGCCAGAGACCCAGCCAAATCGCTGTCCACGACTGAGTACTCTCTCTCTTTCTCTCTCTCTCTCTCTTTCTCTTTCTATTTCTCTTTCTCTTTCTCTTTCTCTTTCTCTTTCTCTCTCTCTCTCTTTCTCTCTCTCTCTTTCTCTCTCATTCTAAGTTAGACACAGATAATATTGATGTACTCTTCTCCGGTGGCGGACGGTGAAATGGCAAAAGTGACATGAAAGATTTTCGATTTTTTTTTGCGATATTTCTAAAAGTTGTTCCTGTAATTTATAATAGATTTATCGATTGGTGCTGCCTGTGTTTGATGCCACATGATAAATGGTTTATAAATTTCTACATAAAACGCAAAATGTTTTATAGTAAGAGCGATGAAATGAAATATCCCGAATAATTAATTAATGTTATAGGATGGAACAGCGCACGAGTAACGACAGAATAATTGTACACGTTGCGTTTAAGTGTTTTGTAATTAATTTTACGTAGTAGGAAACTTTTAGGAAAAACAAAGGAAAATCATCTTTAAGGTATTCTTACTTCCAAGAGCACAAGTCTACAATTTTTTTTTTTTGGAGTTTACTCCTTTAGAATCGATTTACATATATAGGCCCGGGGTATGAAAATTATGGGGACCAAAATCGTACTAGCATGTCACACGAAATGCGTTATGCGCCTGATTGCGCATGTCACACGAAATGCGTTATCGCAGGTGACGCCGGGCTGCTGCGCCGGCAGTCCGCCGCTAGATGAGTGGACGAGCTCACAGCCCACCTGGTGTTAAGTGGTTACTGGAGCCCATAGACATCTACAACGTAAATGCGCCACCCATCTTGAGATATAAGTTCTAAAGGTCTCAATTATAGTTACAACGGCTGCCCCGCCCTTCAAACCGAAACGCATTACTGCTTCACGGCAGAAATAGGCAGGGTGGTGGTACCTACCCGTGCGGACTCACAAGAGGTCCTACCACCAGTAGTACAAATAATATAATACAATATGATTGCAATTATAATTCATGAACGCGAGTGCAATCACTGTGGACATGGCAGAATATTTAAAAGTTATAAAATAAAATGTCAGTATCACCAACAAGTCAATCAGGAACGAAACGAATTATTCCGATTCAATTTTCCCATTTTTTTTTCGCAATGATAATTTACTTCATTCAGCGTCCACCCTTCGATAAATCACCGGACCCCCGAGCCGATCCAGAAACAATGACATTATCATTTCTCATTTAAAAAATGGATTCCAAGTGGGACTCGGAGAGAAATTACTCAATTCGCCAAGATCTTTTTCAGTTCATTAATCCCCCAGATTGCGTCGTAACCGTCCAAAATTCAGGACCTTCGATAAATAAGGACCGGACTCGGTCCGAAAACTTTGCGTGGACTTAAAGCGATCTTGTGGCCTTTTCGCGCATTTTAGTGGTCCCTGTCTTTGTAAGTTGCCGTGATCTTAAGACGGGACGTACTTTGTTTGTGCAGTTTGTTTGGTGCCGGTTTATTTTTTCAAAGATTTGTTGGGTGTATATTTGTAAAGTATTTGTTGTCGGAAGGCTCTTTTTGTAGAGTACTGGTTTTTCTGTTTATTTCCTTGGTCGTTTTACTGGTGGTAGGACCTCTTGTGAGCCCGCGCGGGTAGGTACCACCAACCTGCCTATTTCTACCGTGAAGCAGCAATGCGTTTCGGTTTGAAGAGTGACACAGACATTCTACTGTAATTACTGAGACTTAGAACTAATGAGGTCTATGGGCTCTGATGACCGCTTTACTCCAAGTGGGCCGCTTGATCACCCCTTTTTGCAATAAGAAAAAGTATTTTAACCGATTTACCTATACAAGTACAACCCTGACCGAGGCTGTCCCGAATTTATGATTACGTTAATTTTTAGGCCAAGTTTAATTTCACGTTCGATCGCTCGCCCTATGATCCTTCGGGGATACTTGCGAGAAATATGTCATTGTGTAATTTAAATTACTTGTTCATAAATCTGTTTTCCCTTCAATGGACACAACTGAAGGGAAACTGATTCGAATTAAGCTATAATAAGATAACTTGTGGAGGTTTTACGTATTTTCTTTTTTTTATTGCTAGATGGGTAGACGTGCTCATGGTCGACCTGGTGTTAAGTGGTCATCGGAGCTCATAGCCGACAACAATGTAAATGCTGCCGTCCACTTTAAGACATGGGTTCTAAGACTTAGTTTTACAGTACAACAACGGCTGCCCTACCCTTCAAACCGAAACACATTACTGCTTCATGGGAAAAAGAGGAAGCGTTGTGGTACATACCCTTGCGGCTAGTCGTAGTTATATAATAAGAATAATTAAACCAATAAATTTTCTTCTGCTCTTTTGTAGATATAATGATCATTTCTGCTCCAAAGCAAATGCGACAAAAAAATTTTTGGAGTTGTTTTTTGTGAGTGACTTTTATTAATTTCTGTTTTGTTATTAACTGTCGCCTCAAAGCTGTATTTGACGGCCGGGAGCCAGTTTTAATTGACGGAGCCATACATATGTATTATACTGTAATTAATAAAATAATTGGGTAATAAACACATCTAAAAGAAAATGTATTTATTTATGTCAATGAGCAGCCACGATTAGCAGACCAAGATATAAGACACGTAAATTAACGAATTCATTGAGATAAATCATTATAACTCTGTTAAATTAAACATTAATTAAACACAATAAATAATATCACGTCTAAGTTTTATATATTTTTTAAGTGTAATTTTTTTATTTAAATTATTATACAACAGTCTTAGAATTGGAATTGTTGTTTTCCCAGTAACGGTATCTAAAAAAATCGATCATCTAGGTCTTTGGGATAGATGAAATGTCCACATACATAATTAATTTTGTATGGAACCGGAATTTTGAAACCGCGAACCTTTCCGCATGTCTCTGGGTTTTGTTTTTAAATTTGAAGCCATCAGCCGTTTGGGACGTGGATAAATTGAAAACAGAACATAGAGATGCTCTGAAACTGTACAGTTTCTGTTGAGTTATTCCGGATATCCTGGAAGTTGGAATCTAGTAAAAATATTGACCTGACTTTTGACGAAGTACTTTTCTAGAATGTCAACGGTGATCAACGTGCAAAGAAGAAAAAAGAAATTGGATTTCTTAGAAAAACTCTATGGATTCATTTCGCGTACCTCATCTCCGCATTAGTGAATGGAAATAGCATTCTAAAGGTGAGACTGTATAGCATTAGGTAGCCTTCTCAAACGCCCCATTTTCAACAACTGACTGAGTTTTAGAATTAGCTTCTTTAGAGTTTCTTCAGTAAACTTTCAAATAAAATCTTCAAAGAAGAATTATTTGACAGATTATTTTTAGTTTAGTCAACATATTTATCTGCATTTTCGATGCCCCCATTCAAAGAAGCCACGTCATTTCGGATCCTCCCGACCCACTAACGGTGCTTTTAGGTATCCCAAGCACCGGTCATCGTTCTCGTCAAACCTGTCGCTCGCGACAAAAGGTTCGGCGAGTAAATTAACCCACAGACACAGCCCATTGAGTTTCTCGCCGGATCTTCTCAGTGGGTTGCGTTTCCGATCCGGTGGTAGGTTCTACGAAGTACGGCTCTTGCTAGGCTTCGTGTTAGCAACATCGTCAGGTTTGAGCCGAGTGAGCTCACCTAGTTAAGGCTACGCTGATATAGTCTCTCTAGACCATCAGCTTAGGTAACAATAAAAACAAAGAGGACCTTCAAAATCCAAATAATTTTGACTTTGCCACTTGTTTAATGCCACTTAATGACATATATTGTGTGGTGGGTGGGCTGTGAGCTCGTCCAACCATCAAAGCAATAAAAATAAAAAAAAAACCAACTTGACAAGTTTCAACTGAATTAGACATGTGAATCACGGAAACACGTATAAACGTAAAAACAAATGAACTTTGAAGTTAATACCAACCGTATATACTTCGAGTGTAAAATGAAATGAAATGAAAATATCAAGAGGATTTCGTTGGTACATTCAAAAGAATTGCTTACATTTTCAATTTTATTCGTAATGAAACCAGTGTGTCTGCAATAATTTAATATTTAGGATTAAACACGTAACTAAACTTGGATATTGTTATTTATCGCGCTAGAAGAGAACCGACTTGTGAATTAAATTAGAAAAAAATATATACGGAAACATTCTTAAATGTATGGTTTTCAAAATATTGACACATGCTTGCTGCATTAAACCGGTGACATTGTCACTATAATACGTCTTTCGTTGACTGTAGCACTATAAAATGTTCTAGTTCATCTAATTCTACTTATTTTCAAAGAGGACGAGGCGAAAAGGAAAATATACGCCTTGAATAAAAGCGGTCAGTCAATGAACCAACATGTGTCTGTCGTGATTTGTTGAAGGTGGGATTCGAAATGATTTTTTTAACTATTCAGATGCGTCTCTTTAAAAAGCAGGGTCGAATTTAGGGTAGAAATTAGCTTCGAATAGGGTTGCTGTATGTGCGATATAAATATATACTGCGGTAGAGTATACATACAATACTTATACTATGCACACTGAAACTGTACAACAATATATTAGCTAAACAGTATATAGCTGAATTAACGAAACAGGAAACCGACTTCAAGAACATAAAATGGGAATATCATCAATGCAGTAGAAGTGAATTAAAATACAAATAAAAACTACTAGTCAGATCTTGATAGAATTTAAATGGAACGTGGGACATGAGAAGCTCTAGCTTTCAGATAAGAAAAAAATAATCACCAAAGTCTAGAAAACCGTTCTGAGGAAACAAACATAAGTCTTTAAAAAAAAGCTGTAGAATTGGGAACCTCCTTCTTGTTTTGAAGTCACTTGAAACTGTTCATTTCATGAAAATGTGCATGCAGTATTCACAAAAGGGCATATTAGTCATTAAGACCACTGAAAGCGTTTGCTGCACTTAATCTTCAGGCGAAGGCGTTATACAAACAGCGCGTTAACTGAGGTTGTTTACACAATTATGAGGTTAGCCTTTCTAGATTCCACAACGGGCCACCCGAGGCATTTTACTGAGTTAATTCCGCTCAAACAATTTACATTTCCTGTACGTATACAACACATTCTTGTCACATCGGTTCGTTTACCGTGCTCGAATAAACATTAAATGAATGTTTATTTAGGTTTATTAAGACGTATTGTGGTGTATTAGATGTTATTGTTTATTTTTTGCTGCATACCTAAGGGGTGGTAGCCATTAGCATTTACTTTTACAGACTCGTAGTTGAGCTCACGGGCTCAATTTAAAAGAGTTTGTTATACTGGCCCTAACAAGAGTAGTACTTCGCTGAATCTACCACCGGATCGGAATCGGATATATTATAATTATTACAATAATGTTACGAGCCCAAAACACGTCATTACGGATCCTCCCGATTCATTAACGGTGCTTTTAGGCACCACAAGCACCGGTCACCGTTCTCGTCAAACCCGTCGCTTGCGACGAAGGGCTCGACGAGCGAATTAACCCACAGACACGGCCCACTGAGTTTCTCGCCGGATCTTCTCAGTGGGTCGCGTTTTCGATCCGGTGGTAGATTCTGCGAAGTACTGCTCTTGCTAGGGCCAGTGTTAGCAACACTCCGGCTTGAGCCCCGTGAGTTCACCTACACGTTAGGGTGAAGCTGAAATAGTATCTCAAGATCAAGCACAGGTAGAAAATAATTTGTTACGAATAAGTTTTTGTTAGTCTCCTCTCTACGTGACAGACGCATTAGAGGGGCAGGTTATGAGGGCTACTGCTGTTCCGGGGGAAATGCAACGTGTTTCATTGTTTTGTACAAAACCATAGGGGAAACCTAGTTAAGAAATTATAGATAGTAGTCTTATAGAGTATAGTAGTAGAGCATAGAGTATAGTAGTAGAGTAGAGTATAGAGATATAGTAGTAATTATAGATATTATCTAAGAGTCATGATCATCAGTCGAAAGATATTCACTTCTGGACACAGGTCTTCCCCAAGCTTTACCACAATCGCAATAAAATCATAAAACTTTTATTAGCATTTTTACGTAATATACGACAAGAACGTGCGAAAAAGGTCGTGGTCAGGTTTCACGGACATGTCAGAGCTAAAATTAAACAAAGGCTGCTTGCTGTTCCACAATCCACTGTAGTTTTGTAATCGACGTCTCTAGAAATATTATATTACGAAACTTTAAATTTATGATATTACTATTGTAATACTTGAACTTTGGTTGACTTATTTAGTAGCGTCGAAATGGAGGTTCGAAACTACTCTGTTTGAGATGTTGGGTAATGGCTCACTAACAATCCAGCCATGCCAAAAAACTTCTTCAAGGTTTGCCACGAAGCGTCTTACACTGACCACGGTCTGTCGATCTACTTTGTGTGAGGCCTACCCACACTGCGACAAGGATACAAAAGTACAAACATGTTGATAAATTATAATAATAAGGTGACCCTTTGAAAACAGCTCGGTTATTTTAAAGCTCTATGAGACTTAATAACCCCGTCATACATTTCAATTTTATTACCAGGAGACTGTAACCTAAATGTGTGTGGAAATTAAATATATATTACACCTATCTATATATATAAAAATGAAACCCGTTTTCCGTTGTCACGACATAACATGAAAACGGCTTGACCGATTTGGCTAATTTTGGTTTTGAATTATTTGTGGAAGTCCAGAGAAGGTTTAAAAGGTAAATAAATATGAAAATAATCGGAATTAAATAAAAATAACAATTTTGTTTTTCCTTTGATGTGTCCCCCGTCGGATGAATTCCTTTAGTTTGTCTTTTATTTATCGATTGAGGCACTACGAAGTCTGCCGGGTCAGCTAGTATATTATAATTTATTTACTAACAAATTCGCTAACAAAGTTAATTTTAATTTTAACGATATATTTTGGTTGTGCTATAATTTAAAAAAAAACCATGAATAAACTCTACTACTATTAACACTGTTAATGCATTACTGGCTATCGCCCGGGAGCGCTCGCGAACAATTACCGTTACGTGAATATGACACGGAGTAAAACTTAAAACATGGACATGATATCTCTTAATGGACTCCGAAGTAGTGCAAGCAAGAATAAAAGACTTAAAATAGAAGCATTAAATATTAGACGCAAAACGATACGTCCGGAGAGTATAAATCTAGAGCATATCGCGGCCACGCGGGACCGCACACCGATACAAAAATATATTTCACGGAATTCACACTAAATCGAACGAGAAGCGAGAGCGAGCAAATTGAAAACAGTCGACTTTGGCTCGTTATGGAGCCGACTCCGCCATTTATCTTCATTCGGCCTTTCAATAGAATTGCCGGCGACGTTTTCCGCAACTCAAACGGTGGAACTACTTATTATTTCGAACAGTTCAAGCTTAACGATTTGGGGCCCGGGCGCACCTGTCCTGCATCCATCGATGCAGCGAACGCGAACAAAGGCAGACCTGTACCATTGTGGCAAACATATTCTATTGTGAGCCTCGTATCTGATATATATCGATAATTGAGTTTTTATATCTATACTTCTGTACTGAATATTATAAAGAGGAAAGATTTGTTTGTTTGTATTGAATCGGCTCCGAAACTACTGAACCGATTTGAATTTCCGATTCTTTCACTGTTTACCGATTTGAATTACCGATTCTTTCACTGTTTGGAAGCTACAGTATTCCTGAGTGACATAGGTTATAATCTTTTTTGAAAAAAGTTAGGGATCCGTACTAATACTCCAATAATGTAACCCAAGATGTCAAAATATTACCTAAAATACTCTTTACATCGCGTGCCCTGCGAAAACTTTTGATGGTAGAATAAAATAATGTACTATGACTTTGTACAACACATTATTATTTACAAAAAGTGTCACGACAGCATTTGTCTAACTATTATTATGCCGCAATAGTGTTCTCTTATGTAAAAAAATAAAACAACGTCAAATTTCATTGAAATGTTTGTTAAAGACCCGAGCGGAGCCGGAGCGGGCCGCTAGTGATATATATTATTATAATAGCTTGGGAAAAAAGTTTCTTCGCATTTTTTAAGAAAATTCACAACATTTTTTAATATAGTTTATTTACATTTAACTAAAGTATGTAGGTACCATTTTGTTCGATAACTTTTTACCATCTTGTAGGTAGGGACATGATCCCATTGCTATAAAAATTTTGGGGGTTCTGATCAAAATACCGCGTCAATTGGTTTTAACAGTCTTCTTGTGATGGTAACCTGACACTGCCTAAAGAATTCTGAAGAGACTGAAACAGGTGTAAATCTGAAGATGCAAGGTCAGGACTATACGGCAGATGCATTAACACCTCCCAGCTAAGCTCTCTTAATTTTTGCTGAGTGGCTAATGATGTGTGAGGCCTAGAGTTATCATGATGAAAAACCACACCCCTTCTGTTGATTAATTCCGGCCGCTTTCTCTCAACTTCTTGCCGAGCGGTAGGCAGCGGCTTGGCTCTGCCCCTGGCATTGCTGAAGTCCATGGGCGACGGTAACCACTCACCATCAGGTGGGCCGTATGCTCGTTTGCCTACAAAGGCAATAAAAAAAAAGATCTCATCAGTTGTTCGCAGTAGAGTTCAGAATCGACGGTCCTGCCTGATGGTAACAGCTCATAATGAATGCCCTTCCAATAACCACCACACACACAGCATCACCTTGTTTCCCGGGTTTCGCCACAGGCATTTTCGCGATTTCTTCAAGACACAAGAAATAAAAGTATAAAACTCACCGAACATTGATTTACGAAAAATACTGTTCTATCACATCGGAAGTAAAAGTAATGTCACTTTCCTCAAATTTTCTCGGCGCGTGCGTATTTATTCATCTTTTCTAACAAGTAACCTAGCAAGTATTTACGAATAATATAATATTAATGAAAACTTTTTATTCTGCCATATAACCAAACAGGTTATGCATAAAATTACAGCTTCCAATACAAGAAAAAAAAACTGAATAGAAACTTGATTAGTACAAAAAATTCAAATAAAACATACCTATTGCACTGAGTTCGGATGAGTGATGATGAGTGAAATCGAAGAGTTAACTGGAAAATTTAGTGTCTGAAAAAACTGAACCCATATATGAACTACATTAGAAGGTGATTTTAACAAAAATAAAACTCAAGCTTTTACGGGTTTTACTTAGCTAATAGATGTAAAAAAAAAATCTAATTTTGATACTCATATTTTTTTTATTCATTTAGTCATTTAGTTTAGGATCCCTTATGGTTCTAATTTCATTCTTAATAAATTAAGACGGGGACTTCACTTTTCTTGGCGCATGCGTATCCTACTTATTATTTCTAACACATCGTTTAGTAACTATTTATTTGTAGGTTTTTCTATTTTATCAATACAAAATCTTAAAAATTTTATTTAGGGGGAATTCAAAGTAGCATTGTCTAGGTAATATATGTTGTTAACGCCTTTGCCGTATCTGCGTCTGTCGCCTGTCGTCTATTAACCTATATTAAGCTAACTACTTTGTAATTTTAAAATAATGTCTGTCTTAAAATTTTACGAGAAAAAAATTCCCGCTTCTTTACCTACTTCATTTAATTTAACCAAATTTTTTGGTTCTTTACATAATTCATTTAATTTATCAAAAATACAAAACTAAACATCTCTAAACAAATTAATGTACAAATATAAAATAAAGTCTCGTAACAAAAACAACGGGATTTCAGTGTATCATCAGATACATAATATGTACTATTAAGTGCCTAAGAACTTAACGATAATAATAAGATTTTGAAAAAATCAGTTTTCAGTCGTGTCGGTAACATTTCCGCTGCTGGTTTCGAAAATGAAAACACAAAGCAACCATTCTTCCAATAAATAATAATAATAATTTTAAATAATACCTTTTAAAAGCAAATTAAATCAAGTTTTGTGGACTCAATTTTTCTGCTTATACTGTGTGATAATAGTGACAAACGATAAATGTGAAAATGAATTAATCAGGTAAAATGACTGAGATTTTAAGTTAATAATATATTCTAGAATATTCTACGATGGTAATAATTTAAACTTACAATTCTTGTCTAAGGGGTTGTCTTGCGAATGGCTGCATTAACGTTGTTGATGCCTATGGGCTCCGGTAACAACTGGGTTGGACGCGGGCTGTAAGCTGTCCTGTAAAAAAAATGGTGCGCGTGCTACTTGGTACACGTGAAAGAAGTGAAACTTCTTTTGCGGTGTGTAATATTGTGGTATTCTTCATTTTTCATCCTTAAATCAAAGTTCTCTTGCAATAGGGAATGTTGTGTATAGGAGACACGACCTAGCTTGCTTTGTCCTTTCCCTCTCTCCACGGTGTAGTGGTTCGGGAGACGTCTATTTTCTCTCGCTCTTCTTAAATTGTATCTTTTCGCTCTAGCCGTAACGAATCTGACGCGATTTAAATTTTACTCTCACCGCGCCTAAAGAAGTTTTACTTCAAAAATGTATTCAATTATAGTAACGCCGACTATCAGTTGACATTTCCCTAAGGATTGGTTGGCTATTAATATATTGCAATGCACAATGCCTGAACATGACGCAGAAGTTGTGAGTACTGTCCTGTAATACTATAGTTAATTAAAGTGAGACTTTTGTTTTCGTTTTAAAGGAGTTAACTAGCTGTAATGGAACAAATAACAAAATACATTACATATATTGTCCGGTTTGTTCTCAAGTTCTCGTAAACAATTTTGGTGTAGACCTAATGTAAAATATGCAAACTGATAAAATTGAAAAGTCTTAAGAAAAGAGAAGGTGGCCACAAAAACATGTACATATAATGATTGTGTGATTAATACTATTTATCTCTGATATAGAGATATCAGCTACTTCGGTCATATTGCCCGCCGACAGTCAGATAACTTGGACAAAGTGATTGTGACGGGCAAAGTAGAAGGAAAGAGACCCCGCGGCCGATTACCTAGCCGTTGGTGTGATCAAGTAACCGCTCTAACAGGGTTGCCAGTCGCAACCGCCATTCGAGCAGCTGAGGACCGGACGAGATGGAAACAGCTCACGAGACAGGCAACGGTCAAGTTTCAGGGACACGACCTTCAGCAATGAAGAAAGTGACGAAGAAGAAAGAAGAAAGATACAGATGATTTTTACTGTAACATAGAAATCATAGAAAGAAGAGAGCAGCGAAAGTAAACTAAATATAAAACAAGAAAAATCTTTGGATTTTGTACTAACTATTAAGTTCATCTTTTTTTATACTGTTGATACTGATCTGGATATTAAGGCGAAGCTTTAATGTTATTGTTTTGTTGACGGTCCTTGATGCGTTTTAAAATTTTCTATTTAATCGGAGATGATAAATTCGGTGAAAATGACGTTCAAAAATTCTGTTACGTGCAAACAAACACGCATACATACCAAGCTGATTAAGTCATGTTAATAAATACAGAAATCTATGCCATAAAAATAAAGAGAATAATCCGAACACCCAACCAGAGAGGTTATTGACACAAAAATTCATAATCATATTAAAGAATCTAAACATTATAACTAAAATCTAATGTCGACCGCATTTCGTCCAGACGTAGCCTCGTGGGAAATCTAAGGCTTTATTACACATATAATACAATTAATTTAGTTAAACTTCACACCGGTTCGCTGGGAAGTTACGTTTTCTATGTAAGTATGCTGTGAATCAACGGTGTTTTTGAAGTCTTTTAACGCTGTGTAACTACAAGAGATTTTAGCTGTTTCGTTGCGTATAATTTAAGTTTACCGGTGAATAACATGTAATGGAAGAGTAATCTATACTAATATTATAAAGCTGAAGTGTTTGTTTGTTTGAACGCGCTAATCTCAGGAACTACCGGTCAGATTTGAAAAATTATTTCAGTGTTAGATAGCCCATTTATTGAGGAAAGCTATATATAGGCTATATAACATCACAGTAAAACCAATACAAGTTGAGCACCAATAAAGAATGTTTCAAAATAGGGGGTTTAAATAGCTTCTGAACATTTTATAATTCAAAATTATCTTCACTTTCTACGTAAATGAAGTGGGACGTAAAATTTTGCGTTATGCCAAAGTAACTATTCCACGCGGACGGAGTCGCGGACAAAAGTTAGTGTTGAATATTTTGCATAGGGAAGTCGAAATACACTGGTGGTAGGACCTCTTGGGAGTCCGCACGGGTAGGTACCACCACCCCGCCTATTTCCGCCGTGAAGCAGTAATGCGTTTCGGTTCGAAGGGTGGGGTAGCCGTTGTAACTATACTGAGATCTTAGAACTTATATCTCGAGGTGGGTGGCGCATTTACGTTGTAGATGTCTATGGGCTCCAGTAACCACTTAACACCAGGTAGGCTGTGAGCTCGTCCATCCATCTAAGCAATAAAAAAATAAAAAAATCTACTGCCTGTGAGATTGAGTCTAAATTCAAATAATACAAACCGAAAGCTTTTACTCTCTAATATCAGTGTATTATAAGTATTCGCCGAATTGTTGAAATTTGACCCTAATTACTGGTACTTGAAAATTTTGATTAATTTTATGTAATTTTCTTTTTGTTTTCGTAATAGAGTTTATTATCGTAATGTTTAAATCTAGAAAGCTTCTAAGGCTAATTCTCGTTAATTTCTATTTTAATATAGAAATGATTAAAAATCTGAGCGGAAAAATATACTTACTTGTCTATTTATTTATAGATTTTCGCTTTGCTGCATAATTACAGAATCAAGAATCAACAACAGTAACAAGATCGCAGAGAAACACACAAAAAAAAAATAAAAAAATGTTTTCTCAAGTAATTTTTAAAAACTCATAAATAAAAAGTCCAAGTTGATTTAAATCATAAAATAACAAGTATCAAAATCAATTACTCCGGCCGAATGTTATTCAATAAATAAAATCCTCGAGCAACACATTCTGTGACGCCTATCATTCATGACTTGCGCTCTGGAGCGTACGGCTTTGTCCCCCATTGTTGGTCACGGATGATCGCGCGTGACTACCCTACAAATTCTCGGTGTTTATTCCTCGTTTGTCGGGGCCTAACGTGCCTCGGTCGAGGAGGCTTTGATTGACGGAGGCATTTAGTCCAGCTTTTCTTGAGATTTGAACCGGCATACAGTTTGGGCCTTAGAAGGGAACTAACTGTTGTTCAATTAATTGATTTAGGGTTTTTTAAATGTCATTAAGTAAGTGCTCTATGACGTTACAAGGTTTGGACAACCTTGCAATTGATATTTCGTCCTTAAGTCAAAAAGCTAATATTATTGACAATGTGTGGCTCATGTGGACTCCAAAGGAATTTCAACTCCAGATGGGACGTGTTTTGGTCGATTAATGTAGTTTTTTTCTTCGGAATGACTATTTTAATATCGCCATCTTTTTTTTTTTTTATTGCCCTTGTAGGCGGACGAGCATACGGCCCATCTGAAGGTGAGTGGTTACCGTCGCCCATGGACTTCTGCAATGCCAGGAGCAGAGCCAGACCGCTGCCTACCTTATTTGTGAACCTATTTAAGTTCCGTTGATTTTTCTGTAGACGAATCAGGAATACGTTTTCGTTGACGGATCCCAAAAGAAGCGGTTTTTAAAATATGATTTACAAAAAAAATTGCTCGCTGGATCCTACGATCAGATTATATTGTTTGCGGGTTTCATTGTTATTACTCATTAGTTATTATTTACGTATTACGCATCGCTCGATACGCTAATACCGGGCATCTTAAGATCTACTGAAGGCCACGAGACTTCAAATTATTCTAAACTAGCTGACCCGGCAGACTTCGTAGTGCCTCAATCGATAAATAAAAGACCTAAACAATTGTATAAAATAAACTTAAAAAAAACAAAAGGAATCCGTCCGACGCGGGACATTTTCATATTTTTTCACTTTTAAACCTTCCCTGGACTTCCACGAATAATTCAAGACCAAAATCAGCCAAATCTGTCCAGCCGTTCTCGAGTTTTAGCGAGACTAACGAACAGCAATTCATTTATATATATATATATATATATATAGATAGATAGATTACCGTCCCGACTACAAGACTTGAAATTTTAAAGAAAGAAAATGCTATTTGTTATGCTATGCTATTGAATGCTATTGATTGTTCATATTATACAATAAGTCATTCTTTGTAGATCCGGTCGAGCTTAGTCCGAGCTTTATCGCGTTGTTTCAACCTCTGAATAGAACTCTGTCAATGCACGTCGGATATTACGAAACTGAATTTTGATGTCAGGATTGAGCTGACACAAGATTCGAATGGGACCGTATTGAATTAACAATTTTCCAAATTGTTGGGGAAGTAATGTTCGAGGACATGTAGCGGTCATCATATTTCACTCAGAGGCTTCGTATTTCGAAGAGAAATTGCTTTTTTTAATTCATAAAAGTGCTTATGAAATTCCTCAACATTTTTTTTGTTTTTTTATTGCTTTGATGGGTGGACGAGCTCACAGCCCACCTGGTGCTAAGAGGTTGCTGGAGCCCATAGACATCTACAACGTAAATGCGCCACCCACCTTGAGATATAAGTTCTAAGGTCTCAAGTATAGTTACTCAAGTATAGTATAGGAAGTTTATGTCAATTGACAGAAAGCAATGAAAAAAAAAATTAACGTTATATTTATTATTATTACTAGCGGCCCGCTCCGGCTCCGCTCGGGTCTTTAACAAAAATTTCAACGATATTTGATGTTGTTTTATTTTTTTTAATAAAAGAACACTTATTGCGGCATAACTATAATAGTCAGACATATGCGGTCTACAAAGTCGTAGTCCATTATTTTATTCTACCGTCAATAGTTTTCGCAGGACACGCGATGTAAAGAATATTTTAGGTCATTTTTTACACCTTAGGTTACATTATAGGAGTTTTAGTAAGGATGCTTAATTTTTTCAAAAAAGATTATAGCCTATGTCACTCGGGAATAGTGTAGCTTCCAAACAGTGAAAGAATTTTTTAAATCGGTTCAGTAGTTTCGGAGTCTATTCAATACAAACAAACAAACAAATCTTTCCTCTTTATTATATTATATTAGTATAGATTACTATTCAACAATGATTTTTTTAGTTTGAACTTATAAATCACACACATGACATAAGCTTTGCCATCAAAATGTTATAAGTCTGTCCGTTTAGGGGCCTCCGAAAACTAGAGCTTTCTACAAATTTCACTAACCGACACGGAGTTAGAAGCCCGTTTAAGGACTATGAATGTACTAAATTATAGAGTGAATGCGTTAAAACGTAGCCTCTAGGCTTTCATTCCTACAGTGTGATTCTCAAAGAGGTAAATATGACGGACGAGTATAAAGTAGTTACCGAGTCCGCATTCAAAGTTTCTTTGACGGACAGAATACTTAATGAGAAAATACTCAAAAGAGGGGTTGCCGGATTAATCAGAATTTCGGTTTATGATACACGCTTTTGTGTGCTCCGAGGATATTTAACTTAATTTCGCGTTTGGATTTGGATTCAAATTTCGTCGAGTGTCCTAATAATTTAGTCTTAATTATAAAGGATTTAAAAATAATGTTGAATTAAGTTGAAATTATTGGCATATGTGTTGCTGTGTGTATAAACATAGCGGTGGAACATAATTTGAACGCACACTAGTAGGTACCACTTTTTTTTTTTTTGTTTTTTTTTAGTAGGTACCACTGCTTTGTTCATTTCTGCCGCGATTAAAGCGGCATTAAAGAGAGGGATAGCTTATATATTCAAAACTAGCTGACCCGGCAGACTTCGTAGTGCCTCAATCGATAAATAAAAGACCTAAACTTTTAAATAAAATAAACTTAAAACAAACAAAAGGAATCCGTCCGACGGGGGACACATCAAAGGAAAAACAAAAAATTGTTATTTTTATTTAATTCCGAGCATTTTCATATTTATCCACCAATTAAACCTTCTTTGGATTTCCATAAGTAATTCAAGACCAAAATCAGACAAATCGGTCCAGCCGTTCTCGAGTTTTAGCGAGACTAACGAACAGCAATTCATTTTTATATAGGTATATATTCAGTCCGATAGACTTTAAAGGCATATCTCTGCAATATCTCTGCAATGGGCTTTCTCATCTACAATCGCATACATGTGACGCATTCGCATAACAAAAGTTGCCATGGTAACCGTGGCTACAGGACTGGCAGCTTATGGACCAGAGTTGTTCATTATTTCAGAAAAAATAAAACTAAATTTAACACTGATAATACCACGGGCCACGTCCAATATATATCACCGAATATTTGTCGTTTGAAAATTTATACCCTAAAAATCTTTAATAAGGTTTAATTTAGAAAACTCAATTTATCAATAATATCATAGATCATTGCGCGAGCCGTTTTAGATTGTTTTATTATATCTTACGTGTGTTACGAGACGCAGTGAAAGTTTCTTCGAATCCAATGGCAGACTGAAGTGAATATTGCAAAACTTTCCGAGCAACACTTGCTATTGCGAGAACTTGCTCACGTGGAATCTTCGAGCCGAACTTTTTAATGGAGTTTCTTTCACTGGTGGTACAGCATATTGTAAGCCCACTCTGGTATCTACCACTGTATATTCCTGTCCTAAATCTATTGTACGTTCTGATTTTTTTAGTAAGGGACAGCAATTACGTAACAGTATTGAAGCTTCAATCTCATGTGTCTAAGTGGGTGGCTTCGTTATTCCAGTCTATGTCTTCCGGTAGCCACTTAATTTTAGATGTGCCCTGAACTCTATGCCAAAAATACTTGTTGCCACAATTTTTCAAATTTACTAACTGAAAACTATTCCAAATTTTTAGAACTTTATATTAAAATGAAAATAAAAGCGGCGATATTAAACGACCCGCACAAATCAAAACAAATGCTTTTAAAAATACGTACTACGTATTTATAAATATACAATTTTCGGTTTGTAACGTTCCCAGAATGAAGGCATAGCTACAGAACACGCCCGGACCGTTTATAAAAAAAAAAACAAACAGCGATCATTTCCCGTTATCTGCACTGCTGAGAGGCGTAAAGCGCAAATTCGCACTGTAAATTACGTTGAGTGTACACAGAGGGCGTGCTCGTACACAATTATTTTTGCATACGCCCAGCGTTACCAGGAATCGGCTGTGTAAAAGTCCTTCGAGAATTTTTACAGCTGAATCTGTGGAAAGGAAAACTTTTTACGTTTCATTTATCGTTTGTTTAATGGTAAGTGTTAGTCGCATTATTTAACTATTATTTAGTTTTATTGTAATGTAAGTAAAATTAGATAAAACATACATTCCTATTAAATTGTTTCTTCAAATCGTTTCACTCTTGACACAGTGGTCATTATCGTTACGTAGCCTTAGGGTAAGATCTGATACGTCTCCTGACCGCCCCATATCGCCTTGCCCACGGAAATTGTGCACTTATTTAAGGGGCTCTCGTTATAGTCCTGATGCGGCGAACGCATTGGAAATCTCTCGCGTGCAGGCCACCCTTCCTTGCTGTAACTTAAATGGCTATTTCACTAATAAATTTCATGCGAAACTCGATTTAGAAACTGCTGTAGGTTGTAACCTTGGACGGGCTCTTGTACCACAATTCTATTTCTTCCTTGGACTGCTTAGCCTTAGGATAGATAATACAATGGAATTGTTCATTTTACTGATTTAGTGTTTATATAAGCTAGTCTTATTAGAAAATGATAGACTACATGCGGATTGAAGTTTAGACCTCGCTTCAAGGTGGGGTTCTACGGTCTCTGAGGTTTGCTTTACCGCTTTGTTTTTTTTTTACCCAAGACCAAGGACCGATTCACTCTATTAGCGCCTAGCAACCCTTCTCAAACAATCAGCCGAGCACGCACATAAATTGGTTGGCCAGGCATTGTGTGCAGAGGCTAATTGATTTTGGCTTCGGTATGTCCCGCCTTGTCCGCGAAGTAAACGATAATACCTATTGGGCTTCTGTTGAATATTTAACGCGGAATTAGGCCGCGACCAAATATTAGGGCGCTTGGATTTCATCGGAATACAAAGGCGTTTGCATCGTCTGGTGTCAAATAGAAACGAAAATAATTCAAATTGGTAAGCGACTTCAAACATTTTACAGCACAGTTTGGTGTTTATCCATTTCAGAATTCCGTTTGTAGTCTATTGAAATCAAGAAATACAATTATATATAAGAAATGAAGAATGTATCCAAAGACATTTTGTAAATATTTCTGCAGAATGGCTGAACTATGTCCAAAAAAGTGGCTTCGTATACATATGTACCCAAAGCTAGGGAAAGGAGAAACCCCATTTTGGGCCTAAGCGTTACACGAATGGGATATGTATCAAAAAATTCGTCTATTTTGCTTGATTAACCTATTAAAATCTGAGCTTCATTGACAATGGCCAAGTGTAGAAAATAAGTTGAATTCAATTTTTTGTTTTAAACAATCTTTGTAAACATCTGCAACACTTATTTCAATATACGTAACTAGCTCCACAAACGTGCGGATTAGAATTAGAACATCCATAAAATAGGATCGATTTAGTGGAAATCAAGTGTAAAAAATAATTAATACTCTTTTGCTTTAGGATAAATGACTGTTTTTATAGGTATTTTAATCAATGTAAATAGACTTAACTAGAGTATAGCCATCGAATCGTGACACAACTACTTACAATGGCGGCAATTCAAAATATCTACAACTGACAACATTAAATATAGCATGAAAGGGTAGTTTTGCATTTTTATATTAATGTGACTATGCCATAGAAAAACACAAATGTATCAAATCGTGTTATGTTATCTTTAATGTTGCCAACTGAAGATATTTTGGATTTTGCCGTAAAGCAGTAATGCGTTTCAGTTTGAAGGGCGGGGCAGCCGTTGTAACTATACTGAGACCTTAGAACTTATATCTCAAGGTGGGTGGCGCATTTACGTCGTAGATGTCTATAAGCTCCAGTAACCACTTAACATCAGGTGGGCTGTGAGCTCGTCGATGGGTATCTAAGCAATAAAAAATAAAAATAAAAAAGGCATGAAATAAAATGAAATGAAATGTGATGAGATAATATGGGAGCACGTAATGATTTATATTTTATATAAAAAAGTTATCATATAAATATAGTTTTTCATATAAAAAAGTTTTCATTAAAATTAAAATAAGACTGACCTAAAGGTCTTAGTTACCAGGACATAAAATCCCTTAAAAAAATCATTTCGTGCGCAGCGCGTGTCGCATTACGTTGTTTTTAATTTTTGGCTTTCATTCGTTTTCGTAAACAACCTAACGCGCGATTTCTCGTAACAGGTTCCATTTTTATTTTAAAGCAACCTGTTGCTGCAACAGGTTTCGTAAAAAATTACTCATCTTTAGTAGGAAACAGCCTCAAAAATATCGTTTTTATTAAAATATCTCGAACAATAAACTTAACCTAAAATGTAAACATTGTCTGATTTTACCAAGTTGGCCATTGCTGGGAGACCTGAAAATTGGGCTCATGAAACCTTCTTAGGTATTGTAACTTATGCCCAAATTCTAGCACTGTAACGCCAGGCCCAAGTTTGTATGGATTTCGGGTTTGTCCTTTGAAGTTTAGTCTACATTAGGATAGTTGCGGATGGAAAGTTACTATCTTTCTCTACCTCTCTCTTTCAAACCTCAGAAAGCTGCAGTATACTATGATATTATACAAAACTTCATACACTTGTAAGTTTGACTTATAAAACGACCGCTACTGATTTCTTAGCTTCAAGTAGCGACATTAAAACGAAAGTAACAGAAACCTCAGACTCCATTTATTCATTTTAGTAATGGACTTTGTGAAGCTTGGCTATATATTTTTAGTTTAAAGCTCTCCCTGTTTTTAAATGGAGTTTGTTACGAAAAATATTGTTAATTTAAAATATTAAGTTTTGAGGTTTAATTATTGAAATGTTTCAATTAAAAACCACTTTTATAATATAGGACACAATTATTGGCGGTCTCGGGATCTGGTACAATGTACTGTAATAAATCTATAATAAGCATAACTACATATTATTATTACCACTGTAATGCGGAATGATTGCCATAATTCACTGAACTGTAATTACCAAGATTTTATACAAGTCTCGATGATTTTAAGATACAGTGTTAATTGATTATCACTAGAAAGTTTGCGCGATTTAAAATCATAGATCTTAGCGTTTTAAACGATAAGTTACCCATGAAAATTGACGTGGTCTTACAAGTAATTCAGAGGTAAGCCTAGAAAACAAATCATCAATCTCCGCTTCATTACCTAATTCCGTTTACGAGGAGAGCCGATGAGAAAACCCGCCGTTTGTTCGTAATTAGTGGCCGGTAACAAGCTGTAACACGTAAGTACGTTGAGGCGTCGTACAGGCTAACTACAAGTCGTCTGTGGGTTCTATTATCATTAAGGATTATCTTAACAATTGAATTTTTTCTTTCACTAGTCTTCGTTGCTTTGAATGATCGACATTCCATAAAGTCACGTAACCTCCCAAGTCTGATTGGAGTTAGCAAGATAAACCCAGCCATAAACCAATATAGTGCTACTGATTAGCTTATAGCATTAATTAAAAGCAGTGTTTTTCTTTACTTCTGTCAACAGTTTAACAAATAAGTATTATTTTCTGAAATACGTAATAATTAATGATTATTGGGAACCAATCACGCACGGTCATCCGGCCCAAATTTAGGATTTCCTGTGTTATGGGTACCCGAGACTGATAAATATAATTATATGTGTTTAAATATATATATATATATATATATATGGGATGGTATGGCGAAATCTAGTAGATATTTAGTTTAACAACAAAATCTTTTATTCTTTCAAAAAAATACTACATACACATTCGTAACATCGTTATGTCAAACTTCTATCTGTCAGTTATATTTTCTTCTTTTAAGAATAAAACTCGTGTGCCAGTGTGAATTAACCAAAAAGTTCCGATCTTCCCACTTATATATATATATATATATATATATATAATAAATACCCAGGCAAAACACACAACTGTGCATCACACAATGTTTGCCCGATGTGGGATTCGAACCCACGACCCTCGGCGCACCAGTCAAGGGCGCTAACTAGTGCATCTTTGAGTCACAAAAGAAAATTAAAGCTAACCGCATCTCGTGCAGCATTCGTGAACTAACCGTGTAATTTGCATGTATGCAAAATGTGGTTGCAAGTTTTCTATTACCTGATTAATGCGACCGAGGTGCCGCATCAACTCTTCATTAATCTGTCTGCGTGTAAAAATCTTTGTTTGAGAGACGGTTTCGCGAACAAAAGCGATTCGCATTTCTGGCGATTGAAACAAGCGTACCACTCTAGGGATGCCATACATGTAATCATAAAATACTAAATTAGTTGCACTTTTTTAATGAGGCCCTAAATACGAGCTTCAATTGAAAATAAGACTTTGACCAAAAAACGTAATGTGATTCAAGCCGGGTTTTTTATTTTCCTGCAAAACGATCGCCAATGTAAACGAAAAGGGGTGAATTCGAGTGGCAACCATCAAACTCACGGGTGTTTCGCGTAAACAAATTGCAGACGAGGGTAGCATGAGCGAACACAGCCGCAATCAGCCGAGAAGCGAAACGAGGCCGTGCTTGAAAAGTAACAAATTAGATCCGTCTCAAGAACGGCGCTTTCAATTGGACCTAGAAAAAAGAGCCCAGTCGCTAACGAAAGCATTCGTACCTCGAAACTTGGCCAGAACAATTTCATAAATTATCACGTGGAAACAAGAGTCTTATTTGCTCAAATATTTGTCAAGATATTGGCAAGTCTTGGGCGATACGACGATCCGGCCAATGCCAACTATTCCAAATCCAATATACCCCCACTCAACAATATATCGTAAGTGTAAACAAGAAAACATCGGGGAAATTAAGAATAACGATTTCTTCTTATATTATATGAATAATATAATATGATTGAGCTACGAATCATTGTAAAAAAAACTTAGAAATATTTACGGAGAATCTAATGATGTCTATCTTGGCTTTTGAGAATTTTCGTAGCTCGATACGCAGATATTCCAAAGAGCATTATTACATGTTGGTATGAATTTATTATCTCGAGTGTTTTGCGACTCGTGAATTGATTCAACTAGTACGACTAATCCGAGCCATAAAGCCAACTTGGTAACCATCAGAGTAATGACGTGTCTGCTTTCGACGAGAACTCGAAAGGGGTTTTTGTTTAGAAATGCGATTGAGGTGAATAACGAAACAGGAGTCGCGATTTGTGGATTTGTTGAAATCTCGTATTGTCATTACAGTAATGTGATAGTTTTTTTTTTATTTATTGCCTTGATGTGTGGACGAGCTCACAGCCCACATGGTGTTAAGTGGTTACTGGAACCCATAGACATCTACAACGTAAATGCGCCACACACCTTGAGATTGAAGTTCTAAGGTCTCAGTATAGTTACAACGGCTGCCCCATCCTTTAAACCGAAACGCATTACTGCTTCACGGCAGAAATAGGCGGGGCGGTGGTACCTACCCGTGCGGACTCACAAGAGGTCCTACCACCAGTAATTACGCAAATTATAATTTTGCGGGTTTGATTTTTATTACACGATGTTATTCCTTCACCGTGGAAGTCAATCGTGAACAATTGTTAAGTACGTATTTCATTAGAAAAATTGGTACCCGCCTGCGGGATTCGAACACCGTTGCATCGCTACGAATGCACCGGACGTCTTATCCTTTAGGCCACAACGACTTAGTAGTAGTAGTAGTTTGAAAATGAAAGGATACATACATTTTATGTTTACACTTTATAAGCGCTATAAGAAATCTTTGTAAGTGTGACACGTGAGAACCGAAGATAAAATTTGAACACACATCGCGTGTACATCTCTACCTCGGTACGGAGGCAAGCAGAGCATAGCTTAGTGCAGGAAAAGCTCTCGCTGTAAAGCCAATCCCAAATGATGTTTCCGAGAATATCACGGATTTTGCTCCACAAATATCTTGCGATGGCGCGCCCCGTGGAGGGAATGAAAGCAGATGCTTAGTTGCAGTATATTGTGGAAACGGTTACGACATTATATATTTGAGTAAAAGTAACAACGCTTGTGGAGAAGAAAGAAAATTTTCCATCGCCTGTTTCGTAGAATAGATAATACAGAATATACGGCTATTTTTATTAAGCACATTTGTGTCGTACTTACGCTGTTCCATTAATCAATGACAATATGTTTGTCGTTCAGGTCCCATGTTGAATAAAAGTTACCTTAGCTTCAATAACAATAGATCAGAAAAACTTTTGGATACCCCCGTTTCTCATTATTTATAGTATTGAAGGAATGCCATCTGATCGGAATCGAGAACGGACATTGTTCTTTTGTAAAAGTACGCGGTTTGTCAACGGACTACAATATTGTTTCATTACTTACGCTGTCTGAGTTGGAATACGACAAAAGGGGAAGCGGCATTCTTTTGATGGTGCAAGTAAAGGACTTGAGGAGACTATGTAAATTCATGTAAATTTTATTTATACGCCTTTTTAACTGGGAAGAAATAAATAGATTTTTTTATTTATTTTTATTGCACTGACGTGAAAACGGCCACCTGATAGTGAAGCCAATAGATGCCCCAATTCGAATGCTGTTAAACCTTGAACGTACAGTATACCATAGTTGATTGGCGCCAGATATAGATGAGACAGCTGTACCTTAAGTGCGGTGTTACGGCATTTACTAATAATTAATATAGGACTTAGGGAATTCAGTACAAAGTCGATGATGATGAGTACTAAAGCCAAATAGAGATAATATACTTGTCCTTTCTGATTAATATCGAATATTAATCAATTAGTTCCTCTGATTTTATTAACATATAAGTGAATTTTTATTTGCTTTCAAAGGTGCGAGCGTGTGGCCCGTAACTAATTAGTTGTTAGCTTGGGACGCTTTTCAAACTTCATCCGTAGAAGGACAAAGTCGTAACGCTCAAAAAACTTGGAGGGTATTCAGAAAAGTTAAGAGTCGGACAGAGTGCGGCACAAATGATCTCTGAGAACAGGTTGTAGATTAACGCAGTGGTTTCAGGTACATAGTATAGAAGAAATCTGCTCGATGGTTAGTGCAATAGTTAAAAAGAATCACCATATAGCGGAAAATATCATTACGGTATTTACTACCTTACTAGGGAAGTATTCCACCTCTAATGATTCACTTAACAGATAGCTCGGGCATCTGAATTAATCATGTACATTTTTTTAACAAACATGAATTATAATTCCTCGCATTCTTCATTCTTCAGTTCTACGCGTTTTGACTTAGTAAGTCCGTTGTATAACTGATTTTGATAGAAATTTGATTGAAGATTTTGATAGAATGGTAATTATAGTTAAGTAATTATAAAAAAATATGACATGCTCGCATGTAAAGTGAACACTTCCAAACCAACATAAAACCGTTCTTGACTTGTATCAAGCATTAATATAGGGAAAAATACCGATCAGTGGGTCACAGAGTAAATTGAACAAGGGGTCCAGTACCGGGTATGTGTTTACGTTATTGTTTTGCGGGGTACTCGTAATGTGTGATGTATAGATTGAATCTTTGCGTTTATCTCGCAAAGGGTCAACAGTAAACTCTGAAGTTGTTTGTCGAAGTTAACGGATTTTTTCTATTTCGTTTCTTTCAATAATGTAAAAAATTTAAGAGCAAAGAAAATTCCGAATTTCGAAGTAACTTTCAAGACACATTCACTTAGGAATAGCAACTAGGTGCAGCAACTTTACGTTGGCGAATCAAACTTTGAAGTGTGCTGTCGAGCCACTTTCATTTATTTATTAGTTAAATCTCATCGAAGTGACAAAGAACATTCTAGTACATTTTCGTACGTGCTCTGTTTAGCCCAGTTACATATCTGCTGAATAAGATTGGTTGCTAGATTTCAAAACTGGTATGAAATAATCTTCAATTCTGCGCACGTAATTTTCGGTCTTATGTGCATAGAGATAAAGATTTGTCTCGTAAAGTGACTTAGTGTGAGCACGCCATTCGACCCTACTTTTCGTAGACGTCCATTGACATCAGTGAGTCCTTTATTGGCCAACGTACCGTGAAAATATGAATACGTTGGATTTGGGCTACACGTATTAAGATGTCCGCTAGTTATCCTTAAAACTAATGAGGGTTCTTCTTGTGGTGTCTGGGCCTTTGAGGGTTCAGAATGTGGAACATAGTTTCGTACATGCTCCAAACGTACTTTTGCGAATTAGAATCTTATATATATTTTTATTAGTCTTTCTGAAATTACAAATAAATTATTTAAAATAGTTAATTTATTTGAGATATGATTTAATGCATTAGGGTCGATATTGAAAGCAAATGATCGGGCACTTACTGCGGTGTGTTTTAAAAAAGGGCTTATTATAAGTACAAACGGTTAAGTACCACCGTACTACTTATTTCTGCCGCGAAGCTCACATGCGTTCCAGTTTGAAAGGTAGGACACTCTTAGAATTGAGACTGCAACCTAAAGTTTCAAGATAGGTGTCGACATTATGTTGTGATATTCATACGCTCCTGTAATCATTAAATTGACTATTCGTGAACATAAAACAAAGATAAGTGAATTTGATTAAGTTATTCTACTTAATGTATGATATAATCGCGGGAACCCCCCTACTCTGATCGGGTTCGAACCCCGGACGGAGGTCGGACGTCGGGTGTAAGAGTGCTGGGCAGTCGTTTAGTGCGGTAGGGCCCTAAAACTCCTTGGGCCCTCGGTCTGCTTCCAACATCAGCAGATCGTCAAGTCCCACATAGCCCGCGCGCCCCCTAAGGCGCGAGGACCTCGTAGGAAGTTCGGTCCCCGGCGCAAAAAAAAAAAAGATATAAATCATTACTAAAATAATAAGCTTTATTTCTCAACTGAACTAATAGTTCGCCATTTTTGTTATGTGTATTTCCTACCTGTAATAAAAGTTTTCCCGAAGTGCCAACAACAACTTTACAAACTTCAAACTCAATACGAATCGAATACATGGCGCACACATACAAACCAACCATCAAAACATGAATGTTTTAAGAATAAAAAAACTTACGACATAGAGAATGATTAATGCAAAAGAAAGTAAGTAATACGGAAGTACCCAATCAAGGTAGTTCTCGAAGAAAAATGAAACATCTTCGATAATCCAGTGTTGACCTGGCTTTTAAGCATTTGTTTGCAATCAATTACAGATAATCGCGAAGCACCAATTTCTCAGAAAAACAAACTTTATTATTTACGGGAAAGGTATTGTTTACTTTGGCAAATCGGCTTACGCCCAACAAAGGAACAGAATGGACTATGCGAAGCGTATTCACGCACACAAACGGCCGATATTATTCACTCGGTCGGCTGAAGCATAGAAAAAAATGGCCCAATAACTAAGTAACTCTAGGGCGAACCGAAACAAAAACACAATGGATGAACAAATTTGCGCTCAGTGACTTATTTATCTCTACGGACGGGGCCGTAATTAACGAAATACCTACGAAACAAACGACCGCAGATTTCTTAACGATTTTCCGAGTACTGTTAACGTTTTTATGTAGACAAATTGAACTTGGAAGTGATGGTATAATCTTGACGGATAGTAGGTCCACTGAAAATTATGTATTAAGAGACGAAGCGAGAGATGAGAGACAAAAAGAGGTTAGAGAAGTTAATTTTTTTTAAATATATTTTAATCCCTTACACAGTTGAATGATCTCACAAGCCAAATGCTGTAAAATGCTTACCGGCACCCATAAATATCACAACGTCGCCCACCATGAACAACATGTGATGTAGAATCTCAATAAAATTGTATAATGGCTGTTCGACACCCTTCAAAAAGGCACATTTGAGTATATCGCGGCAGAAACATGCCAAATATTGCCTATTTCTGCCGCGAACTTATATAGTTTGCCGTCTACTCGTGTAGATTCATAATACTCCGTACCACCAGTAAATGCCGGTTGGCGATTGCAGTATGAACAGTATGTACGCTGCTGAAATCCTTAATAGCATTTACGACATCCTTGGCAAGGGACTTGGCGTGTGCGACTCTTCTTCTCATTCTTGTCTTTACTCCAGTATGTGGAGTTCGCACAGCTTGTCCTGTTTATCCATGTTTTTTTCCTACCTAAGGTTTTAGCCTTGAGAGGCTATATCAACGTCGCCTTAACTAGTAGGTGAGTTCACGGGGCTCAAACCTGATGACTCTGTTTTTCCATTTAGGTCTATCATAAGTCATCGCTTCACTCATCTATCTTTCATACAGTCCATCCAACTGGTGGTAGGATCTCTTGTGAGTCCGTACGGGTAGGTACCACCACCCCGCCTATTTCTGCCGTGAAGCAGTAATGCGTTTCGGTTTAAAGGGTGGGGCACCCCTTGTAACTATACTGAGACCTTAGAACTTATGCCTCAAGGTGGGTGGCGCATTTACGTTGTAGATGTCTATGGGCTCTAGTAACCACTTAACACCAGGTGGGCTGTGAGCTCGTCCAGCCATCTAAGCAAAAAAAATTAACGACTATTGTTAACAAAATGTTATTAGTATGCGTATTACGGGCTCATATATAAATAATTCGTTAGTATAAGTGTTATTTCATACCTTATTTTTCACCATATTTATCTTCTTATTAGTATCGTGAACGCTAATGGTGGGGTGTGTTTTGTTAGCCCGGAACAGCCGGCATCAACGTCCGTTTCTGCTCTAGGTTTGCAATTATGCCAATGCAACTAAGATTTATACTTTTGATTGTGTCATAGCCCCTTAGCATCAGATCGCACCGACGTGTACACAATCTAGATCTAAGCGTATTACCGTTTTTAAAGGTTATTTTTTTCCACCAAAAATAAAAGCGTTTGAGCACTTGAACTTTCACTCATAGCTTTTTCCCTATTGCTCTATTATTCATTAGGTACATGACAGGCAAGAAATACTCCGTAATTATTCATCGAGGACGCAGCTAAATCGTCAGCCGGCCCGCCTTTTAATGGAGAAGGAGAAAATAAAAAAGTTTTAAACATAACAAGTGGGGCGTGTCGCACCCTATAAGTTATTCATGAGCATCTGAAAAACTTCCCGGGAGTTTGGCCCAAGATTTTGATTACAACCGTCGGTGCATGTAC
The DNA here is from genome assembly GCF_030269925.1 of Bombyx mori. Classification (NCBI taxonomy): domain Eukaryota; kingdom Metazoa; phylum Arthropoda; class Insecta; order Lepidoptera; family Bombycidae; genus Bombyx; species Bombyx mori. Next base: position 16,139,599 of record NC_085117.1, read on the forward strand.
CGGAAACAAGAAGTTTTTTTTTTTTTTTTATAATGTCATAAAATTGTACTCTTCGCTGTGTATACACCCTATTTATTATCCGGTAAGTTAATAGAATTTACAATGAGCGAGGTGAATCCGGAGCTTTCTTATAATAATTTTACTCGCGGTTTTTTTTAATCTTTCAAGGCGTTTGCGGCTATCAAATCGTCATGACTTCAGAAACAAATTTCTCGGGGAGAATTTTATTTTTCGTTCGCCCTTTTGATGTTATGTAAACCTGGAGTGAGGGAAGGCTTAAAAGAGAATTTATAAAATCGTTGTTGCGAAGTTGTTCGTCTGAAAAGGAACTTGCCTAAGTGGATACTTCAGCCGGTAAAGGCTCCATTGACTCGTGTCCAAATGTCTATCCAGTCTTGTAGACTGTTAAGCGGACGGCTGAGCTAAAAACTCCGAAACTTGTATATCGTTAACACTCGGTTTCAAGTTTTAGAAACTAATTAATCAATCAGCTCCGAAGCGAGAATATTTTTAAATTAAAAACTTCGTAGACCGAGTCCCCGTTATAAGCAAAACTGCTAAAGATAATCTTGATTATCTAATTCATAAATAAAAACTAAAAAAATAAAAATGCGTTTATTCTAGGCAGCATAAGCCCATAAAATTTCACATACAATTATATAATATTTAAATCAAAATTAAATTAAATTGAATTTAAATTATTCAAATTAAAATTGTCAACTGCTAATATAAAGTTAAATAAATTTCTTTATACAATATATTTAATATTATATCTCAGAAGTCATTAAATTTAACGGCGAATTCGGAGATTACGAAAATCACAATGTAATTGTCGTATATTATTTGAATATGCAATTTCGAAAAGGGCACATGTCGCATATTTTGTCAAATACGTTTTTTCATATACATGTAGTTTTTTGAGGCTTCCCTACACCCATTTTATAATAATCCCAGTAATTTTCAATTGCTAATTAACACTAAAATATATGTCAAAAGTTAATATTTTAAATTTTACACTGCTTTAGAAAATAATCAGTTTTTTTTTCATTTCCTGAACATTTTACAATTTCAGAGATGTGCCCTTTTCGAAATTGCATATTCAGTTTTAATCTTTATTACACGTTTCAAGAAAATATCATCGCTTCTCACCTTACCGCGCACGAGTGCATGACGCTAAAAACTTGTCACATTAAGAAGACGGCATCAGCAAAGTTAAATGAACGCTCATCTACGTGTGAGAATGCTTTACTGCACTCTCGCCGAATTATATTTTAGATTACTTCTGTAATTACATATATACAATTCTACTTATTACACCAGAGTTGGGTAAATGTACTTTTGATTTATCCATTTAATTTTGTTGAAAGCGGCAAATTACTGAAGTAATTCAACAAGAGCTAAGGCATTATTCAGAAATTAAAAGTCAAGAAAAAGTTTTGTCAGAGATCTTTAAAAAAAGACATCTACATATTAAGTTTTACGCAATTTTTAAGATTCGCTGTAAATATTACTAAATAATAAAACAAGACGTGTATGAAGTTAGAACGCAACCTAAACAAAAATTGTGTTTATTTGACGGACGAGTTTCAACCCCAACTGGTAATACTCGTAGTAGTAGTTCCAATGAAGCCAAAGTCGTTTTGATCTAGGTACAAACTGTATCAGGAAACTGTAGCAAACAGTCGTCTATGTTACGTAGACAAGTGACAGCAAACTTTCCGTGCGACGCTTTTTCCCTTTGTCGAACCAAAAGTTCAAAAGAACGTACATTTTTGCCTATTGCCAAAGGTTTTAACGATAGGCAATACCTATATACTCTATTCCACTTACGAAGTCCCATTTGACAGTTGTTATTATTATGTTATTGTGTGTGTGAATTAATATGTATGCATATTGATTTAAATTGATTATGTATTTATAAATGATGATTTACGACCATGAACAAAAAATGATTATTATTTCAAATTATGTGAAAAGTGAAGAGTTACGTTGTAAGAAATGTCAAAAGGGGCTTCGTAATTGGAATAGAGCATAGTGATGTAGATGCGTCGCTTTGGATACTTGTAAAAAGGTATCCGTGTCCCCGAATAGAGACTCTTTTAAATAAATAACATTAACATCAAAATTATTTGATGTTTTATCAATTATTTTTAGAGTGACAATTTGAAGCGAACTGGTACAATTTTATGCTGCGACCTTTTTTTTATTGCTTAGATGGGTGGAGGAGCTTACAGCCCACCTGATGTTAAGTGGTTACAGGATACCATAGACATCTACGACGTAAATGCGTCACCCACCTTGAGATATCAGTTCTAAGTTCTCAGTATAGTTACAACGGCTGCCCCACCCTTCAAACCGAAACGCACTACTGCTTCACGGCAGAAATAGGCAGGGCGGTGGCACCTACCCGCGCGGTCTCACAAAAGGACCTACCACCACCTTACCACCGGTAAAAACTTTACTCAACACCTTAGTCAAGTTATCCTTATTATACGTAAAAGCAGGATATGTTATTGAACAAAGATAAAATAATTGATAAATGAGACCCTGGTTTCTCTCCTTCCCTTTAATTCGTCCACAGTGAAAGTATCTTCAACAATTTTTCCACTTGAATCCTGAACCCTTGAATCTTACCTTATGTAGTAGTGATAACTCACACGAGTAGGATTTACCGTCGTGTTCGTGTCGGCAATAACCACAGTAAGCCGTTGCATTTGAGAGTTTTATTGAATACTAGCGGCCCGCCCCGGCTCCGCTCGGGTCTTTAACAAAAATTTCAACGATATTTGACGTTGTTCTATTTTTTTTAAATAAACGAACACTTATTGCGGAATAACTATAATAGTTAGACATATGCTGTCGCGACACTTTTTGTAAATAATAATGTTTTCTACAAAGTCGTAGTACATTATTTTATTTTATCATCAATACTTTTTGCAGGGCACGCGATGTAAAGAATATTATAGGTAATTTTTTTTACACCTTGGGTTACATTATTGGAGTTGTAGTAAAGATCCCAAATTTTTTCAAAAAATATTATAGCCTGTGTCACTCGGGAATAGTGTAGCTTCCAAACAGTGAAATAATTTTTCAAATCGGTTCAGTACTTTCGGAGCCTATTCAATACAAACTAACAAATCTTTCCTCTTTATAATATTAGTATAAATAACTGAGCTATTACGTTAGTCAGCAATAAATAAAATAACGTAAATAAATTTCCATTATACTGATCAAACAAATTTAAAATTCGATGCGTTTCGCGTCACTCTGGCGAATCTTTGCTGATCGTAAATTGCGAAGCGCGTTCTGTCGCCCGATACGCCACAACGCGTCAACGCGTGACATACAGCGATATTATTCAACGGTAAGCGTGTTAACAATTGACAACGCGGCAACACGTAGCCCCTGACTAATTGATGACTGCTTTTTGATCGCAAAACAACACGAAATTGGTTAATGCGATCTGTTCAAATCTATATACAGTCAAAATCTGTTATAACGACATCGAAGGGACTGCTCATATTCAGTCGTAACAACCGGTGATGCTTAATGTGTATCGTGCAAGTACAAACAAATCGATAGGGAATTATTGGAAAAATATATTTATTCAACTATGCACATTTTTCTTTGCGACATGTTGAAAATTTCACGAATAACTCCACAAGGTTTTGGTGCGTCTTGTGTATAGATAGAAGTAACAAACTAACTGAAGAGATATGAAGAAGCGGGCTTTGACTCTACTGCATGCACGTGTTTTGTTTCTAAGAATTAGAAAAGACCCCACACTAAACTAAATCTTTTTCTTTCCTGATTTTAATAGCCATCGAAGGCAAATGTGCAACCTATTCAAATTGTTTACAATACAGCTTAGCCGGTCGTTCTAACAGATCTAATTCTCCGAAATATTAGGTAAATGTGGTCGTTTCATGAGGTATGTCGTTATTAGCAATGTCGTATAAAGCAATGTTTTAATAAGGCGGTCATATAGCATTCAGCCGGGACCTTTGTTCTTGGTTATTATAACCGGCATGTTGTTCTAAACGATGTCGCAGTAAACGGTTTTGACTGTATATAAAAATGAATTGCTGTTCGTTAGTCTCGCTAAAACTCGAGAACGGCTGGACCGATTTGGCAAATTTTGGTCTCGAATTATTTGTAGAAGTCCAGAGAAGGTTTAAAAGTTAAATAAATATGAAAATGCTCGAAATTAAATAAAAATAACAATCGGACAGATTCCTTTTATTCGAGGCACTACGAAGTTTTTTTTTTTTTTTTTTTTTTTATGATTGAAAGTTTACTGGTGGCCCGACGGCCTTTCCAGTTTCACCAGGACAGGTGGGCGAGCAAAGGCTCAGCCAAGAGGGGTGGGATTTGCTAACAACTGCCCGAGCGCCTCCGAAGGAGACCTAACAACTCAAGAGCAATTGTTTCGCGAATGAATCTACTACCGGATCGGAATCGCGACCCGCTGAGAAGATCCGGCGAGAAACTCAGCGGGCTGATGCATGGGTTAGGTTGCACGTCGACCTCTTTGTCGAGTTCGACGAGTACGGTTACCGGGGTCCCTAAGCCTGCCCCTAGTATTAGAGCTGAAGGCATCTAATGCAAAGGTTATTGGATCTGATGGATCCGTAAGGACGTGTCTAGGGCGTCGACGGTGACTGGCTCCTGCATGATCAGGATTCGGGGAGTAGTCAGCGGCGGCAACGATAAGGCGATTATCATGACGCATAGCCTTATCGAAGTATCGTTCCGACGCTGACTTCATGTATTTCCGAATTGATTCGAGGCCTAGGTCGTCGTGTAGGTCAACGTTCCTCACGAACCACGGAGCCCCGACAGCTAACCTGCAAAAGCGGGATTGTAGGGATTGGAGGGTGTCTATGTGTGTGCGGGCCGCGTGAGCGAACACCACACTCGCGTAAGAGTCTGCCGGGTCAGCTAGTATAAGATATATTCCATGATGTCTTGCAGCGGTTTGTAGCTGTTGCTAGCAGTTACTTAAGTTAATATTATTACTTTACCTTACTAATATTTTGGTTGTACTGTTAGTTTGTAAGAAGATTGAAATAAATAACTAAATAACGCTTTGACATTTTCCTTTTCGGATTAGGCCATTTAATGCGTTGTTTTCGCGTGAATGAAAAATATTACTGTACAAATGAAAAAATACGTAGATTTAAAAATTTAAGAGGCTAACGAACCTAGTTTATATATAGAGATGTAGTCCATTCTCGAATGAAAGCCTGAGCCTTCGTTTACTACACAAAAAAAAAATAGGGTCGGGCTTTTCTAAGCGGACATTGTACAGCTGAAAATTTTAATTGTTATATTTGCCATACTCTAAACCAATAGAATATTACACTTCTCATGCTACATAATAAGATCATCTTTCTTTTTTTTTTTCTACCTAAGCTGGTAGCCTTGAGAGGCTATTCCAGCGTAACCCTAACTAGTAGGTGAGCTCACGGGGCTCAAACCTGATGACGTTGCTAACACGAACCCTAGCAACAGCCGTGCTTCGCAGAATCTACCACCGGACTGGAAACGCGACCCACTGAGAAGATCCGGCGAGAAACTCAGTGGGCTGTGTCTGAGAGTTAATTTACTCGTCGAGCCCTTCGTCGCAAGCGACGGGTTCGACGAGAACGGTGACCGGTGCTTGAAGTACCTAGAAGCACCGTTAGTGGATCGGGAGGATCCGAGATGACGTGTTTTGGGCGACGTCGACTGCTTTCCATTCTGTCCGCAGGATCGGGGATGTAAGATCATCAATAGTATCAAATTAACATAGTTTTATCCCATTTATTTTATATATACTTGTGTAACAAAGATCTTGTGATACACGTGTAAAATAACGTGTATAATTAATCTATTTAGAACTTGTTTTACGAGATCACCTCGGTAATTACGTTATAACTCACGGCAGGACTTAGATCTACATAATATCTCGCACGGAAGTACACTGCACTGCATGAATAATAACCTCATGAATATTACAATTGTATTCTTTGTAATACACCTCAGATCCAACAAAAGCGTTTTGAGTAATACAAAAGGGTTAACGCCGGATATGCTAAATAGCTGATCTTGTACAGATGTGGTAAAATATAAAAAAAATAAAGATCCGGTATTTTTTGTTTTATTCTACGAAACGAAATTTGAATTAACAAAAAAAAAAGAACGCCGTGTGTTCTTTGTTAAAAATAAATTGTTTTTCGATTTAAACCGCAGAATGAAAAATTAATTACATTCGAAAACCGTCAAGACCGGAACGCCCGAGGAAAGTTTAAAAATAAACGGTCGGTTTTGGATTACAAAAATAGCTCGGCTCGTCTTTCTACTAACTACATATTTCACGAGGATTGTACCCGTTTTTTTTTAGTATCTCACTCATCATTTTATCTGTAGCTATTGTAAAGGAGTAATTGAAGGTAGTAATAATTTTCGCCCTTTCGAGACCTATTGGCGGTCTTATCGCTAAGAGCGATCTCTTCCACTCAACCATCAGGTGGACAAGAATCATTTGGAAACGAACTACGCGCGGTGTACCAATACATATACATATATATACAAATATGTACACATACATACAATTAATACACAATGTAATATAATAATAATTATTAAAAAATGTTGCTTCTTTGCACATAAATAAGAATAAGAAGTTTACATATAAAAGATACTTAAAACACCTTTGAAACATATACAATTGAAGTAGATACCAATTTCAGAAATCTACCTTATCACATATTAAACTGGTTGACTAATATTAAAAAAATGCTCCTTAACAAGAAGATCTAAACGTGGACTGCGCTGCAATTTTTGACGCAACTTTGAAGTTTAGCGGTTAAACAGTTAATTAGCAATTTAAGATGCTCAATCGCTATTACACACGATAGGAACTAGTTTTGGGATTAGGTAGTTAGTTAGAAAATATAATTTAGTTTAATATGGACAAGGAATCGTCGTGGCTAAGATGCCTGGTGCATTCGTATTAAGCGATGGAACGAAGTTCGAATCCCGCAGGCGAGTACTAATTTTTCTAATGAAATACGTACTTAACAAGTGCTCACGATTGACTTCCACGGTGAAGGAATAACATCGTGTCATAAAAATCGCAAACTCGCAAAATTATAATTTGCGTAATTACTGGTGGTAGGACCTCTTGCGAGTCCACGCGGGTAGGTACCACCACCCCGCCAATTTCTGCCGTGAAGCATTAATCCGTTTCGGTTTGAAGGGTTGGGCCACCCTTGGAACTATACTGAGATCTTAGAACTCATATCTCAAGGTGTGTGGCGGCATTTATGTTGTAGATATCTATGGGCCCCGATAACCACCTGATGGCTAGCTGAGTGAGCTCGTCCACCCATCTATGTAATAAATAAATAATAAAATATATATCTCTGAATACTAGGCCGAGTTCTTTGTCCATTTACTATGTTTTTTATTATTAATGTCGTTTCCATATGCGACAAAAACTAAATATAACGAAATGACAGTTTGTTTGTGATTTCGAACCTAATGTACTCAAACTATGTAACCTTCTCAACACAACAAAAACAAGCACTCTTTTACCCTAGAGAATAATTAGAGCTAATAAACGAACTTCTGGACGCGACCCTGTTAATGCTTGATTACCATCGAAAGATACACGATGCGATATATTTATATACCTTGTCATATATTATGAATAAGACAATTCTACAAAAAAAAAATTCGTTCTTTGTCCTAACGTTTATACTAGGTTTTTCCGGTTAATTATTCACAAAAACGTAAATAAAATACCTTTTTTTGTATAAAGTTTGCTTTTGTGATAGTTTGAGTAATATTACTCATTTTGAAATTTTTTTATAATTTTTTTATTAATTTTTAACTTTCAAAAAAAACCGCGCTATGAGAGTGGGGTGTTTACGTTTACACAGTGCCACTAGATGGCACTCGAGTCATAAACAACGATCAGGTGTTTTGTACAAGCCCAGAAAAACTTAAAATGTCACGATAAGATGCTGATGCATTTTGTTTCATATGTGGTCAATTTATTAAAGTTCAAAAGCAAACTGTTTCATGCCATGTATTTTTTTTCGTCTAATTACGATCTAAAATATCGAAATTTTATGTTTTGCAATCAAAGTATCAAAAAATTTGGTGTTGACCCGTGATATAATTTTCGTTGAAAGAAGTAAGGTTCTTGTAAACAGTTGTTTTGTTGCAGTTAGTTAAAGATGTTGTAATTATTGTAAATACTTAGCATTCGTTCGTAATATTTAAAACAAAACTTCCACTAAGATTAAAAATTGATAGTAGCAGCGGCATTTACATTTTAATAGTTAGATATTAAATGGGATTTATTTCAACTATATATTGAATTTCAACTGTATGTTGACATTCAATCACTGATTAAAGTAATTTATTTTTTTTACCGTTTGATATTCAAAAGCGATAGATATCAAATAGTTCAAATATCTCAGTGGACCCGTAACTTAAATGACCCGACTTAATAAAAGCAAGGACTCTAGTCAAAGGTACGAAGGCGTGGTGGGGCTTAATTTATTAGATTCAGTTCTTCGGCCGTAGAATATTAAATAGCATCATTAGTCAACGACTGATTATTAAAGCATTAGACGTTATCTGATAACTAAAAACTGAGACGCCTACGAAATTTGTTTACGTAAATTACAAATTGCGGGGTTGCCATTATAATTTAAAACATCGTAAAAGTTTTGAATTAGGTCCTAATAAGTTTAAAAGGAGCTCATGGTTTGCAAAACAGATGTGATGACTAAATGGCATCTAAAATACCGAAAAAAAAACAGCTTAATGGGTAACAAACAGCAGAAACTTGGAAAGTCTGAAAATTTCGCTAGAGAGCGAAAGTCAAACCTCAGAGCAAATATTTTTTTGTTTATGGCGCATGCTAAGACAATTCTTAAAACTAGTAGTCCCGCATTATTATGATTCTATTGTCAAAGACTATTATTATACTTCATTATTCACAGATTTTGCCAAGACTACACTTTAGACAAATGTTAATAAAGATAAACAATACCTATTTAATCTATTCTCAATTTGACCACAGACTTTAAACAATAACAAAAGTTTGACAGTTGACAATAGTAATAAGAAAAGTTTTACACTAAACAAATACCTAGTATGCATGCGTGTGTGTGTTTCAAAAAAATGGTAGTGTGTGTAATGTTTTTTTTATTGATTTAATTTATTATTAATGCATAATTTCAAAAAATATTAGCATTCTGCACTCCTTCTCTATATTCTTTATAAGTGTGGGTAATTTCATACTGCTCCGTCCGCGCAATTTTCGAAAAAAGGGATACAAAGTTTTTGCTTCACGTATTAATATATAGATGAGTTAGGTCTGTTTGTCGAACCTAGAGAAGTAATTCACTTAGCAGTGTAAGTTTACTAAGTCTGTTCCATACTGTACATACCAGAAGTACGACTTTTTATTGGTTGCGTGTCGGAAATAATTCCATAAACGTAGATATAAAAAAATGTAAGACGTCATTTAAACTTGCTTTTTAAATTAAAAGCTTTAGTGACATATCTCTACATCTAAACGAGTAGAAATTAAAAAAGTAATATTTTTTACCGCAATTCCGTTGTAAATACAATCTAATAAACTTATAACCACAACGTCTTTCACAATAGTTATTTTATTAACCTCCTTTAGGAGCCTGAACCGCTGAATCATAACATAATTACTGATTTTATCGTAGATTAGCTACAGCCTAAGTTAACGAAAATAATTCAGTTCTTCACAAGAATTTGCTTTCGGTAATTATGTTATTCCTAAGCAAAAATCTTTTATCGATTATTATTATTACACTAATTATTCGCGTACTAGATTTTTATTTTATTTATTTATTAACACTACTAACGTTAACTTACTACTTACTAACTTTAAAGTTAACATTCAATGTATTTTATTAAAATTGTTATTTGGTCCTTTGATATGCAATTTCTAATTTAAAATCATTTTATAAGCAAAGCATACGTCTTATTTCTCGAATGTTATTTCCTAAAAACATTTTTTTGTGAATGCCATCTACCCACGAATATGCTTTAAAGCTGTAACTAACCAATACAATGTACAAATAAATGAATTTGTTTTTTTTTTTAATTCGAATCCATTAAATTAGGCCCTAGTTCGAAATTTGAATAAGCGTGTTTGCATCTGTAAAAGAAAAAAAAACAAAATCAAAATATTCTTTGAAAACCGCGAAAACATGTGGCTTTTTCTAATATTTTATATGAATAGAAACGGCATGGATGTCGCTAAGGGATCATAGTAGGGAAGTTTATTTGGATATATGAGGCACTTGAACTTCTTTATTATAGGAAAAGGGGAGTGCGGGTTGTATATATGTATCTAATTTGCAATATATTCTAGAGGTCGGGTCGTGCTTGTTATTAGATTGAGTACCAAGCTCCTTGCGTTCCATGAAAATATCTTGGAAACGTTCGATTACGATGTTTCTACGAATATTAATGTATTAAATCAGCTAAATCTAACTCGCAACTCCGACCGAGGTAATATTTGATTGACCAATCAATATTGTGTTCTTTAAGACTTAAAACCCGTCTTATTGGTTTTATACAAATGCGTCAATTGTCATCGCAAAATATACTATAAAAGGAATGTCTTTCAGTCTAATTTTCTTCTTCTTCTTTGTCGGTATCACTCTTTATAGAGTGGTCGTGGTAATCATTTTAGGCGTTGGTGATAAGCTTCACAACACGCTGCCACTTTTAACTGGTCAGTCCACATCATATGCGATGTTCCTCGTAGCCCGGTAGCCACAACCTTTCCTAGGACCACAAGTCGCTCAATAGCCACCTTCCCTCGGCGGCATACGTGACCAAAAAACGTGAGGATAAGAGACTGTACCAAAGATGATAAACGCTGCTTAATACTGAGTTCTCGAAGTAAAGATTCGTTGATACGGAATTCAGTCCACGATACTCCAGACATTCTCCTCCAGCACCACAAATCTAGGGCGTCTATCTTCTTCTTCTCCACTTCTCACCCGCAGAGACCACATTTATGGGGTGTCCAAAAATATGGGGATTGAAGATAAGATAAGTATCTGTCAAGTGAACCAAACTCTGGGAAACGCTGACGGCGATAGGTATTCCAAAACACCTCATAAACCTTCTGCGAAGACTGTATGAGAATGGTGAACGCAGATTTTGTTCAATCCAATCACTTCCACCCCAGCGCCGGAATCCGTCGGGGATGTATTGTTTCTCCACTATTGTGCAATGTGTACACAGAGCTCATAATGAGGGCTATACTTGAAGACTTGACAGATGGCATCTAGATCCGTGGCCTGAAGAACTCCAACCTGCGATATGCAGACGATATACTTTGTTCGCCACCAGTATCCAGCACATGGAAGAACTTCTCAGTCAAACACAAATTTGTAAAGTAATTCAAAGATTTTTTTCTAATATTTGAACTTATAAACGAAGCAGATATAGAAAATAAATAAACTGGTAAACTGAAAATTTAAATATTCAACGACAAAAAGCTCTATCTATGGATAAAACACATTGGGAATCACCATCATCAATAATGATTAACTTTCATAACCTTCGGATTGGATCTATCTGTGCTAAAAAGAAATGTAAATTATTCGTCATTAGAACAAAGATTATATCCTCAAATCATTCTGTACATATCCATTATACTATAAGTAAAAACAGGAACATAGTAGCTCATGTTATTAAAAAAAAAACTATCTTGACTCAATATAAGATACATGCGAATACTAACGTTTGCCCTCACGTCACCGCCATAAGATACACAGAAGGGTCGATTGAATTGTTCTTCCCCACGACTCGTGGCTCGAGGGGACAACATGGCAATTGCCTCCTTGGGCTAGTCCAAATACAGCTGAAATTTAAATGGTAAATATCAAACGTAGAACGGACAATGCTGTCGTGTTTGAAATTTGATTAGTCTTTTATTAGTTGATTCTGAATTGTTGTTTGAATTAATTTCCAGAGGAGATTACAGGTTTTGTTTAATATTAAGTCTAGCCATTTACCGTAAATGACTAAAAATGTATGATATACCTACGCTACTACTTAAGCCAAATATGAAATTAATATTTGTAAAATATTCACTCTATACATACGATGAAACTTAATAATACATCGGCAATGGAATTTGATTGCTGTACTGAATAACCCCAAATGAAAACACGAGAATGAATCGTTAAAATTTTTGGCTCTTGACGAAGAGAGGACTCATCTATTTAGTTTTCATTATCATGTAAATTAAAACCAAACGTGGAATGAAACCCTTTCATAACACTTTGAGGGAATATTTTCAACGGGAGTACTCAATTAAAACTAAAGTAATCCCAAGTTTTAATTACATTGCCATTTGATACAAAACTATTTCGCGGAATGCTCTTTCGGATAATAAGCCTTTGTTTCACTACTTAAACTTTTTTTTTTTATTGCTTAGATGAGTGGACGAGCTCACAGCCCACCTGGTGTTAAGTGGTTACTGGAGCCCATAGACATCTACAACGTAAATGCGCCACCCACCTTGAGATATAAGTTCTAAGGTCTCAATTAGAGTTACAACGGCTGCCCCACCCTTCAAACCGAAACGCATTACTGCTTCACGGCAGAAATAGGCAGGGTGGTGGTACCTACCCGTACAAGAGGTCCTACCACCAGTAAACTTAAATAAAATGTGTCTTATGTTAACGTGTCTACGAAATGGAAGACAGAAAACTGTATGTAACTTTATTATATTATATATCCAATTAATATATCGTTTTTTTTTTCTTTACTCAAATCTGATTTAAGAAGTACAAACACTTTAAAAACCATCACTGAATTGCGAAATATCGTATATCTGTTTCCTTTCATAATTTGAATTTATCTTTGAACGAGGACTCCACTCTGTCATCTCTGCCATCCCTGCCATCTCTGCAGGGTCGTAAAGTCGCATACCATATGTTCTAGAGCAGTGCATTAGCCGATTAGGTCGATACGTGACACGATCTAGGTTGTTTAAACAAGGATGTGGTCAAACAAACACTGAACACAAACATTGTTTACGTGTAGGGTATTGATTGAGAAACGCTCATTAATACTAGAAGCATCGTTATTTGATTAATTTATTTCGTCAAAACAGTTCGATATTTGTAAATGAAAGGCTTTTTACTGGTGGTAGGACCTCTTGTGAGTCCGCGCGGATAGGTACCACCACCCTGCCTATTTCTGCCGTGAAGCAATAATGCGTTTCGGTTTGAAGGGTGGGGCAGCCGTTGTAACTTACTTGAGACCTTAGAACTTATATCTCGAGGTGGGTGGCGCATTTACGTTGTGGATGTCTAGGGGCTCCAGTAGCCACTTAACACCAGGTCGGCTGTGAGCTCGTCCACCCATATAAGCAATAATAAAAAATTAAAGGCTTCACCTGTAATGAATTCCAGATATTCGAATGGTGTATCGATTCCAAACTTGCTTCGGAGCTACAGCCAATTTATTAAGGTCACTAAACAACAAATCATTAATACGAATCTCAACTTCACTTAACGTAATCGTTTATCACAGTCAAAATATGCCCAACAATATCCAACACAAGTTCCGGAGTTTTAGATACGTTATGTTAGACGTTTTCATTACCGGTCTCTGTGCTGAACTTTCCATGAACTCAGTTCTAAAAGCCTCCTCGATCGTGAACAAACCCATTATTACTGAACCCAAAAGTGGATTAATAAAATCCTTTCTGGGGAATAACCCTCGTTAGGTGTTTCTTTATTTCGTTCCGTTGATTCTGGCTTTCCAATCGTGGATTTTTATCACAAGATACCGAAACTTATTCATTCGCATTTTTAATAAAATCTATAATCATAATAAATAACGTTAGCAAACACATCCAATAATTAGTTTTAGTTATATCATCCCATGCATCCAGATAATTTATGTGCTTCGAATGGATCGAAGTTTGATTACTTTTCATTTTAATTGATTTTAGTTTAAATAGTGTTGAGGGTACCTTTAATTGGAAATTAATAAGTCGTTACAGTCAGGATTTCAAAAGCAGCTGCCCAAACAAGCTTATTTCAGTCTATTTGATCCTCGGGTCTTGTAAAAATGTATACCACCGAAAGCTCATCCTTAATTCCTGGACAATATGACCATCGTCGTCGCTCCCACCTTAATTAATTCCACTTCAACTTTCCGTGACAAACCCCACTTGCTAAGCCAGAAACGCAATTCCTTTTTAAACTCCATAACTTACGTTTTAATTTAATTATGAAGAAGTTTATAATTTTCGCCTCTCGGGCTTGCAACTCGACCTAAATTGATAAAGTTTCGGATATTTATAACGAAGATTTGTTTTACATCTGCGGAAAGGGTGTTGACATAATTTTAATTTTACATTAACTAGCAGTTGCTTAGAAAATTTTAATTTAGAAGACATTTATTAAGTAAGTAAAATTTTTATTTAATTCACAACCAACAACGTGAGATTCAGGAAATAATCTTCAAAATACAAATAATTTATTAGAAACCCGACATCCAACCCAAACATCCCGATCCTGCGGACAGAATGGAAAGCAGTCGACGTCGCCCAAAACACGTCATTTCGGATCCTCCCGATCCACTAACGGTGCTTTTGGGAACCTCAAGCACCGGTCATCGTTCTCGTCGAACCTGTCGCTTGCGACGAAGGGCTCGACGAGTAAATTAACCTTCAGACACAGCCCACTAAGTTTCTCGCCGGATCTTCTCAGTGGGTCGCGTTTCCGATCCGATGGTAGATTCTGCGAAGCACGGCTCTTGCTAGGGTTCGTGTTAGTAACGTCGTCAGGTTTGAGCCCCGTGAGCTCACCTACTAGTTAAGGTTACGCTGAAATAACCTTAGGTAGAAAAAAAATATAGATACAAATAGAAAATCCAAAACGATAAAGATCTTCAAAGAACAACAAGCTATAGTGTTTATTTGATCTAATACAAATCAATAAGCGATTGGTCGTTCACCAGTTAACCCAATCCGGTTTTAGTAGCTCGCTGCAGCCAAACTTGTGCTGCGTCTGCCGTCTAAGTTTGGATAACCCACAGATTTATTGATGCAACCTGCGAGGAGTTTTAAATCTGTTTCGCTACCATTTATTTCGGCAAGTCCTCCATGGGTTTGTCGTTACATTTGAATTGCAGAAACCGAAGTTCGGTAATATGTTTGTCTTTTTTTTTGAACGGTCGCGTCCCTGTATTAACATTTTTGGGGCGCTGCTTATCTATTGTAAACAACCGGCACGACTTTGTTACGGCCTTTCTTATGTCGTGTTTTTTGTTGTTGTTGATAATAGTGCTGTGAACAACTTGTTGACCAAAATCTCTTTAGAAGAATTTAAAGCTGTTGGAGATGAAAATCGAAATAGTTTTACTTTTTTTTATTTTTTATTTTTATTGCTTAGATGGGTGGACGAGCTTACACCCCACCTGGTGCTAGTGGTTACTGGAGCCCATAGATATCTGCAACGTAAATGCGCCACCCACCTTGAGATTTAAATTCTAAGATCTCAGTATAGTTACAACGGCTGCCCTACCCTTCAAACCGAAACGCATTACTGCTTCACCGTAGAAATAGGCGGGCTTGTGGTACCTACCCGTGTGGACGCACAAGAGGTCCTACCACCAGTAAAAAATACTTACGGAAAATTGGCTGAATATTCACTACAGTGTCACATAGTGCCTGTAAACACATTTACACACCTACGCAATAAATAATAATTCGTTCCTACAGCTTTTCATTTAAATAAATACCATAAGGTTAACTCATACTATCATTGCAACGTTGGCAGCTTTACTAGCCGAGCGCGGCCGAGCTGAATAAAGTTCGTGAAATAACTTTTAACACTATTTCGTATGCGACTTGTTCAGTTAAAATTCAAAACTAAGTTTAGTCAAACGTGTATATACTATTTAACTTAAGACTATAAATTAACATACATATTTGTATTGTTTTACGGTGATTCTGATTTCAACGACTTGTAACAATGTAATGTTGTTAAAATCAGTGATGCCTTGTGGAAAAGTCTCAATAATTTAATGTACCTACTCCAAACATCAAGTTTGTGTCAGCTTCGTCCGACCACCGTAATATACTATTAACATCTCTTTTAATATCTAAGCATCGTCACTTCAAAACCCAAATCGTCTTAAATCTCCGTCTTCAAGAAGGCGGCTCTAAATTCGACTGTATTTTTAGTGTGTTAACTGAGAAATTGGTATTTAATTGTTTGAAGGTGGTCTCACGTGATTCCACACTTTTTGAATTATTCTCAATAATATATGTTTAATTTACTTTGACAAAATTGATGATATTCTCATTTTATTTAGTCAAGGTGGTTTTGATTTACGTTAAAATTTTATACTATTAACATTCTATTTCACGAAAGCCGAATAGATTACAAAACGTATTGCCTTCCACTATTGCGGTCGCCAGTTTTATTTTCAACAATTAATCTAGAAGTGTTAGCAGGGGAGCTTAAATTCTGGCACACTTCCATGTCAGTAAAATCGAACCGAATGTGTTTTTGGTGGTAAGGAGTAAGGTTATTGCTGGTAAAGCGTACCTGGAAGATTGGGTTGTAATCGTTCTAGTCTTAAACAAATAATTTGATTTAAGTTTTTATATAATGATCAACTAGCGGCCCGCTCCGGCTCCGCTCGGGTCTTTAACAAAAAAATTGACGATATTTGACGTTATTTTATTTTTTAAAATAAAAGAACTCTTATTGCGGCATAACTATAATAGTTAGAGATATGCTGTCGCGACACTTTTTGTAAATAGTAATGTGTTCTACAAAGTCGTACTACATTATTTTATTCAATCATCAATAGTTTTCGCAAGGCACGCGATGTAATGAATATTTTAGGTATTTTTTTACACCTTGGGTTATATTATTGGTGTCTTAGTAAGGATCCCTATTTTTTTTCAAAAAAGATTGTAGCCAATGTTACTCGGGAATAGTGTAGCTTCCAAACAGTGAAAGAATTTTTCAAATCGGTTCAGTAGATTCGGAGCCTATTTAATACAAACAAACAAATAAATCTTTCCTCTTTATAATATTAAGTATAGATATAGTAACTAATTCCGGAAACGAAACTCTGAAACATAAACGCTATGCTTCTTAGATTTGAAGCCATCGTAGATGCGATTTAAAGAGTGTCATAGTTTTAATCTCTTGCTAAATAAATATTGCTCTAAAGTAGCAATACTCATTCAGATTACTAATTACTCATAGACATCGCAATGTGAATTTCACCTTCCATCGCGAGGAGTGAGGCGTAAATATTTAAAGCACGCTCTTCTACTGGGAATTACGCAAATTACATTTTAGTCTTGATTTTTAATACATGATCTTATTATAGTTGTTGCAAAGTACGAGCGCGCGTGGCCTTTATTTGTAGTTGTGATCGTAAATACACATTTTCGTAAGTGTGTGTATCCGACGTAGTGGTCAGTAGCTACATTAGCTGTATACAGCCTACATTGACGCGTATACAGATAGGTCACTCACACAACTAAAGGGGGCGCGCAGTCGTACTTTGCAACAACTATACTTCGTCGTGGAAGTCGTTTGTGAACACGTCTGAGATAGGTACTTATTTCTTTAGAAAAATATGTATCTCTTTGTAGGATTTGAACAACGGCATACATGTAGGTACACCAAGCGTCTTACCCTTTAAGCCCCGATGACTTCGAAGCTTATTGTTAATTTGGACTTAGCCCTAATGTTGATAGACGATTATTCCAAACAATGTTTATGTCGGAAATCTCGGCTTCTTCATGTTGAAAGGATAAAATTTGTAACACATATGGACAGACATCTGTGCCGTCTTCAAAGTTGACCCTTTTTGTGTCGTCATAAACATCACTTTCAAGTTCGTAACGAGCATAATCCGCAGAGGACGGGCTCCAAATAAACCGTGCAACGTACGTAATAGCCTAATTAGTGAAAAGGTCGTAAGTAAGTAAGAACAGCACGCCTTATGCTGAAAAATTTCAATCACGAAACTCGATTTGAATTTAACTGTTTTTGCCAATTAATTCGCCAAACAAAGGAATGAGGTCCGCCGTAATTCAATTATAGTTTTGTTTTCTGATACGTTCTCCCCATCAGTTTCTGTTTAGTAAGGGTTGCCCTGTATGGTAATTGATTTTCCCCTCGGGCCATATCGAAGCTCAGTTTTGATCGTTTCAATATTATTTTTTTCCACTTGACATCAATATCGTTTGGTGATATTTGTATAAAATATTCTAGATAACCTCACCTTGTTCTTCTTTAAAAGAGTTTCATATTTCCTTATTTGTCTAGATGAGTACAGCCATCTTAATCTTTTTAACGTGTCTGGCGGCAGAAACGATTTTGCTTGAATCCCTCCAATTATTCTCAAAACTTGCATAGTATTTATCTTTCAAAAGACTGTATTTGTTTTATTTATATTTCTTTCAGTCGTCTAGTCTTTGACTAGCTAAAGATCAGTAATGATGGATTCAAGATAAGAATTTAATAAAACCATTAGGTATTTGAGCACCTCGAGCTAAATATAGCGCCGTTACAACTTTGTAACATAAAATGGGCGCAAGTAAAAACTTAGCCAGTTGCCCTCGATTCCATACTACAGCCCTATTCCTCAGCTCGT
This sequence comes from Bombyx mori, assembly GCF_030269925.1. NCBI lineage: Eukaryota > Metazoa > Arthropoda > Insecta > Lepidoptera > Bombycidae > Bombyx > Bombyx mori. Next base: position 16,158,307 of record NC_085117.1, read on the forward strand.
TACGGCTGAACTTGGTTCATTTACACAGCACTGTTATCGGAACCGTAATGCAAACACTAATACTAAATTAACGAACACACAGACAGAGCACGTATGTTAGTAAATCAACTGGCACCCGCCCGCTGAGGCACGTAGCTGCAATCTGCACAATTTTATGATTTATACTGCAGTAGAATTAGACTGTCCTTGGTTCTTATTTAATATACGGGATGATTTTTGTATGCGCGTTTAAATATGTCATCACGATGTAATCAAACGCTTTTTAACTGGTTTGAGCTTAATAAACTAAGGCCAAAATATGATCTCACATCAAATAACTTTCGGCTATTAATTAGCGGTAATTGATTGACGAAAGCTTTTCTATAAACAGTAGTAGTTTTCATTTTCATTACAAGTGAAATTTCACTCTTACTGAGATCAGCAGAAAATTCACGATAGTTTGTCTATGAGGTTCGGTGCCCTTCCTAAGGCTTGGGAGCCTGTGGTATATCCTTCGTGAGATCATCGTAAATAAAAAATGCCATCGCGTTTCATTCAAATCACGAATGGAGCAATAAATCGAATCGAAATATCCACCCTGAAGTGACCGGCTTGGTTTACTGGCCACAATCACTTTTATGTGTCGCGATCCATTGGCCGGATCCACCCGAAATCCAAACGAGTAATTCCCAGTCAAAACTCGCGCTAGTTCCCGCCCATTAATTGTCAAAGTTCTGGAACGGATCCCCGGGCGACCGGAGCGATATCAAGCGTGTGTTGAATAAACTTTGCGGGAATTATCGCGTATGCCGTGAAGAAGCCCATTTGTATTAGGAATAAATCTTGCAGTAACGTCGGCCTCCTGTGCCATGTCAGATACATCGATGCCAAGTTTGTGTTACTTAGGAGTCTATGTGATTGTTAAGTTGTTGCATAAAATTCTTTATTAAACACAATATTGGATCTACTTTAAGTCAACGATCCACTAAACTTCTCACAATAGATGAGGTCGTTTTTCTCTTTTTATACGAGGGAGATGGAAAAATGGAAAGGAAGATCTAAAATAATCTAACAATCATACTAGGTTGAGTAGTTGGACTGGGAGTTTGCTCAATCGCGTGACTCGACATGACAATAGACTCGAGTTTATTTCACTAGTCGAGTGACCAACTTCAGGGCCTATCTGATGATAAGCTCCAGACGATAGTACCTTCTGAAGGAGACTCATATTGCCCCTGACCACCAGTAATATACCTCCTAAAATATGCATAAGAAACCAGTAAATATTATATTTAAAAAATATTTGTACGGCAAGAATATTGTATTAAATATTAATATCGCTAAAATTATCGTAAATTTTCTATTTGCCCATAATAATATTATCACACAATTCAAAACATAAACAAAACGTTATTATTATTCGAAAAAACAATAAAGAAATTTGATTGACCTATATCTGTATCTTAGTTTAACTTAGTTAATTACATCGCTTTCGGGGTCATTTAGTATAATGTTATTCGCCATTTTGGGAATGGCAAGTGAGATCTGTTTGAAACTTAGTCCCAACTTAGTCGTCCTAAGTCGCTTAAAGGGAAACTTTGATGTTTGCAACTCAACATTACTGTTAAATTTAGCATTCGTCTAAATAAGGATGATGAAGCTACCAGAAAACCAAGGCTCATTTAATTTTTAAGGCACCACTTTGCCACCTACAGTTTGGCTAGGAAATGATCTCCCCTTGACGATGTTTCCAGTGTTATGACGTTTGAAGGGAGTCGTCAGCCGCAGGCAGCGGCTTTTCTATATTGTGTAGTGTATATACTATTATTAGAGTTCATAATTGAGTAACAATTTTCCATTAGATTGGTCGTTATCCTTCTCTGTTTTTTTCTGAAAAATAAAAGTTACTGGTAATTACGATGAAAAAATTCTGGAGTTTGGAAAAAACTTCTCCCATCATAACAAAGGCGTTTTAAAATTGACTTTACAACATACGAAAATAATATTGACTAAGATAGCAACCTTTTTTGTGACTGACTCTATGGAGCAGTAGTTGCGCCATTGACCAAGGGTCGGGTTCGATTCCCATGTCGGGTGATGAAACAGTAGATTCTGAATTTTGATATGAACATGTTTTTAGTTATCTTGGTGATATTTCTAGACATGCTTGCCATGTAAAAGCTCTTAATAAACTACCTACAATATTCGGAATGGAAATGAGCAAAAAAAAAACTTGAACACGTGACAAACAGTACGTGGAAAATGAACATCCTAAATTATCATTTAATGCCTAAGTTATTTGGCGCATTATAAGAATCATAACTTGTTTATTCAAACATTTGATAAGTGGCTCAACAACGTCAAGCTAAATAATGTTGCATATCCTGACAATAAGATTCAATCTTGCTTAACTTTACCTCTTATAGGCAGAAAAGACGATTAAGACAGGACGCGGCATTTGGTAATTAGTTTAATCCCACGGTGATAAAATATTTTACGAATATCTAATCGAAAGAGAGTGACTGTGAAGACGTTTGCGTATGAATGGTGGGTCCTCATTGTAATGACAAAGATCTCATCTACGTCGGTCTTAATTAATCATTGTGTTCTGATTAACATTCGTCGTTGAAGCGATGCGGCGAATTTACATCCAGATGGAATAGTTTAATTATTTAGATCGAGTTTCCGGAGTTTTGCGGCGTTGATGTCGAATAAACATCCGTTAATAAGCACTTGCACAGAAACGTTTCGGGGAAGCCCCGTAGTTTTGATTTGCATTATAATTAGACTACATTTTGGAATACCATTAATATGTGAGATACACGTATTCCTTTCCCACATTTTACAGGTTAAGCTATACGTTTTGCATACGGTATAACGTAACCGAAAGGGGAAGAATTAGATAATGTACCTTCACTCTCACATAAGCGGGAAACAGCAAGTTGCAAGATTTTTTTTATTTTTTTTTATTGCTTAGATAGATAGTGAGTGGTGTTACTGGAGCCTATAGACATCTACAACGTAAATGCGCCACCCACCTTAAGACATAATTTCTAAGGTCCCAGTATAGTTACAAAGGCTGCCCCACCCTTCAAACCTGGTACCTAGCCGTGTGAACTCACAAGAGGTCCTACCACCAGTAAGACATGTAAGACATGTTTTTTTTTAAATTATTTAATAATATGTGACGTCACAGTCTAAGACGAACGGGAAGCTAACTCAGTTTCACAAAATTGAGGAATTCTCATGTCCCATTGAATGAAAATGCGTAGATTAAAATTGTACGTCGACGATTCTAAGTTTTATAACTTCACAACCACCCTTGTATTTTCAATACTATTTGTCGTTGGAAGTTAAAGTACAAAAGCTATGCAACTATTAACCACTACTGACTCTTTAAATTAAATCCATGGCGCTGCTAAGTTTCAGTGAACCAAGTTGGAGCAAAAAACCATTGATACACATAAGTCAATATTCTTTCGACCCATGAAATATGTTGGTTCTTTCGAAACTATAAGGGAACTATATTAAAAGCTGAAAGGACAAAACTTTTCCCCGTCTTCAGAACCCTTCGTACGAAGTTATTCGCACAGGAATCTCACTTTCCCCTAATATAATAGACATTATGAAGTTGACGGAGTTGTTTCTCAATGACCCCTCTGCTCCACATGTCCTGCAACGAAGGGTTAAGGATACATTCCTAACCTTACAGCAAAAACGTTTCTTTGAATGCAATGTATTTGCTTTGAAACTCTTTACTTTTGGCGTGACAACGTCTTATAATTCGATGGAGCCGGCTGCACGCACGAAAAAACTCATGCGGCGTTACCTCGCTCTGAGGCGTTCCATTTAAGGCTTGAAGTGCAAGCGAGAGCGCGCAACGAGCGACAAAGAGGCACAATCAGCCTCCGCGTTCGGCAGCGTTCGACATCTGTCTCTCTTCTACTTGAGTGAGCGATGCATCCACGTGAACAGCTGCTATACAATAATGCATTTACATGTAAGTATGAAGTTCAGTGAAAAGTGAATGTGGTGTCAATTTTTTATAGCAACCATAATTGAGAAATGAAACCATTCCATCAGTATTTTCTTCTGACGTTGTCACGTTCAACTATCGTCCAAATTGGGATGAGGCTTTGAGCACGCCTTTTCCTCCAAGTGTTGCCATATCTTGTAATCTAATGGATTCAAATCTGGACTGGAGGAAGGCCAGTCTTCGTGCCGGATGAAGTCGATTTCACGCGCCGCCATCCAGTCTTGTGTGCTCTTCGCTCTATGAGCTGGCGCCGAATCTTGTTGGAATACCCAGTGCCTGTTATTGAACATGGTATGAGAAACAGGTTCCACAAGGTTCGTCAGGACTGTATTTTGATACACAACTGCATTCGTTTTTACACCTTTCTCACAAAAATGTACCTCTGTTAAACCCCAATAAGAAACTCCCAACCATACCATGAGCGAGGATGGAAAATGACCTCGTTGGACACGCGGAATACGGTTGCTCGCTTCTTCACTACTGTGTGCGTACACCTTATCATTTTGTTTGTTGTAGCTGAATGAAAAAATTCGAAAAGATGAAAAAAAATTTACCGTAGAAGACTACGGTAAAAAAAATTTCATCCGAAAAAAAAAATACCCGATATTTTTTTCCCGCGTACCGCTTCAACAAAGCGCGGCATCTCTTCAGTCTCAGGTCCATTAGACGAGCATTCAAAAATATCCTGTTTTTCTTCGATATGCCAGAAGCCCTAAGTCTTCATTTAACACCCTTTTCACCGTGGTTCTGCTTAACCCCATCTGAAGGGCCAACAGTTTCTGCTTACGTTTGGGATTTCTTTGTATTCGCGCCTTCACAGCTTTTATCACTGCTGGAGTCCTAACAGACTGAGGGCGACCACTTCTTGACCTGTCATCTACACTAGAGTCTTCATTGTATCGTTTGATGGTACGATAAACGAATCTTTTGGTTATATTCCAATTTTTCAGTATGTTAAAAATTTTAATTGGCGCGTAACCGCAACGTTGCAACGCAATAACTGCAACACGGTCTTCTTTAAGCGTCCACTCCATATTTAAAAATGAGTAAAATTCTAAAAGTATACATTTTTATTTTCATGAACTATTCGAAATTCGAATTCAATAAACTTTTTTGTGGCCAGCATTCTAAAAGAAAAGTTTTTACTGTGTGACAATACTTATGACCTGACTAGTTACTTAATTCGATTCTAAAACATACAAAGATATCTTGATTACTTACCCTATTATCGAAATCAGCATTTGAATCGATCCTAAAATGAGGCCGTCAACACAAAAGTGGCGTAAGCTTACCATAGTTATTATGGAGCAATCAGGTTTAAGTTTTCATGAATTTGAATTTGAGTTGGCAAAAAAACAATACGCGCAAAAATAATGTTTACAAAGTCATCTGTTATCTACGGGTGAAACTATGGATAGGCCGGTTTTGCATCAAAATTTATTATATCTATATATATAAAAATGAATTGCTGTTCGTTAGTCTCGTTAAAACTCGAGAACGGCTGGACCGATTTGGCTAATTTTGGTCTTGAATTATTTGTGGAAGTCCAGAGAAGGTTTTTTTTTATTGCTTAGATGGGTGGACGAGCTCACAGCACACCTGGTGTTAAGTGGTTATTGGAGCCCATAGACATCCACAACGTAAATGCGCCACCCACCTTGAGGTATACGTTCTAAGGTCTCAAGTATAGTTACAACGGCTGCCCCACCCTTCAAACCGAAACGCATTACTGCTTCAAGGCAGAAACAGGCAGGGTGGTGGTACCCACCCGCGCGGACTCACAAGAGGTCCTACCACCAGTAAAAAAAGGTTTAAAAGGTAGGTATATAATTATGAAAATGCTCGGAATTAAATAAAAATGACAATTTTGTTTTTCGTTTGATGTGTCCCCCGTCGAACGGCGTCCTTTTGTTTGTTTTAAGTTTATTTTATACAAAAGTTTAGGTCTTTTATTTCTCGATTGAAACACTACGAAGTCTGCTGGGTCAACTAGCTTTAAATAAATTGCAATATTTTGCACTGACGCCTTCAAATCTACGAATAACATTCGCGTACGCTTAAGGAAACTTAGCGCAGTATGAGACCAAACAAATTTGTATTATACAATAAAACGGACGATTCATTGCATCGCATTCGCTATGTGTTCCCCGAACGGATATTGAATTTTCACAACGTTCGCATTATGTATTACGTTTTTATTTATGTGTTGCACTTAAATCGGCCTTGTTTGCTGACAGGAAATTAATAGAGCTGCTATATTTATTTCGTGTTTATTAAATGTGTGAGTAATGTTCGGTTATGATAACAGTTGGTTATATATTGGGCACGTTTTTTTTATGGCTTAGATGGCTGGACGAACTCACAGCCCACCTGGTTTTAAGTGGTTACTGGATCACATAGACATCTACAACGTAAATACGCCACCCACCTTGAGATATAAGTTCTAAGGTCTCAGTAGGTATAGTTACAACGGCTGCCGTGCGCACTCACTAGAGGTCCTACCACAAGTAAAAAGAGTGTTACTTGAAGCATTCAACATCATCCAAGTTTCTACATTAATACCGGGTGTAACAGGTGTGGCGGTAGCCATCACAGAACAAAATATATTTGACAGATGCCTGAATCTCGCTTACGACATTTTCAAGATAAGCTTGAATATATACTGTTTGCTTTTACTTTGCATGTATTACATACATAGTCAACCGAGCAATATCACTCGCTCGGTGGAAGATCTTCCATCGCTCGCTTATACCTACAGAGGGCTCTAGAAACTGAAATATGTTCGAGATTCGTCAATGTATTTTTATCATGGGAATGTAACGACTGAATTCACGTGACGTCATTATTTACTTTCGAACAATAACACCCCGGATTCCGAATACCAAATTACTTTCGAATGACTGCTTCGGTGGTACAGTAATTAACGCCCCTTACTATTGCGCCGAGGGTCGTGGGTTCGATTCTCATCTCGGGCAAACATTCGTATGATGAACAGGCTTGTTTGCTCTTTGTCTGGGTGTTTATTATCTACTTAAATATGTATTTATTTCAACAAAAAGTACCTAAGTTCGTCTCTGGTTATTAAATTAAGGCCGGATGACCGTGCGTCATTTAATTTTGTTCCAGGTTGTTATTGTTATTATTATTTTTAATAAACCAGACATATTTCAGACACAGACGTTCACTTTTAATTACCTGTTTAAGCAAACAGTATATTCTGAATTTTGATATGAACATGTTGTTAGTTATGTTACATGTATATATTAAACCGTATATAAGTATGTTTGTAAGTCTCTGATACCTATAACACAGGGAAACTCAAATCGGATCACATCGGGCGGATGACAGTGCGTGATTAGATACCAATAAAAAAATATCCCTTAGAGTACAAGGCTTAATAGTCAAAGTAACTAAATCAACGAATCGATCAATGCAAAGAGCGTAATGTTTCGAAGATAACTCAGGAGTACAATGACCTTCAGTGAAATCTGGATTGTAGAATAACAGAGGCGGGACAGACTATGCAAACAGACTATAAACTGATATCGACCGGGCACGTTTCGAGAATAAACCGCTTTAAACGTTCCAGCTTACGACCCATAACTGTTTCTTTGTTTTCATTAGATATGCCCCTTTGGATTGAGAGATATTGCACACAGTGCGGATACTTCACGTTTTCTTTTTGTTGAAAATTATTTGAAAATCATAATAAGTAGCGTTAAAATGATATTAATTTTTAGGAAAACAATATTGAAGTTAGTTATAAAATAACTATCTATATATTAATACGTGTAGCAAAAACTTTGCACCCCTTTTTACGAAAATTGCGCGGACGGAGGACTATAAAACTTCCCACACTTGTAGAGAATATAGAGAATAAGTATGTACAGAATGCTAATTTTTTTTAATTATTTATAAAAAAATACATCAAATCAATATAAAAACATTACACACCCTACCATGTTTTTGACACACACACACGAAAATATACTCTTTTGTTTATTGACAACATTTTGTTATTACTTAAAGTCTTAAATTGGGTAATATTGTCTTTAGTGTAGTCTTGGCAAAATCTGTAATTATAGAAATATAGAAATATAATAGTGTTTGACTATACAATCATAATAATGTTCAAACTTATAATTTCAATTAATTATAGTCGAACTTCGACTATCGAGGGACCACTAGTAATAAATAGTATTTGAAAGATGAATGGAAGTGTTAGTGTGTAATGAAACAAATTCGTTCGCTCTCTTCGCATGTCCGGAATCGACGTCAGTGTCTACGAAAACTGTATTAGGAATATTGGAAGTAATTAAAATTAAAAACGCGAGATTAAGCCTTGACTAAATGCATTACTAAATGACGCCACCACCTTGAAACATTAACTCTAAGCCTCAGTTTTACAGTACAACGATTGCCCCACCCTTTAAACCGAAATGCATTACTGCTTCATGCCAGTGTAGACGGGTTCGGGGGTCCAATACCTGTGCGGGATAACAAGACGCTCCTACCGATAAATGTAATAAGTAAATAGGTTATTTCTTTAAATTATGTAATGGTAGGTCCTTACCGTATATCTAATAGCTGCAGTAGCATGCATCTCAATGTTTTAATTCGAACATATGATTGGCTAAACCTTCCTTATTAAAAATTATTATACAATTCCATTTTCTCAAATGATTAGACGTATATAATTGTGGCTACAAGGAATTCCATCGCCCTATACACAAATTCCACATCTCGGAATTAAGTCAAGTAGGCATTAAACATTATTATTTACTTTATGATCAAGTCCCTCGATGTTTATATGTTCTGCTGAAATATTAATAACCATATTCTTACAGTAAAACACATCGCTATTGTAAATAATGTGTGGTAAGTGTGTGGTATTTCAAATGAAAATCTTAACAGTAGTCAAAGGGTTTTCAGTATTTAAGTTTGACGTAACATATTTGGGCGAACGTTCTGCTACGCGAGGCTTCATTTCAGCTTGAATCGAAATTGACTGACAAACCATAGGTCTCGATAGGTGAAAATTGAGCAACATTGTGATTCTTCTTTATCTGTTTCTTGATTATTTATTAACAAAGAGCACGTGTAAATGTGCTTATTTTTCAGTTTAAATTACAAAAAAATTTAAAAAACAATTTGTTTGAAAAATTCCTTAAAAAAATCCGCGGAAATAAACCAACGTTTATTGTCAGTGTCACTGTACGCAACAAGTTGCACCGGTATTCCGTCAGAATTGCAAAATGATTGTACCGTTTAGGCATGACTTGCGCAGATATAGTTTCCGAAAGGACCAACTGATTGTCAATTGATTGTTTATATTTCAAAATTTATGTTCGAGTTTTCTCCCAAAATCTATTGAATGAGACTCAAATACTACAGTGAGAGCACATTAACCATTAACCAACTGCAGTAGTACAGTAAGCTTATAAATTATAGAAATTTATTATTATTGTACAGCACAATGGATACAGGATGCAGGAAAAGTGCTCCAACTTTAAACTGTTTTAAAAGAATGGTGAAGGAACACTACTTATCTGCTTAGTGCTGTTTGTTGCATCATTATCATTTATCATTTCCATCCTGTTGATTTATTATGTGTGTATAAGTATATTAGTATGTATTGTATGTAAATATGTATATTGGTATATTATATGTAAACGGTATATATCTGTTTATTATATGTATATATTTTGTATAATAATGTATTGTCTATGGTACACCGGAACATACCTGCTATATTTTTATATTTTACAGAATTTCTGTAAATTAAACGGTTGTCTGGAAGAGATCGCTTTTAGCGATAAGACCGCCTATTGTACATATGTGCTTTTTGACTGTTTTTTTGAATGTAAATTGTGTTGGTGTGCAATAAAGTGTATTCTCTATCTCTCTCTCACTCTCTCAAACCACATGCGATCTTCATACCCACTTTCTCGTAACAAACATGTTTTTCGCGAACAACACAAGATGAGAGCAGCACGTACAATTCTTGCAACGTACGCTTTACAGTTCGGTAAACGATTTGCTTAGTCAACATTGCGTTTGAAAACTACGCGTGTTCGCAGTTGTGTGCCTACGAACCGCAGCCTAAATGGATGTGTACGTAAATCAATCGCGTATTCGGCGGCGTGATCAAGCCGCGTCATCGAATCACGCTAGTCTGTGCGCCCGTGTAAAAGTACCTCGTGTTTTGTGCTTACATTCCGAAAACAGTTCGCAGTCGATCGATCGTTTGATGACTACGGTAACTGGCTCCGTCTGCTGACGTTCTAAATCGAAATAGCGTTACAGCAATTCCAATGGGAGAAGCCCTTGGAATCTATCGGTATGCTTTTTTTTTATTGCTTAGATGGGTGGACGAGCTCACAGCCCATCTGGTGTTAGATGGTTACCGGAGCCCATAGACATCTACAATGTAAATCCGCCACCCGTCTTGAGATATAAGTTCTAAGGTCTCAGTATAGTTACAACAGCTGCTCCACCCTTCAAACCGAAACGCATTACTGCTTCACGGCAGAAATAGGCAGGGTGGTGGTACCTATCCGTGCGGACTCACAAGAGATCCTACCATCAGTAAAATGTAAGTAATTAAATAAGTAAAAGTAAGTAAATGCCAAAGTTTGTCTGACTAAACGAACCAAGTAATTTCTGTAAATTGAACCTTATTCCTGGTTCCTCGCAATATTTATGTAATTTCGCGTCACTACAACATAATGTTAGTGACGGGATTCCGTTGAGCAAAACAAACGAGCTATGCCGTCAACTGTGCCGCTAATCCGTCTCGTCACCGGCGGCATTATCGCGGCTCGACAAATACGCGAAAATATCGTTAATTTGTACGATGACGTCACCGGGATCAGCGCATGTATTGGCGGGCTTAGGTCGACATCGCATATTTGAATTTTCGAAAATTTGATGCTCAGTAAAATTATTATCGGCGGCGGAAAGCTAATAAGTATAAAAGCGGTATAATGCCGTCAAGATTACCGATTTCATTGCATTTAAGTTGCTTCAAAGTTAAATAATGATTTCTTTATTTATTTATTTTTTAATGATTATAACAGCGTTAAGTTTATTTTTGAATTATATAATTGGTTAAACGGAAGATAAAATAATAATCATATATTCTAAGTTTATTATTAAATTGTATAATTAGTTAAAATGGAAGTTTAAATTATAATTATACATTCATAGATTCCGACATTTGTATTTTTTCTCTATCCTATTTCTGCAATGAATTACTAACGAATTTCGAACACAAGATTCGAATGGGACCGTATTGAATTAACAATATTCCAAATTGTTCGGGAAGTGATGATCGAGGACATGTAGCGGTCATCATATTTCTCTTAGAGGCTTCAGATTTCGAAGAGAAATTGCTTTTTTAATTCATAAGAGTGCTTATGAAATTCCTCAACGTTTAATTCAATTGGCAAAAAGTAACGAAAAAAGAATAAATAAATGAATATTTTAATAATTATTATTATTTTTTACTGGTGGACTGGTGTTTTACTGGATCTTTTTGAGTCCACAGGGGTAGATACCACCACCCCGCCTATTTCTTGCGTTTAATGCGTTTCGGTTTGAAAGATAGGGCAGCCGTTGTAACTATACTGAGACCTTAGAACTTATAACTCAAGATGGGTGGCGCATTTACGCTGTAGATGTCTAGGAGCTCCAGTAACCACTTCACACCAGGAGGGTTGTCAACTCGTACATTCATCTAAGCAATAAAAAAAAGACCAGCACCCATTATTACTTATTAAATTCTGTAGGTACACATAAAATAGGATGCTGTTCCCTAATTACGTCATACCCTGAAATGACAGTAACAGAGTAAGTCATGCGATTAGCACTATTAAATGATTTGACTGCGATTTAAGCGGTGTTTAATGACAGTTTATAACGATAGATACACTCGTAGTAATGGCTATAAACGATGGCTTGTGTAGTTTGTCGTTTATGACGTCACTAAATAGACAATTTACATAGGTAATTAGGCTATATTACGCTGTATTTAACATATTTTCATAGTGATTCGTGTTGTGGTGTCGTAGATTAGAAAATCATCACATGTCCGATTTGTCCTTCTTCAAATGAAGCTTGTGGAGAGTATTAAGCAGTAGGCAGCGGCTTGGCTCTGCCCCTGGCATTGCTGAAGTCCATGGGCGACGGTAACCACTCACCACCAGGTGGGCCGTATGATCGTCTGCCTACAAAGGCAATAAAAAAAAAACATCTCTTCCCGGTGTCATAAAGTGCTTCTCTGGAAAATAGACAACGTTCCTTGAGTATTATATCAGGATATTGATATGAGAAGGCCGACTACCGAATACCTTGATTATTAGACCATATAGATCCAAAAATCCTGCGTTCAGAATTTTGATACCCAATGGCGGACATTTAAAAAAAAGTAATTTGAATTAAATTAAATCATACTTAACTAGTATTCACGATCATCTGTCTGATATCAATCCACGAATGATTCTAAATCGAGTGTTTTATATTTATACTAACTGACCCGGCAGACTTCGTAGTGCCTCAATAGATAAATAAAAGACCTAAACTTTTGTATAAAATAAACTTAAAACAAACAAAAGGAATCCGTCCGACGGAAAAACGTAAAAACAAACAATTTTGTTTTTATATAATTCCGAGCATTTTCATATTTATTCACCTTTTAAACCTTCTCTGGACTTCCACGGATAATTCAAGAACAAAATTAGCCAAATCGGCGTCCAGCCGTTCTCGAGTTTTAGTGAGACTAACGAACAGCAATTCATTTTTATATACAGTCAAACCTGGATAAGTGAGAACTGGATAAGTGAGAAAACTCTATAAGTGAGAGTAATAGCCAGGACCCGTCATTTTTAGCTCCTAAAACCTCTATTAGCGAGAAACAGAAACCTCTGTAAGAGAGAGTCGTTTTTGCCTCATAGACCTCCGTGAGTGAGACTGCTACTTATCTATACCTCTATAAGCGACAGTCGAGCTTTATTTATTTATATTATTTAAGAGGAACAAATGACAAAACAAATTACAAATTTAACATCTGCTATTTTATGACCCATTCTTAACTTTCGTGGAACTTCTTAACATTGTTTTTGTATTGTTTTCTCGTCAATATTGAACCTATTCTATTTCGTGGAACTAAATAACGTTGTTATTTATTCGATTTCTTTTCGAATGGACACGTGTCCCTGTGTACCGTCCTGTTTGTCGGACTTACTCAGTTTATCGTTAATCAATTGCGAAGGAAAGTTCTGTTCTGCATCATGTTAAAACGGAAAATCAAAGTACTGCCATTAAGTGATAAACTTAAAATAGTGAATGCGTTTGAATCCGGGAAATCGCGAAATTAAATTCACAGGGTGCATTAGCGAGAAACTCGGGTTAGTGAGAAACCTCTATAAGCGAGAATGAGATTGTGCTCCCTTGAACTCTCGCTTATCCAGGTTTGACTGTATTTATATGAAGCTGTTAATGCTATCGCACTCAACGACCGTTTGCAATAAACATTAACACCCGTCACAATACCAGCTAAAAGTTGGAAATAGAATCCGCCGGATGTCGCAGCCGGAGTTTGCGACTAAGAATCGTTAGTGAGTTAATTAAGATTGAAATTTGATTAACCGTTTCCGAGTTTTGGCGTGATAAATGATTATGGTACTGCCTCAAGATCTTTCTAAGCTTGTGCCTATGTGTGTTTCATTATTTTAATGTTGGTTTAGTTTGATATACATAAAAATACTTAGTTCCAAAATCTTGAATCGGTGAATGCAAAGGGCATTTTTGAAGCATTCTTGATAAATTTGCAATTCAGGTATGATTGTAAGCAATTTATAAGAAAACATGTATAGATTATCTTACACGGTACCTTCCTTATTCTGTTTTTTTTACGACAAAATCTATTCCATGTAGTGAAATTTGCATTGAGAAAAATTTAACAACATTTTCCGTAAGTTTCCTTCAAGCTGAATTCCAAAATGGCCGCCACACTTTCGCGCCATAAAATTATTCGAAATTTACTTTGAGTGGCTGTCGTTTAAGCAGCAAAACTTTAGGATAGTTAAATTTGACAGGAGTTAAACATTAGCTGAAGACCGACGCTGAGTAAGCTTTAAATTCTTAAACGTCAAGACAGGCTATGGCTTTTAGCGAAAATGCGTATTATTTAAGAGTTTCGCTACGTTCAAACTCAGACTTCTATTAACTATTTCAATGACTTTTTTAAGGACCTTGTCTTTACTATTGAAAAGCAAGCATTATACATCATTAAAAACCTGATAAATTCGAAATATTAAATATTTTATTGTTAAGTTTGGGCGTACAAAATCTCTTATTAGGATCTCGTTTATGGATATGTATGTATATATTCCGGTATTCCGAGCAAGATATTTTAGAGTAGGAAGTTAGTATTGACACAGCTCGTATCCCTGTTACTCATGTTTAAAAACTTTGAAACATATCTCATTAGTGTTGTGAACAAAAATTTCGCATCGATATCAATGATTTGTTTCGATTTACCTCATAGATTATGTAGCATTATGAGCCTTATTTTGATACACCTATTGACTTCATTTAAAATATATCACATGTTTTTTTTGTTCAATTTTAAACGTTCTAAAATGTTTTTCAAATAACAAAGTTAATGATCAAGAATTTAGCAAATAAAGAATAAGCCAAAAGCAGTAAATATTACGTCCGCAAACCGATTCGAGTCGGTTCATGCAAATGGCTTTATTCGGAGCATCAACGGTCACACCTGGTCCGGCCTTATTGAAGTTATAAGTTGTGCAAACTGCTACACGGCACCTCTCGACCTTACTATTCTAAATTTAGTTCGCTATATCTGTCTCCGTCGGCGATATTACATTCAACTGTATTCTTCCATACCGAATTCTTTAGATATATTTGAAAGGAATCTAATTTTGAAACTGGAATTTGTGTGTTCCAAAACTTATTTAGTGGAAACAAAACGAAGCGAATCCCAATGTTTTGCGAAATCATATCATTTTATTTTAATAATGCAATAAGATGTTGCAAATAAACTCATAGATAGTACTGACAATTCACCTTCCGTTATCGAAAATTCCTCTTTGGTACGCTTTTAAGCTATTTTCACTCAATAATTTTCCAATTTGAAATTAAAATCTAGTTCAACCGATTCCGCTCATTTATCTCTTGCCTTTGCATCTTTTCTGTCTTCACTCCCACCCCACTCCTAAACGCACACCGCTTCGTGCTCATCAGTCTTTTTAGGATTATTTTACAAGCACAGACATGTAGAAAAAAACATGTATGTCATTAAATATCTGAAATATATCAGAAATGCGCATTCCTTTTCCGTTCTTTTGTTTGGTCTCACAACGGAGATCAGTCATGGTCACGTACGAACTTCATTTTATTTCACAGATGCGAAACCAGGGGAGCGAAGCATATGATTTCAGCACCAAACAATAAAAAATGTGTTTGATTGAAGAAATATATAGTGTCGAATGTGAAAGGCGAACGTTAGAGTGCAGTGTGTCCCAAAAAAAGTGCAGTTGAGAGTAACAAAACAGGAGCATATAACAATGGAATATGGTTGAAATTCGTCCACAGCGACTCGAAGACTGTGCTTCCTAAAATGCTGTCGCATAATTTACTCCTCGCTTGAAATTCTCTATCGAACCAACGAAACGATCCTACTTAATTGTTGTACATATATTTTAGATATAGGTTTCAAAAATTTTCATCGTTGTCTACGTGTTTACTCGTAGGATAAATTTAAAAAAAAAATTTTTTAATCATCGAAGCGGTTGTCGTATTTTTGTGATAAATAAATTATTAATGTAATCATAATTAAGTGGCAAAACTCGGTTGTGATGTGCATAGTGTGTAAGCTGTATCGTAAGTAATGTTAAGTTCGATTTGGTGGAGGGAAGGTCCCGCGCAGGTCGCGCGGTGATGCTTGCTGACAAGGGTACGTGTTTTCACGTGGTGTTTGGCGCAGGCGCGGCCCGGCGCCGGTAAGATGCGAGAGCGACGTCAGGCGCAATATCGCACGGTCTCTCTACTGTTTGCCTGCCTTCTCTTCCTCAATTGTCAAGTCGACGCCGCCGGTAAGTTATATTTCAGTTTTATT
This sequence comes from Bombyx mori, assembly GCF_030269925.1. Taxonomy (NCBI): domain Eukaryota; kingdom Metazoa; phylum Arthropoda; class Insecta; order Lepidoptera; family Bombycidae; genus Bombyx; species Bombyx mori. Next base: position 16,174,464 of record NC_085117.1, read on the forward strand.
CACTCTAACTTAGCAATCTTTCGCAAACCTGTACGCTGCTACCCTAAGAGGCTATTCAAGCTAGGCGCGGGTAGGTGAGCTCACAGACTCAACCTGATAGAATTTGCTCACACTAGCCCTGATAAGAGCAGTGCTTCGCAGAATCTATCATCAGATCGGAATCTAGCAATCAAAACCGTAACGTCGAAAGTACCGTTTTCTAAAATCAACTTTACCTTAATAAATGTAAAGTTCTTTTTGAAAAAACGAATTCTGATATCCAAATATATTGACTTGATCACTCAAATACTCGGTTATCAACGGTACAATGTATCTTCACAAACATCTTATGAGTCTCGCATGTTAGTTAAGCTAAAATATGTTTTAAGTTCTGAAAGTAATAAAAATGTAAAAACGAACTGACGAAGTAACTACATCGAAAATAATAGCGATACGCATTAAGGTCATTGTAATTACCTACAGTTGGACGCGATTCCATGGAAAACAGCATTGTCGCCTTTATATTCATGTAAACAAATTTATTCTGTGGGATAACGAGTCTACTGTCATCGAATTTCTTTACGATTTCAATTAATAAAAAATCGTAATTAATGTCAAATTAATACGTGAAGCAAAAACTTTGTATCCCTTTTTACGAAAATTGCGCGGACGGAGGACTATGAAATTTTCCACACTTATAGAGAATATAGAGAAGAAGTGCACAATGCTAATATTTTTTTAAAATAATGCATAAAAGATACATTAAATCAATAAAGAAAACATTACACACACTACATACCATGTATTTGACGCACACTCGCATGCATATTATTTATTGTCAAACTTTTGTTCTTGACGTCTGTGGTCAAATTGAGAATAGATTAAATATTGTTTGTCTTTATTAATATTTTTTTATAGTGTAGCCTTGGCGCAATTTGTGATTATAGTAGTATAAAATACAATTATAATAGTGTACAAACTTACAATTCCAATTAATTATTATAGTCGAATTTCGACTACTGCGGGACCTCTAGTTAATATCAAAAATGCAAACTTCGACGGCGTGCGATCTCTTTATATTTTATTTTCTACAATAATTAATCAATAATATTATATGTATATGTCGCGTTAAGCTCTTTCCGATTATCACCTGTGTCCTCGTGGCCAATCATTTGTAGGTTAGACTCTAAATAAGAATACAATTAAATAATAGTACACTAGAAACTCGGTGATCTCAGAGATGCGTGCGACCGCAATGGTGCCTCCAAAGGGAATGCCTCCTCTCTAAAATGACTGTCTAGTAATCCCACCGTCATAAACTAAGTCTTCAAATGTCACACGCAATACCGTCTTTATCATAAGGGCACACGGGGCCCGTGCCCAGGGCCCCCATTCTCAGAGGGTCCCGAAAGATCGACAATTTCTCTCACACGTTTCTTCTCAAAACATTTTTGTCGGGCACATTACACTTTTTTCACAAATCAGTAATCAAGATTTTGCTCAACAGAAATCCCGAAACTAACCGTTATCGAAATCGTAACCAAAAAACCAGCAGCATTCTAATATCATTAATGACATATTATATCATACTGTATTTGATTACCTATAATAAATGATCTCATGCTCAGTAAAAAAATGTTATTATAATTCGCTTTTTTTACTTTCCAAAAGGGCCTGAAATTCTTGTGTGCCCAAGGGCCCCATCCTAGTTTAAGACGTCCCGGGTCACACGTCATCCACAGATTCACTGACACTTGCCATACGTCATTGTCTATTGAACAATTCAATAACAAGTCTACCCATAAACAATTACGATCGCAACGCCATCTCCGATTCCACCCAGGTAATTAACCTAACGTTTCCAATCTAATATATTACAGCTATTTCCACTGATGCTGCGACATATATATATATTTTTTATTTACAATTATCATTTAATTTTCGTGATCACCTTGTAATGAAAACGAACAAACTACACATTAGCATAAACAGAGAATTTTCTCGTAGTATTCGTAATTATATGGATTCATGGTAATTGATTAAACAAGTTAATTCCAAATGTATATTACTAGCTAATTCGGGCAGCAAGATCGCAGATTGTGAACAAGCGTGCAATAGATATACCCCATCGACTATTATAAGATGGAATGTAGGCGAAGGAAAGTTAGATATGAGAAAATAAAGTTTGATATTGCTATTACGGGGAAGTCACTCATAGCGATGTCTTTTAATTTGATAGCGAAATAATAGGCAGCTTATACTCATTAGAATCGTCTTAACATGGCAACCGATAGGACAATGAAGACTTAAAATAGTGAACTAGCTCACTGTTTGGGGTTATATGGCACAGGGAGTCCATTAAAGTTACCTTGAGAAATGAGTTCTAAGTCTTATTTGCACACAGAATATCCTTTCAAAATGAAACACGTGAATGTTTCGTCGCAGTAATATATTGCTATTACGGGGAACTTACTCATAGCGATGCCTTTTACTTTGATAGCGAAATAATAGGGAGATTATACTCATTACAATCGTCTAACATGGCAACCGATAGGACAATGAAGGCTTAAAGTAGACAAGAATCACAGGAATAATGCTTTATGTATCCTTTTTTCTATATTTTAGTGCACAGACGAGTGAACTAGCTCACTGTCTAGGGTTATATGGCACTCCGAGTCCATTGAAATCATCTTGCGAAATGAGTTCTAATTTTTATTTGCACAAAGAATATCCTTTCAAAATGAAACTCGTGAATGTTTCGTCGCAGAAATAGATAGGGCGGTGGTACCTATTTGTGTGATTTTAATTCGTACAGACAGCAGTAATTAAGCAAATTATATTTTTTTCGGTTTTAATATTTATAACACGATGATATTTCTTAATTGTTAAAGTCATTGATGGTCAATGAAATACGTACACAACGTATTTCATTAGAACAAATCCAATGATACAAGCTTATTGAACTTGAACATATCAACTTAGTCGCAACACTCGATACGGATACATTAAGCGTCGTTCCTTTGAGCTCCGTCTACTTCAAATCTTTAAATTGACCACTATTTAACACATTTTATAAGCCCCATATGCGACTGTTATCTGATGCGGCAGTCATACCCGTGTTCTTTCGCTCGAAATGAGAGGCGACTATGTCCAGATTTCTATGGGCATGAGTTATAAGCACTGGCTGAAAGACTTACAAAAATGGTCCCGCAATCAACATGTTAAATCAGTTACAGCCGTGTATATTTTGCGTACGATAACGGTGATAACATATCCTCATGATGACGATACAAAAATTACGAGAGAATAAAACGTCGTTAAAAATTAAGGAAAAAAAACAAACACACACACACACAACCACTTAAACTCGATCCTCGAACTTTTTCATTTTCGTACATCGCCCCTTCATATTCGGTCATCATTAACATACAAGGATCGTAGGGTTCAAATTAACATAAAAGTGAGAAGCGAGGAGCCCCTACAACCCTTCGCGAGTTATGTGGCCGTTGCTTTATGAAAATGAGACGTAAAAACGTTTTTACGACACCGAATAAAACAGCTTTTCATGTTAAATGTTGTTATGAGTGTGCACCATGACTTGACTGAGTTCATATAATTGCCGGGTTTGATTTAGATGTTTTTTTGTTGAGCGAATTATGTATGATATTGAATGTTTATGTTCGAGAATTCGTGTATACTGCGGAGTGAGGTCCTGTAATATTATTATGTTAATTTGACATTGACTCTGCGCTCCCTTTAGTATATGAGGCCGTCAGTACAAAAGTGGCCTAAGCTTAACATAGTTAGTATGGAGGCGATTAGGTTTGAATTTTCATGAATTTGAATTTGAGTAGGCAAAAAAACAATACACGCAAAAATAATGCTTACAAAGCTGTCTGTTATCTATTGGTGAAACTATGGATAGGCCGGTTTTGCATCAAAATTTATTATATTTTAAATAAATTCCAATATACGTCATATAAGCTTGAATATAAAAAATTCTGAGTTAGGCCACTTTTGCGCTGATGGCCTCATTCATATATGACAAGGTTTTGTAAGGCTTAAAATAATATATCACAGCTTATGTACAAAAAGTTTTCTAGTTGGAATTCGCGGTGTTCGTAATTCTGTACATTATCACTAAGGGCTTTTAGTCTTAGAACGTTTTTGTTCCCATAGACGATATTTTAATTCGGCTAATAAAATACTGACACGTTTCAGTAATCACTTTGATTAAATGTTTATTTTCCGTTCTTTAAAGTTTCCTATAAGTCAATTGCACTCTTGGCAGAGTGGTCATAGTCTTCAGTTCGGGTGGTGGTGCGCTTTACAAGACGTCGCCATTCCTCCCGTAACATGATTCTTCTTGTGTACTCGTTGACGGGACCATTTAGAGCTGCCTTTATTTGGTCGGTTCATCCTAAAGGTCAACGGTCACCTGCCGCGCGGTTTCGTACCCTCAATCATGCCTTCACTACAAGGCGCTTGACTGAGTCGTTACCCACCCCATCGCGACACATATTTGGACACCTGGAACGATGGAGGATAGACGCAGCTTGATTGCTGGCTTTAAAGTTCACGTAAATACAACGGTATTTGTAATTGCACAGAATACAAAAAAGCCACTATCGACATCAAGATGGAAACAACCGAAACATTTATATACTTATTGTTGTTCTTAAACTGTTATGGCGGACGTTAGAAACACTTGGCGGCGGCGATTTGCATAAGCCAGCGGCGACTGGAGCGATAAAACCGGCTCGACTTATGGCGCAATTAATGAACCCGAATGATACAACGCGCCTCGGATTACGGTTTTTCTTGAACCCTTCCGTGTTGTTTTAATGAATTAAACAAACAGGATGTGCCGGTTAATTTTTGATGCCTCCACGCTTCGTGCCACCAGTACAGTCGTGCACGAAATTTGACACACGTGGAAAATAAACTTTCACTTAGTTTCACTGCTTTGGTGATTTGATTTTGGGAAGCATAGAGGGATTTTGTTTTTCGCGATCACAGCTCAAAAAGCGTCGCGCAAATCAAATTCTCATTCAAAAGTTCCAGCTATTTGGATATTAATACAAAGAAATAGGAATCGTAAATTTATCGAACTATGAACTTTGTCTCTGACGTGAAGAGTTCGTTTTGCTTTGTAACACATCGGTATAAGTAAAAAAGATTTCGTATTAGACGTCTTTACGACACCCCGAAAATATATTACGAACGTGACTATCCGTCGTTCACGATTACATCGCGAATCGATTCGAAGAATTCCGGTCGAGCGCGAACTCGACTGTTTGCATTCCCAATTTTAATTCGTATCTATCTAACGCTTGAACTTGATACATCACACAAACTATCTTTTTTTTCCTACCCAAAGGCTTCGTCAAACAGAACGCGTAATTAGCGCGCGTCAGACCGCTAAACTGACGGCGCGCTATGACGCCGAGATGTGTTGTACTGCTATGGTAACATACCGTCAAACAGAGAACCAGCGCTCTAAGTACGCAACGCTCTGTCGCGGCGTTAGGATGCTTTGACGTCAAGCGTTTTAATGTTTTACAAATTTTATTGAAGTGAAACTTCCTTATCGGCGTTGGAAAAAAATTTACCGTCACATTTTTCGGTTACGCGTCACATTTTTCCGTTACGCGCCATCTGTTTTGTATTCATGTCTATGATAATAAAATCCTTTTGTTTAAACTTTATCTAATTTAACTTTTTTGTATTCATGTCTATGATAATAAAATCCTTTTGTTTAAACTTTATCTAATTTAACTTTATTTAACCAATTTCTAGAAAGTTGCATGTAGATCATTTTTCGAAAAATAAGGCCATAAATAAGTTTCACTTCTTACGTGTGTACACTAGTACACGCACACATTTTTGAAGTGAAACTTCCTTATCGGCGTTGGAAAAAAATTTACCGTCACATTTTTCGGTTACGCGTCACTTTTTTCCGTTACGCGCCATCTGTTTTGTATTCATGTCTATGATAATAAAATCCTTTTGTTTAAACTTTATCTAATTTAACTTTTTTGTATTCATGTCTATGATAATAAAATCCTTTTGTTTAAACTTTATCTAATTTAACTTTATTTAACCAATTTCTAGAAAGTTGCATGTAGATCATTTTTCGAAAAATAAGGCCATAAACAAGTTTCACTTCTTACGTGTGTACACTAGTACACGCACACATTTTTTTTTTTTTAGCGGCCGAGTGATTGTGTATTAAAATACTGGATAATGCCCGAAAAATTTATAGAAATAGTTAGAAAATACCCATGCTTATACAATGCCACATCTGAATCACTCGACAACTTAATACTTTTAAATTTTCATACTGCTATCGAAACGCACTATGATTTGGCGAATGCGTTGCGTCAAGGAGCGTTGGACTAATCTAGTCAATTATTGTGACATGAAAAGAGCGCGACGTTAAAACGCAGCGCTAAGTACGCGTTCTGTTTGACGAAGCCTTAAGCTGATAGCCTTGAGAGGCTGTATCAGCGTCGCCTTAGTAGGTGAGCTCTCGGGGCTCAAACCTGATGACGTTGCTAACACGAACCCTAGCAAGAGCCGTGTTTCGCAGAATCTACCACCGGATCGGAAACGCGACCCACTGAGAAGATCCGCCGAGAAACTCAGTGGGATGTGTCTGAGGGTGTCAACTAGCGACGACGAACTTCTAGCTAGTACAATTGAAGATATATATTTTTAACTTGAACCTGTTCAGGGACGAATTTTTTAAAGCACTTATATACAAAAAACACAAATGTAATTTTTATTCTTTATTGCGATTTGTTCTTTTTACTTTGAAAATTATTGAATAAGTGAAAAGAAAAAACCCAATATGTCCCCATAATTATGTGCCAGTATCACTGAAATGGTTAAATAAAATGTGATTAATTTCTAAAAACGTAAACTAGTAATTTGCGTTATGATATGGAATTTGAATAATGTATTTTTTTTATTGCTTAGATGGGTGGATGAGGTCATAGCCAGGAGTTAAGTGGTTACCGGAGTCCAAAGACATCTACAACGTAAATGCCGCCATCCACCTTGAGAGATATGAGTTCTAAGGTCTCGTTATAGTCACAATGGCTACCCAACCCTTCAAGCCCTTCAATCGAAGCGCATTACTGCTTCACGGCAGAAACAAGCAAACAAACGGCGGTGGTACCTACCAGCAGTAAATTGTCCAACGGTTATTAGATTAGTATAATGAAGTTAATGAAATAAAGCCCAATTGCACGTGGAGATAAAAGATGATGATGATGCACATAGAACTGAAAGAAGTCGTCGTGGCCTAAAGAATAAGGCGGTAAGTTCGTATCGAGCGGTACGACTATGTCGGAGTTCAAATCCCGCAGACACGTTCCAATTTTTCTAATGAAATACGTACTTTGAATACCTTTCACGATGAAGGATTAACATTGTGAATAGTGTAATAAAAAAAATTTTAATGATAACTATTGAGACATAGACCTCAACGGATAATAAATAATAATAATAATAAACTAATTAGAAACAAACTTAAGAGCATTAACGAGTGCCTTCGCAGATCCATTGAAGGCTTTTTTGGCTTCAGCATTTTGAAAAAATCTTATTTTCAGTACATACGTACTGAATACGTCACTCATTAAACATCCGAGGTTCATCCATTTAGACGGCTGGTTACAAATCACGGTTTCGGAGAGCCACAAACGACGCCGCCACGTGTCCCCCAGTACCCGAGGACATAATCTAAATGCTAATATATCTACGTCAACGATACGGTTTGACGTGTCCGCTTCCCCCTCTCTCTTTCTCTCTCTTTCTTTCTCTTACTCTCGATAGCGCAAATGTAAGAGAATTGCGTTCCTTAGACATGCGTTTTGTATTGCTTCGTACTTTACTGCAATCAGAATGACTTGATTAACGTTGACCGTCATTATTTTAACCGACCTAAATAAATAAGGATGTTTCTCAATTGTGGTTTTTTTGACTTCTTTAAATTTTAGACATCCACGTTTTGTGTTTGACAAGCGGCCAGTGACACAAGTCATTATTACTATTAATTTGTAATGCGCTGGATCTACAATAATTTATCTCCCTCTCACTCTCTTTGTCTCACTTCTCTTTCTCTCTAATCATTTTTTAAGAAATGCATTAAAAAAACTAGATTTAAAAAAGGAACGAATAAAAGTTGAGGCCAATAGCCAAAGCCAATCGCTGTCATAAGATGCATTGATAATGTCTGCTCTTCGAACGATTTAAAGCCGCGGATGGGTCTTTGCCTGTCCGAATCTAATTCTTTAGACGGATCTGCGGCTCGCTCTCTCGCTCCAGCTCTTGATGCCAATCGCCTTGAGCTCTGGTTTAGTGCGTTCTAACCACTTTAGCTTATCATTGACGGGTCTAGCCAAACGCATGGATTAAACTTAAAGAACGACTAGATGACTAGGCTAGGCGGTGTACCTAGCCTAGAATGTATCCATAAACACACTCCAGTGTGCTCAGTGCGAGTTCTTTAACGTTCTCGATAGCGTAAAAGTTAACCCAATTTTGTATGCAGTTGGAACAGCGCCCCTAGCGGCAAACGTAGGCAAACGATCCCATTCCATACAAATATGAGTTAACTTTTACGCTATCGAGAACGTTAGAAAACTCGCAATAAGCACACAGAAACAAAACGACCGAAAATAATAACAGAAACATTCTGTAAGCGGTGTATTCGTTATGTAATCACAAAATCTACTTCATTATGACGCTGAGAAACGCTCCCGGCCATACATTTTGCTTCTTATGAATATGAATGAGAGATAACTACGAGTCCTCGATAACAGTTATTGTTATTTTGTATATAAACGTATCGATACGTTTTATCGCGTTCGGAATTCGTAAGGAAATTTACGAGACAATCGATTGCGTAATACGAATTCTTAGTTATGAATTTACGTGTTTTCGTAATAACTTTGAACGTTAATGTTGTTTTTATCGATTTATAACGACTTTCGAGTTACGGTACGACTCTTTTGTGATGTATCGATTTTTGTATAAAGTTTTAATACTAGTGTAGTGTAGCTTTAATTTTTAAGGTTTTTTTGTTTTTAATTGAACTGGAAACTTTTTAGTGTGATTGTAGAACTCGATGAAACAAAAATGGCACATGAAGTGTGACACTAAATAAAGACCAACAGCATACACATCTATGTATGTATAAGAATTAACCTAAACTGATCACATGTTTATTTTTTATTTTTTATTGCTTAGATGGTTGGACGAGCTCACAACCCACCTGGTGATAAGTGGTTACTGGACATCTACAACGTAAATGCGCCATCCACCTTGAGATATAAGTTCTAAGATCTCAGTATAATTACAACGGCTACCCCACCCTTCAAACCGAAACGAATTACTGCTTCACGGCAGAAATAGTAATTTCCTAAACAGTACAAGCATTATTTATATATGTGCAGCCTCTTCAATAAATATATATAATATAAAAAAACTTCTTCAGCTATTTCAATGGAGTACACTTAATTGAAGTTCAATTAAAAACATAGAACTGTTGATGGTAATATCAAATAAAAGGCACCTTTAATTACAAAGATAAATGTCGATTAAACCAAATACCCTTGCACCCCTCGATATATTTGAAAATAAATTACTCTAAAACGTATGAAAATTACAAATCACAATCCATTCGCATGATCGCCACGCGAAACTAATAAAGAAATGCGGGCGACTGAAAAGCACACAAAGGCCTTCGTCTCTCCAAAAAATCCAGCCTCCGTACCGTTTGATATTAATCCCGAGCCAATGATCGCTTCTGATAAGAGATTTTCTTTCGATCGTGCAGTAATGGGAAGTTTCTGCGCCGTCGGACTCGGCCATTTAAGTTTAATAACGTTTTGTATAGTACCGCTCGCGTCCGAGCTTGTGCTGCCTTCGTTAGCTTTCCGATTACGCTCGTGCATAACGTAAGATTTAAAAAGGGAACTATTTTTATTATTATTATTATTATTTGTAACCAACGATTGCGGAAAAGAAGTTTTCGATGCACGTGTTATGTGTTCCTTTTTTGAATGCATCATCGATACGATTCGTAGAGGTTATTCGGACGCGACTTGTGCTGCCTTCGTTAGCTTTTAAATTACGCTCCTGCATAACGTAAGATTTAAAAAGAGAACTATTTTTATTGTTATTATTTGTAGCCAATGATTGCGGAAAAGAAGTTTTCTATGCACGTGTTATGTGTTCTTTTTTTGACTGTAATATCGTAGTAAATGCAGTAGAGTTTCGAAGTTTCTGGAACGTTCGAAACATAACGTTATCGGATGGTCGAAGCGGGCATTTTTTTACAAACACCATAAAATTTTACCATCGTCCCCGTTCTCGGCCTCAGTAATGCGTCTAATGTCTCTAGTTGAGCTCCCGAACGACCCTCGAACTCTATTGTCTCACAGTTTATCCGAAGAATTTCACTTCCGTACCATTAATTTTCCATTTTCCGCCTAAATCGACTATTGGGAGGCTCAAGCGACGAATTTTGAGCAACGAAATTCTCGATAACTTAACGTTATGCCAGTCGAGTAATCGATTACAATGTTTTTTTATTATTAGACATTCCATTTTTAAGTGAGGAAGATGGCGCGCCCAAACTCGGTCTTTTAAACTATAACGAAAAAGTGATTATCGCTTCAATCTGTTAAAATCGAAATATACGTACAAATATTACGCATATGATATAAAGATATTTAATTATATATTATAATAGCCGTTTTATCACACGTAAATAAGTAATAATTTTATGTTTTCCTAAATTAATTTACGGCCTACGATTACAGGACCTTTCAGCCTATATCGGTATTAAAATTGAATGCTGCCGGAACAAAAAACGCATATTTACACAGATTACAAATTAACGTTTCAAAAATTGAATGCTGAATAGCTTGTTCTTTGCACAGACGGCGAAGGTAAACAAGTCGGAGATAAGCTGTGCATTCAAAGCGGAATTGTGAAAGCGCCACGCGAGAGCGTCCAACAAAGAATCTTATTAACCAGCCAGTAAACAGTGCACAGGGTTACAGAACACATTATGGTATCAGTTAAATGTTTTGTTACTGCTCACATAAGCAGTTATTTTTTACCAATGTAGCTTTTGCAAATGGACTAGTTGACAGATGCCCGAATCTCGCTAATAAAAAATCCTATTTAAGAATATTGATTTTTGTCCGTACATAGGAATCCTTATTTACTAACTCTACACGTTTAAGTCATATTCGAAATTTAAACTTCGAAACGCGTCACTCAAAACCTCATTATTCATTCAAAGAGTCTTTTTAAAAAAAGAAAAAAGAAAAGCGGACGTTAAAAACCCGGTTAAAAAGATCGAATTCGCGTCCCCCCTCGAAAGATAGGATCTGGAGTGTCTCGTATGTAAACGCAGCTCCCTTTGAACGTAGTTTTTTCGCTCCTTCACGTCGGCCCAAGCAGAATGTTAACTAGTGTGAACCCGTGACCAGCGAGCGATGAAAAGAGATGTACACATGATACCGGCGTAGTGTGGACGCGGCTTTTGCTTGCCAAAGTTAATGGAAGGGGGCGGTTGAAAGCTTGTCTTATCTTCGCGGCTTGAAAGCGCTCGACGTTGTTGTAAGTACGTTAGGTGTTTTAGTGTAAATTCTTCTTTGTGTCGGCGAGAAAAAAAAAAAAAACTGACAACTCTCAGGCGATACAAACTACACGATCGTTTCTTGGTAGTCTGAAATTTCATTTTGGAATAGGCTTTCATTTTAAAATTCTGTCACGAAACAAACAAAAACATCGACATACCATAGACGTGCTCTTGAGAATTCCATATTCAAAATTGTTTGTTCTGTTATATTAGCTGAAAACAATGTCAACACGAGTACGAGCTGCGAGACAGTGAGTGCGTTGGAATATTAACAATTCCATTACCGATATGACGATGTGTTTTATAACATAATAAAACGTGAAAATTATTCCGTCATTTATACCGTACTCACTTTTTACGTACAACCCTTCTCGATAAAAACGAATTTCACATTTAATTCGTTTTAAATTAACCATTTTATATGCATTCCGTTTAAATATGATTAATATTGTTCGAATAATATTTCCCGGTAATAGCCACGTACATACCCAGCCGAACAATGGCGTTCTTTATTTGAATTTACTTTTGGTTTGAAGGACGCGTGAAGAATTATCGACGTAATGCTCGTTTAAATATGGAACAGTATTCGAGTATTCTCTAACTATACATAATAATTGCAAGCGGCAATGCTTTAGTACTGGTGGCGGAGCGTTTTATGAGCAACGCTATGTATGAATGTCTTGTACAAATCTGTTGTAATCCGCATTAAACTGTCTAAAGTCATAAGTCAACAGTTAGTCTACAGTCTACAGTTTAGACAAAACAAGATTTTGAATTTATTCTTTTTATTGCCTTAGTTTTTTTTTTTTTATATCGACATTGACAGCTTCATTTTTGTTAGTGCATATGACAACCCTGTACGGATTGGCGCGTTTTTAACGGTTTGTAATTTTTGAGTGTAATTATTTGTTTCTTTTATAAAGTAATTTTATGTATTATCCTAATCGTCGTTGCGCTTGTAACTTACTTTGGTCGTCTTTATTTCTCATTTGTGGTTGCATGTCGAGATTTGTCGTGGAATATAACAATTTAAATTTAGCTAAAGTGGACATGATGACTGTAACAATTTTCAATAGGTCCTAAATTTGCGTAAGAAAAACCAATTTTGCAGTTATTGAGTACGGTTGTTAATTTAAAGTGTAAAATAAACAAATAAATATGGAAGGTGTACTGAATTACTAACCCGAACTAAGTACGTGACCGTTGCCGGGTTTTATGAAGTCGCAGATACACGGCGACCGTTATTACCGGCCTGGCCGATAGCTCATTTATGTCGGTCAATTTTGGGGGCGAATCGAATCTACTTCCTGCCCGCCGACTATATTTTATGTCAGGGACTTTTACGCGTGGATTAAAGGCAAGTTTTGGTTATGTCGCTTTGATACCGCCATTGTTTGCCCTTTGACGACAAATTTGGGTCGGTAATTGCGTGAAGGTAAGATGAGGGTTTGTTCAGAAGTTGACGGGAATTGCTGGGGCTTCTTAAGCATTCTTTTGTTTCGCATTAGCCTATGTCGACAGAGCCATTTTTTTTGGATGGTAGCGTCTTGTTTATGGTTTATGCTAAAAGGCCGAGCATTTTCTATTGTAAGGACTGTCACTAATATGTATTCCGGTCACCGTCCTCGCCGAACCCGTCGCTTGCGACGAAGGGCTCGACGAGAAAATTAACCCATAGACCCACTGAGTTTCTCGCCGGATCTTCTCAGTGGGTCGCGTTTCCGACCCGGTGGTAGATTCTGCGAAGCACTACTCTTGCTATGGCCAGTATTAGCAACACTCCTGTTTGAACCCCGTGAGCTCACCTACATGTCAAGGAAAAGCTGAAATAGCCTCTCAAGGCTATCAGAATAGGTGGGGGGAAAAAACGTGCATTAAAATCTCAGTATTATAATGCCGAATACTCGCAATTGCCAGCCTTTAAATGTTATATTACGTGAAATGTTAATATCAAGTACGACGATTTTGAAATTAAAATGTGAATTGGCATCTACAATGACACGTAGATTTAAGACTAACCTCACGTTTGAACCAGATCGTATGAATAATGCTTTTGATATATAGGCAAAATTTTAGCACTGATCCGATTCGCGTCACCACCATCGACTATCAGCCTATTTAATTTTATGACAGCACGGTATTTCTATATCGTGTATATGTGAAAGTTGTTTCCGAATATGCATTAGGTACCTAACGTTGGATAAAAAAATTGGATTGTATTCCGTCTTAATTTCAATGTCCCATCACTAGATTTAGTGAACAGCTAACTTGTTTTCTTACCTAATCATTGGTAGCGTAAAGGGCTATTCCAACTTCGCGCGGACCGGTAGGTGAACTCACGAGCTCAACCTAAGAGAATTGCTATCACTGGCCTTAGCAACAGAATGGCGGACCCTAAAGCCTTTACTTTTTCTGTTAACGGCCACATAATTTCTAATTTGTTCATAAGATCTATTGTTTGTTTCAGTCTTAATTTCCTTATCGTCTGAATTAAAAGGCAGAAAAAAAAACAGTTAAATTATCACGTTTCCCTCCCGTCGCTACAATTATCACGACGACGTTATGTCGTAAGAGCCGATAAATGATCTGCACAAAATATCGTATTTCAGATATGAAAAAGAAAGCTCTTCGGAACCTCCCACTTAGTCACGGAAACCTTCCGACACGCGATCCCCAATTAAAAAGCAGTCTGTCATTGGTCATTTTACTTCTATTTACAACAGCCCGACTGAATTTTAAATGATGAGTGTGTAACTTATGAGTCAGTGCTCGCCCATCTGTCCAGGTGAAAATGGGAAGCCACCCGGGCTATTAGTAATTCTTTACTCCCAAAAAAACCTAATGACCTAACCTAAGTAAAGAAAATGCTACGAAGCAATCTTCCTCCCAACCCACAAAATCCCACCTCTCCAGGCTGGGCCTTTGCTCGCCAGCCTGTCCTGGTGAAACTGGAAAGGCCTACGGGTCAACAGTAATCCTTACTTCATCAAAAAAATTATTACAAAAGACGATTACGAAAAAAAACCATATTAGTTGAATTCGCACTCTCGCGGATTACACATTGTTTTATTTTAAACCGTTCTTTTGAAAGAATTAGCGTAGCTGTCAAATATTTTTTACTGATACTGATATAATCGATCCGTGACGTAGACCAAATGTACGTTCCGTCAAGTTTTGAGCTTTTAGACCTAACTGGTTACTCTAGACGTTGCCAGTTTGAATAGTTGGAAAACTGGGCTGCCCTGCTTTCGTTGGTGTAATAAAAACTTTTACAGTATTTCCAGTGAAAGCATTGCATGTAAGGTTGAATTTTGAAATAAATGTGTTTGCGTCACTATAGTTTATTTCGATAAAATGAGATTGGCCATTATATTATGACGACCTATGACACTTTACTAAGCGCTCTGTCCTTTTTATATAATATGTTTTCGTTTGGAAATTTAATAAAACGTGGACTGGTCAAAAGAACGCTTACGAATCGAAAAAGTAAAAACCATGAGTACTTTTGAAAAAAAAATAGAGCAAGGAAAACGTCCGTGCGAACAGTTGTTAATAGTAACAGTTGAATTCCACGAAATATAATTTCAGTGCGCTTAGTGCGAGTTTTTTAACTTCTTGATCGCGTTAAAGTTAAATCAAATTTGTATGGAGTTGGAACAGCCATCAGTTCCGATCGCAACACGGTTGAGCCCGGACGCGTTTTCCCGAGAAATTGTCGCTGCTGTCGCGATCGTGTGTTTGGATTGCACGACATTGTCGTCAACGTTGTTTTGCATTCCGGACGCTCTGTCGCTGGCATCGCGACCTTGAATCGGTAAAGCGTATTTCGTGTTCGTAGTTTTGCACTCGAAACGACAACTCATTTATCATCCACTCATTTCATTATTAAATTTATTTATCTATTCGGCGTGCAAAACAGTCTTTTTAAAGACTGAACCCCCACTGCGATCACCGCTTGTTGTGGCACTCACAACCCAGTGGGGCCCCACCCTCCCAACTTCCACCCCAATCCCCAGCCGACTGCCGTTTTCACGGCAAAGGCACTCCCCCCCCTTGTTGCTGGTAAAGCGCAGGGGGTGAACTCCTACTCAGGGGACTCGCCTTTCGGCGAGTGTGCCTTAAGTCCCGGGGACGCCCCCCCCGGGCAAAAAATACCGGAAAAAATGGAAGAAGAGCTACTAGGGTTTCTCGGGTTACTTGCCGAGAAGTACCCGGTGCTATCAAACCTCACGGCCGAATTCGCGGCTTACAGGGCCGCCCGCGCAAGTTCCCCCCCGCCCGCGTCCCTCGCCGCGTCGTTCAAAGCCGCGCAAACATGCCCCGCCCCCAAATCCATTTCGAGCGCACGTATTCACGTAGCGACTCATGAAGCGCCTAGCGCCAACGAGGCGCCTAACGCACCCGCGACGTTTACACCGATCTCGTCCGTCGCGTCGTCAATCGTCAACTCCGGTTCAGACTCCGATACCGGATCGGAGATGGACTTCGAGTCCGCGACGAGCCCGCAGCCTGGAACCTCCGATGGGTTCAAAACAGTCACGCGTGCCAAAAAACGCGCCCGTGCCGTGGAACCGTCCACGGCGCCAAAACAGCCCAAGGCCGCGAACGCGTCGCGTCCTAAAGTCGTGGTCTCACCCGACTCCCCTCGCCGCGCAACTCCGTCGCCGAAACCCGCGCCCGTCAACAAAATCGTCGCGCCCCCGCCCGTAATCCTACGCGAAAAATCCGCGTGGAACCGGGTATCCCAGGCCCTTACGGCCAACAAAATCAACTACTCCCAAGCGCGTAATCTCGCGCACGGGATTCAAATTAAGGTCGCAACGCCGGGCGACCACAGGGCCCTCACTTCTTACCTCCGAAAGGAGAGCATAGGATACCACACCTATGCACTCCAGGAGGACCGCGAGCTCCGCGTAGTAATACGCGGAGTACCGAAGGAGCTCGACGTCGAGCTGGTCAAGGAGGACCTCATCGGGCAGGCGTACCCGATCATAAGTGTGCACCGTATGCACAGCGGGCGCGATAAATTCGCATATAATATGGTTCTCGTCGCGTTAGAACCAACCGCCGAAGGCAAACGGATTGCCTCAAGCCTCCGCACCGTTTGCGGCTTATCCGGGGTCACCGTCGAGGCCCCATATAAAAAAGGCACTCCCGGGCAGTGCCACCGCTGTCAGTTATACGGCCACTCCGCGCGCAACTGCCACGCGCGCCCGCGGTGCGTAAAGTGCCTCGGCGACCACGCGACAGCCGACTGTTCGCGGGTCAAAGAGACAGCGACTGAACCACCGAGCTGTGTGCTCTGCCAGAAGCAGGGCCACACAGCCAACTACCGCGGATGCCCCAAGGCCCCGCGGAAGCGTCTGGCCAACGCGCCTCCAAAAACCGTCGGCCCAAAGACTTCGGCGCCCCGCGCGCCGAAACCTGCCTTCGTGCCGGCACCGGTGCCCACCGTCTCCGCGTGGGCAAAACCGCTGCCGCTCATGTTGGCAGGAAAGCCACCGGCACCCCAGCCCCTGCTCGCGCCGCGCCCCGCCCCCGCGCCCGGTCCCGCGCCTCGCCCCGGCCCCGCGCGGCCTGCCGTTAACGAATTCTCAATCGTGCGCGATTATATCGCCGCGATAAATATCGACCGCATGCGTGCGTTCGCCGACGCCATGCGCAGAGCGGTCACGGCCGAAGACCGCCTAAACGCGACGTTCGAGTACATCGACGTCATCGAGTCCGTCCAGCGCACGCTGGTTTGATTACCGGTAATCAATGGCGTGCAACGGTAGGGAAAAACCGCGTTCCATAAAGTTAGCATTTTATAATGCTAACGGACTCGCGCGTCAGCGCGATCAAGTATATGAGTTTCTCCGCGATAATCTCATCGACATCCTTCTGGTGCAGGAGACCTTCCTAAAGCCCTCGCGTCGCGACCCCAAAGTCGCGAATTACGTCATGGTTAGGAATGACAGACTCTCCGCCCGCAAGGGCGGGACTGTCATTTACTATAGGAGGGCCCTGCACTGCGTCCCTCTCGATACTCCCTCGCTCTTACATATCGAGGCGTCAGTGTGCCGCATCGCGCTGACGGGACACCAGCCGATCGTCATCGCATCCGTTTATCTCCCCCCTGACAAACCCCTCCTGAGCAGTGACCTCGAGACACTGTTCGGTATGGGGGACGCGGTCATCCTGGCAGGCGATTTAAATTGCCACCACACTAGGTGGAACTGCCATCGCACGAATGTGAACGGTAGGCGTCTCGACGCGTTCATAGACGACCTCACATTCGAAGTATTCAACCCCCCGACCCCCACGTGCTATCCGTACAACGCCGCGCGTCGTCCGAGCACAATAGATCTGGCACTGCTGAGGAACGTAACTCTGCGCTTACGCTCCATCGAGGCAATGTCAGAACTCGACTCAGACCACCGACCTGTCGTCATGCAGCTCGGTCGCCCACTCAACCGCGAACCAGATACGAGGACCATGGTGGATTGGAAGAAGCTGGGCACGTGCTTAGCTGACACCGCTCCACCAATCCTCCCTTGCGGCCCGGATTCAACTCCATCCCCCGAGGATACCGTCGAATCCATAAACATCTTCACTGATCACGTCTCGACGGCGATCATAAGATCCTCGAAACAAGTTGATGTGGAGGACTGCTTCCACCGCATCAGACTTTCCCCCGAACTTAGGGACCTCGTTAGAATTAGAAACGCGGCAATCCGGGCCTACGATCGATATCCCACGGATTCAAACCGGACTCGGATGCGTCGCTTACAGCGGGAGGTCAAATCCCGCTTAAGCGACGCCCGAAACGAAAACTGGGATAGTTATTTAGAAGAACTCGCGCCCACTCACCAAGCATACTGGCAACTAGCTAGGACCCTCAAGTCCGAAACTATAGCCACTATGCCGCCTCTCGTACGCCCCTCAGGCCAACCACCGGCTTACGATGACGATGACAAGGCAGAGTTGCTGGCCGATGCACTGCAAGAGCAGTGCACCACCAGCACTCAACACGCGGACCCCGAACACACCGAGTTCGTCGACAGGGAGGTCGAGCGCAGAGCTTCCCTGCCGCCCTCGGACGCGTTACCCCCCATTACCACTTCCGAGGTCAAGGAGGCGATCGATAGCCTACAACCACGGAAAGCTCCCGGCTCCGACGGCATCCGCAACCGCGCGCTTAAATTGTTACCAGCCCAACTGATAACGATGTTGGCCACCATATTAAATGCTGCTATGACGAACTGCATCTTTCCCGCGGCGTGGAAAGAAGCGGACGTTATCGGCATACACAAGCCGGGCAAACCGAAGAACGAAACCGCGAGTTACCGCCCCATCAGTCTCCTCCCGGCGATAGGCAAACTATACGAACGGCTCCTTCGTAAACGCCTCTGGGACTTCGTATCCGCGAACAAAATTCTGATAGACGAGCAGTTTGGATTCCGCGCCAGACACTCGTGCGTCCATCAAGTGCACCGCCTCACGGAGCACATCTTACTAGGGCTGAACAGGCGGAAACCCATTCCGACAGGAGCCCTCTTCTTCGATATAGCGAAGGCGTTCGACAAAGTCTGGCACAACGGTTTGATATACAAACTGTATAACATGGGAGTGCCAGACAGGCTCGTGCTCATCATACGAGACTACTTGTCGAACCGTTCGTTCCGATATCGAGTCGAGGGAACGCGTTCCCGGCCCCGTCACGTCACAGCCGGAGTCCCGCAAGGCTCCGCTCTCTCCCCGTTACTATTTAGTTTGTATATCAACGATATACCCCGGTCTCCGGAGACCCATCTGGCGCTCTTCGCCGATGACACCGCCATCTACTACTCGTGTAGGAAGAAGGCGTTGCTTCATCGACGACTTCAGACCGCGGCTACCACCATGGGACAGTGGTTCCGGAAGTGGCGCATCGACATTAACCCCACGAAAAGCACAGCGGTGCTCTTCAAAAGGGGTCGCCCTCCGAACACCACGCTGAGCATCCCCCTCCCGACTAGGCGCGTCAATACCCCCGCCCCCGCCGTTCGCCCAATCACGATGTTCGACCAGCCCATACCGTGGGCCCCGAAGGTCAAATATTTAGGCGTCACCCTCGACAGTAGGATGACATTCCGCCCCCACATCAAGACGGTACGCGATCGTGCCGCCTTCATTCTAGGACGTCTCTACCCGATGATATGTAGGCGAAGTAAAATGTCCCTTAGAAATAAGGTGACACTCTACAAAACTTGCATACGCCCCGTCATGACCTATGCAAGTGTAGTGTTCGCTCACGCGGCCCGCACTCACTTAAAGTCATTCCAAATTATTCAATCCCGTTTTTGCAGGATAGCCGTCGGAGCCCCGTGGTTCGTCAGGAACGTCGACCTCCATGACGACCTGGACTTAGAGTCCATCAGTAAGTATCTGCAGTCGGCGTCCATGCGCCACTTCGATAAAGCGGCACGACACGAGAACCCTCTCATCGTGGCCGCCGGTAACTACATTCCCGATCCTGCGGACAGAATGGAAAGCAGTCGACGTCGCCCAAAACACGTCATCTCGGACCCGCCCGATCCACTAACGGTGCTTTTAGGTAATTCAAGCACCGGTCACCGTTCTCGTCGAACCCGTCGCTTGCGACGAAGGGCTCGACGAGTAAATTAACTCTCAGACACAGCCCACTGAGTTTCTCGCCGGATCTTCTCAGTGGGTCGCGTTTCCGATCCGGTGGTAGATTCTGCGAAGCACGACTCTTGCTAGGGTTCGTGTTAGCAACATCGTCAGGTTTGAGCCCCGTGAGCTCACCTACTAAAGTTAGGGCTACGCTGATATAGCCGCTAGGGCTATCAGCTTAGGTAGGAAAAAAAAAAAAAAAAAAAAAATTGGAACAGCAGCAAAAACTCGCACTAAGTACACAGGTTCCTAAAAAAACATCGTCATTGTTTTTTGCTCCTACGAAGACTTCAGCCACAATAGACTTTTCCTAAAACAAAACAACACTCTTTCATACCGTGTTTAATATTCACAAAAAATAAAAATGGTAGATAATAAAGAATTGAGTTTTTATATTTCACGCGTTAGATTTTATCACGTGTTTTTATATTATAGTAAAATATATACGGCCTTATTATTTTTATGTGGGACGAGGGAGATTAGGATGGTATCGCGAAGTGAGTTAACGGAATAAGGAGGTTAGATCGAAAAATTGTTTCTACGTATTTGAGTTATTTTTCACGTGAAACGTGGAGCAAAGAATCCTCAGAATCTCTTGATCCGTAGGCAAAGCTTAAGACATACCTAAAGTTCAAGTGGCTGTCGGAGCTCATAATCAGTACATATTCAATGCCACGATGAGAACGAGGACTCGATTGCCTTAGAACAATTTCTCGTTAAATTATACGGTACGGTACGGTAGACAGCGGCTTAGCTCTGCCCCTGGCATTTCTGAAGTCTATGGGCGACGGTAACCACTCACCATCAGGTGGGCAGTATGCTCGTCTGCATACAAGGGCAATAAAAAAAAATTGGGATTGAATTTTTTACTTATAAAATTCTGGAAAAAAACTATCCTCTACAATTTAATAAAACTTATTAAGATAAAAATTAATTTTCAATCTGTTTCTTTAGTGATTTAGTGACTTGCTGACTAACGAAATCGGCTGCGACCGTTGTCGAATAGCAGAATTGTTCAATTTACACATATTGTCATCATCATTATCATTTGTCATCAATTATTCATTTATTTATATATTTGCATTCGATTATTAAATTTTAAATTATATCAAATATCAGTTCTCAAGGAGCGGAGTTGTGTATTTCGTCAGTGATTTTTGTTCGTCTACCCCTTGATATATTATGATCGCGTTAAGCGATAAACAGCATTGCTAGTTAGATAAAAAAGCACAATTTACTCTAAAATCATAAATAAAATTACAACACTTATGTCATAAGCCAAAAAAAAAAAACAAAAATTTTTTTTTTTATTAAATAGTATCGATATGGTTAATCTCACTATCACTTCGCACTTCTTCACTTAGAGGCGATGACGCCATTACGCAATCCTACTACATTACTTATTTTGGTAGTAATTGGTTACGAAAACACAAAAAATCTTTTTATTTTTTATTGCTTAGATGGGTGGACGAGCTCACAGCCCACCTGGTGATAAGTGGTTACTGGAGCCCATGGACATCTACAACGTAAATGCGCCACCCATCTTGAGATATAAGTTCTAAGATCTCAGTATAGTTAAAACGGCTGCCCCACCCTTCAAACCGAAACGCATTACTGCTTCACGGCAGAAATGGGCAGGACGGTGGTATCTACCCACGCGGACTCACAAGAGGTACTACCACCAGTAAAAATCGAATAAATTGTTATAATTTGATCCTTTTGAAGATCTGAATTTCAGTGCAAATAAGAGAACTAAAAACGGATGAACTAAAAGAGAAACCAAGAGAAGAAATCGAAAAATCCTCCCTAAGACACGTTGCAATGGATATAGATCGTAACGGAGATATAACCCAAGGAGGGTTGACGCCAGACAAGCGGCCGGTCGTAAAACTCATGGCAAATCCCGCATGTCAAATGCATAGGGACAAGAAGAAGATTTTGGTAGTAATTATTCACACCGACAGATTGCAAAGATTTCTTAAAAAGTCGTTTCGGAATGTTTTTTGGAACGAAGTTCCTTATGGGACGATGCGTAGGGGTACCCTAACTGGGAAAAAACGTCCGTAACGTAAGATTTTTATCAGTAATGCACACAGTGTACGACATAACTTTGTAATAACGTACAAAAAACATATTTTTTTATCATGCATTGACCACGATCTCGAGCGTTCGTTTGCGCAATACACTAACTCTTTTGCAAACAACCGTGAATGAAGTGTACCACAATAAGTTCGCACGTTACCGAATGACCGTGGCTTGTTGCGAAACCTCCAGTTTTATTTTCTTTATACCTCGAATAGAACTTAAAATCAATATTTTTATAATAAGGAACTTCGTTGCTATCCGGTGTCCCAAGACACCACACATCTTTTTTAACACAGTTTTCGATTTGTTGATACCATAACGTGTTAATAAATATATTATAATAAACTCTCGGCTGAATTCCTGATACTGTTTGCCCTAATTGCCCAAAATTAACAATGCACTATTAAAAAAAACTTAGGTCTAAACAAATTACTAAGGAAATTTTAAACATATTTGCACAGAAACAAGATTCGTAATCCCGGGTATTTTTACCCGTGTCACCCAAATGACAATAGAACATTGAACACATGTGCACGGGAGCTTATAAATATTTAATAACGAATTTATTTCGCCGTACCCTCGTTTCAGGATCAGAGCGTATCGTAATTTACGAAAAAAAAAGAACAAAAGATAAATGTTTTTTTTTCTGAATACAAAACTTATTGTTGCAATC
The DNA here is from genome assembly GCF_030269925.1 of Bombyx mori. Taxonomy (NCBI): domain Eukaryota; kingdom Metazoa; phylum Arthropoda; class Insecta; order Lepidoptera; family Bombycidae; genus Bombyx; species Bombyx mori. The sequence continues at coordinate 16,197,521 of NC_085117.1, forward strand.
TGCTATCGAACGAGGCTGTTTCACAGAAAGTGTTAATCACGAACATAGAAATTTCAATGATGTCTATCGTGCAACTCGCATTGATCCGAAATATTCTTACGTATTTAAAAATTAAATATAAAAGCGCGACAATTAGTACTATGGTCAAATGCATACCCAGTACACGACTCACACAGAGAAGCAATGCAGTGTGCTATGCACACGCACACATAGGAATCAAGAGTATGTCGGAGAAGCCACAATTATTAACACCATCATCAGACATCGCAGGGGTGAACAGGGTGGCACGGACGGAGGCACCGCTCTTCAAGAAGGCTGGTTGGTAAGTGTGATGGCGTCTACGCGCCTTCGTTGGGTAGGCTCTGTTGTAGCGCGAAGTTACCGCAATCGTGCTGCCATCTCTCGAAAATCGTGCTACGTTCCGTTTAGCCAACCAAACTAATGGCCGTCTACGACAAGTATATAAGTCGTAGGCTTTGACTACCAATAAGCTGAAATAGCCTCTCAAGGCTATCAGCATAGGTAGGAAAAAAAAAACAAAAAATGCCAAAGTGCACTGAATGAATCTTTTATTTAAAAACTACCTACGCTAACTACACAGTGTGCACTTAGCTATATTGAGTAGAAAACAGATTATAGCAAAATGTAGATCCAGCCCGATGTCTCTATTGTCATTATTTATGTTTAGATGATCTACAGACAAGCACACTGTGTGTTATAGCTAGCACACATGGAGTTTAATGGACGATCCGTTAGATCGTAAAATGCACAACAGGTGAAAATGTTCCTCCGTCGTCTTTTATTTACCGTTGGATTTAGAATGTACCCTGGTTTTTGAAACTAACGCAGACAAATGAGGTTCTCTTGATATTCCCTCGGGCTTCGGTTAAGACTCACCGAGAGCTTGCTTATCCCCGTAGACAAACTAACAGTAATTTCTGAGAGGCAGTAGATTAGATGTGCCCCTAGTGACGTGTCCAATTACAACGCCAGCTGATAGACGATAAGACAACGTTCATACATAAATCTTGCATCAAAACATAACCAGCCTGTTTGTTCGATGTGTTTGATAACAAGTTATTGTTTATGATCTCACCCGATTGACCTTTACACATGCAGTCGTGACCAAGGGGCCCGCTGCGGAAAGTTCAAGAACGAAATAGAAAAGAAATACAAACAATAGAATGTTTAGCGTGCCTCTATTTTGTGTTAGCATTTTTATAGGTTTTATGCAGTTTTGTTTTACATATTACGTACCTCAAAGAGCTAATATAGTTCTGATAATTAAGTTTTAATGAGTAACAAGTCTCAAATTCTGCGCATTTCAAGTATTTATTGCGACACTTTCCATATTTTTTTTACATAAGTACAGATGTCACCGTTCAGTACCATTACCTCATGCCTCACCTGGATGAAAATTGGTATCTGTTTTTAGTGCAAGCTGCATAATTAGGTTTACGTGTTGGCATTTCGATCATAGGACCAGCGATTCTCAACATTTCTTGCATAACGACCCACAAAAACACTCTTTACAATTTCGCGACATCCTTACACGTCTGTCTACATGCAAAATCTTGCTTAATTTAAAGGTATATCTATTAAATTAAACATAATTATTCTATTCAACCTAGTTGTAGTAAACGTCTAGTAAATAATGGCTTATTCACACCATATGTGGGGTACATGAGGCGCAAGTATCTCCGGTATCTCCTTGTATAAAAATATGTGTATTTATAAATTTGGCTACACTTCACCCGTGTCTTGCGAGTCACAAATGTGTCGCGACACGCAGATTGAGAACCACTGTATTAGACAATATTTTTTAGATCTTTTAGATAGTAACTATACGTGAGACCTTAGAACTTATATCTCAAGGTGGGTGGCGCATTTACGTTGTGGATGTCTATGGGCTGCAGTAACCACTTCACATCAGGTGGGCTATGAGCTCGTCCACCCATCTAAGCAATAAAAAAAAAAACATATTCAAGAAGATCATATTCATACAAATGAAATGTTCACCGTATTTTCATTGACAGTCTCGTCAAAGTTAATTAATTGCTTGTGCAGAGTCGTAGAGTGATTACCCTAATTAATTAACGATTCCTGGGCGCTATTGATCCGGCGGCAACAAATTACTAATCAAGAAGTAATAATTAAATAATTTGTTTATATAAACTGTTGTATTAATGAGCATATGTTCGTTTGTTTGACGCGAGAAAGTTTTCTTTGGAGGTCTTTACGATATTGAGGTTGATAGCATTTCGTTTCTACTTTCAATTGTAGATAAAGAGATTATTATGATTCTTTGGTGCAATAGTTAGCTAGCTCCCTTAATTGCTGGAACGCGTGGGTCTTAATATCCACATCAAGTGGTTTCAAGTTCCAAGTTTTTACTGGTGGTAGGACCTGTTGTGAGTCCGCGCGGGTGGGTACCACCACCCTGCCTATTTCTGCCGTGAAGCAGTAATGCGTTTCGGTTTGAAGGGTGGGGCAGCCGTTGTAACTTACTTGAGACCTTAGAACTTATATCTCAAGGCGGGTGGCGCATTTACGTTGTGGATGTCTATGGGCTCCAGTAACCACTTAACACCAGGTGGGCTGTGAACTCGTCCACCCATCTAAGCAATAAAAAAAAAAGTAAACGCCTATGTGATGAACAGGTTTGTTTGCTCTTTATCTAGGATTTTAATGTGTATATATTTAAACTTATATAAGTATGATGACATGTCCTTCTTCAAACGAGGCTCGTGGAGAGTATTAAGCGGTAGGCAGCGGCTTGGCTCTGCCCTGGCATTGCTGAAGTCTATGGGCGATGGTAACCACTCACCATCAGGTGGGCTGTATGCTCGTCTGCCTACAAGGGCAATAAAAAAAAGTATGCATAATATGTTTCAGATAGTATACATAGAGTCATAGTTAGGGACTTTATGACCCTGTGTGACTTGTTCCCGGCCGTTATTGTTGTTATAATATATTGGCGTTGACGTGCATATAACAGATATCCCGTCGTGCGATTCTACCTAACAAAAATATACTTTCAAATTATGATACAAGAGTACATCAAGGCGGAAGTACTTAGAGCTACGTAATATAACGTTACTGGCGATAAAAAATTTCCTCGGCTTGCTGATAATGGGCCTTTACTCAAAGTGACGTTGTGATTTATTATAACTTCGTTTATAACGTCTAATTTTAATAACTGGCTTTGTACCGGTATTCCGTTTGCTTTTGAATGCAGAAGAATCTCGATTTTGCGTTTGTTGGCTTTGTTGTTTGACATTTTGACATTCGTGATGTCATATAAATGTCAAATGGAAACATTTGAATCACTGAAGTAGGAAACCTAATAGGTCTATGATTTGAATCAATATGATTTGTTAATGTTGCCATTTCAAATGTATTTGTTGATTTCTTTGTAATTTTGATGATGCTGTCCAATTTTTTATCAACTCATTATTAATGTGCACGGTTATAAAATAGACAATTCAATTTGTTTAATCCCAAAGTATTATACAACCTCTCGATAATTTCGCGGCAACCACACCGCTTCGGCTGAACTAATGAGAAACCGAACAATATTACAAATATGTACCGATAATAAGTTTCTGAGAGCTATTATAATTAAATACAGGTAGTAGGTTATTAATGGCCGATTTATAGTTAATGGGATCGTCGGTCTATAGTTATGAAAACAGTTTCGATTATAATGAGATTATTATTTGTCGTTTAATAACTATAGTTAAGTACGGTTATTTTCCGCTATTACTCTTGGTAATTGTATGAAAAACATTATTTGAAGTTTTCTTGATAGTACTCGCACGCCACTAATTGGTCGTACATGGTCGTTTGATTGACTCGGTGGCATAGTAGTTAGCGGCACTGACTGTTTGTTATGCCGAGGGTCGTGGGTTCGATTTTCACATCGGGAAAACATTCGTGCGATTAACAGGTTTATTTGCTCTTTGTCTTTGTGTTTATTATCTCTATATGCATATACTTAGGCGTATATAAGTATGTACACCAGTCTCTGTGGTACCCATAACACAGGGAATCCTAATTTGGGGCCGGATGACCGTGCGTGATTTGTTCCCAGTTATTTATTTATTATTGTAATTCCCTTCCTGAAATACCAACATCAACTGTACCAAGTTTGGTCACAATCGGATGAGTGTTTTAGGAACGTATACATTTTTCCAGGATAAACGTCGGAGCGTCATGGTATGTGACTGCTCTTGCTGGGACAGATGTGGGCAAACTCTGTCAGACTAAGCCTCATTAGCTAGCTCATCAGTCAAGGTGAAGTCAGAATAGCCCCTCGAAGCTACTAGCGGATAGTTAGGCAAATAAAATAAAAGGGATACCGTTATTTTTATTTCTAAGATTCGTGAACGAGCTCACCGTCCATCTGGTGCTAACTAACTGGTCATCCGAGCCCATAAGCCTCAACTACGTTAATCTTGAGACTCAGTTCTAACTCTCAGGTTTTTATACTACAACGGCTGCCCCACCCTTCAATCCGAAACGCATTACTGCTCACGGCAGAAATAGGCAAAATGGTGGCACCTATCCGTGCGGCCTCACAAGCCGCGCTAGCACCATTACGTTTTTTTTGGCGCGATAGACTAAATAAATTAAAATATAACTCAGAAAATGTTAAGATGAAAATTGAATAACTAATATAATATATTATTTTGAGAGAAGTGGTTTCTGGAACCAATAGACATCACGAGACATTAGGCCGGAATCTCAGTTGCATTGAAATAATACAGTTGCGGAATTGGAATGTGTGATACTTTCGTTGTTCAAGTGGGAAGGTAGAACGAGCCCACGCATGCAACATATTCTTTCACCAGATCGGTAAAGATAGCATTAAACCGTATATATTTTACTAGCTTTAGCCCGCGACTCCGTCCGCGTGGAATAGTTACTTTGGTATAACGCTCAATATTACCTCCACTTCATTTACGTAAAAAGTGAAAATATTTTTGAATTATAGAATGTTAAGGAGTTATTTAAACCCCTATTTTGAAACATTCTTTATTGGTGCTCCACTTGTATTGATCTTAGAATGATGTTACGTATAGCCTATAGCCTTCCTCAACAAATGGGCTATCTAACACTGAAAGAATTTTTCAAATCGGACCAGTAGTTCCTGAGGTTAGCGCTTTCAAACAAACAAACTCTTCAGCTTTATAATATTACTTTTTATATATAATCCTCCTCCGTGCGTCGTATTCCTCAGTTCTAGGACTATGTTCCTCCATTCACTTCTGTCCTCCGCGCAGTGGATAGCGACATTGATGCTGGATTCCAAAATCGTCTTAATCTGATCGGACCAGCGCATGGGACTACGTCCCCTAGGCCTCTTTCCTTCCACTTTGCCGGTGATGAGAAATCTTTAGAGATTGTGACCCTTTTCCCTCGCAACGTGACCGAAAACTAAAAAATATATATAATATATTTATTTATACATAATAGTATATGATAATTTTAACTATATCTGATATTCTCCTAATTTGCAATATACGAACCACATTGGAAGTTGGCCAGCGATAAACACAGCGGAATAAACTTTATACACCACTTTATGAATCCAGATTACACACTATTGTTTTGTAGCAGCCTTTTGTTGCGGCAAATTGAGTTTTAACATACTTTTAAACCGGTAATTAAACGAGCAACCATATCAGGGGCGCTTTTTAAATTTCGTTCAGCTCTTGTTATTACAATCATACTGCCTCATTTCTACGGCAAAAATAATTGGCTTATCTATCGTTCATGAAAAAGTTACAAAAAAGTGGTTTTTAAAAAAAAAAAATTTGTCTGGATTGTTCCATTAAACAGATAAATTGATATAATAGTTTTTTTTTCGTTTCAACGGGCAATTTACCAATCCCAAATGTGAGACGAGCAAAAGAAAACATTATACTAAATCACACCTACCAGTCGGTTCTGTAGTTTGACACGTACTCGCGTACGCTTTTTCTATAACACGAAAATATCTACATCCAATTTTGAGCAGTAAGCAAGAACTTTAATGTATTTCTTATCTTCAAATAAAACGTGATACACCGAGGGAATATTGGAACTCTGAAATTATTTTTTGTGAACGGCTGGCAACATTAAGTTTGACAGCTTCAAAAGCACGACGTGTGGTGACACTGACAGCAACAGTTTTTTTTTTTTTTTTGCAGAGTCTGTGTTGAGCAAATCGCTACAAAATCGTGTGAGTGACGTCACTGGGTTGACGTCTGTCCAGAATGGAACAGTTTTTAAATATTAAAAAGTTAAATTTAATTAAAAAACTAAACTTATTAAAAGCATGAATACTAAAGAGTCATCTTATTTTGAATACTATTTTAAATGTACCCAGTTTTTTGTATACCGTGCAGTTAATTGTATGTAGTAAGCATTCTGGTTGTTTTCAATGATTTATTTTAAAATATTGAGGCAACAGTTGATTTGCTTGAGTTACTCAAAATGGCTGCCAATAATAGTAGTGTTGTGTATGACAAACACATTAACTGTTTGCAAGGGAAATATTGCGGTCCTAACTTATTTTCCAATACATTCATTATAGAGATTAAAATATCACAGTGAAAAAATTTAAATTCAGATTAATCTGTATATTTTTCCGCTGGATGAACGTTTTTTGTGAGCGAGATAATAATAAATTTCCCTAATTTGCATTCCATTTTGTGGTAATTTTTTTCTCTACGGCGTAAAGGTACGACGGTTGATTCGAATCTCCTTTTTGACGTAAATTAATACGTGAAATGTCAATTAAGAATTTCCAAAAAAAAAGAAAAATTTGCTGTAATTTTTATATTTTAATTACATCTTAAAAGCTATTATAGTTATTGCATCAGTAAATATGCCAGTGTTTAAAATTTTCTGTTGAGATAAGGTTTTAATCATAAACGCAGTCGTTTTTGAAGTAAATCGATTTGTTTTTTTTTTGTTTGAATTCTTCAAAATTAGCTAGCATTTCTCCACTGTCTCTATATATCTCTATTTTTCGCCCCGATAAGTTCGGTTTTCAGATGAACTTTTTTTTTCTTAGATGGGCGGACGAGCTCACAGCCCACCTGGTGTTAAGTGGTTACTGGAGCCCATAGACATCTACGACGTAAATGCGTCACCCACTTTGAGATATAAGTTCTAAGGTCTCGAGTATAGTAACAACGGGTGCCCCACTCTTCAAACCGAAACACATTGCTGCTTCACGGCAGAAATAGGCAGGGTGGTGGTACCTACCCGCGCGGACTCACCAGAGGTCCTACCACCAGTAATTCTCGCTCATCATAGCACCATTTCGTACGATCGTACAAAATTATTTAAACGACCACTCCATTGGTACTTCCGGTTGTAATTCCTTAATCTTAAGGCTTAATTTATCATGCTTCATTAAAATAAAAACGTAATATATCTTAAACATAATCTATATTTTGTGCTAAGAACATAAGCAATGAATATTGTTTTCACTCTCGTTCAGTTCGTCCTGGTTAAGCTAACACTGGATCAACTCCATTTTACCTATTAATTTACCGAGAATGTATATCGAATTCCACATAACAATCTTGCGCATTTAGATAATGACGTTCCCAAGACACGGCTATGTGTCTATAAGGTAGTACATATATAAACAAGCACAAACAATCTGAACAAGTGCTCAAATGTTAACTACACTCAGCCAACAACACGTCGTTAACGCTTCTAGGAATGGAGTAGTTGTTAATAAACTAGACTTGCCGAGTGCCAGGTTATGTCATCGACCACCTTATCCTTACGTATATACCTTATGTATTGTAGAAAGAGATAGGTTGATAACTTACCTTCCTGAATTTCACGCCAATTTTTTTTCCTACCTAAGCTGATAGCCTTGAAAGGCTATATCAGCGGAAGTTTGTGAGCTCACGGGGCTCAAACCTGACGACGTTGCTAACACGAACCCTAGCAAGAGCTGTGCTTTGCAGAATCTACCACCGGATCGGAAACGCGACCCACTGAGAAGATCCGGCGAGAAACTCAGTGGGCTGTGTCTGATGGTTTTCACACCAAAAGATTCACCGGCCTCTCTCTGATATGGACGTTTGGTAGATTAAAAATAGTGACAGATGGATTTTCGCGCTTATATTCTATGTGATTAAGTAATATTCGATACAATACATGTTGATTTTATTCTTATCCAATTTATGGAATCCATTATTTACAGATCGATAGTACCCAAAGTGTTATCCATGTTTTATAATAAAGATTTTCGTTGTTAAACAAACTTGTAATGAACATTAGTCGATAATAAATAAAGGAAAATGTACTGCAAAAAAAAATCCTTCTTAACTCCCAATTACTCATGCTTACGGGTTAGATATATTTTGTCGTGAAAACATTGCTCGTATTCTTTGATAACCATAACCATTATATATATGGGGAAACAAGCGTTCAACTTTCGTAATACAATCAAATTTCATGATAGCATGTCCAAATAAAGTTTCGAAATTTAAATGAAGCATCAAAATCTACGTTGCCGTCTCACGTTTTCCAAAGAATTTGAATATTCACGTTCAATAATTCAATATGTTTACGCGTACAGGGAATTGTCACGCGAAAAGCGCCAGATGTATTGATTTATTGCGTAACAAAAAAAAAAAATATACGATCAAATTGAAAATTGGAATTTTTTCATTCCCATAAATTGGAGCATGTACAAAAACTGTAAGTTTATTAAACAGTTCTTACCAAACCTTTAGAAATGAAATGGCTTAACTAAAAACTCAATTATTTTCATTCCCATAAATTAGAGCATGTAGAAAAGTTGCTTGTTTGTCAAAAAAGTCTTACTGCACCTTTAAACATGAAATGGCTTAACTAAAAACTTAAAAATATCTATTCTATCAGATTATAAAATTAAAAAGTCTCTTTTAGTCTAGAAAAGGACAAACGCACTCTTTCCGTCTCTTTTAAATCAAGCGGCATACCTTAAAGTAATAAAAATGAAAAACAAAAAAATTACAATTCTTTAATTACATTTTTGACGTTTACCAAAAAAACAAGAATTTTGGATTATGTTACTTTAATTCTAAAGGTGTGGCGCTTACTAAAACCGTTCTCGAAGACTAAAACCACAATTACTTTAGTACACAAGAGATTGCCACGATTTTGTCATACAACAACAGTACAAGGCAATGCAATAAACACCAAAATAAATCCGGAAATTCTGCTACACAATTCATCTACTATATTTACACCAAGACCATCATCCGGGACACAGTAATGCATCATCAACCTCGAAACCCGAATAAAAAAGCACAAACACTAAATTCACTCGATAAAATTGTAGCGCATTAAGCCGGCCAGTCATCAACATCACGGATTCCCGCGTCAATCAACCGGGATCGCGAATCAAACGGAAAAATAATCGAGAAACGTTCCGTCAGCCGGTCAGGGGTCGCGCTCATCAATCATTACCCTCGTACGGACGCAGCCCGGCGAGATTGTGCCCCTCCTTGACGTATCAATTTATAAGACAAAGAATGAACTGTCTATCCCACCTCGGATTAGCGTTAAACATTCATGAGTGGGACGTTTTTATACAGATCTCCGGGTCAATTAAAGTGTTTTTTTTTATCTTCGTTTCGTATATTTGCTTTGTCGCTGGAAATTGCAGAAGGTAGCTAGTAAGGTACGGAAAATATTCGTTAAATGAAATTTTTGTCTCATCCACTTTATTTTACGAGATTACAAATTTAACTAATTTTACTAGTTACAGTGTGTTTTATTCTTTTAATCAGAAGTGGAGCTTTCAATCATTTTTTTTTATTACCTATGTATGATATATATTTTGACAATTCATATACATTAATAGATTTTTATGTTTCATTCGATTCATTAATCGTAGATAACCAGGCACAAAAGAGTAAAATTCTTTTTAATGTTCATCATGAGACGTACAATCAAATAGCAGAAAATCTATCCTGGACGGAAAGTAATTCGGCATTTTTATAATAATAATTCATAACTTACACTCTGCATCGGTTCGGGAATAATATCTCGAAATATGTGTGTAGATGTTAAATAGATGCCTTAACCTCTACGTAACAGGCCCAAGATCCCGCGTTAGGCCAAAGAAACGCTGGTTGGATGTGGTAAAGGCGGATACGGAGGAGAATAAGTAGAATCCTCAAATAAAAAAAATCAAATCCTCTCCCGGAAGGATGCCGAAGACCGGGCAAAGTGGAGGAGTTTAAGTAGGAAAGCGGACCCTGGTATTAGACCGGGAAAACGCTAGGAAGAACAAGAAGAAGAAGACGTGTAGATGTTAAATGGGTATGCCGAACCATTATTGGATCACTAGATCATTGAAGTTCTTTTTTTTTTTTATTGCTTAGATGTGTGGACGAGCTCACAGCCCACCTGGTGTTAAGTGGTTACTGAACCCCACAGACATCTACAACGTAAATGCGCCACCCACCTTGAGATATCAGTTCTAAGGTTTCAGTATAGTTACAACGGCTGACCCGTCCTTCAAACCGAAACGCATTACTGCTTCACGGCAGAAATAGGCAGGGTGGTGGTACCTATCCGCGCGGACTCACGAGAGGTCCTACCACCAGTAGGAGTATTTCTAAACAACTTTTAAACATATTACGTTTCGCTACTGTGAGCGCGTCCAGGGTACCGGATATACCGGATCCTACATCAAACGCCCTCGGCAGTGTATCAATCATTGCGACAGATCATCCAATGCCACCATCCGGATGCCAACCACAAATAATAATAGATTTAAACCCCGCGTAGTAAGACATTGACAGATCAATTTGTTTCATGTTGGATGTTAGTAATTGTTTATCTTTTGCATTTAAAAAGATGCAGTCTGAAAAGAATGTTCTAGAATTTATTTTGCCGTTTGATAATCCCGTAAAAAATATCCTGTAATAAAAATAAAAGTAAATTTAAAGATGCGTGTGGTCTTTTTTCTGCCTAACCTGATTGTTTTGAGAGGCTATGTCACCTAATAAGTAGGTGAGCTCACGGGGCTCAAACCTGACGACGTTGCTAATACTAAGCCTAGCAAGAGCAGTGCCTCGCAGAATCTACTATGGGATCGGAACGCGACCCACTGAGGAGATCCAGCGAGAAACTCAGTGGGCTGTGTCTGTGGGTTAATTTACTCGCCGAGCCCTTCGTTGCAAGCGACGGGTTGGACGAGGACGATGACCGGTGTGTGGCTTCGTAGCCGCGGTTTACACCACATTCAAAACTATCAATCCAATCTAAATCAAGTGGATAAGAGATTGTATTATATTCAATTTCACAAAATTTGTTCAAGTCTATTAACGCCACAGATTCCACGTCGCTATAGATACGTACGTACGACCCAAGATAAACGTCATAGCCTTTACTCAGATCCATTAACCCCGCATTAATTGATTCATTGGTGCATACCAAACGAGCCTAAGGATGTGTTTACATTAGAAATGGAGGTGTGTGTGCTTAGGCTTAATTATTCCTATTCCATCAAGTTAATAGTCAAGAATTTTAAATTAAGTAAGATGTTCAAATGCGGTGTAGATTATTTGGCTTTAGGCGAACCGCAATTATCTGTGTAGGTATTGGTCTGTCTGTGTAGGTATTTAAAAAAAATGAGGTTAGGTTCAAATAGGAGTTTTTGGGAAAAAATAACTTTATAGATACAAAACCTTAAAAATATGTAGGCTTCATTAAGGAGAACGGTTAGTGATGAATCATGCATGGTGATTTTTGATACTGAATTTGAGGTAGTCAATGAAAATGTTTGTAATATTTCTCGGTTGCCAAATTCATCGACGTCATCATAATATTATCAACTACAATTCAACTGCTGCTCAATATAGTTGTCATGCGATCGTAACCTAAGTCGAACTTTTATTGATTTTGGTTTACGAAAAAGGCTTTATTGAAACTTAATCCGGTATTTACGCAAAACATATTCGTGATCAAGTTTGAACCGTTTCAAATTTTTAGTGATATGATTCTTTGATGTTTTTTTTATATTTTTAATGCTGAGATAGGTGGACGAGTTCACGCCCCACCTGGTGTTAAATGATTACCGGAGCCCATAAACATCAACCAATTTAATGCCGTCGCCCATCTGGAGCCGTGAGTTCTAAGTCTCTAGTTTTTATAGTACAACAGCTGGCCCATCTTTCAAACCAAAACGCATTACTGCTTCACGGCAGAAATAGGTAGGATGGTGGTGCCTACCCGTGCGAGCTACCACCAGTGAAACTTTATAAACTAAATATATAGTATTATAAATTAAACGTATCATTATGATACACACTAAATGAAATATCAAACAAAACAAAAACGAATTACGGTAAGAGTTCAACGCAAAATCAGAGTTACAGAACTGAGATCTCACCGAGATCAATCCTCAGCTAATGAGCTTCTAAACTCACGAGTATGATCACGTCTTTACTAGGGGAACTCTGAAAGTTTATTGACGCCACGTTCTCCTCGATAGCGTACTGTTAGAGAACGTTAAAACGATCTCTACATTACGTTTTGAATGTATTATATTAGTCGTAATGTAATTTATCGTGGTACGTTAGGTTCCTTGATATATTTTATGTTATAATACAGTCCAAAACCATTTAGAAAGAAGCAGCAGTCGTAATCTAAAATGGAAGATAACTGAGGACTTTTGCTTTCAATGTTTAATAATAAAAATAAAGGAATCATTATTACAGAAATGTATAAATCTTACGAATGAAACTTTAGAAAAACTTACACCAAAAAATACATTTAGCCACTTAATTAAGTTACAACTAGTCCAATATTACAAAAAAAAAAACACATTTTTTTTCCAAATAATTATTCGACTGCATTCGAAGATAAGTAACTATAGGGTGTATGTACTTGATGATCTGTAGCTACAATAATCATGGACATAAATCATGTTTTAGTTACTAACGAACCCTGATCTGGTGTTGAATGATGCGGTAATAAAAAGGAGATGATGGAAACCTTTCAAGCGATTCCTGAAAGATACGAAACAGCAAATACCGAAAGAGGTACCTTAACTCAAAGTGTTCCAAACGATCCAAATGATATTATTTTAGACTAAAACACAAAGAGACATCTTCGCGTAAAGCGAAACCTTTCAAAGACTAGCACAAAGCTAAATACTTATCTACGGAGTTTCGCAACAGATATTACTTCGTTCTAGATTTCCTTATTCGCGAATTAATCAAGAAAACAATTATCTTTGCTTGTTATTCCCTTATTGTCTTTAGACGTTTCGTTCTGTTTTTCTTTTCCCGGGTTTTTAATAGCGTCGTTCTGAAGAATGTTAAAATAACATTGAACTCGCGAAGGTAGCTTGCGCCAAGATTTTATTATAAATGTCTTGTTTGTAATAAAATACGAAATTAATGTGGGTTTGAATGTATTTGTTCTCTGACTAGTAAGTAATATAGGCTGTCGATGTCCGTGCCCTTCACTGAGTTTAGTGGATATCTTCTTGTCAATAATACATTTCTCAAAGATCATCTGGGTCTACGGAGAGATTTCGGTTACGATTATTTTAATTGTTTAATATGTATGATCCGGCTATCTCGCTATTACATAATCCCCCACTGGAGCGAGTAGCATGAGCTATTCATTAGGTGGGCCGTATGATCATCTTCTTACAAAGATACAAAACCATGTAATTGGGGCTACCCGCCTTGAATAGTGAGGCTAAAGTTACAGTTATATGGTACAATACATTTTTTCTTTTTCGGGCCGGGGCCCAAACCTCCTACTGGGTCCCGTGGTATGTGGGTATGTGGGGCTTGACGATCTGTTGATGTTGGGAACAGACCGCGAGTCTAAGGAATTTTAGGACCCTACCGCACTAAATGACTCCCCAGCACTCCCACATTCGACGTCGGATCTCTGTCCGGGATCAGAACCCAGTCAGAGTAGGGGGGTTCCCGCGGTATACACTACAACCAGACTCGCGGCGCCACCATATGGTACAATGGCTGTCTTAATCCTTGAAATAGAAATTTTGATTATTTCAGCAATTTCGATTATTTCAGTGACGTTTGATCATGACTGATGATCCAGTAATCAAGTTCAGGATTACCAAAACCTATAGGTATTGCAGCATAAATGCCTCCGCTAACTTTGACCTCCGCGAACACAACTACGTGGGACGTGAGCCCGAATTACGTATTCCGCAAGAAACTCGGCTGTCTTTAATCAATTGCTTGAACTAGTGTTGAAACTTCAACCTCGATCCTTGACACCTCAAGTTTTAGATATCACTTTTTTTTTTCATTTTTTTCGTTTCATTGGGAATACAACAAAAAGTAAGAAAAATGCATTCAATAAAGCTCGTCAATAAATCGATAAACCGAAATAAGGAAGTTTGATAAACAGTTTGATAAGTGCTTAAAATTTTGATAACTTTATAACCGCCAGGAAAGAATAATTCGTAAACTTCAAATTCAGCACCGGTGGAAACGTATAGGGCAACAGTGCCAACCTAAGATGACTTCTTACTACCTCAACTCAGGCCGTACGAATATAAGAATAATATAAATATTATATTCCAGATTCTAATAATGAAAAATTATTCTTTATCTTTTCTTACAAATTTCTCCAAAAATATTTCTCATATAATGTACAATCATGCGTGGCCCCAAAACATTGAAATCCTGCCTCAATGCTCGGCCATTAATGAAAAAAGTCTATACATACATGTTTTGCTCGATCTATACAACTCTCCTTAATCATTCTTATTGCAAAGTAAATCTTTTGAATGTTCAGTTTGTTTCCAATTTACTTAAGATCCCCGGGTATTTGGAAACGCTAATGTTACAAGAAAAACTCCAATAAAATAAGTGATTCAAGATGGGATATTCAAATTTTCAAACACCACTTTAATTTATGCTAAGTTTTAAGGTTTTTTAATATGACATCATAGCTCTCCTCATTCCATATGTTTCGCTGCACAAAAATTGCAATCTTATTGCTTATTTTATTGCAAATTTAGCAATCACTTCACTTTATTAAGTATAATTATTATCATCATTGAGAATGATTGAGGATTGTCCGTAATCAAGGAACAATTTAAGGATAGGCTTCTTTTCAAGTGAGACACTTGGATTGGTTCTTTTCTTAATTTATTGTCTTTAGATAGATAAGGAGATAACTCATTTGACGGTGAGAGCTAAAGTCATTCATGGACGTCAGCAATGCAAGAAGCAGCCAAGCCGCTCCCTAATATTGATTCAAAGAAAAAGCTCAAAATTTTAAGACGTACGAAATAGTGTACTACATTTAGTGTAGATTAATCTGTTAGATTTAACCAACGAAAACATTAGACAAGAATTAATGTAAGCCATCGGCTTCAAAATCCAAAATCGATTATGTCCAACCATTTTGTATTCAATTAGGCCATCTATCCAACTGTTATGAAAATATTGATAAGGGAAATTCGTATAATTCATGAATATTGTATGGGTTGCCAACTAAGTTGAGATGTTGCTGGTAAAGATATTAATTTGGTCAAGATTTGCCACGGCTTGTCTTTTTTTTATTGCTTAGTTGGGTAGACGAGCTCACAGCGCACCTGGTGTTAAGTGGTTACTGGAGCCCATAGACAGCTACAACGTAAATGCGCCACCCACCTTAGATATAAGTTCTTAAGTCTCAGTATGGTTACAACGGCTGCCCCACCCTTCAAACCGAAACGCATTACTGCTTCACGGTAGAAATAGGCAGGATGGTCGTACCTACCCGTGCGGACTCACAAGAGGTCCTACCACCAGTCTACGACTATGCAAACTTGCATACCCGGAAAATCGCGCTGGGCGTGGACCGACGTTAGTTGGGCAGTGCAACCTTCTGTCATCCTTTGGTTTTTTGTTATGATGAGCGAAGAACACGGTGACTTTCACAGATCCCTTTGCTGTTGCAAATTTAGTTGCAAAAAATACTAATGTGCTGTTCTCACTTAACATTTGATAAATTTTAAGGTCACAGCTTAACTTTATTTTTGTATGAGAAGCAAACAAATTTTTCGTTTGATAAGTATTTTTATTATTATTTTCTCTTACTTTACAAGCCATCATAAATAAAACATTTTTAGTATCAAATAATAATAAAAATCTAAATTTATGTTTTTGTAACGATTTTGATTTACCGGCGCATCTTCCGTTACATATTAATGAGAACGCTATTTTTATTTTTGGACCGTCGTTAAAACACCCTGATTTCAATCTATACGTATAAAAATAAATTGCTGTTCGTTAGTCTCGCTAAAACTCGAGAACGGCTGGACCGATTTGGCTAATTTTGATCTTGAATTATTTGTGGAAATCCAGAGAAGATTTAAGAGGTAGATAAATATGAAAATGCTCGGAATTAAATAAAAATAACAATTTTGTTTTTCCTTTGGATGCGTCCCCCGTCGGACGGATTCCTTTTGTTTGTTTTAAGTTTATTTTATACAAAAGTTTAGGTGTTTTATTTATCGATTGAGGCACTACGAAGTCTGCCGGGTCAGCTAGTATAATAATAAAAACTAAAACAAAATCAAAGTGATGCGGACCCAGCTTCCATTCAAACATACTATTGAAATAATTTAGTTAACAAACAGTTAGTACACAATTGGCAGGTTTTGATTACAATAGGCGACTTGGTACGTTTCCAAAACGGGCATTCCCGAAAGTATAATTGTTTGTTTTCACTACACGTCGGTATTATTTCGGCATTGTTACCTTTGTTCGAATGCGGAACAAGCAATAGTTGTATAATAATCTGTAACAATCGCTGATTAGTGTTACGTGACTCGAATACGAGGTTCGCCCTTTGTACAATTGTACCCTTTCGATTATGTATCGTTGTTATCTAGTTTATTTTTGTTATTAAAGCAACGTATTTAACTTTAGTATCGCTTCACGGAATACACGAAATGTAGTTATGTAACGTAATTCATTTTTACGATGTGTAGATAACGTTTATTTCATAAATGTACGTTGAAAACTGTAACATAGTTTCGGTATTGTTACGGGCGGGTGGGTGGCTATTGTTAAATCAGTGATGTGTTGTTTAATGTAACGTTTATTTGCGCTCTCAATCGTTCAGTGTGAAATTACATGGGTTTTTTTTATTGCCTATATGTGTGGACGAGCTCACAGCCCACCTGGTGTTAAGTGGTTACTGGAACCCATAGACATCTACAACGTAAATGCGCCACACACCTTGAGATATAAGTTCTAAGGTCTCAGTATAGTTACAACGGCTGCCCCACCCGTCAAGCCGAAACGCATTACTGCTTCACGGTAGAAATAGGCGGGGCGGTGGTAGCTACCCGTGCGGACTGACAAGAGGTCCTACCACCAGTAATTATGCAAATTATAATTTTGCGGGTTTGATTTTTATTACACGATGTTATTCCTTCACCGTGGAAGTCAATCGTATTATCGTATGTATTGTAATTATAAAAATTCGCCATAATAACCGCTTCTGCGTTGCCCCCTTCCACCTTGGGGGAGCCTAAGTCCAGCAATGGACGTCTATAGGCTTATAATGGCGATGTTACTCCGGTGGTAAGTTCAGCGAAGCATTGCTCTTTTGCTAGGGCTAGTGTTAGCACACTCTCTTAGTTTGAGCCCGTGAGCCCACCTATCCGAGTATAGCTGGATTAGCCCGTTAGGCTACGATTAGGTAAGAAAAAGAAAATGATGTGAAGTATTAATAAAGTTATGTGATCTCAATTACATCCAATGCATCCAATACATGCACAATCTTACGAACAGTGGCGCTGGAGCTTATCTTTTTAATCTTGTGAAACTAGTTTGAGATTTGGTATATCATGTAGACATATTATTCAATTCAGATCTGATTTTTATCGAAGGCCAGGCGGTCAGAGAGTAGTAAGTACAAAAAAAACTTTTAAATAAACCTATTTGCTTCGATCGGACACACGAAGGCCCATTGATATTTGGTTTATAAAACTACTACTGCACTGAACCTTAATCTTCCACATTTAATTACTTCACGACTGCTATGTTCCAACATTTATACGGAAGTGTCATTCTTTTTTCTATTTTACCACTTAACCTCAACGAAATTAACATACGCTGTAGTGTTTGAGCGGTGTAGAGTTGATTCCTCGAATCCTGATGTCGTTTACGAGCGGTTTTAAAGGGGAATTACTGGTCAATGGACGCTAACTAGCACGGTCCGCACTCAGTCTAGAAACATCTAGAATTATATTTTAGGTTTTTTTTTTTATTTGTAATCATTCCAATATTGCATGACGAAGTCCGCCGAGCGTGTTTAAACTACAAGCGTTTAAAAAGTATTAAGTACATTTTCTTTAGACGAAGCTAATTTAATATGCAATAATGAACGTTGTTGATGTAAAATACATAATATAATTATATATGAAAAGCCATGAAATAAATACGTGTAATTTTTTTTGTCGTGAGGTAATTAACAGTTTTTTTTGTTTTTGTTGTTCGAATCCGATCCCGTGGTTACAGCGTTGGATTCAGTCGGGAAATCGCGAACGTAAAAGTTTTTGTTTTGGATTCGACTAGTGCAAGGCTTAAATCGGATTATGAACCGAATTTTATTTCGGCGACGGTTCGATTTGTTTTACTGCACGTTTAAAAATCGAAGCTGAACTAAACTGACGTGTGGCTGGTTTTGGCGAGAGTATGTATTGTGAATCATTTTTTTATATCATTAATATTTTTCACTTTCTTCGCACGTTGTTATGGCGCTGTCTTTCTAAGTGTAGCTCATCTTAGTGCGAGTTTTTTAACGTTCTCGATAGCGTAAAAGTTAACTCAAATTTGTATGGATTTGGAACGTTTGCTACGTTTGCCGCTAGGGGCGCTGCTCTAACTCCATACAAATTCGAGTTAACTTTACGCTATCGATAACGTTAAAAAACCGCATTGAGCACACTGATTGCCGCCGCCTGCAAATTAATCCTAAAAGACGGCGTTCGTAAGACCGGACTAATAGACTAGCTATTTTTCGTGGGTGGCTTTATTTACGGGAGTATCACACCAGTTACTGCTACCGATGACAAGCATTATCTGGTGGTTAGGTCATTTTTCAGCTCATACCACCATCCTTTCTACTCCTGTTGCGAAGCGTTCATTCATTCCTATTTTAAGGGCCGTTATGTAGGTATAATGCAAATATAGCTTGGACTTACCTAAACTAGAACAGTTTTCACTTTAAGATGACTATTATCCACTGAATAGCAATACTAGCAAAGACAATTAAATATTTAGTACAGCAATCACTTTTTCACTGATGGTAGGACAACTTGTGAATCCGCGCGGGTAGGTACCACCACCCTGCCTATTTCTGCCGTGAAGCAGTAATGCGTTTCGGTTTGAAAGGCGGGGCAGCCGTTGTAACTATACTTGAGACCTTAGAAATAATATTATTATTATTATGTTTTTTTTTTTTACGGTGAAGGAATAACATCGTACAGTAAAAATCAAACCCGCAAAATTATAATTTGCGTAATTACTGATGGTAGGACCTCTTGTGAGTCCGCACGGGTAGGTACCACCGCCCCGCCTATTTCTGCCGTGAAGCAGTAATGCGTTTTGGTTTGAAGGTTGGGGCAGCCGTTGTGACTATACTGAGACCTTAGAACTATATCTCAAGGTGGGTGGCGCATTTACGTTGCAGATGTCTATGGGCTCCAGTAACCACTTAACACCAGGTGGGCTGTGAGATCGTCCACCTATCTGAGCAATAAAAATAAAAACTTCGATTAACAATCTAAATAGTCAGTATACACTGATTAGGCAGCGCTTTAATATTTTAAAGTACAAAAAAAAGGTTTGTTAGTTCGAAAAAAAAACCCATTGAAACCGCAAATTAAAATCCTTGAAAGTCCACGAAAAACCACCGACATTCGGATTTTAATGAAAGTCACATTTATTTTTTACACACTAGCCAGTGGTTTTTTCTTCTCGTACACATTAGGGTGGCGGCAAATGGAATGGCTGTGGGAATTCTACTGTAGCACCGACTATCCGATGACCTCACCGCCGCCGTGAATTTTGTACGAAGTACGAATCCGAGCGACTTTTCACTCCTCAATCGATAGTCAATCTAGAAAACGCTGAAGTCAATTGAGTGAATCCAATTGAGTTACAATCTGATTTTAATCTCCTATAAATTAAAAATGATGGAAGTTTCTCAATTTGGTTAGATTTCTTTGAAAGCTCTTCAAGCTAATTTTGTAGCTCAAACAATATCTTTTTTTATTAGGGATTTTCTGACCTGGTAACTAAGGCCTTTAGGTTATCTCTTATTTTAATTTATATTCATAATTTTATGAAAAATGATAATATGGAGTGAAATGCAACGAAATGAGATAAGATGATATGGGACGAAATATGGAAAAAGATTTTTTCAGTGGATTTTTTGGAGGATCCCGAGAAGTTACGTCCAGCGGCTTTGTTTTATTTTCGCACATTTGTGCACTCTCACAGATATTGAGCAGATAATAAACCACCGTTATTATACATTTAAACCTGAAGAAACATTAAATAAACAAAATAAAACAAATCATACAACTTCACTCCTCGCTTTCCTTCAAAAAGTTTTCAAACAATTTATAGATAATAAATACATAGAGTATACTATATACATAGAGTATACATACATGTTTTCGCCTTTCATTTCTTTGGTATTTTGTATTTTGTATAATCTGTCTCTCTACTACGGTACTAATTGCATTGTGAACCAACGAACCATCCGTTACTGTATTCGGCCCATACCAGTTACTATGGCTTCTGGACAAAGAAATAAAAGCAAGTTTTCAGAAACACTAACAATTTATCGCATGAAATTTATTTCGAACAGATTAATCGTTTATATAAGATGTAACTCGACCCTCGCGCAATTCGATTTAATTTCAACCCGCCAATTGGCTTTTACACGTTTTGCCAGTGAACCTAAATAATAAAAAAGCCATTCCTTAAATCAAATGACTCGCTAGAATTTGGATTGTGCGTGTATTTGGTAGATTTATCGAATCATTTGTGTTCTGTTATCAAAACATTTCAGAGAAAAATCTTGATTCATTCAAAGTATATTGTTACGTAAAAGAAGAATTGGCTTTCTCAATCCTTGGTAGGTTTTGTACATTCTTATAATATATGAGTCGACTATTATCAAAGCCGGCAATCTGACTTTTGGATAACTATTGGTAAATCAGAAAAACGAATTATTAACTTTGTATTCCATTGGCAGTCACAAAACTCTTCGGAACGACATCTTAGATAAATAACAGGTTAACTATTAACCTTTATTTAATGCAGGTTTTGAACCGTATTCTTTGAAGGAGACGATTATATTCAAATCAATCTGTATTGACATATCAATAACATTTTTTTGTCCAAATGCACAGATTGCCACCTTTGATAATAGACGACTCATATGTAACCTCTAAACGATTAATCCTTAAAGAGGTTAATATGTTATTTATATCATTCTTCTATAGATGACATAAATAGAATTTCGATTATTGAAACATTAGAACATTAGACATAAAAAGAGCATTTTTGCAATATTAAAATATAAAAAGATATAAAAATAATGGTGAAGCACTAGCTTTAAATGTTGTTTCTCTTTATAAGAGCAACTCAATTGCTATAGTTTTACAAAGCTAAACTGTATTTTGATTTAAATAAATAAATACATTATATATATTATCGGTAGGGCGTTTATATACGGCCATCTGGCCGTCTGGTGTAGTGGTAAGTGACATGGTCACTTCACAAGGAGGTCGCGGGTTCGAATCCCGCCAAGGGAAGATATTTGTATATGTATGTGTATAATTTAAATCTTACATTTATTTCCGTTATCTGGTACCTGTAACACAAGTTCTTTACGAACTTGTTAGTAAAATATTTATTATAAAAAATATTATTTAGTTATATGAGTCCGGGGGTAGGGGTAGGCACCACTACCCCTCTTAATTCTGCCGCAAATGCGTTCCGGTTTTAAGGGTGGGGCAATCGTTGTACTATAGAACTGAGACTTAGAAAGCATATCTCGAAGTGGTTAGTGGCATTCACATTGTTGATGTCTATGGACTCTAGTAATCATTTAACACCAGGTAGGCCGTGAACTGGTTCATCTGTCTGTTTTTTTTATTGCATAGATGTGTGGACAAGCTCATAGCCCACCCGGTGTTCAGTGGTTACCGGAGCCCATAGACATCTATAACATAGATGCCGCCACCCACCTTGAGACATGAGTTCTATGGTCTCAGTATAGTTACGACGGCTGCCCCACCCTTCAAATCGAAACGCATTACTGCTTCACGGCAGAAATAGGCAGGGTGGCGGTACCTACCCGTGCGGACTCACGAGAAGTCCTACCACCGTAAGCTCCTACCACCATGTCTAAGCAATAAATAAATAAAAATTCAAAATAGTAAGTCGCAAAAGTGTTTTGTTTTTAACAACACATGTAACATGAACAATGCTCTATCGGCGTAGACTTTACCTGAACAGACCAGCTCACGACGCGGTACAAATAGCCCCCGGCCATAGACGACGAAATGAGGGCCGCACTCTCCCTAAACCACGAAGGTCGAGGAATTTTAACTTAGTTTATTTAGGCCGGCTAAGTACATTTATGAACATGTTTCTAAATTAAATACGCTTTTTAATTAACACACTTCTATATTATACATCTATAAGCCGAAGACCGGGCTCAGTGGTGCGGTGCCGATGATTAAATAAATAAATATAATAAATAAATATTTACTAACAATTACGCCACGGTAACTGATCCCGTGATAAGTTCGTAAAGAACTTGTGTTACAGGTACCAGATAACGGAAATAAATGTAAGATTTAAATTATACACATGCATATATTTAATATATATCCATAACCCTGGAAAAGACATTTATATTTATCATACAAATATCTTCCCTTGGCGGGATTCGAACCCGCGACCCCCTTGTGTAGTGACCATGTCACTTACCACTACATCAGACAGCCGTTAAATGATGATGATGAAATTATCCAATTATTCATCCATCAGGTATATAGCTCGAATACTCTCAGGAATAGTAGTCGTTCGATACATCAAGGAATTTTCTTAGGTCTCCACATTAAGTCAGAACTTGTGGAAAGGCAAGTTAAATTGGAATGACGACTATAACATGCTTCAACTACAAACCGATAATACAAAAATTTATTAAATAATAATGCTCCAAATAAATAAACAATGTAAAAGGGTATACATATACCACAAGTTGTCGACGCAATTCGCTTACGTGTGATAATAGAATTTTCGCGAATGTTTGTGATTAAGTGCAGTCACGGAAAAAACTGGGTAAACATGAGCGAAAAGCGTTAAAAAGGGTGTTTCTCACGGCCGACATTCGTCTGAGTGAATTATGACTTAGTAGTCTGCTTGAGGCTTTATTGTACATAGTAATGTGTCCTTCAGAGATGCTGTTTATTTTTTTATATGTGTATACATATCACGCAGAGCAGTCAAGGGCTAACTAGAATGTAACTTCTTAATGTTGCCTAGGGACGTAGCCACTGATAGGGGCATATAAAGCTATTATCTTCAAGTATTGTTTGAAGAAAAACAACAGAGCGCTCAGGGAATTTAGTCGAGAGGGTGTATTTGTTGATAGGTTTGGCTCGGGGTAAAGAAAATTGAATACCTTTCAGTGATTTCGGTTTTTGGGGCAGTCTTTATTCTCCATTCCAACTTTATCCTAGCTTTCTTTAAAAAATCTGTTTCGTCTATAGAATTCAGATTGTGCCTCTTCACATTTTATATTGTTAAATGCATTGTCAGCATAATTAGTAAATTATAATTGAATTTACCAGTGCTGTTTCAATTGAGTTACGCCTCAGGGCCAAAGTATTTCCTACTACCATTATAATTATATCAACTTTACCTCACAACTTCCGCCTTCAATTTTTTCCACGAAAATTCTTAAAAAACCCAAACTAAGCGAATTTTTTAATGAATTTGCTTATAACTTTTCAGCATTTAAAGGTGTTATTTAAATATTTATCCGTTTCAATACTGTAGAAAAGTGGGCTTAAGTTATTGATATATCGTCCTCGTGGAATTGGGATGCCTTGTGATTCTTTATTTCTGTATGAAAGGGAATTTACCTGGATAATGTTGTGATAAGCAAATTGTTTATACGTATAATGATGTGCTTACGAATGCTCAGCTACGGCGATGTCTGCCGGTGTTTGTGGTATGAGCCAAGTTCCGTTGCGATGCGATAATATGTCGTTTGGAAACCGATGGGCTTATTTCGTGGGTACATTCCAAGCCGCCAAACGTCGGGACATAAGTATTAACACCTTGGTTTGGTTGTTCAGTAATGTAGATAATGACTTGGTATACTTATTGAAGATTTGGAGGTAACGACAACAGAAATTTTTGGTACCGACGTTCCAAATTTTATTGGTCGGAACTTTTATATACCCAAACCTATCTTGAAAATATCGTTAACGAGACTCAGACATGGGCCTAATAAATCTTGTATTCTATTTTTCGAACACAAAAGCTTAACACAACGTACATACACTCAGATTTAATACTCACTTAATATATATATATTTTTTTTTAATACTCAATAGTCACTTTCCATTTTCTGATGTTCATTTCCATTTCTCCTACCGCGTAGACGTTACTAAACTTTTTTTTCTAAATAAATAGGTCATAATTACCCAATAAAACGTACAAAACCTAGCATTGGTCAATGCGGAAATCCAATCAATTTGCGTTAGAAGGGAGATATGCCCAAGGGATCGGCATTCCCTTTTAGATCCATTACGTACTTACAGAATGTACTATCAAGTTTTATATCCATTTGACTTCCCTTTTTGTTTCTGAAAGATCATCCATTACGGACATAAAAGGCTTTGCCGAGAGGTCCTCGGCATCCCAGAGGCTGTTTTGAGTTCTGTTCCGTGGCTCGCTTTGATGTGACCACAGCTACGGTTGTAGCTTGTAGTGTCATGATTAATATTAATGAAAGGCTTTTTGTTTGGACGATGACATATTATCAAACAAGTCTCGATTTATTTAAAACTTGATGATGACCGAGCTTTGCTCTGTTTTTTTTTTTATAACGCCATCTTGTTGTGTCTTTAAAGCGGTTAGTTGCCCTCAATTAAGAAAAATAGTATTATTATTCGCCAATAGATGTCGGGAAGAGTTGATTATTGAAAATACGAATAAAACAACATTTCCTGAAAATAAATCATAGCTAGATCGATTTATCGCCCCCGAAATCCCCTGTATACTAAATTTTCAGATTATATATATACAAGAATTGCTCGTTTAACGGTATAAGAAAGATTATCGTGATTACGTTTAGCGTTCAACTAGACTCAGCGACTAGACAGAAGCGTCCAACTACTCATTGTAAAAATGAAGATTTAAAAAAAAATCTAATTTAAAAAAAAAGAATCTAATGTTTAAAAAAAAAGACATGCACGTTGAGTTTCTTGCCAGTTCTTCTCAGGACGGAGGCTAGTTTTTGTGAATTGGCGGTAGTTCTTTTTGACGTTCAACAAGTATACTTTCATTTATGTTGAATAATTTTTTTTTGATTCGTTTTCATTAAACTAATCATTCCGCACGGACATAGCATTAAATGACTTGCAACTCACACTTTAAATACCCTCAAAACTAAGACTGCAATTAGAAAATTATAAGGTTATTAATTACTGGTAGTAGGTAGGTAGGTACTTACCTCTTGTGAGTCCGCACCGCTAGGTACCACCACCCTGTCTATTTCTGCCGTGAAGCATTAATGCGTTTCGGTTTGAAGGGTGGAGCAGCCGTTGTAACTATACTCAGACCTTAGAACTTATATCTCAAGGTGGGTGGCGGCATTTTCGTTGTAGATGTCTATGGGCTCTGATAACCACCCACCTAAACAAAAAAAAGTTATTGAGTCTTTTTGAGTAGACTCAGTTAGTTGACGTTTTCCCGTTCAGCCTTTTAAAAAGGTAAATGGCGTAAACTGAAGCGTAATATAATCTTTATTGCGTTTAATGCATGCGTTTGACTGTCAATTATCCTAATGAACAGCGGTGGTGCCGTGCGGTTTACTTTGTTGCGTCCAAACATGTTTGGCGATAAACAATTCGGTAACAATACGCGCATACTGTGAGGTAAATAACATTTGGACTTGCTTTGAAAATAAATAATATAATCGTACTGTTTTATTTGAAAATTATTAGCCGAAAATAATTCGGGTTGTTTTTTTTTTATAGCTTAGATGGGTGGACGAGCTCACAGCCATAGACAATTACAACGTAAATGCGCCACCCACCTTGAGATAATATAACTCTTTATTTAACACCACATTTATTTAACACGGTTGTCCGGAAGAGATCGCTTTTAGCGATAAGACCACCTATTGTAGAAATGTATCGTGATTGTTTTTTGAATGTAAATTGTGTTTTGGTGTGCAATAAAGTGTATTCTCTCTCTCTCTCTCACATGTAGGTACAGAGTAAGCATATAAAATAAATAATAGTCGGTGACATAAATTGGCGGCCTTATCACTGAAAGCGATCTCTTCCAGGCAACCTTGCCTTTTAAATACAAAATAAATAGCATAAGATATAAGTTCTAAGGTCTCAAGTATAGTAACTTTTGCATGGTAGTATTCGATGTTGCGTTTGAAATAGAATATAGTTTGTATGCTATTATTATCGAACTGCCGAAGGACGATGACGGGCTCCAAGAGTATGTATGCTTGAATATACATAGTTTTGGATTTTCTGATATGCACTCCAGCCAAAAACTTTCACGGATTACAACAAATGAGGTATTGTTCAGCTTTATCTCAGGTTGTGAGAGAGACACAGGGTGTATTTATATATGAAGTCTGCAAAATATTAATATATAACATAACTAAAAAGTGCTAATAAAATAAATTATTAAGGACATATAAAAATGCACTGAATATTAGAAAAAATATTGCTGACTAGAGCCAAAAAGAAGAACTGACAGAAAAGACAAGGCTTGTCTCTTCTTCAAAACTATGTATATCACATATTTTTTTATTAAACTATACATTATTAAATCAATACGTATAACAAATATGTGATGTGTCTATTACGATACCGCATACTTCAGAGAGAGATATCGAATTAAAGGTGCATCTTGGAAAATTTAGCTTTACCTAGAATTCGTAAAAAAAATCTTTACCATATTTAATCTAATATATAAAATTCTCGTGTCACAATGTTCGTTCCCATACTCCTCCGAAACTGCTTGACCGATTCTCATGAAATTTTTTATGCATATTCAGTAAGCCCGAGAATCCACTACTATCTATTTTTCTAACCTTTAAACGATAAGGGGTGTTCACACCAAAAAAAAAACTATTATTATTATTATTATATTTTTTTTTAATGTTTGTTGTTCTGTTATTTTTAAACAACATTCCCTCATCGTTCACAGCGCTCCAGGCCTTTTTCACTCATATTCCACATCCATATACACTTCCAATAAGTTAGTAACTTTTTTTCTACACTAGAAATTCTTTAGAAATCTTATATATGGCAAGACAACGTTTGCCGGGTCAGCTAGTGTACGTATAAACATAGCTAATAGCATTAACCGAATTAATAAATACGAAACGAAATCACAAACAAACAAAACTCAAAATGTTAATAATTATTATGACAGTCGCTTTATCAAAGACAAGGAAACGTTCGCGCTTAAATTAAGTCCCGTTTTATATATTACTTTCACCCAATTAAACATTACCTGAATAATTTTATTTGTATAATAAACGTTAATTTTGTTGTTAGTACTCTGCGTAATTTTAATACATCGACGTCATGAAAACGTTCGGGGGCAATTCTAACGCACGAATTCTCTCGAACTAATATCGTATTCCGGATGAATTTAACGCTTTACGAGCGATTGTAATATTTTATGTTAAATCGTAAAACGACTACCGAAATACGCTCTGACTTGTGTTTGTGACGTTCCCGTATTTGTAAGTTGAATCCGTTCAAAAGTTTTTATGTATGTAACCGCTTTTGTAATTTACATTTTTTACGTCGCGACTTAATCATTTCGTGACGTACTTAAACATCGGTTATCTGTAAAGTCGGTTTACTGACGATAGTTGAACGTGACAACGTCATAAGAAACTACCGATGGAATGCTTTCATTTTTCAAAAGAAAATTTTAATTTTATTTGTCTGATAGATATTTTGTATGGACAATTGACACCACATTCCCTTTTCACTGAACTTCATGCTTGACGAAAACATGTAAATGTATTATTGTACAGCAGCTGTCCACGCGGATGCATCGCTCACTAAGTAGAAGAGAGACAGATGTCGAACGCTGCCGAACGCGGAGGCTGATTGTGCCTCTTTGTCGCTCGTTGCGCGTTCTCGCTTGCACTTCAAGCCTTAAATGGAACGCCTCAATGAGTCATGTTTTTTCGTGCGTGCAGCCGGCTCCATCGAATCATAAGACGTTTTCACGTCAAAAATTAAATAAATAACTACGATCAAATCACCCATGTTCGTCCGGCCCCATACGAGAATTCACTGTGTTATTATGGGTACCTGATACTAACATAATTATATACTTACTAACAGACCCGGCCACACGTTGCTGTGGCTAAGGTTTTTGTTTCTAAATAGCACGTGGTCGGTTATGCTAATACCGAAAATGAACAAAGTA
Source organism: Bombyx mori (assembly GCF_030269925.1). Classification (NCBI taxonomy): domain Eukaryota; kingdom Metazoa; phylum Arthropoda; class Insecta; order Lepidoptera; family Bombycidae; genus Bombyx; species Bombyx mori. The sequence continues at coordinate 16,226,266 of NC_085117.1, forward strand.
AGAACAATTGGATTTCACTGTATTGCGTTTACTACGAAATAAATTTCACTTATACTTTAGCCTCAGCAACACCTCAGCCTAAGTTGGAACAAAAACACATATGTAAAAAAATGTAATAATTAAAATCGGTTTAGTAGTTTAGATGTCCATCGCGGACAGACAATGTGACACATAATTTACATATATTAAGATATACGTTTTAAATGTATGACATGGAGAGAGTGAAAGAGAGAATAAATTTCATTGGACATCAAAATACAATTAACATTAAAGAAACTGTCAACAAGCAGATATATTTGTGCAATATGCTGTCTTATCGCTATTAGTGGTCTCTTTCAGACAACCAATTTATTTACAGAAATTCTGAAAAGTTAAAAATACAGCAGGTATGTTGCGGTGTACTGTTGATAATACATTATTAAAGAAAACATACAAAAAATACAATAACGGCTGCCCCACCCCTCAAACCGAAACGCATTACTGCTTCACGGCAGAAATAGACAGGGTGGTGGTACCTACCCGCGCGGACTCACAATAGGTCCTACCACCAGTCATAACTGTTTTTGTTTCTATTCTATCATTATAGTTGCGCAAACATGTATCTTCTGATTGATTTTAGCTTAACTGGGTCAGTAACAGAGTCGCGGAACGACAAACAGGCGTAAAAACGTACGTACAGCCACAGAGACAAGGCTAACCTCTCAGTCAAAGGTAAAGAAAGAGACAAGGCTAACCTCTCAGTCAAAGGTAAAGAAAGAAAGCGACGAATCTAATAAACTGAGTCCCTATCTATTTCGTTTGTTTGGTGCACGTCCAGCTAGTCTAGAACTTCGATGGCGCTGTCTACGCACCCTCGTTGACCTGCACCAGTATGATTTGCGGGGGGCGGCCGGTGTCACGTTATATTGGCTAGTACAGGTCCAATTCTCCGAAATGGAAGGGTACACCCCAGGGACGGCGCTCTCACAATAGTCCTTTCCGAATGAGACCCATTAATTCGCATCTTTGTTTTATAAAGCCCGATGTGACACGAATTGACGTTACGTGAGCTCATTTAGCAATATTCACCTCGGAAATATTTCACGGGGTGTCTTCGAAGTTAATTTTACCTTTTGTTTTCATTGTTTTAGAAGTACAGAGTGTTTATAAAGCGATTAAATAAAATATAGGAAGCGGATTTATTGGATTGTTTGTTTTAATTTTACACTTATTTTTATCTGAGGTTTTCTATAGAATCGATTTGTATATCGCTGTTAAAAAACAATGACGGCTTGTAGCTTATGTGTTTCTTTTTTTATTGCTTAGATGGGCGGACGAGCTCACAGCCCACCTGGTGCTAAGTGGATACTGGAGCCCATATACATCTACAACGTAAATGCGCCAGCCACCTTGAGATATAAGTTCTAAGGTCTCAGTATAATTACAACGGCTCCCCCCCTTCAAACCGAAACGCATTACTGCTTCACGGCAGAAATAGGCAGGGTGGTGGTACCTATCCGAGCGAACTCACAAGAGATCCTGCCACCAGTAATGGTTATATTGTGGTGTATATTATAACTAGAGGTCCCGCAGTAGTCGAAATTCGACTATAATTAATTGGAATTGTAAGTTTGTTCACTATTATGATTGTATTTTATACTTCTATAATCACAAATTTCGCCAAGGCTACACTAAAAATATATTAATACAGACAAACAATATTTAATCTATTTTCAATTTGACCACAGACGTCAAGAACAAAAATTTGACAATAAATAGTATGCATGCGTGTGTGCGTCAAATACATGGTATGCAGTGTGTGTAATGTTTTCTTTATTGATTTAATGTATCTTTTATGCATTAATTTAAAAAAATATATTAGCATTGTGCACTTCTTCTCTATATCCTCTGTAAGTGTGGAAAATTTCATACTCCTCCGTCCGCGCAATTTTCGTAAAAAGGGATACAAAGTTTTTGCTTCACGTATTAATGTATAGATGTGTGGTATATATTAATTGTGGTGGCTTGCACTACACGCAATGGAAAGAGAACAAAACAGCGGAAGCGCTTGACCTCGCCGTAACGTCGTCGTGTATGGGCGCCCAACTTCGCATTCATTTACGGATTCGCGAAATACGAACCGACTGAAATGCCAGGTATTTATGCAAACTGAATTAATGTCTCTGCTTTGTCAATAAATTACATGACTCTCTTTTCCGTGTAATAAAAATGAAACCCGTAGACATTATAATTTGCGTAATTGCTGGTGGTAGGGCGTTTTGTGAGATACCACCAACCTACTTGTTTCAGTAGTGAAGCAGTAATGCCCTTCGATTCGAAGGATGTGGCAGCAGTTGTACTGTAAAATTGAGAACTTAGAAATCATATGTCAAGGTCGATGGCGACATCCACTTTGTTGTAGTCTATAGGCTCTAGTGACTGCTTAACGTGAGTAGGGCCCTGAAATGGGCAACTCAGATGAGTGAATGAGATCACGGCTTAAGTAATAAAAAAAAGTTTAATTTATTACATTACATATCTTTGTTTGTCATTTCAATTTACCGGTAATTCGTTTGTAAACCACAGATTGTATCTGATGCGGAATACTTTTTAGCAATAACATAAATTTACGCAAACACAATTAAGAAGGTACACCGTGAAATGTTTACAAACAAAACATCCATAAATTTTTCGATTGTACATTAAACAATATAGTCCGAGAGCTGGTACCAGTTTTTGGGTAGGTATTTGAGGCAAGCTGAAAACTTGTCACATACCTCTCCTATTATATTCCAACACGGAATTGCAGACCTGGCTGGTGGGTAGCGGGGCTAAATCAACCCCTACAATTTTAAAATAAATAGATCTATAGCAGTACAGGCCCATACCCATCCATTATTTGTTTGATCACCTGGCAGGTAGAAAGCCCTACCGAAATGATCTGTCTTTTTGGGAATCTTATTTTTTAGCTATAAATAACACTCCATTAAAATTTCAAGCTGCCTCAAAAACATTTTTTATAATTTTTTGCAAAAATTTTTTGCATGCATCTGGTAATGTTACAACCCCGATTAAATTGTCTGGCTTGTTTTTTTTCGTATTTATTAAGTATTACACTGCAACATATATAAATTGCGTATTGCCTCAAATATATTTTTGGGGAATAAAAATAATATTTTTAAAAATGTAGGGGTTGATTTAGCCCCGCTACTCACCAGCCAGGTCTGCAATTCCGTGTTGGAATATAATAGGAGAGGTATGTGACAAGTTTTCAGCTTGCCTCAAATACCTTTTTTTTTTTTCTTTTTTTTTGTCAGGAGGTAATCGCCGGACTTCCGCCCTCCACTGGGGATAGAGGGCGGAGCATGTCAGAGTCGAACTGACTAAAACCTCCTGTCGCTCAACAACCAACGTCCAAACCTCGCATGAGACAGAACTCATGAAGAGGCAAAGGGGGGAAAGTGAAGCGTTTAGTGCGGAGCACATCTCTCCCATCACCCTCCCCCTCGGGACGCCGGACCGGCGGTCGTCGGCGCCACGACCACCAGCCCTCTCGGTCAGCTGCCTCAAATACCTTTTTTTTTTTTTTTTTTTTTTGGTCAGGAGGAAATCGCCGGACTTCCGCCCTTTTCTGGGGATACTGGGCGGGGTATGTCAGAGTCGAACTGACTAAAACCTCCTGTCGCTCAACAACCAACGTCCAAACCTCGCATGAGACAGAACTCATGACAAGGCAAAGGGGGGAAAGTGAAGCGCTTAGTGCGGAGCACATCTCTCCCATCACCCTCCCCCTCGGGACGCCGGACTGGCGGTCGTCGGCGCCACGACCACCAGCCCTCTCGGTCGGCAGACTGTCCGAAGCCCGCCTAGATGGCGCCGGTTAGAGTGGGTTACCCTACGGAATACCCCGCTGGGCCAGAACCAGCGTGGGTCGAGGATAGCCGGCCTTCCATCACCCGGATGCTCTTGCGTAAAACGCGTGCAGAGCAGCTTGCACGTCGTCTTCTTAGGCCCCCCTCGCCGGTCCCCAGACCGACATGTGAGGGGGACCCGAAACACTTAGAGGGCCAGGGCTTGGGCGAGATCCGCCTCCCTGGCCCCCGCTCGACGGCGGCGGGATTGTGCGTCTCTCACGCGCCCCGCCGCCTCCTTCTGCGAGATGGTGCACTCGCAGAAGTCGAGCATCGCCTTCCACGACTCGTCGTCGCCGAGCATCGATGCCACAACACTCGGCAACGACAAGTCGGTTCCTATTTTTGCGACGAGGACACGGCGCCACCCCTCCCATGCGGGGCAGGCGACGAGCGTATGCTCTGCCGTGTCCAAGTCGCAACCACAATGGTGGCACTCTGCCGTCGGCTCGGCTGTGATCCGGTGCAGGAACTCACCGAAACAACCATGCCCAGTGAGCACCTGCGTAAGCCGGAAAGTGAGGCGTCCTCTGTCACGATTCACCCAATCCACAAGGACCGGGCGAATCGCCTCGACGGTCCTACGACCAGCCGAAGGATCAGCCAGCCGTCTGGACCATGACTCCAGCACGGACCGCCGAGATTGGGCCCTCCGTGCTCTGACCACACTGGGGCTGGGACGCGCCACGCCCCGGGCACGAAGTTCAGCCCGCCACCTATAGTCAGCGGCGAGCGCCTCCGCTTCCAGAACCCAAGGCGGCGTCCCAGCCAGTACACACGCCGCCTCAAAGGAGATGGTGCGATAACCACGGATGACCCTGACCGCGATGGTGCGTTGCGGCCGTTGCAGCAGCTTCGCCACCCCCACGGCCAGGGACTGGCCCCACACGGGCGCCCCGTATAGGGCCATTGATCGCACCACCCCCGTATAGAGACGGCGCGTCACCTGGTCAGGCCCCCCGACGTTGGGCAGAAGCCGGCTTAGCGCGCCGGCCACCCGCAACAAACGAGGGACCAGGTTCTGAAAGTGAGCACGGAAGGTCCAACGACTGTCCAGAATGAGGCCGAGGTACTTCAACTGCACCCCGACCCCGATTCGGACGCCTCCAACCACGATATGGGCATCGACAGGTGGCACTCTCCGGGGCCTGTGGAACCACATGGCCTCGGATTTACTGAGCGCCACGTCGAGGCCCAATCTCCTAATTTTGCCGACGACATGTGCCACCCCAGCCGTAGCAAGACGGGCAGACTCAGCAAAACTCCCCCCCCGGGCCACGACCAACGTGTCGTCCGCGTAACATATAACGCTCAGGCCCGGGAGGAGGGCACCTCTCAGCACCCAGTCATACCCGATATTCCACAAAAGGGGGCCGAGCACCGACCCCTGTGGAACACCGCGCACGACCGGGAACCGGTGCAGGATCCCACCATGTCCGGTACACGTGACCGATCTGTCCTCTAAGTAGGAACCCACCAGCCGGCGAAGGTAGGGGGGCACTCTATGTCGTTCCAGCGCCCCCCCTATCACGGACCAGGGCAGGGTGTTAAACGCATTGGCGATATCGAGCGACACCGCCAAAGCCACCCCACCCCTGGAGACGGCCTCCTCCGAGAGGGCCCGCACGCGAAGGATCGCGTCTACCGTTGAGCGGCCCTCTCGGAAGCCATACTGCTCCGCCGACAGATCGGGTCCCACCCCGACCAGATGCTGGATGATGCGGGCTGCCAGAATGCGTTCCAGCAGCTTGCCCACCTCATCCAGCAACACGATGGGACGGTACCCGGCGGCAGTATCCGCCGGGCGCCCCTCCTTTCTCAACAGCACGAGTCTGCCCGTCCTCCACGATGAAGGAAACCGTCCCGACTCGAGGCAGGAGTTGTAAAGTCTCAAGAGTCGGTCCCCTAGGGCACCAAGAGCCAAGGCCCAAACCCGGCCATGGACGCCATCCGGGCCGGGTGCAGTGTCCTTCGCGCACATTTTGCGAACGGCCACACGGAGCTCCGCCCCCGTTATATGGGGCACCTCAGCAGGGACTTCGCCGTCGTAGTCCGGCGGCGCGTCCATAGCGGGAGCGACAAATCCCTCCCGCTCCTGCGGGAAAAGCACCGAGACGATGTCCCGCAGCTGCTGAGGCTGGAGACGCTCCGTGATCGGGGGGGCCCATGGGCGCATTTTATTGCGCACCATATGATAGGGCCGCCCCCACGGATCCTCATCCAGCGTCTCCAAGAGACCCTCCATGTGTTGGTTCTTGGCTCTTCTGATGGCCAGCTGCAATGCCCTCTGCGCGACGCGGAATGCGCCGTGCAGCCGGGCCTCTGCTGCCGCGAACGCAATCGGATCGTTGCGCCGTGGCAGGCGGCGGCGGCGATGCCTGGCGCACTCGCGCCTCGCCCGAACGCACTCCACGCGGAGTTGCGCAATTTCGGGCGACCACCAGTACGCCTGGCGATTAGGAAGTCGAGGGCCGATCCGGGGCATCGACGCATCACAGATGCGACGCATCGTGTCCCGGAACCACCCTGCCTCTCCCTCGACCTCGACCGGGTGTGGACGCATGGGCGCCCACGCCGCCACCGTAGAGGCTTCCATCAGGAGCTCCTTATTCAGGCGCTTCAGTGCCCACTTGGGGAATGACCGGGACGCACCACGGGGGTGGTCCCCGTGGACGTCCGCGACTGTGGAGCGGGCGGAGAGATCAAACCGAATATATCGGTGATCTGACAGTGTCTCCGCCCCCTCCAAAACTCTCCAGTCGCGGATACGGCGTGCGATGGCCGGGCTTGCGAACGTAACGTCCACAATAGACTCGCCCTGCCACCGCACGCACGTCGCAACCGAACCTCTATTCAACAAACAGAGGCCGGCCGCGTTCGCCCACCTCTCCAGTAGCCTACCACGAGCGTCCGAGCGGGGGGAGCCCCATGCGACAGACTTCGCATTGAGATCCCCCGCGAGAATCACTGGACGGGGAGCGAGGCGGCGAGCAATCGCCCCGATCCCGCCCAGGAAATGCCCGAACTCGACAGTAGGCCTGTTCGGAGAGAAGTACGCCCCGATCACGACAGTCCCTTCCAACTGCACCGCGACGAACCCTTGGCCCCTGGTCACCATCGCCAGGGGGGGGATCGCCGCGTCTCTTCTTATGGCTATGGCCGCCAGGCCGCCATCGTCCCCGAACCAGCAATCATTTGCCGGGGGAACGAAATATGGCTCGGCGACCACAGCCACATCTATAGACCACTCCGCCATACTCTGAGACAGCATGTCCTGAGCTCTGGCGGAGTGGTTCAGGTTTCCTTGGAGGAAGCGATAGGTGCGGTCCATTACTGTTGGACCACATCCATCGCTCCCTCCCCTTCACCGCTGCCCCCACCCTCCGGCACCGGTGCCGCAGCGGGGATTACAGCGTTGGCCAGTGCTCCTCTGGCCAACTTTCTCCTCTGCCGGCGCTTTGACTTCCGGTGCCGGTTGCGTTCGGTGTTATCACCGGACGGGAGGCACGCCTTTCCTCCCGCCCGGTGGTTAGCCCCGCGCCCGGCCGCAGCGCACAGAGTGCAGTGCGGGGCGGCCGCGCAGGACGCCGCTTTATGGCCCGGCTGGCCGCAGCGGAAACACAGACCGCTGCGGTCAACCGAGCTAGTGCACCTGGCGAGACCGTGTCCGGTGCTAAAGCATCGGAGGCATCGCCAGGCGCGTGGTTCAAGCAGGCGCACGTGGGCCGCTATCCAGCCCACGCGCAGCCTGCCTGGATTCCCCGACGGTCCCCCGGGCGGAGGAGCAGCCAGGGAGGCAGCCGTCTCCAACGGGCAACGCACCCACACTGAGCTGGCCCCGTTATAACCACGGCGCAGCTCACCCACGGTTACATTCTCCGGTGCACAGTTGCCCTGGGTAGCGACGGCCGCTCTCACCTCATCCCTGGTGGTGCAGTCGTCCAGGCCGGTCACTCTTAATTCCGCCATTTTTACCGGCCTGTGCACCCGCACCTCCTCCTCAGGCAAGACCATACGGAGCTTCGCCGCCAGACGCTCCGCGATGCCGGGACTATCGGCACCGGGACACTCTAACAGCTTGGCCCCATTGGCCGTCTGCCTGCTGCGGAGGCCCTCCTCCGCCCCAATCTCGTCCAGGTTGACTGCTTCACGCGCCCGGGCCATCACATCATTATATGTGATGCCCTTGGCCTCAGCGGCAGGCAGTAAAGTTAGAACCACTGCCGCTGATCGCGGCACCCGCGACGACTTCTTCCCTTTTTTTTTTGTTTTTTTGTTTTTCTTGGCGGCTACAGGTGCTCGACCCTGTTGGGGTGCAGCCTGAACCGCCATGGCCACTGGCGCTCTACCCATTTGGGGAGCTGCCAGTGAGGCCTTTTTGGCACCCCGCCGGGCCACCACGTTCCACCCCTCGTCCATGTCTGACGGGGGCGGAGGCAGCGGACGGGACTGGGGTGCTTGTGATGGAGGCTTCGCGTTAGCGCCGCCCCCTCGCTTAGTTCGATCCCGTCCCGGGCCCGACCTGGTGGCCGGAGCCCGTACGGGAGCGGAACGGGTGGCCAAAGCACCCGTCACCGCCGGCTGCCTAACGTCGGCCGAAACAGTCACTCTCGCCTCGAGAGCCGCTAGCCTCCCGCCCAGCTTTTCTACTACAGCCTGGACGGTGCGGTTGATGACCTCGTCCAGGCTGAAGGTCTTCGGTTCTGGCGGAGCCAGCATCCGTGGCCCCGCGAGTGCTTGCTGCCGCGCGGCGGCGGTCGTCTCTCTGGAGCGCGGTGACGGGAGACGCGGACGCTCCTGTGCCGCACGCGGTGGTGGCAGCACAGGCCACTGATCACCAGTCAGCGCCGGGAGACGGGAGCTCCGAGGGGCTCCAGCGACCCAGGACGTCGCTGCTCCATCATCGGGCCGTTGCCGAGCTTGGAGCTGTGCTCGAAGTCTCAAATTCTCCGCCATCAGCTGTACCACCTGGTCATTGGCAGAAGCAACTGATGGCAGAACTTTCGAGACCTGCGAGACCACTTCTCGCAGTTTACGACCAGCGGCTTTGGTCTTGGTGCCATTGGCCGCGTATGATTTCACGGTCTTCATGGCCCTGTCTATGACCATGGCAGGATCCTGAAGGCCGCTCTCTTCCTCCTCTGTCGTCTGCCCATCCAACGAGGCGACAGACATTGACACTGATGATGGCGCCGGTGACGGCGCGCCCCTTTTCCGGGCGGGTCTCCCTCTAGGGGGCGGCATCTCCTCCGCAGCAGAGGCTGCATCGGAGATTACCAACACCTTTTCCGGCGGGGCATCTGCGCCAGAGGATGACGCTGGCTCCCCTACCCCCTCACGAGAGGAAGCTCGCCAAGACTTCCTCTTCCGCCTAATCTTCTTGGCGGTTGTCCCTTTCGGACCAGCCGCCTCGCCTTCGCTGACGAGCGCAGAGCGCGTCGAGCCAGCGCTGTCACACCTCGGTTCGACGGGTTTTCCGCTGCCCGTCGCACAGCCCCCTTCATCGTGGCATGCTTTGCCCCCCCCAGAATACGCGGGGCAGCATGCTCCCACCGAGGTGGAAGCACGGAGGGATTCTCCACCTAGGGTGGTACCCTCCTGGGGTAATTTTATTTTTAAGTTTGCCATCATTTTTTTGGTCCTTTGTTATTTAACCAGGGGTCGGTCCCCTGGGACGGCCCTTACGACTGGACTCCCTCCAGCCACTCATCTCATCACCGGGCACGTCACAAGCTTAAGATTAGGGCATTTTTTATAGAGGTACACATCCTCGCGGCCCCTGCTAGGCAGCGGCCCCCGTCCCCTACTCGGTAGGGATTACGGTATGCTTCTACGAAGCCACGCCGGTAAACCGGTACCCCCCTCTGGAGGGCCTTCCCCTGTAGCCGCCAAGAGGCAGCCGGGGACATGGCAACCAGCGACCGGAAGGGAGTGCCCTCCGGTTCACTTCTCATCCACGTGGGGTCTACCATTGCTGACAGACCCACACGTCTGACCACGACGTGGCCACGCCGGCGTACCGGTACCCTCCTCTGGAGGGCCTTCCCCTTTAGCAGTCAAAGAGCTGCCGGGGACATGGCCTAGCCTCCAAAAGGTCTCCAGAAGGGAGCCTTCTCCCGCTTCACGCACCCTTTGTCCAGCAAAGGTGGGAAAAGGGAACACCGTGTGCAGTCTTCTTAGTTCGCGGCACCCCTCTGCAGACAATGCTGCTCCACGGTATCGGGGTGCACACTTAAGCCCCACCGCCGCGACAAGGCGAGACCACGTTGTGTGGGGGCCTCAAATACCTACCCAAAAATTGGTGCCAGCTCTCCTACTAATACAAATGGCGTAACATTCAAGCGAACCGCTTAATATAGAGGACACGAGGACTCGTGAAAAACAAACGAAATCACCTTATTGAAATAAATCACATTCGCCGCCGCCCCGTGGAATATCATCCGCTCGTGTACTTTTTTATTAAACTGTACAAGAGAGAGAGGATCAAGCCGATGTTCGGGATTTACGACTGTTTGTGGGGCCACGAATCTGTTCATAGCATTCCGGGGGGCCCGCTTGGCGACTATAAAATTTTCTCTTGTATTGGCCTTCACAATAAAATTTTCCTTTATATTATGTAGGTATTTCGTGAAACTAGTCTCGGCTTTCGACTTTTACTGTGACGGATAAAGGTTTACATTAAATTGTATTGTGTGAGAAAACAGCTGATTACTATTTATTCAGTTATTAACTTATATATATTTTTATTATTGCATTGTTGGTGGACGAGCTCACGGCCCACCTGATGTTAAGTGGTTATCGGAGCCCATAGAAATCTACAATGCAAATGCCGCTACTCACTTTCAGATATGAGTTCTAAGGTCTCAGTATAGTTACAAAAGCTGCTCCATCTTTCAAGCGAAAACGCATTACTGCTTTACTGCAGAAATAGGAAAGGTGGTGGTATCCACCCGTGCGGACTCACAAGACGTCCTACCACCAGTAAGACGACGTCCTACGACCAGGAATCTCAATTATTATCACCTACCCGTACGGACGTACCAGTTAAGCAATAAAAAAAAATACAAACAAATTTCCTCGTACATTTTTTTACATACACAATGTCCAAACTGACACATATGCCTCACACGACAAAAGCTATTACGGATTTTATTCTTACCGCTGGAAAGATCTCGGGTTTCAATCAAAAAGAACGTAAAAACTTGAGTGTAAGCGAGTTTTGTATTAAGTCAGTATGGAAAATACGGGATGTGAAGAAGAAGAAAAAAAATGGTAGTTTTATTGTTTGAATATATTTTTTTCCCGGAAGAAGAAAAGTGTGCCGACTGGAAAAAAATGTGACGAAATGTATATTACAGATTTATTTTTAGTACGAATGAACGAAGATTAAGAGTACTGTACCGCGTAATGTATTAGAACATGAATGAGCACCGTAATTGGAAATATCTGTTTACGATACTAAATAAGTAATAGTTTAAAAAAACTTACAAAATATTAAAGTTTAAAAAATATTAAAGTTTATTTTCTATTTTTTAGTTGATTTTTATATAAAGCGTGTTTTTTAGTTTTTTTTCAACTATTATTTATTTTTAATTTTTTAGTTGAATTTCAATTTTTTCAATATTTTTTTTTAAATATTGGATTGTCATCGGTCCTCGATAAATCTACAAAGTTTTAATGAAATCTGGCCGTTTAAAGTGGGTCAAAATCGCGTCTAAAGGAGTCAGTTACAAACATACAAATATATATACAACAATACATATATATACAAACATATAAATATGCATATAAGTGAAGCTAATATAAGGCGTGTAAAAAAGAATACACACAGAATAGGCCTAAGGTATTGGTCTCATTTCCATTACAATTTTTGTTTATTTACGGGACAGCGCCTACGGCTCTCTTTGATCAGGAGATCAGATACAAAAATGTCGCTGCTTTTGAGTTATCATGGCAAAAATAGATCAAACTATAGCTTATCAGCGTAGCCTAAAAAACAACGCGCGCCAGATAATCATATCGATTTAGCCAGGGTCTAAATTCTGCAGGTAGGTACCAATAATTTTGAATGGGTACAAGCTTAAAGATCAAGAAGTAATTGAGTAATAAGATGAAAACAGTTTGTGTAGTTAATAATAGGGCGTATCGGATATGTCCTTCTTCAAACGAGGCTTGCCACTTAACGGTGGGCAGCGGCTTGGCTCTGCCCTGGCGTTGCTGAAGTCCACGGGCGACGGTAACCACTCACCATCAGTTGGGCCATATGCTCGTCTGTTTACAAGGGCAATAAAAAAAAGTTATTCTGCTTACTTCTGCCACGAAGCAGCTATGCGTCTCAGTTTGAACGGTAAAAACAAATTTTACCTTTTTTTACCTACCCACCAAAACGTAATATTGTTATACAATCAGACATTATTTGATTTTCTATTAACGTTAATATTAATAGATTACGGTATAGGTAATGTTGATTTCCATCAAACACTAAGTTATGAATCTGTACAACTAAACTACCAGACTGTTATTTTAAATGCAGTAAGATCAAAAATATCCATGATACTAAGTACCATAATGTCATAAAAGCACAACCAAAACCTACCGACATAAGCCTTTCGCTACCAATAACAGTTCAGAAGATTATCGTAAGCTTCCTAAATAATGCAGCAAACTTTATTATAACCGTCAGATTCTGTAGTCATTTAAAAGGCTGTGCTCGTCTCATTTCGGCTTCGGTAATGGCCCCCAAAAAATGGGTCCACAAAATTAAACTAAGCCTAATCCCGTCCTTTCACTCGTCGCGAGTCCTTTATACTGCCTCCGCATCGATAGAAGCCGACAATTTTAACATTTACGACCTGCCCATTATATTTTTATAGTCATTACATAAAACTTAAGGAATAAATTAAATCTGCGTTTGCTTTCATGATAACATTTTGAACGTTTATACTTGTTTTGCGTAAACCGCTTGTTTGTGTAAAAGTGTTTTTGTTTTATTTTTTTGTGGAATGTTATAAATTTCTGCATGGGACGATCTTTAAATGAAGTGAGTTTGTTTAATTATTTAAAATATTATATAATACGATAGGTACTTGCAGTCATAAAAAAATTGAGGTTTCTTAATAAATTAATGAAATATATTATAAACTGAAGCGTAAATAGTCTTACCGATTGCAAATATTCAAGTTGAAAATTACAGAAACTACTATATTTTTGTTACCAGTTTAGTTTGTTAAGTTTTTGGGCTTTTCTATTGCACTTGTAGGATTTACCTACTGGAATTCTATAATTATGCTCATCCACAGTGTATATATAGATAAATACTTTACCCACAGATAATATCACCACTAGGCAATCTGCAATGAATTTCCAAAACGCATGTTTTTCAAATGAGGTTTTTTCCGACCTATTTGCTACTAGTTTAAGGAGCTATTCTAGATGAGTGTAGACGGGTAGGTGAGCTCACGGGCTCAATTTGCTAACAGCTGCGACAGCAAGAGCAGTGCTTTGCAGAATCTACCACCGGATGGGAATACCATATGCTTTTATCTACCGTTCAAGTGACAAAAACACAAACAGGCACAAAAATAAGTTTTTTTTTATTCATTGCTTAACTGGGGAGAAGACCATCTGATGTTAAGCGGCTTCCGGAGCCCATAGACGTCTACAACGTAAATGCCACCACCACCCTTGAGATATTTAAACACGATATCAATTTATAGTAGATAGATCTTTTATGGCAACCTTATTGCATCTTTAAACTGCTATTTCTCATATCAGAAAACTATCAATTGATTAGGATTTTAAGGAGAAAATTTATTAAAATTTTAAATGAATAAATTATAATTTTGTACGCCACTGATTGATTGTTCCATTTTACGAAATAACACATTATAAATATTAAATTATCAGATTCTTCGTTTAAAATAATTGGAATATTTCCAATCGAAATATGAAATGCTCATATAAAATAACTAAAACCTTTTCAATACTAGTACATTTAGTACTTTGTACAGCATAGTTCGAGGCCATAAAATGCCAATTTCATGAAAATGAAGGCATTTCGAGAATTGGAAATAGTCGATATGGCTCATTACTGAGTAATGGTCCATTTGGTTTGTAAAAGCCAAATGGACCGAATGTTATAAAAACTAAAGGCCCCGGATTCTGTTCTGAATCGAATGACACAGATACATAAATATTATAAGGGTCTTTCAATTTGCTCTTAGAAAAAGGTCCGATTGTTGAAAGTTTTCCTTTCTTGTGTTATCCTAGATAAATAAACAAAAAAGTTATACACCAGAATGGATATTTTCACGTAATTGAATTCGTGTTTTTTTTTTACTTTCATTTTATTCCTCGATTTATTAGAGTAATTAAATCGGAAAAAAAAGTATTATGTCCACACGATTGTTATAAAAAATAACGAGTTCTTTTTTTAACGAACAGCTCCGCTGCCTCTCTTTTAATAAAAGTAATTCCCACAACGGCTGCCTTTAACGTTTATTATATTGTAACTCCGACAACACACGGAGCGAAAAGGAAAAATCTTTAAAGAACTTTCGACATTTCTGTATTCTATTAATAACATTTGATGTATCAAAGAAACATTTTTCCTTTCAATGGCATCGCGTACTCGCATTTCAGCTTTGGCTCTCGGAGGGAGCCGTAACGAATGCGCCGTCCGGGTCTTCGCTATTTTTCACGGCACTCTGGAATTCATAACTCGTTTTGACGTGCGGTTCGGTAACGCCGATTCATTCCCGGCGGAGCACTACTTATGATGCTGTCATGACTCCTTTATGCGGTGCTCTAACTCACGTCAGCCAAGCAACGTTCCGTGTCAACGTTTATGTTTACCCCTTTGAGGGCTTTACCCCAAATCCATGTCCGTATAGGATCTGTAAATAAAAGAAATGTAGTCACTATAAAATACAATTAACAATAATTTTTTTTAATAACTTGATTAATAGATTCCATAATTTTAATTTTAATATTTTCACCTCATAGTAAGAGTTACAAGGGTAGTGACACCACCTTTTTAATTAGATACAAATTTCACTTTGCTTTAAAAAAAAATCGTAGTTACCACATATTAATCCTTATCATCACACATTTTGTATGTAATGCCACTCCTATTTAATTTTTAGGATAGATTTTGGTCATGTTGGTACTTGTATCAGTCATTTAAAGACTGGACACTATGGACTATTGAATAGTGCACAGGGGATACCAGCCTTTCATCCTTTGGGTACTTAAAGCTGTATTATAATAATCTGTTATTTGTTCGGATTTTTTTTATTGCCCTTGTAGACAGACGAGCATACAGCCCACCTGATGGTGAGTGGCTACCGTCGCCCATGGACTTTAGCAATGCCAGGGGCAGAGCCAAACCGCTGTCTACCAGTATGTATAGTGTGTATTGGTAGCACCGTAATTTGCCGCAAATCATGGATTCCGGTTTGAAAGTTAGGTAGGATAAGTTTTAATCCGATAGAGACTTCAACTTCTTGTTTTAAGATGGACAGCACTTAATCTGTGATGTTGGACTAGTGACTTAACAAAAGACTGCAAACACAATCTCTGGAAAAAGAAATGTAATAAAAATTTCCGAGCCTCTAATTAAGAGTTGAAATATTCCCGACTGGACCTGAATTATTGTGCCACCGCAGAAACCGTTTGTTATTAAGTTAATTAAAACACGTTTTTAATTTTGTTACTTCGCTTTTCTTGTCGTTGTTGACTTTTATAGTGTCATTGTACGTGTCGAATTAAATTCGTTCGTGAGATTCACTTTTGCAAATCTAGTTTTTCGCCCCAAAGAAGAAATAATCATTTATTTTATTTTTTACTGGTGGTAGGACCTCTTGTGAGTCCGCGCGGATAGGTACCACCGCCCTGCTTATTTCTGCCGTGAAGCAGTAATGCGTTTCGGTTTGAAGGGTGAGGTAGCCGTTGTAACTATACTGAGACTTTAGAACTTGTATCTCAAGGTGGGTGGCGCGTCTACGTTGTAGATGTCTATGGGCTCCAGTAACCACTTAACATCAGGTGGGCTGTGAGCTCGTCCACCCATCTAAGCAATAAAAAAAAAAAAAAAAAAAAAAAAAAATTAATCACACAATGTTATTGATGATTTCTTGTTCTCAATCGTGTCACTCTTGACAGAGTGGTCGTGATCGTCATGTAGTGTTGGACGGGGTGGACTTGATGCGTCTCATGATGTCTCGCCATCTCTCCCTGCTCGAAGCCATTCTACTGCACTCATATAGGGGACATTTTTTATTATTTTTTATTGCTTACGTGGGTGGACGAGCTCACAGCCCACCTGGTGTCAAGTGGTTACTGGAGCCCATAGACATCTACGACGTAAATGTGCCACCCACCTTGAGATATAAGTTCTAAGGTCTCAAGTATAGTTACAACGGCTGCCCCACCCTTCAAACCGAAACGCATTACTGCTTCACGACAGAAATAGGCAGGGTGGTGGTACCTACCCGTGCGCACTCACAAGAGGTCCTACCACCAGTACAACTGTAGTCTTCATTTGGTCGGTCTACCGCATTGGTGACCTTCCCGCGCGGTCTTGTATTATTGTATTGTAATATTTACGCTAACAGATTGAATACATTTCAGTATATGTTCCAATACAGTTCAGCTTGCAGCGTTTATAAGTTCTGGTAGCTATTCCATATCCGCTAGAATGTGTCTTGGCCTATGACTTGCGATGTTCAGTAATAAAATCTTTTAGAATGTAAAAGGTTCAAAATTATCGGCATCTTGTACTTGACTAATCACAAACCCAGCATAGAGTATTATTCCTTCTTGTCTATAGAAATTTTTTCACCTTCGAAAAAAATCACGATTTTATGTTGGCTTTATGGTCAGTTAATGTTCTCTGCTGAACATGATATCCACAAAAGATCTCGGACTAAAACATTTTTAAAAATGTTTTTTTAAGTATATACAACCTAAATCTTGAGTTACTCCAATAAGCCTTTTTTTCCATCGTCTATAAAACATAATGACAATTTCGCTACCCGAGCATCCCTGATAGGCCGATAAATAATAACCCGAAACGCCCAAATAAATAAGCCGTCAAGTCTCACGCCCCTGAAGAAACGGCACCTCGCTCAATAAACGCCAAATAAAGCTTCATCATCTCCCCAATATTCCACATCCGCCATCGAATACGCCACTTGACACACTGCCAAGAATAAATCAAATTCGCCCCCCACAGAAATAGAGAGCCGTTTTGAAATGTGGCTTCATTATTTTTGAGTTTATCAGCATCAGAGATAAGTCTGGATATCACCATCAGTTTATATGAGAAAAGTAATTGGGGCGTTCCTTGAAAATATTTGATTTAAATGGTGGCCTATTCACAAACTTTTCGTGGCCTTGCTAGATTCTAACATAGAATAGATAAGGTTGGGTTGGGTTGAATTCGGTTTCACAGGTGGTGCCGCCATTTACCTTGTCATGTCTATGGCTCCTGGAACCTTCGTATCTGCCCATCTATAGTTAGAAAATTAATCCTACATCCGACGATAGCATCAATCCGTATGTGCGCAGAACTAGCATTTGCATCTTTTTTTTTTCTTAATATTTCAGAACGATTTTACTAGATGATCTCACAGACATATAACCGAATCATGTCGTACAATTTTGTTACATACAATAAATACTGTTTATCTTTTATCGAACAGAGCATATAATCAGAATGATTCACTGAACCGTAAATAATTGGTAACTCTTCAAAAACTAAACTTATAACATATAAAACAAACGACCCCTTAACGGCTTCATCCGAATAAAGGGAATCCTCATTATTTTGTGAGAGCCGCATTGTTACTGTAACGAAAACTATAATATTTGCGGCTACGGTAAAGAGACTCTGCTGGGAGAGAGCATTTGCATACTGTTCGCAGTTGTTTTTGCTGATTCAACGGTACGCAGAACTCGACAGTATTGTTAAACTGTTCGTGTAGCTGTGTACATTGAGCTGACAGCTATTTCCTAGTTGTATACTTGTTTCCTTAAAGTTCTTCAACTGGAATTGCAGTTTGATAGGTCATTTCAACTATTACCGTAAATAGTTTTCACAGGATTCGTTTGGATATAGTGTGTTCTTTTGTTGCTTTTTACACCGGAGTCCGTGAAAATTCCTGATTTGATATCGTGGAGAACTTTTTACCTTTCGATTCCAGTATAATTTTCGTAATTGTGCTTTCATCTTCAGCAGCCTTTACAGCAGTAATAAGATGAATGCGAGTGTTGCGTTTCCCCACACGACCTGCACCAACACAGACTTGATACACTAGACCTGCTTTCTCCTGCTGCTTTTATAGTTTCGGAATACCATGCTCCCCCAGGAATGTAGATCTTCAAGATTATCTACATCTCAAACCTATTCTTAGTTAAATGAAAGCAGCATGGAAACGCTTCGTTATGACATCGATGCGACACGATAAACCCCTTATCGTGACCGCCCCTATGCACAGACTATCGACGCCTTAGACACGTTGTGATGGACCCACCTGATCCACTCTCAATACTTTTAGATGCTACTAGTTCTAACACCAGCAGTGAGGCATAATTCATCGTACTTGTCAAACTCATCAACGAATTCGACGGAAACTTGGAGCATTGCATCAGTCAGCTGAATTTCTCCGATTGTGATGTGGAGGCAAATTCATTAGCTTTCTGTGTGATCACAGTTGTTAGATAACTCCTCTCTTCGTCACTCTCGCTCTTTAGCTCGACCATCCATTCGAAAGAACCTGGTAAGGGCTCTGAGCTAACGGCAATGGCAGTTTTTAATTCATGTTTATTTATGTTTGCAACACATAGGTACGTTACAATTATATGGTGTATTAACATCATGAAGGATTAAGTCGTCTCAGCTACACCTCAATTATTCAGTGCGGCACGTCCCTTGGATCCGTCCTATAATCCTCACTCCCTTACCCTCGAATGCATTCTGGATTCCAGCTCAGTATTTTTTACTCTTCAACATCAACGAGAGATGAAAACTTCGTTGGAGGGCTTCCACGAAACTTTTCATCGACTAATCCCGCTGTGGCCGCGCTAAATTCTCGATTTACTTTGTTGCTGAGCCCGGGCTTATGCGCGAGCATATTTTTCAACGGTATCCAGTGGTTTCGAAGTGGATTTGTCTTTGTTATCGTTAGTTAGCAACTTGAATAACGATTATCCAATTTTGTTCCAATTTTCACCGATTTGCAATATCGATTTGCTGACGGTTGAATCTTCTATCGAAAATATCAGAGCGACGAATTTCGCCGGTCCTAGTCCAAAATTACTTTGAAACTTTTATTGATAAACTGCAGAAGCTGGGCCCAAGACGAAGTTCGAAATTACCAACAACTAACAATCTATCGTTCTGTAAGTCCCTTTATTTTTATTAGATACCAAATTGTATTTATTGTAATTATTAAAGTGTACCGCCATATAATTTATTTTTAATAAATAATATAATATCTAAAGGAGTAATGGATTGTTATGTACTCACTAAAAACGCATTTGCGGAAAAGTATATTTTTATAAAAAAATTGAATTCCTATGTCATAAATGAACACCTTTATTTTGAGGTTTAATTCACTCAATCGATTTAATGTACGTAGTTTTATTGAATGCGAAAAAGCGTTATGTTTTCAAATATAATTTATTTTATTTATTTAAGAAACAACTGTAAAAAACTTCAACAAGAAATAAAAAAAATTGAATTTGTCACATAACACTCAAATAAATATAAAAAAGTATTCAAAGCCGCGTCTCATTCAGTATCCGTATGGTATTTTTTTTTTATTGCTTATGTGAGTGGACGAGCTCACAGCCCACTGGTGTTAAGTGGTTACTAGAGCCCATCGACATCTACAACGTAAATGCGCCACCCATCTTGAAATATATGTTCTAATGTCTCGGTATAGTTCAACGGCTGCTCCACCCTTTAAATCGGAACGCATTACTGCTTCACGGCAGAAATAGGCAGGGCCGTGGTACCTACCAGTGCGGACTCACAAGAGGTCCTACCACCAGTAACATATCTATGAGTCGTTTAAGTTAGTTAGTGTAATAATATTTGGGATGGATGGCAGGGATTTAATACATCGCATGAATAATGAACATAGTACTTACCATATTAGCTAAGGGTAATTTATAATTCGTTAATGCAAATTTAATTAACATACTAAAATAATTCTGTTAGAGCTATCTAAGCAAGAAATTAAAACGAAATAAGGTTTCATAACATAAAATCGTACCTATCAAGACCTATACCTATCAACCTATACCTATACCTAGACCTATACCTATCAACCTATACCTATACCTACCTATACCTAGACCTACCTAGACCTAGACCTATACCTATCAAGACTATTAAAGAAGCAGTTTTAAAAAATATAATACAATTGCACGTAGTAACTGACATGCACACTTTTTAAAGTTTTGCGCTTATTCATAATTGACCCATATTAATATTGCGCGAATCATCAAAGTCTTAAAAATCTTAAGATACCAAATTTTAACAAGATTCAACCATAAACGATTTTATATCTGCTTTTTTTTCCCTACCTACGCTGTTAGCCTTGAGAAGCTATTTCAGCTTCTCCTTGATGTGTAGGTGAGCTCACAGAGCTCTAACCGGGAGTGTTGCTAACACTGGCCCTAGCAAGAGCAGTGCTTCGCAGAATCTACCACCGGATCGGAAACGCGACCCACTGAGAAGATCCGAAAAACTCAGTGGGCTGTGTCTATGGGTTAATTCACTCGTCGAGCCCTTCGTCGCAAGCGACGGGATCGACGAGGACGGTGGCCGGTGCTTGCGGTACCTAAAAGAACCGTTAATGGATCGTAATGAAGTGTATCATATCTTATTCCTTCCCCCCTGTCCAGTTCCCCTAATAACTTCACAGGTGTCGCCTAACGATAAAGTGTGTCGTTTTTCATAGATGACCGGTAATAAGACATAAATGAATTTGGTATCCGAAAGGTATCACTATGTCTATGTTCACTATACAACCTCGCGCGTTTCACATCACTTGATACTTTCCTTACGCTTACCCTACGTACGCATCGAATTGATTTATAGCTTTCTGAATAAATACCGCTCATTTTTCTTACACGATCGTTAAACAATGGCATCGAATATTCAAACAAAATGTACCCTACATTTTATCGTTAATTTGATCGATATCGCGGCCATTACTGATCACCGCGACCGGGCGCTACCATTAAAATTATTTGCAGATTCGTTAATTGATATGACGGGAGATACCTAATAATAACTGACGGCCTATATAGCGAATGTGTATGGTCTAGTTAATGAGCGAATCGTTTGACCTAGACACGTCGGATCCCTCAGATCCAATAACTCTTGCATTAGACGCCTTCAGCTCTAACAGTAGGAGCAGGCTTAGGCACTCTGGTATCCATACTCATCAAACTCGACAAAGAGTTCGACGTGCAACTTAACTCATACATCTGCCCGCTGAGTTTCGTGCCGGATCTTCTCAGCTTGTCAGATCATTTCAGCTCAGCAAATCCCTTCTTTCTCACCTCTCTGTCCTGGTGAAACTGAAAAGACCTCCGGGTCACCAGTAATCTATATATGTATATAAAAATGAATTGCTGTTCGTTAGTCGTTATTTGTGGAAGTCCAGAGAAGGTTTATAAGGATAAATATATAAGATAGATAAATATGAAAATGCTCGGAATTAAATAAAAATACCAGTTTTGTTTTTCCTTCGATGCATCCCCCGTCGGGCGGATTCCTTTTGTTTGTTTTAAGTTTATTTTATACAAAAGTTTAGGGTCTTTTATTTATCGATTGAGGTACTACAAAGTCTGCCGAGTCGGCTAGTCCTTCATAAAAAAAAGGAAACAGTTTATTGATTTGTGAGTTTTGTATCGCATGTACGATTTGGTCGGATTTCCACAATTTCAAATGATGGGTATTAAAAGATTTTGCTTATTATAAAATTGATTCATTATAACATTGAAGTTCCTTACAATTTAGTTTCGAAACGACTTGAAAAAGGTTTGGTTTATTTAAATCGCTGAAACAGTTTGAATTCATCTTAAAAGCTCAGCACGCTTGAACTGAGCGCAGATGTACATCTGAAGAAATCCAATTTGTGCATCGTTCTAGGTATTCACTATTTAAACGACATCCGAAACGAAAAACGTATCCGAAGATAGATCCGATCATTTTGCGGGACCGGCGAAATGTATATATATAAAAGAAAGTCGTGTTAGTTACACTATTTATAACTCAAGAACGGCTGAACCGATTTGGCTGAAAATTGCTGAAGAGGTAGCTTAAAACCAGGAGAAGGACATAGGATACTTTTTATCACATTCCCATGGGACGTGACATAAAATGTGGTATGACAAAACGCAACTGATATGGAATAACAAAACGCAACTGACAGCTAAACGTAATATATTTTATGGGTAATTATAATACAATTTTGAAGTTAACCGGTTGATGTGTGTGAAACAAACCATGTGGCGGAACAAAGTTCGTCGGGTCCGCTAGTATTTCATACGCTTACAAATTAATTTCTTTGCTGATTAATGAAACATACACTAATCGAGGAATGGCGACGTCTGGTGAAGCGCACCACCAACCGAAGTGATGACCAAGACCACTCTGCCAAGAGTGCATACGACTGAGAAGAAGAATCGTGCTATGAGTATTGCGACTAAATGTTTGCGAAGCGCACACAGTTACTACTTGTGCCTTTGGAGTAGGACGTCCCTCTGGTTCGTTCGAATTATTTATTCCATTACGTATAACTGTCACTGAAGCAGTTTAAACGCGATTCTGTCTTGTTTATCTGTCTAGTGTATCCTGCAACTATATAGATTCACTGTAGGATTTATTGGCATTAAATATTGCCATAAAAATAACAAGCATGTTTGTTATTTTTCTCTCTCTTTCTCTCTCTTACTCTCTTTCCCTCTCTTTATCTCTCTCACTCTCTCTCTCTCTCTCACACACACACACACTCTCTTTCTCACACTCACTCTCATTACAATTTGAATGCTGCCAACCCATCAAGACACGATGCCCTTATTTGTATAATGTAACGGAAAGTACACTTTGGCGACGGAAATAGACGGAGTGGTATCCGTACGAGCTTTCAACATACAATGAGCATCACTACAGTAACTAGGCAAAGTATATTTTGGTGGGTTTGATCTTATAAACTCGTCGCATTAGCATATGCCTCCCAGGCATAGTCGAATTACGTATTCGATTTGCGTACACCGGACGTCATATCTTTTAGGCCACGACAATTTTAAGTCCTTGAAGCTAGCAATTTCTTTATATCACCACCCCGTCTTTTTCTGCCGCGAAGTAGTGATTCGTTTCAGTTTGAAGGGGTAGGACAACTGTTATACTGTAAAAACGGAGACTGTAGAACTCATCTCTCAAGAAAGGTTGACAGGTAGGTAGGCAGTTGCGTTGTTGATGTCAGTGAGCTCCGATAACCACTTAACACCAGGAGGCTCGTTCACCCATATAAGCAATAAAATAATGATCTTTTAATTACGAACATTACGCTAAGTTATTATATCTCGAAAGGCGTTTTAAATTGAACTAACGCAAGTCGAAGAGAAGTCGAAAGTCAGAAGTAATATAATGACAATTAAAAACGAGACATTAAACCTTAGTACGTTGGAATAAAGTAGTTTTAATTATGTCAAATCGAATATTTTGATGTTACGTTGTTAACTCAAACCTATGGCCCCCATACTGAGTATTCGGGTAACATTCAAACAAAAGAAAACTCTCGGAATAAGTGTAATATCTTTGCGCAAATGTTCGCTGTTCTTTGAAATATGTTTAAAAGTAATTTAGAGTCCCGTTGCTTTTCACTCTCGGGGTGTTTGGTTGCGAGTTTTGACGAATTAATACGTAACATTAAAAAATAGGATTGGCAGTCTTTGGAAAAAAATCTTCAGCTAAAATGATTTACTATTTTAATTTAGTTAATACTGTTAAAAAATTACCAATTTTTTCCTTTTTTCAACGAAACTCTTTGTGAAAATGATGTTTTAAGGTTTGCTTTAGAATTATTGGAAAAATCACGCTATTTTTCCCTGAAACTATAAGTCTGACACGTTTGCTCACTCAATTACCATCTTCTTCATCAATCATCTGCTTTGTTGTTATATGTTTGAAAAGATTTAATGTTTCCAAAATCATAAACAATTTTTTTTATTTCTTATTGCTTAGATGGGAGGACGAGCTAACAGCCCACCTGGTGTTAAGTAGTTACTGGAGCTCATAGACATCCACAACGTAAATGTGCCACTCACCTTGAGATGTAAGTTCTAAGGTCTCAAGTATAGTTACAACAGCTGCTCCACCCTTCAAACCGAAACGCATTACTGCTTCACGGCAGAAATAGGCAGGGTAGTGGTACCTACCCATGCGGACTCACAAGAGCTCCTACGTACCAGTAATTACGCAAATTATAATTTTGCGGGTTTTATTTTTATTACACGATGTTATTCCTTCACCGTGGAAATCAATCGTGAACGTTTGTTGAGTACGTATTTCATTAGAAAAATTGGTGCCCGCCTGAGATTCGAACACTGGTGCATCGCTCAACACGAATACACCGGACGTCTTATCCGTTAGGCCACGACGACTTAGATATTGGCCTCCTGATACAACTATTTAGCCATTGTCGAAGTTAAAATATTTATTTGTCCTAACAAGTCACGATAATTAATAGTTCCTAAAAGTACTTCGGTGCAAATGACAACGAATGATTTGAAGCGAACGATAATCTTAGAAATGCATCCGTCAAAATAACGTTTGAGGTCTAACGTGAAAATTGTTCTGCTTTGAAAAGACTGTGGGGACTTACGCACATCACATTCTGGGCAGAATGCTATTTTCCCTGTAGCCCTGTTATATATATTTTTTTATCGTAATACGCTTGGATGAAACCAAAAGAAATCCTTTGTGCTTAAAACTGAGATGGGTCTGGCCTTCCGCCCGAAGACAGTAAAAATAAAATGAGTAGTGCGATTAAGTGTTTTATTGTATGATAAGTTTTATATACGTGACGTGGGACAAATTCACGAGTAGGTACTTGTTATAGTTGCAGTCTGTTTGAAATTTATTGCAATTTATACCTCATAGGTAAATTTTATTTATTTATTTCTTAGATGGATCGACGAGCTCTCACTCAGCCCACCTGGTGCTAAGTGGTTACCAGAGCTCATAGACATCTACAACGTAAATACCACCACCCACCTTGAGCCATGAGGTCTAAGGTCTCAGTAGAGTTACAAGGGCTGCCCCACCCTTCAAACCGAAAGTAAATTGGTAACATTAGTAGTAAGTAAGTTAAGCTAACCCAAGTTAAGATAAGTATACTTTCTCTTTAATGCTTAGATGAGTGATTGGGCTCACGGAGTTCATGGGCATCAACAATGTAAATGCAACCACCTACCCTTTAAACTGAAACGCATTACTGCTTCACGGCAGAAATAGGAAGGGTACTAGGAACCTACCCGCGCGAGCTCAAAAGGCGCTCTACCACCAGTACACCTTATTACATTTACTTAAAAATTACTTAAAAGCCTTAATACTACTTCAAACGAGTATTCAAATTAGATTGGAAAATATACTTTGATTTACATTTACCAGCGACAGTAATTACTTAGCGTCTGTAGGACCAATACCCGTCGGCCTTCGATGTAATAAACCTATTGTCCTTAAAGCGGCTTCTTCTAACGATCACAGAAGTTTCCAGAAGCAATTTCATTTTCAAGTTCTGGGACTTCAAAAAAGGAGGAGGTTCTCAATTTGACTGTATGCTTTTTTATATGTTTGTTACCTCATAACTTTTGACTGGGTGAATCGATTTTGATGATTCTTTTTTTTTTATTAGAAAGCGGACGCTTCCCGTGTAGTCTCATTTCAATTTAGTCCAGTTCTGATAATGGTATCCATGAGAAAACCATATAAGTCTTAAATTTGCATTAAGTACGGGCGTGACAAATAGATGAATAACTCAATATCACTCCAACCGATTTCGATGATTATAAATTATTGTTTTAGTGTATATTAATTTCTTTTGGAATATCTTTTTTTGTTTTCTATTTGAAATTGGTTTTTGTTAAAGCATGTCTTAGATTCCTATGACTTTTTTCCTAGCCTAGGGATAATTCATTATGGTATTCTCGTACAATGTCCGATCGTGTCTCTCTTTGATCATCTCTCCGCTTGTTTCATATTCAGCAAAACTAAACTAGGATTTTTCTCGTTAACAATGAACTTGAAAGCCGTCGGACGTAACAGGGCTGTTCCTTCAAACTCGTAACTGCTTCGCTCCCGTAATACACAGGATAATGGTAAAGTACCAGGCAATAAACATTGCACATCGATATTTAGAAAGAGACAATCGTCTAATTTTGTTTTTGTTTTAGAGCGTTAACTGTGTGCGACGAAACACCCAACGGGCCGGTATTTATGGAGACTAAATGTCAATTAGGTAATGTGCGACAGATATAACGCACTACGAAGCAAAAATTAACCGTCTCTTTCCCACGATCGATGTGCAATATTTATCGCCGGGTACTGTACACGTCCGGTTGGGTTTACATTGGACTTTACCTCCAGTAAAGAACTCCAAAATCTTGAGCATTAGCTAAGATCACTGACCAAAATAAAAGAACAAGATGGCTTAACTGTCCATTAATGGTTGTACTAGGAGAACTATCTGTTCGTGTCTTTGACTGGGAGCAATGGTCATTACAGCGCTTTTGGGCAATAAACACAAGCCATACCGCAGGTTTCCGAACTAAAGTATTCTACATCTGAGACGACAAATACTATAAAATTCTAATGAAGGCGTATATATCGACACCGCAACATCGGATTCTTCACGTGAAACCTATTTTCGTATGCTCCAGATGTACAAAGATGTACACACTGAGTTCGAGATACTTCCGAACTCCCGCGAGTCAATGAGATTCAAGACACATCCGAGTCGACAAACGCGAATACGTTCTCTAAAACTCGGGAGTATAAAGTGCGAATTTGCATGATCCGGTTTCGTTACTAAATAGTTAGAGATACAGTTCAAGTATTCCGTGAACTCCGCCGAGGTTTCACGGCTCAGGTTTCGTCCATCACGTAAGAGGAAATGTCGCTTTGACACGTCAATTCCGGGGGATCGCGTTAGTCGTGGAATACAAAATGGTTGAATGAAAAAATAATAGGATGACAAATTGCTTACCACGAATTCTTCAACACGTCCTTCGGTAGATTTCGTGCGCTCGTCTCAAGGTATGTGACGGGGTTCACGTTAAGATACACGTCTATAGACTCGACCATGAGTTTGTTCACGCATCTCTGAATAACCACCTAAACAACCATATTTTGTATAATAGCCTAACTATTATAAAAAAATCATACGCATTTAGAAGGAAAAAAGCCCCGGGTAAGGAGAAATTTGGAAAACTTTGGAGAGACCGTAATATTACCCACCGGACTAAAATACATCTGGTCCGCACCTTCGTCTTCTCTATTGCTCTATACGGTGCAGAGACGTAGAGAGACGGAGAATCCACGCTTTTGAGATGTGGTGCCGGCGACGTATGCTACGAATACCACGGACGGCCCGCCGCACCAACATCTCTATCCTCAAGCAGTTAAAAATAGAAAAGACTCAACGTCTATCCACAAATTGCCTACAAAGAACATTGCGGTATTTTGGTCATGTTGCACGCAGGGATACCGGCAATTTGGAACGCCTTGTGGTGACCGGTAAAATCGAGGGAAGAAGTCCTAGGGGTAGAGGTCCCAAACGATGGTTGGACCAAATAGCGGAGGAACTGAAAATACCTGTTAGCGACGCACTCCACAAAGCTACAGAACGGGATCGATGGAGACAGCTAGTTGACGGAATCGGACGGAGTCACGATCCTCAGCAATGAGGGACCGATTGAAGAGAGGGAAGGGCGTGGTGAACCACATAAAAGTTTTCATATTCGGAACGAAAATTCATAGTTAAAATTCGTTGAATAATAAATGTGGTAATATTTACTTCACCTAAATAACATGAGCTCGAAATTATTCCATATTGAACAAAAAAATACTCAACATATTATTATACTACTCAAACCCATTATTATTGTTTTCGCCATCAAATTATATTGTCGTTCATTGATTTTTTTATCGCAGAAAATTAAATGAGATATGCGATTTTTTTTATTGATTAGACGGATGGTTACGGCCAACTGGTGTTAAATGGTTAACGGGGCCCATAAGATATCTACAACGTAAATGCCGCCACCCACCTTAACATATGAGTTTTAACGTCTCAGTATAGTACAACGGTTGCCCCACCCTTCAAACCGAAACGCATTACTGTTTCACGGCAGAAATACGCAGGTTGGTGGTACCTACCCGTGCGGACTCACAAGACGTCATACCACCAGCTATCCACATATCTCACAAAAAATGTATTTCAATCATCATCAATATCATGGATGGAATGCCTGATTTTATTTATTCGTAATTCCATTACCGAATTAGGTTTTGTACTATGCCTTTGCTTCAAAATTCATTTTTAATGATAAGATACAATTACAGGGTCTCGTTTTTATATTTCGCGACGGAACCCTAAAATGTCAAACTAGGGATGTATGACGTCACTCACAGGTGTGCTCGCTATTAGAGTAATTGCTTGGTTTCAGAACGCCCTCCCTGGAGGGATCCTTCTCGTTAACGCAGCCTGTGGCCTTACCTCCGGAGGCCTCTCAGGAAATTTTGTATTCCTGGTCATGCGTACATAATCTCAAATAGGGACTCAAATTTCAATGAACACAAATCATTTTATATGATTCTACGTACGTGATTATTTTGCCGGCTTAATATCATCAGGCAGAATAATTCCAGATTCTAATTGAATTCTTCTTCTTCTTCTCCATCGCTCCCTCATTACTGAGGATCGTGACTCCGTTTTAGCTGGTCGACTGTCTGCCTCCATCGGTTCCGGTCAGTTGCCTGGTGTAGTGCAGCGGTAAGTGGTCCGTTGCATTGGTTTGCTCAGAGATCTGGTCGGACCAACGTTTGGGGCTCCGGCCTCTAGGACGTTTTCCTTCTATTTCCAGTGACCATCAGAGAAAGAGAGATAAAGATATAGCATATGACGTATCTAAATAAATAGAAAGGGACATAAAACATATAGAAACAAAAAAAAATGTACGACTATGAGTTTAAAGTACTGAATCTCATTCTTTTTTTAAATATTTTTTTATGCAGCTTAGCTATCTTAGAGTCAGCTTAGTAGAGCTGTTCAATTTAAATATCACATCAGCTTCTGATTAAGTCAGGAATCAAGGGAATAACGCTGTTTCGTGTTTACGTGACTATTAATACCAGTCAAGCTTTAACGAAAGCCACTTTTAGGAACATTGTTAAAAAAATGCGAAAAAAAATTTTATCTAAATATATTTTTGTACATAAAATTCCCGTAAGACGCGGTTAGAGTGTGAGCGATGCGCGTGAGAAAAAAATCTGCTCCACGAATAGCCGTAATTTATTATTTATTAAACGTTCACTTCGCGGGCGCCTACACGGAATAACGCTCTGACAATCTGATATCTCCCAATCGGATTACGGACGGAGGAAAGAAAACGCAGATTAAGTAAATGGGGTACAACTCGGCGTCTCGTTTCCCATTTAAATTCATTCTAAACTCGACTTCGGGTAATTGAAATGAAATACCCGTGCTATCTGAGCGCGTTTGGTGTGCGCGCGCCCTTACCCGTTGACTAAAGAAGTTTGAAAGGTTTCTTTTCGCTCTTCTATTCAAACATGAGTACGCATTGAGATTCATAATGATGTATGGTTTGTTTGTTTTTTTTTTTAAATGAAACTTAAGCAGCGGGACATTTTTACGGAATTGGAATAAAAAAGAAATCAGATTACCAAAAAAAAATGAGAATGTAATCAATAATTTACTGGTGGTAGGACCTCTTGTGAGTCCGCGCGGGTGGGTACCACCACCCTGCCTATTTCTGCCGTGAAGCAGTAATGCGTTTCGGTTTGAAGCGTGGGGCAGCCGTTGTAACTATACTTGAGACTTTAGAAGTTATATCTCGAGGTGGGTGGCGCATTTACGTTGTAGATGTCTATGGGCTCCAGTAACCACTTAACACCAGGTGGGCTGTGAGCTCGTCCATCTATCTAAGCCATTAAAAAAAAATGCGATTGAAGTCAATTAACTTATTATTTATTAAGGATAACTAAAAACAACTGGTTGAATTTCGATAAAATTTTTATTATACAATAGAACCAGCTTTCAAATAAAAAAAGAGTCATCAAAACGGTTCACTTAGATAGAAAGTTCTAAGATAACGCACATAAAAAATAGAGTCGAATTGAGAACCTCATTTTTTATTTATTTATTGCTTAGGTGGCTGGTGGAGATCACGGCCCACCTGTTGTGTAGTGATTACCGAATCCCATAGACATTTACAACGTAAATTCCGCTACCTACCTTGAGATATCTAAGGTGTGTCAGTGTTTACAGTATAACGGCTGCCCCACTCCTTCAGACGGAAACGCATTACTGCTTCACGGCAGAAATAGGCAGCAGGTGATA
This sequence comes from Bombyx mori, assembly GCF_030269925.1. Classification (NCBI taxonomy): domain Eukaryota; kingdom Metazoa; phylum Arthropoda; class Insecta; order Lepidoptera; family Bombycidae; genus Bombyx; species Bombyx mori. Next base: position 16,256,819 of record NC_085117.1, read on the forward strand.
CCTTCCTTTTCTGAAATCATTTAAAAATGATTGTTATTCGTAACAGCTCGTAGTTTTTGCTCTCGTGTTGGAGCACACTCGGTTTTCTAATAATCAACGGAGCTTTAATACACATTATATCATAACATTAATACCACCACCCGCCTATTGCTAACTTTTACTTTTAATTAATATTCCTTAAATTATTGAAATCACACACACGTTTGCTAAAAATCACGTTCATAAATTAATGTAATTGATACTCATGAATAAAGCCCTTATCATAAACTCGTATATCAACCTCAATATATCATCCAGATAAGCTTACTCCGTTTTAAGATATGTTCTACTGAGATTTTGATTTTATAATAGAAGTTTGTACTTCGAAATTGATATAATTTTTTTATATGAATCGAATAAATTAAAGTATTTCAAAATAATAATTCTTGATTGAGTTATATAATTCCAAATACTACAATGGTTATCTAATATGGAGATTTGTTTTCGACTTCAAAACAAAACTCTTATTTTGGCTACGAAATTTTAATGGTACGCTTCTAATAATCTGGTTTGAATAAAGATAATCATGAACATGGGTAACATAATCACGATGGTTTGGGACCTTTGGCTCTACGGAGGGACTTCGGTTTGGGATTTCGAAACTGGGTAGTACTCTGAAGAATTGTTCGAGATGATTCCTTCATCTGCTTTTTACGATCGTGCTGCCCACCATCGTAGCAGAGTTCAACCGTACTATCTGGAACCGCTGCGTTCAACAGTGTAGATTCAAAGAACTCTTTTGCTACCCGCCACCCATCTTGACATTTTTTTTCTTACCTATGCTGATAGCCTTCAGAGGCTATGTCAGCGTTACCGGATGAGTAGGTGAGCTCACGGGGCTCAAACCTGGCGAAGTTGCTAACACTAACCCTAATAAGAGCAGTGCTTCGCAGAATCTACCACCGGATTGAAAATTCTCGGTGTTTTAAGAGCGCTATGACATGGCTTACTTTAAACTAGGCTTAACTGACGCCCATAAGCGCCAGATTGCCAGTAAAAAAGATAAAACGACTCCCCTGCAATCTGATTCAAACCTTCGAGTTCCACTCGACAGGACCACAGACCCTGAAAAAATGGCACCGACCGAGAAGCGACTTTTGGTCAATATTGTGACCAGATGCACGGTCATCTCCGGAATGCCAGATCGAAGAAATAGCATTAAGTTGAAATTTCTCTTATTTATAGGTGTTTGTGATAAAATCAATCACTTCACTGCTCCCTTCATTAACTAGATCGCACCTACATATGTATGTACACACGTTTTTATAAATATTACCGTTCGTTAAGTTCCAGGAAAATTATCGTGTAAACCGTAATTATAAGCCGGAGCGGCGGTAATTCAAGTTTTTGACTTCAATTACAGTTTCCTTGAGTGAAGTTGGTAATTAGTATTGTACAATAGTTTGTACGTTGTGCTTTATTAGAGTACTCATAATGAGTTTTTGTTTCAACTAATTTCAACTTTCATTAAAAATGTATTCCTTAAGTTTCACTAGTAGGTACTTGTGTATGTCGCTATTTCAATTATTGAAATATGACGTCGAATAAAATATATTTAAAGAATGAACTAAAATAAAGGCGATTAAAGATATTTCTCTGATATTACACTGGTGGTAGAACCTCTTGTGAGTCCGCGCGGGTGGGTAACACCACCCTGCCTATTTCTACCGAGAAGCAGTAATGCGTTTCGGTTTGAAGGGTGGGGCAGCCGTTGTAACTATACTTGAGACCTTAGAACTTATATCTCAAAGTGGATGGCGCATTTACGTTATGGATGTCTATGGGCTCCAGTAACCACTTGACCCCAGGTGGGCTGTGAGCTGATCCATCCATCTAAGCAAAAAAAAAAAACTTATATTCAAACAACTTTTCGATTCAAGAACGGCTATCTAAAAAAATACTCACCGAAACAATTGTAATGTAAATTCGTCTAGCCTAAAGCGAGCTCAAAATTTAAAGTTATCTTCGCACTTTCACTTCAACATTACGAGAAAAAATATAGGCCGAAAACCCTGCTACGCTAAGGGCCTTTTCTCGCTGTGATGATTTATTTTTCAATGGGCGACTGCGAAGTATTCTCGCTCGGTTTTCCAACTGCTATCGGTTAGTTTGTGTACACGTTATTTATCGAAGTTTTTTCTTTATTCTCAGTTATAAAAGACCCTCGGCCAAGTTTCTGAGAACTTTTAATGTGTATAAAAGCGCTCGTGCTCTTTTTGTTCGGTACTTTTTGGAATATGGTTTCAGGAGGGATCGCTCCGGCGATGAATGAAAGAAATACTCTGTAAAAGATGTAACGTTGTTGTCCTTTAAAATGTCATCACGATTTTAGTCGTTTTTAACAAATTCTTAAGAATGATTTTACGATGAATCATCATTTAATTTCTTTTTGGTTCTTAACACATCATCGTACGACATACAACAGTTTATATAAAACAATATGAGTTGTGTACTTTCAAAAATCTGTATATTAATACGTGAAGCAAAAAATTTGTATCCCTTTTTACGAAAATTGCGCGGACGGAGGAGTATGAAATTTTCCACACCTATAGAGAATATAGAGAAGAAGTGCACAATGATAATTTTTTTTTTAAATAATGCATAAAAGATACATTAAATCAATAAAGAAAACATTACACACACTGCATACCATGTATTTGACGCACACACGCATGCATACTATTTATTGTCAAAGTTTTGTTCTTGACGTCTGTTGTCAAATTGAGAATAGATTAAATATTGTTTGTCTTTGTTAATATTTATTATAGTGTAGTCTTGGCGAAATTTGTGATTATAGAAGTATAAAATACAATCATAATAGTGTACAAACTTACAATTCCAATTAATTATAGTCGAATTTCGACTACTGCAGGACCTCTAGTTTACTTAAAATCATTCTCACGATTCAAGAGGTTAACCATAAATATTTTTGTAGTATGTTTAGTGTAAAGAATCTTTCGTTTTCTTATAATGGCTTCAAGAGTTGACGGTTCTAAGACTTAGGCCACTAAAAGTCCGTTTATTTAAAATCAACAGGACCTACAACCTGTTCCATTAAATATTATACAAATAAGCCCGAAAGTTTGGCTCCGGCGCTTTGCTTTACCCTATTTCGCTGAGAACGATTCTTGAGACCTGTTTTGTTTGAAACAGATCGGAAACTCGTCCCGTGATGTTCTTGATTTCGGTAATAGCCGTCAACAATGAAGCGGAAATGGAATAGCAAATTTTCGATCAAGCTTTCATACATAATGCTCGTAGAAGGTCGTTCATTTTACCTCCGATTGACATAATGAGATGTGCGACACACGGACTAAATGGTTAGGTTGCAAAATTATAACTGTCTAACAACTCGTTGACGTGATTACGACATATTAATTTAGATAATTAAATTTGAATTATAATATCGCACCTTTAGAATTATAGAGACCCACTTCGAAATTTTTGGATTTCGACTTTAATTCAGAAATGGACCTATAGCGACCCGTTTCAGCGACTCTTAATAAGCAAATGACCAAAAACGGCTTGTAAAGAGACAAACTTATCGATCGGTCTCTTTCACTTCGCCCCCTTTCTATACACCTTTTTGGTTTGAAAACTTTATTTGAAGATTTCCAAAAAAACACATTTTTTGGGTTGGGTCTCTATAATTCGAAAGGCGCGATATGTACAATATTTTAAGTTCGGACGCTTCGTCTTTCAAATGAATGAAATTGATTTTACTAATCCATAATTATCAGCTATTTCGCACATTTTTAGTTAGAAACTTAGCACCGTTTTGCAAAAGGAAGTTTTGGAAATTACCTATTCAGAAGATAATTAATCACCGCTCTGACAAATGAATGTTGAGTCTCTATATCGGGCAAGAATTAATAAGACACGTGTTCAGTTAAGTGACTAAAGTATATTGGGATTACAACCTAACGTGCTATCGACAGCCCGACAATCCCGAGACTGGCGTAGCATCACTGCAATGTAATTATCGCTAACACATATTAATAGTTGTTATGGGGACATTTATTGTCGTTCCTACATGAATGCAGTAACAAATGACAGAGCGAGGCTTCGTAAAAAATTAGAATCATCATCACTCAACAGATATCTACTGCTGGAGCTAGGCCTCTCCCTAAATCAGAATAGGGTCGTATAAACGTGTTATGAAAATGTTCAAAGCGCATATTAAGCTGCAGCTACCGTTTTTGGCAAACGTCATCAGTTCAACAATCAAATAATGACTAGAGGTCCCGCAGTAGTCGAAATTCGACTATAATTAATTGGAATTGTAAGTTTGTACACTATGATGATTGTATTTTATACTTCTATAATCACAAATTTCGCCAAGACCACACTATAAAAAATATTAACAAAGACAAACAATATTTAATCTATTCTCAATTTGATAACAGACGTCAAGAACAAAAGTTTGACAATAAATAGTATGCATGCGTGTGTGCGTCAAATACATGGTATGTAGTGTGTGTAATGTTTTCTTTATTGATTTAATGGTTCTTTCACGCATTATTTAAAAGAAAAATTAGCATTGTGCACTTCTTCTCTATATTCTCTATAAGTGTGGAAAGTTTCATACTCCTCCGGCAGCGCAATTTTCGTAAAAAGGGATACAAAGTTTTTGCTTCACGTATTAATATATAGATACTTCTTTAGGCGCGTTATGAAAAATTGATGAGAGTAAAATTTTGCGATGCGCGCGCACCGTGACACAAAATTAACAGAATGAAGTTTCCCACTAAATCACTCATTACAACACGACCCACGTAACTTGGCGAGTCTGAATTTAGCCGCAGGTGAACTTTCCGAACCGTACCGACAATTACCGAATTTATACGATATCAAGAAAAGGGATGTCCAATATGAGTGTTTGTGGATGTTGTTTGGTCGATTTTTTTCAAAATGATTAAAATTTAGATAAAAAAAAGAAATAAATTTAATAAAAATCAAGTATAACTTCTTACGCGCGTACATAAGTCCACGCACCCTTTTTTTTTAAGTCGGGACTCTGTTATATTTCTTGTAGTCGGCGAGCGCCTGCGAGGTATGTCCCTTAAATTGACTGTGTAACCTTCTCGTGATGAAATCTATTGTCTCAAATCGTTTATTCTTTCAATTTGCGTATTGAAAGGCTTTGTTTACGGAAACGAGAAGCTTCACGAGTCTCGGGTAACTTTTTTTTTTTTTTAAATATAAAAACGTTTCGGACGTTTTCGGAAATAAAACTGTTATTCTTTTTTCTTTTTAAAGTAAACCATTTGGTTTCGTCTCATTGCCTTCATTTCATTTGATTCTGATTCTAGTTAGTATTTTCTTTTTAAACATTTATTGGAAATTGAAGTATTCAATGTAGTATGACAAATTTAAAAGAAAATGAAACAATCCCTTTTGCCTATGTCAAAGTTCTTTTTGTATATATGTATTCGTATTAAGTTAGGTAGTTTTTTTTTTATTGCTTGGATGGGTGGACGAGCTTACAGCCCACCTGGTGTTAAGTGGTTACTGGAGCCCATAGACATCTACAACGTAAATGCGCCACCCACCTTGAGATATTAGTTCTAAGATCTCAGTATAGTTACAACGGCTGCCCTACCCTTCAAACCGAAACGCATTACTACTTCACAGCAGAAATAGGCGGGGCGGTGGTACCTGCCCGCGCGGACTCACAAGAGGTCCTAGCACCAGTAAAATCTGTTGTCTGTTGATCGCATTAACACAACAAACGCGATCGGGAACAGTAAGTCACACGAATACAGCTACAGGTCAATTCGGCGTTCTAAATTTTTATTTTTTTGCTCCCATTTGTATGACCACGCCGTTATCGTCAGATTCGATGTTTATATTTGCACAACAATCCAGCGCTTGGCGTCGGCTGGGAGTGCTTTGTTGTGGTAATTTCATTAGACGAGGTCGCCGCCCGTTGAATATTAATAAGAGAAGACTTTGGCCCGCGCACTTTTGTTTTTGACCGCCCGGTAGGTACTCCGGTAAACCGTTTACTGTCGAATATTGGGTATTCATTATAATGAGGCCTAATATTGTATATTATTTAAAACGGTTTACAGTACTATAATATTAATATTAGAGATTTTTTCTCTTGACCTAAATGGCCTTTATTTTTGTAAATGCTCCCGACAATGCCGAAATTTCCATTCCCGTTTTTTAAAAGACAACGGACTTAAATAGCAGCTTTGGCTTGTTTTAATTGCCTTCTAAGCAGACGAGCATACGGCAACCCACTGAGTTTCTCGTCGAATCTTCTCGGTTGGTCGTGTTTCCGATCTGGTGGTAGATTCTGCGAAGCACGGCTCTTACTAGGGCTTGTGTTAGCAAAATCGTCAGGTTTGAGCTCCGTGAGCTCACCTACTAGCCCGGTGACGCTGACATGGTCTCTCTAGACCATCAGCTTAGGGAGGAAAACAAAAAAAGAGCATACGGCCCACCTAAGGGTGAGTGGTTACCGTCACCCATGGACTTCAGCAATGCCAGGGGCAGAGCCAAGCCGCTGCCTACCGCCCGGGTTGTTGACTTTATTTTAATCAAAACGAAAATATTTAATGACATTAAACACATTACCGTGTACTTGTACATATTACGTATTCGTACTTATACTTAAAAACAATTAATTTAAATGAATCTATAAAGAGTTTAAATTTAAGCGCGGAGATTTCGAGTGATTTCTCTGTCTCTTTCCGGCAAAGTGATGTTTTACAGAATTAGCATTGCGCAGTGAACATTAATCTCACTGCCCAATATTGTGTTCTCTGTTTAGCATGAAATAAAAAATATTATTACATATGTATGCACTTATAACTTCCTTACGTCTAGATTTGATTATGCTTTTGTTGTGTTTATGTTTACTTTTTTTTATGAGATTGCGAAAACATTTTGAAAAGGGTGTCCGTGTAGTACGAATGTGTAGAGTGAAAACACAAAACTCTTACTTAGGAAAAGGAAAACAAAAATTACCTCAGGTTACTGAAATCTGAAATTGCCAATGTAATCAATGAAACAGTTCCGTAGAATCGTCCGTTGAGCTAATTCCTCCTCATGGAGCGTAAATGATGGAAGCCCCTTTCTCAGGAAAATGATGAAATATGATTTATGGTTCCCACACGTTTTTCCCGGTTATAATTAGATTCTCCGGCGTCACGTAGCGAAAGTAAACACCTAAGGCATCAGGTGGCTTACGGAGGATGTAATGTACTGCGGTGAACGTCGGCACATTCATAACATAATGTAATTATGTAAATGTTGGCGCGGGAAAGTGATACTTTCGCGTCTTGCGCGCTGTAAAATAGCTGTCGTGCGAGTTTGCCCGGTTTAAAAGCGCATTATCCGGTTTTTGTCGCTTTGTTACCCGGTACAGTTTTTCGTATAAGCAGTTTGAATGTATAGAGATACGCATTTTATTTTCAGTCAATGTTATTATATATTCTGGTGTGTGAAACTGACACAGTCACTCAAAGTATTTAAGATATTTAATTTTTCTGATAATCGAATGATTCAATCTCTCCTTTTTTTTAACAACCATTATATTCCTTTTAAGTATTTGTTTATTCGTCAATAATTAATCTATCCAAATAAATGCTTGATGAATACGTGATGTTCGAAATACAGACATGTCCAAAAATATTAATGTTCTTTTAGGTTATAAATTCTTACAAATCGCACCAAATACAGAATACCTATATCCTCGTTTATTATTAATATAATTTGAGGAACAAAACAAAATGGATATTTTTATTCGCAAGATAAAATATCGTCCACATTGTTTAGACCTGTAGCGATATAGAATGTAATACATTTCAAAGTTCCAAATAGAATAGATGAAATTGTAATCGATGGTGTAACTCCAGCTACTGGTTAAACAAGATAATGGTTATATAAGCTACATCGACTGTGTGTAACGCTTCGAGAACTGTATCCTTTCATTCAAATAAGAACTAAGTACCAATATCATTAAGGCTCAAATTTGGCGTTTTATGTTTGAGATGTATTCAATCGTATAAACTGACATTATCATTTTACGTTATCACGTTTAATGTGTTTTATTTTACTGAGCAAAGTTCTGAAGGCGCTTACAGAACGCTTTACGACTTTTGTCTTTAAAACAAAAACTACATTATAACCATAGGCCGACGACACAAAATCGTTAATTTCCGTAAAACACCTTGCTGTTGTTCAAACACCTTGTTCTTTCACTGCTACGTCATATAATCCGGCTATTTAGCAATTACATAGTACCATTTCTGCCATAGTTAGCCTAGTAGTTTTTAGTATTTATTTATTAAGATTAAATTAAGCCCGCTTTCTGAACGAACTTTGATTATAATTTTCACTTTTAAAGTTGACAGGATCACCCTTTAGGCCAATCTGAAAATTACACCGAAATACCGTCCAGCCATTTCGGAATCTATAGGGAACATACATACACACATAGACTTCTCTATATATTTTATATGATCCCCCTTATTTGAAGTCGGATAGAACTCATCAAGCTCAAAACCAATAATTACGTACGTGTCTGTCTCAAATTTCCTAAAAATAACCTCACTTTGTACAATTAAATATTCAAATCCTTGAAATTCTTGAAAAGCTTCTGGTTTAATTTAATATTTGTTTAGAAGAACCTTAAATAGATAACAATTTTCAAAGCATCACCGCAGTCTAGGAAGGTATTCTCGAGTTATATTGTTTATGGTAAGAAGGAAATCTTGTTGGGGCTTTATGCCGCTCTCGTGGAGTATTCATGGACTGTGAGTGCGTCACTGAGGTTTATGGACAATGCTACATACGGCCCTCAATGTTGGTTAGCATTTTTCGTTGTCATAACATTTCGCTGCAGTTAAAATGTACGTCACGTCTTAACGCATTTAGACCTGTAGTAGTGTGTGTTTTGATGGTATGGATCAATTCTCAATTTTAAGCCGTATTATTTTATATTTATAGAAACTCTGATGAAGCACGGTTGGCGAAAATCGAGAGGATTAATGAACATCGTTTTTAAAAGCGTGTTCCACGTTCCCAATTATTGCCATAACAAAATATTTCGAACTCGTATTTTTATTTATTCACGTATTCATAATGTGTCGAAATGAAATATCTTATTTGCAGAAAAAATAATCCCATTTAAATCTAATCTAATAATACTTTATACTATTACATTTTCTTATATTCATATCACATTCGTGACTCGATAAAGCAGTTGAGCAAAATCACAATTTTTTTACCGAATTCGAGCCTCAAATATTCCAACAATTCTGAATTACATATCTATATAATATTAATACGTGAAGCAAAAACTTTGTATCCCTTTTTACGAAAATTGCGCGCACGGAGGAGTATGAAATTTCCAACACTTATAGAGAATATAGAGAAGAAGTGCACAATGATAATATTTTTTTAAAATAATGCATAAAAGATACATTAAATCAATAAAGAAAACATTACACACACTGCCATGTATTTGACACACACACATATGTAAAAATAATCTTTGTTTATTGTCAAACTTTTGTTACCTAATGCTTAAAGTCTGTGGTCAAATTGAAAATAGGTTAATATTGTTTATCTTTAATATTATTTGTCTATATTCTTTGCGAAATCTGTGATTATAGAAGTATTGTCAATATAACCATAATAATGTTCTAACTTATAATTTCAATTAATTATAGTCGAATTTCGACTACTGCGGGACCACTAGTTTATATTAAAATTAGCTAATACGAAAACAAAACTAAGATTGAACTAATGCTTTTATTTTCTTGACGACCTTCGCCATCGTGTGTCGCAGAACACCATATGCGTACACAGTACGTTTTTGTTATGACCACATAAGTCCTTATAGTTGAAGATGCCTGTAGAATACTAGAGATCCACATTTTTCGTTTCGAAACCTTTTTATGAGGACTCGTAAAATATCGGGTTCGCTTTGATTTATTTACGTTTATTACGTAAAAATACGCGATTCACACTAAAAAAAATAAAGAACTGGGTATTTTTCTTTTAGAAAAGTAATCGAAGTCTCACTCGCATTTTTACCTGTTTTAAAATGAGACCAATTTACTTATATCCTTATTACTTATATGTTATACTAGCGACCCGACCCCGCTTCGCTTCGGGAACATTGAATTTATTATTGTTTATGAAAATAATATGGCGGTTTTTTTTTATTTTTTTTTATTGCTTAGATGTGTGGACGAGCTCACAGCCCACCTGGTGTTAAGTGGTTACTGGAGCCCATAGACATCTACAACGTAGACGCACCACCCACCTTGAGATACAAGTTCTAAAGTCTCAGTATAATTACAACGGCTACCCCACCCTTCAAACCGAAACGCATTACTGCTTCACGGTAGAAATAGGCAGGGCGGTGGTACCTATCCGCGCGGACTCACAAGTGGTCCTGCCACCAGTAATTACGCAAATTATAATTTTGCGGGTTTGATTTTTATTACACGATGTTATTCCTTCACCGTGGAAGTCGATCGTGTACATTTGTTGAGTACGTATTTCATTAGAAAAATTGGTACCCGCCTGCGGGATTCGAACACCGTTGCATCGCTTCAACACGAATGCACCGGACGTCTTATCCTTTAGGCCACGACGACTACAAAATATTTCATACATACTTGACACTTATCCGTTATAGTTTGGATAATTCACACTATATCTTTATAAATTATAGCCTATATGCTATTCTGATGTGTCAGTTATATAATTGTAAAGTTTCAACAAAATCCATCCAGTACTTTTTGCGTGAAAGAGTAACAACACAGATAACCCCCAATGTTATCCCCCAGGGTTATCTGTGAGTAGCAAACATACATCCATACATTCTTACAAACTTTCGCGGTTATCATATTAGTAGGATAATATAATATATATGTAAGCAAAATCTTTAATGCAAGTTTACTTCGTCAGTTCAGTTTTAATATATTATTATTTAATTTTTAAACATAAAATTGTAATTTTCTATCGTAAGAGTAATTTTAAGTCTGTAAGTAATTATTAAGTATTTATAAGAGCATTGACAATCTATTGAAGAAATCACAATGTGTTATCACTACCAAAACAATTTTTTTTTTATTGCTTAGATGGGCGAACGAGCTCACAGCCCACCTGGTGTTAAGTGGTTACTGGAGCCCATAGACATCTACAACGTAAATGTGTAACCCACCTTGAGATTTAAGTTCTAAGATCTCAGTATAGTTACAACGGCTGCCGTACCCTTCAGACCGAAACGCATTACTGCTTCACGGCAGAAATAGGCGGGGCGTTGTTACCTACCCGCGCGGACTCACAAGAGGTCCTACCACCAGTATTATAAACTAATCAAGAAAGGAATGTGCGTTTCATCAGAAAAAGTACCTAGCGTATAGCAAAACCATAATCAACTTACTATGTAACAAAACATGTTAGTTTTAGGGCAAATTCGTTTTTTTTCCATTGTTGTACTTTAGTAAAAAGTAAATAACCCGTGTAACGATAGCTGTAGTAGAATATAAGTAATTTGTGAAAGCCTGATTCGCGCTAATAACTTTTACAAGACTGCATATCGAAACATGCAAGGAATAAAATTGGAAATCATATTTAGAATATTTTGAGTTGCAATGTTATTCCTTGCACCTGTCGATTTATATCGTCTTTTCGCATTAAAAGTGTACAATTTCGAAAAATATTCGAAATTGAATTAATATGCGGAATCATTTGGTATCACGAGTATTTTTCTCATAAATACTGTCAAAAGAGCGTAGTTTAGTTTATTTTTTTTATTAGTTTACCTGTGTTTTGACTACCATTAACAAAATCAATACATAATTTTATCTTACTTTAAAAGACAGATCGCTTTTTCGCATTAAAAGTGTACAATTTCCAAAAATATTCGAAATTGAGTTAATATGCGTAAACATTTGGCATCACCAGTATTTTTCTAATAAATGCTGTCAAAAGAGCGTAGTTTAGTTTTTTTTTTTAGTTCACCTGTGTTTTGACTACTATTAACAAAATTCATACATAGTTTTATCTTACTTTAAAAGACAGTTAATGTAACTGGTAAAAAATAAAAAATAAATGTTGCAAAGATGATTAATATTAAAAATATCACATGTAAAACACTCTCTTGTAAAATTAGTAAATTTTGAGATTATACAGTTTTAATGCGAGAAGACGATATGTCCAAATGACATACATGATCCAAACAACAATATCGCAGTGTCGATCTACCGAGAGAACATCCAGTCGTTGAAAGAACATCCCTTCGTTCTACGCTACACTTAAATATAATTATTTCAACAGCAAAATTCCAAAACCGTAAAACTTTCAGCATCAGTGCCGTCGGCGCATTAACGCTGTCTGTGTAACAACAATATTCCCTAGGATCATGCGGGAACTGCATTAACTCGGCGTTGCAAGCTCCTTTTATGCCTCATAAAACTACCTCTCCCGTGTGGAGTGCACCGAATTCTCCCATAAACCTAATGAAGTGAATTTCCACCTTGCGGTTTTCCAGACGGAGCTGCCTTTACATTGTTTTAGCAAAAATCTCGACAGTACCGAAACGGCTTAAGTAGTGAAAAACAATTTTGAACTCTGATCTTATAAAGTTACAGTTTTTAAGGTTTAGTCTCGGTCTGATTTTCGCAATTTGCCAATCCGATTTTTTCGAATGCTTAAACAGTTTACGAGGTTTTTATAGTTTTTGAAAACCAAAAAAAAACTGCGATGTATTCTAGAGTACACTAGATCAAACCGTGGAACTGTCTCTTAACTACACATTGGATCATTGGATCATAATCCAAGATCAGGCACGATAAAATACCATATTTCATACTCTCATATAAGATCGAAGATAGAGCTATAAATCTTCGAATGGTATGGAACTAATAGACTCTTCCTTTGGGACCATTAAACGCCAACGATCTCTATTCACGTCCCGTATGCCATTTCGTATGTATTGAAAATTGTTTATTACGTCAACTGCGCAGAGTAAAAATTCTATATATTTTTGGGCGTATTTCTTGAACGAAATGAAGGGAAATTAATTCTTGAAGGGAAAAATGAAATCGACTAGACTTATCGTTATTGGTGGAGATAGGAAAAGAGCTTCAGATCTAATTGCTGTTAAACGGGTAGCGAAAATTACGTAGATTTGCAAAAAAAGTTGAATGTCGCCAGCCTGAAGACGACGTTACGAAGTTTCAGTTGTGTTTAATGACGGCTCTTCTGCCATTAAGTTGGCTATCCTTGTCATTAAGCTTTGAACGCGAGTTTGTTGGGCAACTGGGTGACAGAAAGCCTCTCTCTCTCTGACCCACGCTCATTCTTGGTGACGGTTCTAATGGTCGCAATTCCGACGACCACCTGTATGTCATTGCGTAGGGTAGAGAGAGTAGTGGGAAGCCAAAAAGTGCCACTTTCTTATGACGATATGGAAATGACAGATCAATGTGGCTTTTATTAATGTACAGATACACAGATTTTTACTGGTGGTAGGACTTCTTGTGAGTCCGTGCGGGTAGGTACCACATCCGTGCGGGTAGGTACCACCACCCTGCGTATTTCTGCCGTAAAGCAGTAATGCGTTTCGGTTTGAAGGGTAGGGCAGCCGTTGTAACTATACTTGAGACCTTAGAACTTATATCTCAAGGTGGGTGGTGCATTTATCTCGCATTTAAAAAAAAAGACGAGTGAACGGACGCATGGCTAAACTTGTGATAAATGGTTTCTGGAGCCCACAAAAATAACAATGTCATTTCCGTCCCATTAAAGTCTTAATTGTTTAATATATCGGCTGCACCGACCTTCGAACCCAAACATGTGTATGCTTCGCAGCAGTAAATAAGTATGATGGAAGAACCTACCCGGCCTATAATGTACCAGTCATTATGCAAAATCATTGTTTTGTTGGTTCGGTTTTTATTGCACGATCACTCCTTCATCTTCTTGGGAATCGTTCGTGAAAATGTGTTAAGTACGATTCTACTGCCTGCGAGATGACAACACGGCTATAGTCGTATCGCTGGATATGAGTCCTTAGGCAGCTGGCAGTAACTGGATGCATAGAACCGAAGATCGGGTTCAGTGGCGAGCTTTGTGGGAGGCCTATGTCCAGCAGTGGACTGCCGCAGGCTGATGATGAGGCGTCTTATGCTTCAGACCATCATGATATGCTTTTGAACAAACAATTCCTAAATACAAGGCTTTGGTTTTCGTATTCGTTTTATTGACGATAAGAAAAAAGTTTTTAGGTCTAAGAACAGCGAAAATATTTCTAGTTCACTTCCAGATTTTAATTAGGTACCAATAATTTGATAAGCACTTGCACTGTTAATATGCAGTCACGATTTTTGATGCACTTGCGTTGCAAAACGCAAATGGTTAAAAACTTTAACTGAATTTATTTATTTATTTATTAAGTTGCACCAACAAAGTGATCATCAATACAAAACATTGACAAATTGACAAAAGTTCATGGCTGATGTCACCTCAATTATAGGTGCAATCGACAGTGCATTAACATCAAAAATAAAAAAAATATACAGCTAAGATTTGAATACATTTCATTCATTGCTTATGATTAATTTAATTGTAATGACTGTAGTATACGAAAATATTAATGTAATTATCAAAGACCGTGCATTTTTAATATTACAAACGTTGCCAACAGAGACAAAGTTCCCAGGAAAATTCATTCATTTGCTCCATATAACAAACAGGGAACATATTGCACAGGCGGGGGCGGAAGCGATTTATATTAATGTATGCTATTAACAACCCAGTGTTCGAAATTCCCGAGGGCCATGAAAAAGCGATTGATCCGCGTATTGAACTGTATCGCAAATAACGTGCACAGGAAAAAAAAATTGAAAAAAAAAAAACAAGAGATCAATAATTACTGCGTGTGATTGTAATGTTTATAAATAGCGTTCTCTGAGGCCAATTAAAATTTGATTCGATTTTTTGCCTTGCCCAAGGATAATAATACAGTTAAGCAATCAAAAGTTTTTCCGTAAAACAATTCTCGAAAACTTGTTCGAACTATTAATTAACATGGTACAATTCTAATTGAAATTTTCAATATCCACTTCAACGATCGCCAGCTTTATATCGATGTAAGCTTTTTGAATTTAATAAGTTTTTATTTATTTAATATGCAAGCACAGGAGCAGGCTCATAGTACCGCACAAAAAGAACGTATGACTTTTGGTATTGAACTATTTGTTTGTAATTTTAATAAATCTATAATTTCATAATGTTTGAGTTCATGAGTCTTTAATTTTATGGAAGGTGATGGCTAGTCCCACAATAAATAAATGTGAATTGCTGCCAATTAATATACTGATTATCTTAAGTTTGTTTGTGATTTTTCTCAGTGGTGAGATTGCATTCTGAAGCTATAGTTGTGTTATGACATATTCAAAAGAGCCTGAAGGTATATTTGAATCTAAAACTATTTGATTTCATCGAATAGCAATGATATCCCTAAAATTAGACTATAATTCTTAATCGTTTCACTCTTGGCAAAGTGAACGTAATCGTTATGTAGTCTTGGAGGGGGGCAGATCTGATGCGTCTTACGATGTATCTCTTCCCTTCTTACCATCTCTCCCTGCTCAAGGCCGTTTTGCTGCATTTCTTTAAAAGGTCTCTCACCTTAGTCCTGATTTCTCGCGACTTCTCGCGCGATCTTGTGACGCCCACCCTTCCGAGGACGAAGAGGCGGTCTACGTTACAAGCGGTCTCGTCGTGAAACGTGTCCGAAGAAAGCTACCATACGAGATTGTACTGTAGAAAATAGCCGCTTCTTGCTAAACCACTGGTTTTTGTAGTATAGAGATGTTGACTACACAGTCTTACTGGTATAGAATAGCAGTCAAACACTGATAAGTCAATTTACCAAATTACGAATACAGATGTCGGATTTTAGTAATTTGTCCAACCCATAGACACAGATCACCGAGTTTGTCGACGGATCTTCTCAGTGAGTCATGATTCCGATCCGATGGTAGATTCCGTAAAGGACTGCTCTTGCTAGGGCTAGTGTTAGCATATTCTCTCAAGTTGAGCCCGTGAGCTCACCTACCCGTTCACGCAAAGCTATAATAGCCCCTAAGGATACCAACGGATAGGTAGGAGAAGTAATGTACCAGCCATTTTTTTGGAATACTTTGCAGATTTCCTGGTCACGGACGACCGTAATGACCGTAACAATATTTTTAATCCGGTAAGCAGCGGCTTGGCTCGGTAGGCAGTGGCTTGGCTTTGTCCCTGGCATTGCTGAAGTCCATGGGTGACGGTAACCACTCAACATAAAGTGGGCCATATGCTTGTCTGCCTACAAGGGTAACAATTTTTTTTATTTTAAAAGTAGTCAAAATTTTAAGATATCGTTCGCGACAGTGTAAAAGATGTCTGAAGCAGAAACTGTCGCTTAAAATGCAGTTATCGGTTCAAAGCAATTTTAAATGGAAGTTACTATGATCGTAGCTTCACATTTCGACCATTAGTCAACCGGTGTGAATTGCCATGCGCATGCAAGTTTTTCCTTCTTTTTTCATGCAGTCCGGCACTTGTTTTTGTTTTGGGCTTTATACGAGATTTTACTTTTCCTGTATGAGAAACGTAATTACATTTTGATTTGCCTTATTTTTAATGCAACTTGTCGGATTTGGCACTGCACGTTTTCTGTTAATGAATAAAATGAAAGCGAATTTATCATTGGTCCGTTTAAAATTTTTGAAATGTGAACTTAGGATTTCGAAATGGCATTGCATTTCTGATCTTTATTACCTCCTCAGGTTCTTCTTAATTTCTGCCACTATACCGTCACCTTATGACAAACGTGTCAAAATGAGGTTCTAAAAAATACTAGCTTCTTAATTAATACGCTTTTTTTTGGTTAGTTATTATGGAATTTATTGTTAATAAGGTAAAGTTCTGTGAGCAATTTCTCCATGATTGTCTATGCGAACTAAAATGTCGCGAGTCCTTAGCTACGCTGTCAAGGTATAATGTTAATTCAAAATTATAAAATATATAGGCTAAACTATTTCTAACTATGCGCGTCCTAACATTTATTGTGAATGTGTAAAATAATTCTGCGTATTTTAGTATTCTAGTATACTAATACTTGTTTATAATACGTGTTTTGCACTAAACGTCCTTTTCATTAAAAGGCTTCAAAGATAACAATTAAGTGTCACGTGATTTCACTTCTCGACGATTTTGAAGTTTTTCCTTCATTTATTTCTCTCACTCCGGTCTCCTTTGAGGTGGGATCTCTTTGTTTTGCGTCTATTGTTAGTTCGTTGTTTATTTTTTGCTTTTTTTGTACGCTTGGCGCCATTCATTAGCAGCATTCATCGTTCTGAGGGAATTATAAGTGTCATAAGCGTAATTTCTGTGGGAATTATAAGTTAAAAGTCTCGGGTATAAATTGCTGCTATAATATTTTATTTGTCCTTTGGAATGACTATTCTATTTAAAAACACGATGTTTGTGTTTTAAATCTTTAAAGGTCTTATTGTATCGTATTGCAAATTCAGTAGAGTTCTAAGTTACTTGTAATGATTCAAGAAAATCTTACTTGAAAAGAACCTAATGCCCAGCTGTGGACGGTTACAGAGTGAGAAAGATGAGAGGCGTTGAAAGGTTTAAAATTGTAGGAATTAGAAATTTAGCGCGCGTTAAGTATACAAAAAATTAACATATAATAAAATATTCAGTCCAACAGTCAGTGATGGATTCACGCCTAGGTCCGGGCCTAGAGCCGCACGATTTGAAGGGCGGCAAAAATTTGAAATGCCGAAATTTCAGAGAAGAATAAAAATAAAGACAGTGAGTCTCCTTTGAAAATGAGTCCAGATAATTTTTTATAAAGAAAATTTGGATCAACATTAATAAAATTTATTCTAACACTAAGGGCGGTGCGATAAACAGGGCCTAGGGCGAAATCAATCCTAAATCCATCAGTGCTAACAGTTATACATTAAGTTTCATCTTAATTCAATGTAATACACATAAAAGACGAACTAACCAAAAACGTTGTTAAAATAAGGTTAAGATTCTTTGTTTTGATCGATTATTCTAACAACGCTAAGTTCGAAAACGTGAATTGCAGTATTCAGTAAAAATTAAAGTCAACAAAAATATTACAAATCGCACCTAAGAACTCAAAGAGAAAAACCCTGAAGCAACAAACAACAACGGAAATAATAAAACATAAAGGCGCACTTCCATTATCCGTTTTTATCGCGTCTTCATACACACAATAGGAACTTCATATGAATAATGTTCGAACTATATACGTCAGACAGAACCGAGACATAAATCTTTCAATAATCGATGTTGCTCCGATGTTTATTTATCGCAACGATACTGGTGTATCGAGATATCGAGATATATTTTTTTTCTCTTGAAGGTAATAACAATGGATGATTTATCGTATTCCACCGAGAGTGAGACGAACGGTCTGACCTTTTTTTTACCAGTAACTAGAGCTGAGTTCCCATTTCTGTATTTGTGATTTGGCTTTTAACACACCATTCATTCGATACAATAACGTTCAATGCGATATCTAGTTGTTAAGTTAGTTACGGATATTATTTCTTGGAACGTTGCTCGGTGTTTTGTTTTTATACTAACACGCTAACATGAAGTATGCCATTTCTATTACTACAATCTTCTGAAGTCTACTTATGTTTTAATTCATCTATATCTTCATACAAATTAAAAGTTTAGTAATGTTTACCTTTAAAACCGACTCGTATATCTAGGCATTACTCGTCATCATCAGCATCAGCCCACAGTTCTTTACTGTTGGACATAGGCCTCTTCCAATTTACGCCACTGGTTATTAAGGTCTTAGCCTTCTCTTCAACCATCTTCTACCCAATAGTGTAAAATTTTACATCTTAACTTATTATGCATTGGAATATTATTGTAATAGAAGATAAACGAATATGCCCTAAATTAACTGTGAATTAAGCCAGCAAATTGTAAGGCACCATCTTAAATGTATTTATGAATCTATGTACATATGGTTCGTAAATGGTGAAATAGATAAATTAATTAAAGTTAAAAAGTACACATCACAGCCACTTTAATAAATATTAAACAATTATTATAACTATTAATCTTGATTTTGATAAAGATTATATAGCATGTAATTGTCGGAATTTAAATATAGTCTTTAAAAAAAATGTATCCCGAAAATACGACAACTGTTCGCGCGCGTCAAAAATCCTTCTTATATCTAACAGACGAAGAATCCGAAGATACCGAACCGCCATCAGAAGTGCCAGAATTACCAGAAGAACCACAAGTACAGGAAACGCCAGAGATCCCGCAAGCTCCGGATAGCTCAGGAATACCAGAAACGCCATCCATACCAGAAGAACCTCGGATACCGGAACCGCAAATACCAGATGAGGAAGAAACTGAAGAGCCATATATAACCGTAACACAGCATATACCGGGCAGTACTTATCCGATAGCCCCTCATCTACCAGGTGTACCGTACTTTGCGGTACCATATATTCCTGGGCCGCAACCAGAAGTTACACACACGGGATTTCCGCAAATACCACCACATTATCCACCTAGCTATCAAACTCCGCCCGGGTATCCGCAACCGCATCCCGGATACCCGCAACCGCCACCGGGATATCCGCAACCTCCACCGAGCTATCCGCAGCCACCGCAAGGCTATCCACAGACTCCGCCAGGCTACCCTCAATTACCACCTGGTTTTCCGATTCCGCCCGGATATCAGTTGCCACCTGGATTTGCATTACCGCCGGGGTACCCGCATTTACTACCCGGCTATCCGCAACTACCGCCAGGATATTCGCATTTTCCGGACGTGGTCACAGACTACAAACCACCTATCTTTGCACCACCAATCAACGACTCCGGAAATATCTATATCAGATATTTAACACGTAAGTTCATCAGCAGATGAGTATTTTAATCGTGTTGTAAGATATAAATTGTATTATATAGTTGTGTTTATAGTTCATAAAAGGTTTTTGCATAATTTGAATCCATGATAGTGAGTTTGGCTCTTAAACAAATTGGTTAATAAGTAAAAATAATGATAATTAAATGCTCTACCCAATAAAATAAATTTCGTGCAGTTTAAAACGCAATACACTTCTATTCTGCGAGCAAAACCGGTTATGGCCGGATACGTCCAGATTATTGTCATAAATTGCCCGTACGGATATATCCGTCCGACGGCGTATGCACATTTCGATTAACTCTATTGGCCAACGTAATGAAATGTGCTCCGAACAATAAAATTTAATCCGTTCACTGAATCAAATCGACTTTACGATGTTATAATTCTGATAAAAACATATCTGAATAGGGTTTTATTGTCAATCCGTCGGTCGTAAAAAGAACGTTCTGTTATTGTTAGAATTGTTACCGAATGCAATAAATAGATCGGAAAATATATTTTTTATTCGCCAAACGAAAAAACTGTTGAGGTTAAATCATTGGAGACCGTTCGTTTCTGAAGTTTCATCATCGAATTTTTCAAACAAAATACTGTAAATAAAGAACTTTTCCTCTGCACTGTTGTTGTCAGAACAAAATAGTCGAGTTGGGAATATAGTGAGTCTCGTTGCGCATTAATGAAAACTCAACAGCGATTACTCACAATATTTTAGTTTATCGTGTTATTAGGTTCTTTATGCTAATTAAAATAAAGTATTTAATGCCAAATCAATTTTTTTATGACGCTTTTAGACTCATTCTAAATGAATCGGACGCGGCTATTGCGAATGACGGGACTAAAAAAATTGTAGGTTTGTTATATATATTTGAATACGGGCGTCGGCACGTCCTCAAACCCGTTTCAATCCCGCGCACATATATAAAACGTGACCATTCACCTCGATACGTGGAGAAATAAACATATATCTGTCATACATTATTCGTCCTCAAAATGGAATGGAATTCAAAAATATTTAAAATGGACAATTGAGGTAGTTAGCTAGATCGCTATATCTATCGCCAGTAATTGGATATCAAATGCGCGGTCATTAAGTATCCGACTCGAATATAACGCTGGAGAGAATTTAGATGGCATTTTTATTTGCGGCCAGGGCACACTGGCCATAACTCGTGCGATCCCACGTGCGCCGTACTGGGAACCTCCCGTGTCGTTCGATATGAATTGTTTCACGCTCCCGAAGCTTATATCGGGTTCCTACCTTTTTTTAGAATATATCTAATCCGGCTCCCGACCTGCGGTGTCCCCTCCATGAATATTTAATGCCGTGACATTTTTGAACGCGATCCCCCAGAGTTTAACCTGTGCAAGAACTTAATAAATAACATTTCACGTTCTAGTTCCAGATTCAAACGGTTGTAGGTACGTCTTGCGGCCGGTGTGCTCAGAGAGATGGTTCCCTCTGGATATTTTCGCTTCGGTCCGTTTGACTTCTGCGCTAGGAAGTTGAGAATTCACATTTCGTACACATAATTGTTTCGTGGATGAGCGCGCATTTTTCCACAAGATAATGCCATTAATCTCGCTCGACGTAATGAAAATGTACCGCGGCGACGTCAGCTTTCTGTCCGTGTAATCCGGTGGAAAATAATTTAACGAAATTCCCTCCGTGTGTGTGTGTGTCACCCGAAACTGAAAAGTTACAAGTAACTTTACGGACAACTTTCCCGGGAAAGAAATTAAATTCGCGTTTGTTTCAACTCTTAGGTAAGGTTTTTTTTACGCTCCGTTGATTTTTGTACGGCTCAAACCCGGTACATTAGTCGAGGCAAGTCATACATAATATAGCATCCATAGGAACGAATTGAAATAACTATTTCATATAGCACATAGTGATACACCGGAAGTAGGTCGTTTTGAAGGAGCTAAATTTATTCATAGCTGAAAATCGAATCGGAATATACCGAACAGAGCAACAGATAGTCTAGTACCCGTAAAACGCGGAACGACGGTCTCCATATATACATAATTCATATTAGCAACTTTAGCCGACTGTTTCGTATTAGTTACACAGTAACGGATACAAATTTGCATTTAAGATGAGGGTGATAAGTTTTTTATTAGATTACTTGTCTATTACGCGGTGCGGATACGTCCATTGGGACCGAGCGAGTTACACTGCTGTTCGTCAGTTTGGTTTATTAGCAACACGTTTCACATTGCCTATCCAGTTCTAAATTTGAATAAATTATTTTTGAAGTAAAAATGTTTATATTTTGTTTGTCGTTTTACGGTACTTATAATAAATTCGTCGCACTATTAATGTTGCAGATCCGCCTGAGATCACGATCCGGCCGAGGAACCTTCAAGTTCGAGCTAACAGCATCGCAGCGTTCTATTGCGCGGCACGAGGAGACCCGATACCTAACATACAGTGGCGCAAAAACGGAAAGAAAGTTTCCAGTGAGTACTTTAATTCTTTTAATTTTGTTTGACGAATAGAAGTCGTCGTGTCCTAAGGGATAAGACGCCCGGTGCATTCGTGTTGAGAGATGCACCGGTGTTCGAATCGCAGGCGGGTACCAATTTTTCTAATGAATTACGTATTCAACAAAAGTTCACGATTGACTATACTAGATAATTAATGAGAAAGTACCAGTAGTAGCTCGAGGTGGCGCGAGTCGCACACCAGTAGCTCGTAATTGACATCCGGATATAATTTCATGGTTTTAACGGTAGGCAGCGGCTTGGGTCTGCATCTGGCATTGCAGACGTCCGTGGGCGACGGTATCTACTCACCATCAGTTGAGCCGTAACCTTGTTTACCTACAAGGGCAATTAAAAAAATATGTTCATAAGGCATATTGGGGCCCTAAATTTCTATAACGGCGACCGCGTACGGGATGACGTAGTGTGGACTGACGACCTGTTGAAGGCCGCGGGAATCCGCTGGCAACGCAGGATCGGTCATTGCGGCGAGGCTTGGGGTCTGTGGGCTGAAATATAGAGAAGTCTTATTGGGAGTTGCAAGGGTAGATTTCAGACGCCAAGCAATCTGGTTTGTAGGTCCGGTTCATGGTACAATACGACTGTGTCTTCTGCATGAATTTTCAATGTGAATAATACCACGTTGTCATGTCTATTCTGTCTGATAGCAACAAGAAGGCCGTAAAGTCGTCCGTTCGTCTTAAACAGTTAAAAATGCTACGACCTTTTTGGTTAAAAAAACATATACTTGTCACTATTACAGATATGAATAAGCTTTTTTTTTCGTAAAAATAGTCTTGATTATGGAAAAATCCTTAAAAAGATCCATAAGCGGCAATGATCTGTCTGTAGTCCAGTACGGTTGACCTGTGAAAATGTACTTCATACACATGACGATGTTTTCTAATTTCTTTTATAATTTATTAATTTTGGACAGGCTTAACGGTTCAGAATGACGAAATTGGAACAGAATAGACAAACCTATCTTAATGACTACAAATTTACGAATATTAATATATCGACCAGAATTCAATGGGGTACTTACTACCCAACAATCTAGCAAATTGCAGTAATATATGTTTTCTAAGCGACCTAATATTGAACTCAAAGTTTAGTTGACATCAATGAAATCATAGATTCAATTATAAATAACTAAACTAAGATCGCAATTTGTATGTGTTGACCGTAGAAAAATTGTGTCATCATCATCATTCTCCTCCCCTTTTCCCAGTCACCTGGGGTCGGCACAATATGTTTCTCCTTCCATACTCTTCTATCATATACTATTTCTTCGCTCACTCCCCTCTTACACATATCGTCTTTCACGCAATACTTCCATTTTTTCTTAGGTCTACCTCTTCCTCCATATCCTTCCACATTCATAGTTAACACTCTCTTACCGACCTCGTAGAAAAATTGAGTAGCAACCCTAAATAGTTTCACGGAGGCATGAAAAATGACACATGTAATGACGTATATCAAATGAACCGAATCCAACGCTCGTAAAAGACTGATGATGGCCATAGCACCTATTCCTCATTTAATATTCCGCCTTATCAAGCCGGCAACGTATTTTTCCCTATCGGCGCCCATCATCCGTCAAACACGGTCGATTCGAAAAAAACAGACGGATTTCCAACCGAATAAACATGTAGATGAAAGATTTTATGTGGATACGAAGCGATGACGCGGTTTTTTTCTTCTTTCTTTTACACTTACGTTTTATGTGCCCGTGGTTTAATACATGTGTAGCTCTTTTTTGAGCTCGCGTTTGGGAAGTTCGAGCAATACTAGCAAAGATTGAACGATATGGATTTATTCTTACAAGAAAACGTTGTGTTTTTTTTTGTTCCTTATTTTGGTGGACGAGCTCACAGCCCACCTGATGTTAAATGGTTACTGGAGCCCGTAGACATCTACAACGTAAATGCGCCCCCACCTTGAGATATAAGTTCTAAGGTCTCAGTATATTTACAACGGCTGCCCCACCCTTCAAATCGAAACGCATTACTGCTTCACGGCAGAAATAGACGGGGTGGTGGTACCTACCCGCGCGGACTCACAAGAGGTCCTACCACCAGTAATTACGCAAATCATAATTTTGCGGGTTTGATTTTTATTACACGATGTTGTTCCTTCACCGTGGAAGTCAATCGTGAATATTTGTTAAGTACGTATTTCCTTAGAAAAATTGGTATTCCTACGGGATTAGAACACCGTTGCATCGTTAGATACGAATGCACCGGACGCCTTATCCTTTAGGCCACGACGACTTCAAATGTGAAAATGCTCGAAAAGACAAACTGAGTGGTGTTCAGCGCGTCATTGAACAAGACCTAATTTAGAATAACAATGCACTAAAATATATCTAAATATATGTACATAGGGAAAATCGGTGTTACATTTAAAAATAAAATAAAACTGATTTCCGTGTATTCCTCGCACGAGTTTAGCTACTCATACAAATTACGTTCCTCTGTAATAATGTTCGCATATACTGCGGGGAACCTCAATTCTGCTAGCTACACCAAGGGTGATCCGCTTATTTACTGTAAAATTTTGTTCAACTTAAATACATTACAAAATGTTTTTCGGAAAAAAATATACTGTATCGTGATTTGGAGATTTGCTATTCGACTATCATATTTATTATATTTTGAAAATACAAAGCCTTGAATGAGCTCATATATACTTTTAAACGTGGCTTCAAGGGTTGACAATATAATAAAATACACATTTTGCGTTAGCATATTGCGATGGCCAATAGTCATTCGTGGTACGGGGTAACGGGTACTATTACTATTTATTATCTTGCCTATTTTTGTCGCATTCGTTCCGGTTTTAAGGATGGGACATCTGCTACATAATACAACCGCTATTTTATTACATACTACCTGGAGCCACTGCGGTCATCCACATTGCGTTTCCATAGGTATATTTTGCCACGTACCATCCGGCCATGGAATGAGCTCCCCTCCACGGTGTTTCCCGAGCGCTATGACATGTCCTTTTTCAAACGAGGCTTGTGGAGAGTATTAAGCGGTAGGCAGCGGCTTAGCTCTGCCCCTGGCATTGCTGAAGTCCATGGGCGACGGTAACCACTCACCACCAGGTGGGCCGTGCGCTCGTCTGCCTACAAAGGTAATAAAAAAAAATTGTTGACCTCATCTCAAGCTTCGATAACCACTTTACATCAGGTGGAACCGTCAGCTCACTCACCTATATATGCAGTAAAAAACATATAAAAAAACATAAGGTTTGACTCGCTATTCAGATGGACAAAATCTCCATTTACTGTATTATAAAATGAAAATAAAATTCACAATATAAAGCGTGTGTTGGCAACAATTTTATTTATTACTACTTTGAATTATAGTTATTGTCTCTTCGACTGTTTGACACTTCTGTAGGCGGGCCGCGTTACTCTTTGGCAGTTGACGCGATAAGTTTTATTGTGTTCCCCGAATTCCTTAAGATATTGACAGGGGAAACTTCCTAAAAATAAAATTGTGGCTTGTCCGATTGAGGACCATTTACAGGAGAACCAATAAAACTGTCATTTCGATTGATCGAACCGGTTTTTCGTGAAGGATTTTGCGACTTTTACTAATCAAATAAAAGTGAGGCTGGCGCGACCAATTTTTTTTTTTTTTTCAAATTGCTATATAGTTATTACGAAAATACCTTTGTCAAAGTAAATATATTTTTTCTAATATTTAACGTAAATTCATTTACTTCTTGCCCTAGGCACTTCGAAGAAGTTTTTGTTGTAATACCATCAACAAACGAAGTTCAATAGATGCTTTTCATACCTACCGCGACAGTCCAGCGGAACATGGCCCGAACCTCAAAGGCCCTCTTTGATATCCGCAACGAATTCATCCTCACTTTAGTTCGGTATTAATCTCGTAGTTTTAGATTATAAAAGACGAATTCCGCCCGCACTTCCTGCAGACGATAAGCCATTTCGAGCGTAGGTGACATTTCCGAGAAACTGAACAATAAAAGTGGCTCGACACTGAGTCAGTGCGTCGCACGCTAGATTGACAATCACGTGACGCGTTGCTGCGTCGGTGTCCGTGATGGATGGATCCTCGCTCTCAGCTCGAGAATCACACTTCGGAAAATAAACGCGAAAACATTACTAAAATAATGCGCCCCAAATGTTTACTGTTCTTTCAGGGGGATAACAGATTTTTTGCTGTTAGGCGTGTTTGTGATGATTGTGTGATTTTGTATTACGAACGGTAACAAACAAGAATGGGATTGCATTTTTCTTTACAGTACGTTTTTAGGTATATTAAAGTCGTCGTTGCCTAAAGGATAAGACGTCCGGTGCATTCGTATCTAGCAATGCACTAGGGCTCGAATCCCGCAGGCGGGTACCAATTTTTCTAATGAAATACGTACTTAACAAATGTTCACGATTGACTTCCACAGTGAAGGAATAACATCGTGTAACAAAAATCAAACCCGCAAAATTATAATTTGCGTAACTACTCTCCTCTTGTGAATCCGCACCCTATATCTGCCACGAAGCAGTAATGCGTTTCGGTTTGTAGGGTGGGGCAGCCGTTGTAACTATACCGAGACCTTAGAACTTATATCCAAGGTGGGGGGCGCATTTACGTTGTAGATGTCTATGGGCTCCAGTAACCATTTAACACCAGGTGGGCTGTGAGCTCGTCCACCCATCTAAGCAATAAATAAAATAAAAAAATATTCGTCATATGCTATAGGCTTCGCTCGTCAGCGTTTCCCACTTCTACAACATTGCCTTCAAAACAACATTAGCTTAGCGTTAGATTATTATTATTATTAGATTTATTAGATTATATTATATTAGATTATTAGCATTAGATTAGCGTTTTTTTTTTTTCATTTAAAATTGTGCATTACTATACTAACTGCCAGTAAAATATATTGAAACTAAACCATAGCTACTTTATCTAGAACTCGCTAAACGCAAGTTTATTGTAGTGCACCCATAACCAACTGCTCTGTTTCCAGACTGAACTGCGAAAATTTCATTTAGTCGAAAAAGTTTTCTTATTCTTTTAAATCCTCACGTCCGCAAGACAACGATTATTCCTGCCTGTTGTGGAATACATTTTCTTGGCACTCCACCGCTCCTGGCGATTTAGCTCTGTCGTTCCACTAGCGACCTACGTTTTAACAACTACCCGCAACTTGAAAACGTATCCCGGACACGGCATTATGGTCTCTATCACGATAAAAACAAGAACGAATGGTCAGCCGATCGTAAACTTGTGTAAAGCGCTCTCGTTTCACTAGTGCAATCTTGTGCGGGAAATATGCAAAGTGCGACTCGTTGTGGAACGGGTCATTAATATCAATGCCTTTTAAGTTTTTTTTTTTTTTCTTTAGAGCCAGCGAGATAGTCTCTTTTTAAAACTTAAAGGACTTTGACAAGTGTTCGAACTCTTACTTTTGAATATTTACACTATTTCAGAGGTATTTAAAAAAAAATTGCTTAACGCACTATTGGTACTCATGTGTCCTTATCTG
Source organism: Bombyx mori (assembly GCF_030269925.1). Taxonomy (NCBI): domain Eukaryota; kingdom Metazoa; phylum Arthropoda; class Insecta; order Lepidoptera; family Bombycidae; genus Bombyx; species Bombyx mori. The sequence goes on from NC_085117.1 coordinate 16,284,846, forward strand.
GTAACGAGGCTATCTAAATTTTGGAATACTATAGGTATTATTTTGTCTATATAATTAGGTAGCTAGGTGCTTACGTACGAGTCGGAGGCATCGAAATACCGACACCAATTTGCAGCTCAAATCAAGACAGCCAAATCTTTACAGTGAACCCAACCTGTAGGCAAATACCCTTAACGTAGTGCTGCAAATGAAATCACAGCTCACCTAGTGCTTAATGATTAACTAAGCTTATAAACATCACAACGTAAATGTCCTTATCCAGTTGAGATACAAGGCTTCAGATTCAACAGCGTTTTGTAAGTAGAATGAATGGTACCCTAGCTTTGCGATTTCACAATACATCCGCACTGCTTTCACTAATTACGTTTTTGAATTATTTGTCTCTAAACGATCCGGGATAGCTTCTAACAGATAGACAATTGGTTGCGAGTGTTAGCAAGTCCTCCCAGGTTGAACCCTGTGAACTCACTTACAAGGCTATAGTTGAAGTAGCCCCATAGGCAACCAAAGATTAGGTAGGAAAAATAAAATACTGTCTTATTTCTGAGGTAAAACCTTTAGCTCCAAGTGGATTATGATCTCATTCACGCCCGTCATGCGAACATCAGCCACGCGTAAATAAATTAAAACAAAATATTACCGTAACAAAAAAAAAGTCTACCACGACTTGTTCATAGTTATGATGTCGATAATCATTAGCTTTGATTACCTTTGCTTCTACGGAAAGGTTTCCACAATCCCTTTTGTACTTATAGCAGACCACAACGTTTTACTGTTCCTTATACAGTTAAATACCAATAACTTATTTATAAACGCGTAAAGTTTTTGTTAGAATCTTGTTGTAGTCATTTCAGTAGTCAAGTCAGTAGTAATTTCTTCCGAACATTTATTGGTATCATTCACGCGAAAGCAATGTTGTTTGACGTTCATTCTAATCTTTGGTAATGTTACGCCGGTAAGAGTAACGTCATCTATCGCCTAGTAGTCGAACGAATATCGAAGGATCTAGTAGCACCTAGAACGCTCGAGAAGTACAACGGCATCTATTGTCAGATAGCGGAAACATAATACTTCACTTGTGTGGAATATTCTCGACGATTCTAGGGATTTCGTCTAAACTATAAAAGTGTTGTAGAGATGACACGTAGTCAGTTAGTAATCGGAACTACTCGAAGCGAAACAGCGGATGCAAATTTTTGTGAAGTTGTTGTAAGTACTTAATACAGTTTTAAGTTGTACTTTGGTGGAACATATATTTATCCTGAACCCCAGCGCGTAACAGTAATGTTTGTCGCAAAATAAAAAAAATGTTATCAATTATTGAAATACTATACGAATATTTTTTTACAAAAACAAAATTGTTAATCGAATTCATAAATAGTGATACATCACAAATGCAAAAAATCAAAAGTCAAAATAAACATTCAGTTTGTTCAGTTTAACTTTACTTGGAACGGGTTTGTTTAACGAGTGCTGTTCGTTTTCACATAGCATAAATATTTATATGTTGTATTTATCTTCGATTTCATATTCAGCTATCCAATGTTAAATGTAGACCTCATCTTTGTCCTACCTCTTCATATGATTGTGAGTCAAGCACATCATTATATATTTTTCGGAAGACTCCAAACTTTTGTCAACGACGGATGGATATAAATTAATAAAGCATCATTTTTTAACTACCCTCGAACTAGTATAATTATTTAGGCATTCGTCGGACTCACGTTTCGTCTAGTGTTCTCTGATTACTATAGCTCAAAGACATCATCTTGAGCAGGGGTTCCCAAACTTATTTGTCTACTGCCCACTTTGAGAATAAATTATTTTTAGTGCCCCCCTTTTTTTTAACTTACTTAAAAACCATTATAGCGAGAGCTCATTCGGTTTCTAAGAGTCCTCCTAGATGAAATCACAAATCGCCTCCCAAGCCTCTAGACAACGCCCCTAATTTTTTTCTGGGTGTCTTGCCGTCCCCCCTTAGGCCTTCCGGGCCCACAAGGGGGCGTTATCGCCCACTTTGGGAAAGATTGTACTTGAGGCAGCATATGGAGGTGCACTTTTAATACGGTTTTATCCTTCAGATGGAAATCTATTCCCGTCAAAAGCAATAAAATTTGGGGGACCAAAACAGAAGGACGATAAGAATCTCTGCTGCTACATTCTTTCTGGACTAACCAAGCAACCCTAAAAATCGCTTCTCCTTCGAAATTAGACGAATAAATAGGATGTATTTGTACTTGTGACACACGTGCAAAATACAAAACACATTATCCACATTACCTCGTGTTTACAACATGACTCGAAATTGTACTCCTCTTAGCGTTGAATTGTTCAAATCCACACCTCGTCGCATTCGCACGTGATCACACTAAGAAATCGTTGGTGTACTTATGAAAATAGATAAAAGCTTTGTCTTTGCGAAAACGAGGTATTATTCTTTTACTGCCCGTTAATGAGTTGGATATCGTTTCAATGAATCTGTAATCTGTTAATTGTTTAATGCTGATTTGATACCTTTTTTTGTTGTTGTCATGGGCATATGAGCTCATGATTAGCCGATATTATATGTTTATCGATACCCTAAGATATTATAATTTGGGTGCTGCAACTCGCCGTGAATAGTGAGGTCGATTTGAGGAAATCGGTTGCCAACTTTTCGTACTGAGGAACGTTGGATGTTAGAGGCTAATCACAAACCTCACATATAAGAATACGACTTGAGCAATCAAGCGCACAAGAATCCGAGATGCAAGTTTGTTACCGTCACGAGTATTACAGCTTGCATCACATTCAGTGTTAAGTAATCACTGTAGTTGTATAGATATCGGTATGTCACCACAAGGCCAAAGACAATCCATTGGATATTGGTAGGTAATACCAAGGACACAGACATTGATATCAATAAACTCAACGATTTTGGTTTCTATTTGTTTGTGTTAACGATTGCTATTTTTGGGTTCGTGGTACTACTTAAATTTCTTTTTAAAAATCTATATATATAAAAATGAATTGCTATTCGTTAGTCTCGCTAAAACTCGAGAACGGCTGGACCGATTTGGCTAATTTAGGTCTTGAATTAGCCCATAGAAGGTTTAAAAGGTAGATAAATATGAGAATGCTCGAAATTAAATAAAAATAACAATTTAGTTTTTCCTTTGATGTATCCCCCGTCGGACGGATTCCTTTTGTTTGTTTTAAGTTTATTTTATACAAAACTTTAGATCTTTTATTTATCGATTGAGGCACTACGAAGTCTGCCGGGTGAGCTAGTAAAAAATAAAATTAAAAATTAAATGTTTTTTCTCCCGTAGACATGCAAACCCGCTACCAAGTATCGGGCATGGACGGAGCGGCCGGCCCCGGTGCCAACGGAGCTGTCCTTCGCATCGAACCAGTGCGGGCGCAACGCGACGACGCGACCTACGAGTGCGTTGCCGAGAACGGCGTTGGCGACGCTGTCACTGCCGTAGCTACGTTGACGGTGTTCGAAGGTAAGGTTTCATAGTTATATATCTTATAGAAGCTGACGGCAGCGTCCGTAGGCAGCGACTTTGCTCTGTCCCTGGCATTGCTGAAGTCAATGGCCGACGGTAACCACTCACCGTCAGGTAGGCCGTATGCTCGTTTGTCTATAAGGGCAATAAAAAATAAAAACACGTGTGACGATGATAGCATTTTTTATCAACTTAAGCAATTGTAATTAGACAATAATAATTTAATATTAAAACAATAATAAAATAAGACCACGCTATATTAAAACAATAATAAAATAAGACCACGCTATATTAAAACAATAATAAAATAAGACCACGCTATATTTATAAACATTAACCAAAGGAAAAAATTAACTGTCCCCTTCACACTCATAAGCTAGACCGCGCGAGAGAGAGATGGGCAGACTTTTCATGATGCGCATGCAGTGTGACATCACGGCGCGCGCTTATTCACAAACACTACACTAGCGCAACGTGTGAATGTGTTTAACGCGAGCTACATGGTAGGCGGAGTGGGGGGTGTTAGGTTTTATTTTCGTTACGGAATTTCTTGATTCGGTCGCCGCGTTCAAAGCGATAAAAGCTATGCAATAGCTTAAAATTATTGATAGAAGAGGTCTTCGTCCACCTTGAGTATTAAGGTGGCAATCCCAATTGGATCTCTATTAAACTAATACAAGAAATTGCTTCTTAGCAAAAAAGAAGCGGTAGGCAGCGGCTTGGCTCTGCCCCTGGCATTGCTGAAGTCCATGGGCGACGGTAACCACTCACCATCAGGTGGGCCGTATGGTCGTCTGCCAACAAAGGCAATAAAAAAAAAAGAAGGCAAATATAGCCAACCTATAGTGCGTATATGTTTTACATTCTTTGTACTGATTGTGTGGACTGTTGTAATGTATAATATAAATCAGTGAAAAATTATACATGATAGGAAACGTATATTTTTATAAGGATTATTTCGGTGTCTCATTTTGTTCATTGTGACACTAAATGTAAAATGATGTAGCAATTAATAAGTATAATAAAATTGCAAAAAGCGTAGATTTTGTTAAAATATAATTTCGCTAACTCTTACTCTATTTTTTGTAAGACGAAGTGTTTTTTAAGATACGACGTCGAAGTGAAATGGGAGCTGCTACTTAACCAATCTATATATTAATACGTGAAGCAAAAACTTTGTATCCCTTTTTACGAACGGAGGAGTATGAAATTTTCTACACTTATAGAGAATATAGAGAAGAAGTGCACAATGCTAATATTTTTTTAAAATAATGCATAAAAGATACATTAAATCAAAAAAGAAAACATTACACACACTACATACCATGTATTTGACGCAACACGCATGGATACTATTTATTGTCAAACTTTTGTTATTGACGTCTGTTGTCAAATTGAGATTAAATATTGTTTGTCTTTGTTAATATTTTTTATAGTGTAGTCTTGGCGAAATTTGTAATTATAGAAGTATAAAATACAATCATAATAGTGTAGAAACTTGCAATTCCAATTAATTATAGTCGAATTTCGACTACTGCGGGACCTCTAGTAATAGTAAAAGTGACATTCATAATGTACTCAACGATACTGCTTCGACTTACAAGTTCGTCTGATCTATGATCCGATACACGAATTTCAACTCTCGCAATTTACGGCAAATCACTTCATACAGTCAACAATTAGGAGACATTCGAACATATCTTTAGTTTAATTACCGCTTAATCGCGATATATAAACGCAATTATCGTTTACGGGCGTCATCTGCTCTGATTATGATTCGATCCGTTGGAGGGTTCATGACATTTATTGTTTTGACTTTATTTCCAAAGGTAGGTAGGTATGTAGAGGGGGAAGAGGTCGACCGAAGAAGACATGGATGAAGTGTGGGAATGACTATATGAGAGAGAGAGAGGAGTGAGTGTTGAGATGACGGCTGATAGAACAGAATGGAAGAGAAAAATTAGCTGTGCCGACCCCACCTAGTGGGGATAAGGTGGATAAAAGGAAGAAGAGACTTTATTTCCAAAGGTGACTACATTCAGCTAATAAATTCTATGGGCTTCCGTAACTACTGAACACTAAATGAGCTGTGAATACATCTGCCGTCTATTTCACACAAAATTTTTAACAAAAAAACCCTTGCATATGTATGTGTTTCTCGCGTAACATATTGCTGGATTTCAGTCCAGGGCTGTCCCCGTGGAGTAGGCTCGGAATTGCGCGGGGCCCCTTGAGTCCGGGGTCGTGTCACCGTTCAAACAAAACGTCCTCAAAACACACAAAGTTAACTAATTACCTATCATGGAGCTTAAGCGTGTAGGAAATTAACGACCGCTCATTCAGATTTTAACTAATTGTTTCGAATGTGTTCGGTTTTTGTGTTGCGACTGAAGTATGTTCTCGAAATAGTGTCGTAATACGTCGTTTTTTATTTGCAATATTAATTTAAGATATAAGCACGACACCCACTTTTAATAATGTTGTCATTTTACGTCAGTATGTGGTCTTATATAAAGTTAATAGAGTGGAAAGAACGAAATACGTGTGGATTTGAATAAACCATAACATTTTGTTTGTAAGTATTACCTATAATCTATGTTAGTAACTTAAAACCTAACACATAACTTTTATTTATTTATTAGGCACACAATAAAATTAGACTATTTATTACAAAAAAAAAATCCAAGTGCCTGCTGCAAAGGCTATTAATTAGCCGTCCCTCGATCTTTTTGTCTTAATTAAAAGAGAAGTCAAACAAAGCAATTGTTAAGAGTTTGTTCAATTCTTTGATCAGTTGATCCGGGAGTACGATCATGCCCTTCTCAAGGAACTGCCTCTTTTTTATAATACGACCTTCAATCTTTATACTATGTAACTCACTTCCTAACTTAATTCTTCTTCAATTTTGACTTTATATGACGAGCCTACACAGAGAGGTGCCTCTAATCTGTCTGTCTGTTGCGTTAGTGCTTACGTCGTCTCTATGAAACTGACAGCTAAGTGATTTCTCTCGTGGGTAACGTCATTCTTGTTGGACTGCAATGGACTCCGATTGACACTAGGCGGACGCGAGCTGGTCTCCCTGTCTTATCTATAGCAACACTCAGAAAGTGAACTATTAGCCTCACAAAATAATAGATTACGAAAAACAACCGACAAATAAACGAATATAAACATCGGGACATGATAAAATGAAACAGAACAAAAAAACAAAAAAAAAACATTGTATCTTTCATAGGCTTTATTGAAAATCGACAAACAAACGAAAAAATATTGGAACAAAAACACCGAGTATCGAATATACGTGGAAAATTAATGATTGGAAAAACGTATGTGTCGATGAATAATGAGACCAAGTTTCAACGGTACACAAAGCGTATATTGACGCGAACGAATAGGGTCATGTGAATGATGGTTAACATATAATTTTTGTACGTAAAATTTTAGTCGTTTGAGTTTGAATAAATTGGTTAATAAGATATTCGAAGAAGCAAAGAAATTATTGTATGAAATTTTACTTAATGTTAAACCTTACTTATTTACTATTCTCACGCGTATTTTACTTCATTTTATTCGTCCATGACGAAAAATTTGGATACGTAGGAAATAATAAACGCGATATTGGTATTAATCAAGTAATGTATGCATCCTATGGATCTAAATCCAAGCGTTAGTAGTAGACAAATATTACATTTTCCTATTCGGATCCTCCCGAGCCACTATCGTTATTTTTAGGTATCTCAAGAACTGGTCGCCGCGAGCAAATTAACCCTCAGACACAGCCCATTGAGTTTCTCGCCGGATCGTCTCAAGAAGTCGTGTTTCCGATCCGGTGGTACATTTTGCAAAGTACTTCTCTTCTTACTACTGCTAGCAATCGTCAAGTTAGAGCCCCTCGCCTTACCTACCCGCTCGCTTAAGCTGGCTTAACCCCTCGAGGTTGCCAACATAGGTAGGATAAGCGACAAAAAAACAAAAACAACAAATATTAATTGCAATCAATGCGGGCTTTATATAGGCTTTGTTCCATTAAAATTGCATGTAACAAAAAACCTAACACAATTTAAAGATTTATGTTAGATGTCACAGGTCATAGTATAACAAATAGTACTATTATTATGAAAGGTTTTGGCGTCTGTCTGTTACGTTCTCTGGCCCAAACCAATGAACCGATTTACACGAAATTCGGTATGGAAATAGTTTGAGCCCCGAGAATAAATATAAGCCACCTTTTATCCTACTGCTGAGCACGGGTCCGCCTACGTCATAACACATAAATAAGCGGGAAATAGAAATTAAATCTAAATTACTGTTTAAGAATAAATTTATCTTCATTAATTTGTAAACAAACTTCATTTATCATGTTACGTAATAGATTATTATTGCAAAGTTAGGCAGTAGCTTAGATCTACCCCTGATTTATGTTGCTGGGGTCTATTGGCGACGGTAACCACCCACTATCCGGTGGTCCGTGTGCTCGTCTGCCTACACGAGCAAAAAAAAAAATCAAAAACAATACGAGTTTAAAATAGTTAAAATTACATCGCCGAATGGAATTATTTGCTACAGCGAATATCAATTCGCCACTCACCTCAAGTTGTTTCCAATCAAATCAAGCTCCAGGTAGTATTGCAATGCCTCAAGTTTAGATTGGGTGCGATCACGTCAACTCTGCGTAAGCCGGATTATCGCGTAAGTTATAATGACGATCGGCGGCGCCATACTAATGGAACCGCCCTTAACTTGCTTAAGAACCAAGTTTATACGCATCCCTCCTAACTATTAATTGATAAAAGTTTCTTCTGTGATTTTTGTACGGTTTATTTTTTTATATAATATAATATAAACATATATTTTGTAACTTTTTTTTATTTCAAATAGACAAATACAAAGTGGTTGAACAACATTTTCATTTTCATTTTCTCTCACAAGATCGGGTTCAGTGGCGAGCTTTGGGGGAGGCCTATGTCCAGCAGTGGACTGCCGCAGGCTGATGATGATGAAGTTTCTTTTTACAGCTTTTTTTTATTAATGTTAATTTTAATATTATGTGGTTAAGGTCTCATTTCGATCGTTGAGCCAGCACCAAACTTATTTTATTAATAAACTAGCGACCCGCTCTCGCTTCGCTTCGGAAACATTAAAACACACATGAAACCAAGAAAAATAAAATAAAAAATAATTTTAAAAAAGTAGCCTATGTTCATCAGGGACAATGTCGGCTTCTGATGGAAAAAGAATTTTTCAAATCGGTCCAGTAGTTTCGGAGCCTATTCGAAACAAACAAACAAACAAATCTTTCCTCTTTATAATATTATAAGTATAAGTATAGATTAGTATAGATATAGATGTACAAAAAAAATACTGTATTTCAATAGACGCCAACAACGCGTACCCAAATTAAGATCGTAGTATCAGCTGCTACGAAGGTGCTACAGCTACGCCAAAACCAACACGCCAAGCGAGCCTTTCGAGTTTAAAACAAAATAAAATGTATCTTCTTGAGTTTTGAAGTTGGGAAATTATTTTCATTATAAAACCTCACAATACATCACATATATAATAGCATAATGTGGAGCATCTGGGTCTGCGGAGGGACTTCGGTTCCCTCTGTATTTTGTACCGTATGTTCCATGGGGAGTGCTCTGAGGAATTGTTCGAGATGATACCGGCATCTCGTTTTTACCATCGCACCGCCCGCCACCGGAGTAGAGTTCATCCATACTACCTGGAGCCACTGCGGTCATCCACAGTGCGTTTCCAGAGATCTTTTTTGCCACGTACCATCCGGCTATGGAATGAACTCCCCTCCACGGTGTTTCCCGAGCGCTATGACATGTCCTTCTTCAAACAAGGCTTGTGGAGAGTATTAAGCGGTAGGCAGCGGCTTGGCTCTGCCCCTGGCATTGCTGAAGTCCATGGGCAACGGTAACCACTCACCATCTGGTGGGCCGTATGCTCGTCTGCCTCCAAGGGCAATAAAAAAAAGAAGATATAACAGACACTAAGTTCTGAATAGCTGATAAAAATAATTAAGTTGAACCTCTCTGTTTACAATTGAACAATAATTTCTCGATTATATATGAGCAGTGTATTGTTTATTATAGTTTATATTTTGGTCTCTATAATATATACCTATGTATGTGTTTAGTACGCAATCACGCAAAAATGGCGGAACGAATTGAATGAAATTTAAAAGTTAGATAATTTGTAACCTCGATTAATATATTGGATGACGCTTTTTATCATAGTAAATGACACCTATAATAAATACAGTTGCGCGTGTAACTATTAATGGATTTAATATATTGTCTTGTTTACAACACAACTGTGCTCACAAGATAAGTGAACTTGTTCACAAGTCGATTCACAAGATCGATTTTTAAAAATAATAGATTTTTTATATAGTAATTATTAAGGACTAGAGAGTCACAAATTCAGATTTATACTCCAAGTAAAATAAAACCTGTGTGTGTGCATTACTAATAAAAATCTTACGTTACGGACGTTTTTTCCCGGTTAGGGTACCCCTCCGCATCGTCCCATAAGGAATTTCGTTCCAAAAATCGAGTGAAACCGCTTTGCGTGCCTAGTTATAATACTAACAAATCGAAAAGGTTTACAGAAATATATTCAAATATTGAAGAACTATTCGCAGTGGTTCTATAGAATTATCCTGTACCAATATGATAACGGAGCACACGTGCGACCCAAAAACGAAGCCCCCACGTAAATTAGTGACAAAATTTAGTTGGAAACTCGCATTAAAGTGAAACTATACGAACGTTAACTCGAAACTAAGACAGTGTATTAGGATTATCGGATGCAAACAGATGGTTTGGTTGAATCGCGATTATAATTATGGTCGATCGGATTTGAAAGTTTTCGTTATTAGTTATATTCGTAATGTCTTATTAATATGTGCGTGTAATGTTCCAATGGTAGGGTTTATTTTGAGTCAGCGCGGTGTACCCTACCCCTGTGTATATTACCCTGTGCTCATACCCAGCTAAGCGATAGATTCACCGATCTTTTTTGCGTTTATAGTATTTTTTGAAAATGCTGTAAAACAAAATGAAAATTAATTAAGCCATTCAGAAATCGTTTTATAAATAACAGTCTAGAGAAAATTATATCTTTACTATATTTATCTCGATATTAAGTTACAACGGGCTATACCGTATTGCTATTTAAATAATGTAATTAACTTTATAAATTGAATCTGAAAATTATCACTCAATTACAATACCAAAATAAAGAACCATTTCTATTAAAATTTAGTAGATTACATTTAAATTATGAACTTTAACGTCATCACGATTGTAGCCTCAGTTTTTTTTTACATAAACATCCAAAGGTAACTAACTACAGCGACCGGTCTGGTAAAGCCTCTTCCCTGACATCTCGAGATAATCGCGCCCACGAGCGAACGCCTTCATATTTTCGGTTGTAATTCACGCAACATGTTGCATATTACGGTCACGTGCACAATAGACCGCCATAGAAATCCTCGCGACAGCCCTCCCACCTGCCGGCCGCTTTAATCTGAATATAAATTATCCATAATTAAAGAGAGCTCGGACACGGGGAGAATAAATGCGACCACTTGAAACAAAGCCTGTGGTGTTTGGTGCAAGTTATTAACGAATCGCTTAGGGGCGTACGTAAGTCGATTTTTCAACTGAAAAATAGATTGATGGTAATCGATTTTCTTCACAATAAAGGAATAATTGCTTTGTAGGAAAAAATCGAACTTACAAGTACTAAGTTTACGTGGCTATTGATGTGTACGCACGGATAGGAATCAACATTCTTCTTATATTTGCCACAAAGTCATACTTATCGATTCGAACGGTTCAACGGAAGCGGCGGCATTCACATTGTGATGTCCAGGAACTCCGGTAATCACTTAGTACCATTCAGACCGTGAACTCGATCATCAGTCCATACCAATGTACTGTTACGCCGGTAAGAGTAACGCCATCTATTATCAAATAGCGCAATGTAAAATGTTCTGTAAGTGTTCTAAAAGGTAAATAGAATTTTCATTTGTACTTTGGTAGATGTTTTATTTATCCCGAACCCCAGCGCGTAACAGTACCAATAAAATCAAGTGCAAGTTTATTGCAACAGCTTAATACTGTGCTATCTAATATTTGTTGTAAGTCATGAAATCATCGAGGACAATTCCAGCTGAGTTAACTAAATTTAAAAACGCATCACTTCTTCAACCTGTGTTCACCCAATACTAAGTGTAGGTCTCTTCATATGCACTCCATTCTTTTCGGTTTCTTGCCTTCCGCGTCCCGCTCCTCCCATTATTATGAGTAGGTTCTCGGTCCATCTTATTGGTTGTCTGATTGTTGTTTTCAATTTAAAAACGTATAGAAAATAGACATTTTTTTAGAAATTGTAGGTGGTAGGACCTCTACTGGTGGTAGGACCTCTTGTGAGTCCGCGCTGGTAGGTACCACCACCCTGCCTATTTCTGCCGTGAAGCAGTAATGCGTTTCGGTTTGAAGGGCGGGGCAGCCGTTGTAACTATTCTTGAGACCTTAGAACTTATGTCTTAAGGTGGGTGGCGCATTTACGTTGTATATGTCTATGGGCTCCAGTAACCACTTAACACCAGGCTGTGAGCTCGTCCACCCAACTAAGCAATAAATAAAAATATAAAAATCGCGTCACTTGGACCGCTCTCATTCCGCTGAGCCCTTGTAATGCGAGCTCAAACGGCGCCATATTTTTTCGAGGAGCTTTTGCGGGAGCCCCACTAAATTCGACGCTACACGTCGCATCCGAACTGCTTTTGGATAGTGAGACTGCTATGTTATACATATAAAGAGCTCGGCCGAATTCTCTATAACTTTAAAATACTACTATTGGTGTATTAACGTATCAGCGTAGGAGAATTATTAAAGTAAATACTTTTAATAGCACTATAGATTCAAAATCATGCTGTTCGCTTAGTATAAAATCGTAACCGTCGTTGTCGGTGGATATAGAATAAAAAATGTCTAAATTGAGTAACTAACTCCTACTAACTACAAGTATCAAATACTAAGAACCCATCCATCCTCGTGTCATGGTTGTTCTTATATCTGTTTTTTTTTCCTAAGTATTCTGATAGCCTTGAGAGGCTAATTCAGCGTTGCCTAGCGTGTAGGAGAAGCTCTCGGGGCTCAAACCGGGAGCGTTGCTAACACTGGCCCTAACAAGAGCAGTGCTTCGCAGAATCTACGGAGACGACCCCTGTAAGGCAGCAAACCCGCGTTCACTTTTCAGAAATTGATTTTTTTAATTTTTTTTTATTGCTTAAATGGGTGGACAAGCTCACAGCCCATCTGGTGTTAAGTGGTTACTGGAGCCCATAGACATCTACAACGTAAATGCGCCACCCACCTTGAGATATAAGTTCTAAGATCTCAGTATAGTTACAACGGCTGTCCTACCCTTCAGACCAAAACGCATTACTGCTTCACAGCAGAAATAGGCAGGGCGGTGGTACCTACCCGCGCGGACTCACAAGAGGTCCTGCCACCAGTAACAAAAGTTAGAGAAAGAATAGCTATAGTTTTTTGAGTTTCACATTGAAAATATTTCATTTAACGAGTTTTCGAGTTACTTAACTGCACGCTCCCAATCATTTATATTAAAATTCGATTATTTTTAAGTTTTAATCAGAATTAAAATATCAATGGATATGGAACCAAATAGTACCTCTAGTCAAAGTTACCTAAAATTAGCAACCAGCCAAAGTCAACCGTAAACACAACGCCTCAAAGTCGAATTTCAAATGACCGCTTTTTAATTAGTACGTTGATTGGTAAACACGAACAATAACTCGCTGGACTAGAAAACAAACTAAATTGAAACCTGAATTTGATTGATTTCACTCGTGGGTATCGCTGTTACAATTAATATTCACGCAATAACTCATACGAACGCGCCGCTTGGAGAGAAATTTGTTTTATTTTAGCTTATTATACGAATCACTGATTATTTAACTTCGAATACAGAGAAAAAATACATAAGTACTTGATATATCGTATGTTCGCATTAAAAGTGTAGAATTTCTAAAAATATTCTAAATTGAGTTAATATGCGGAATCATTTGGTATCAACAGTATTTTTCTCATAAATGCTGTCAAAAGTGTAGCTGTAACAACTATATTGAATAATTACTGTCCCGCCCTTCATACCGAAGCACGTAAAGCTTATGGCGGTAGTTGTCATACTACACAAGATAGTTAACAGATTCTTGAATCTCTTGAACGACATTTTCAAGATGCGTTCGTATATGCTAGTTCTGAACTATAGCATTTAGACCGCCGTCGTCGGTCGACAAAGCAGTTTCACTCGCACGGTGGAAGATATTCCCTTTGTCGATTCCCACAAGTTCCTTTGCTCACAAAGGTACCACCAATACTCCGCACTGCTACATAAATTCGTCTCACAATCAACGAAGCAATAAAATTTCTAATATCCAAAATAGTATTTATTGAATACAATATTTCAGATGTATGCTGCTTTCGCGTATGCAGATTCGATTTGCAGTATAGCAACACGGGCATACGAAATTCAGCACAATGGGTGCTGCGCCACATTTTATGCCAAGTTTATTTTGTTGAAGCCAACGCGGATAGTGATTGAAATATTGTCGATTCTGGTTGCGGCAACGGTATTATGGTAGAGCGTGCATGTTTACGGAACAGTAAAAATGTTGACTGTTCGTTTCGCATAAGTAATGTTATTTTAATATTTTGTTTACTCAACTTTATGGCGTAAAGTTTATGCACAAACGGTACGGTACAATGGCGGACTTCATACCTATAACATTTTGAGCGCGTCTATCTCGCATTTCTCGCTATATCGAACCCCAAACTTCTGCGGCGTATAAAAAAATACAGGGAACACCAAAGATTTGATAAATCTGATCTTTGTATTGTGGCTTTAGTTTTATCGTGATTTCACTAAAAAATCCATTAATAAAGAAGAATCCATGTTTCGTTTTATCAAAAACAAATAATATGTAAATAAATTTTTGTTTTGATTTTGTTCTTTTTTTGTTTTTTGTTGTTGTTTGTTATTCTTTTGTTAATGCACCTACCATGCATTATCTCTGCACCACCCTATGGTCGACTGGAAGAGAATGCCCATGGCATTAAGTCCGCCTGTGTACAACTTTTGTTTTGTGCATAAAGTATAAATAATATAAAATATAACACAAAAAAAGAGTAAGCTAAATGATTCTTCTTAGTTGTTGCACTCTTGGGAGAGTCGTGGTCACCAGTTCGGGTGGTGGTGCGCTTTCCAAGACGTCTCCATTCCACTAATTCTTCAAGCTATTTTATTTATTTATTAACTAAGCACACAATACACATCACAAGCTAAAAAGATACATAAAAAGACAAGTAAAAAGAAACAAAATCTGGCTTGCAACATGTGTGCACCACTAAGCATGACAAAATGCTAAATTTGTACACAATGGTCCTTACAACTATACGACAAAACAACACGATAACGAAAATTAATCTAACTCATAATGTAAGGAAATAATTTTATTTACAATATACATTAAACAATTCACTACTTAACCTATTATTAACGTGGATGATGCCCGTGAACATTTTTATAAACAACACTAGCCTACAAATAACAATATCCAACTCAGTTGACGACTTTAAATGATAGATAGATATAAAAGCATTCCTGATTGAACGGGTCGCGATTTCTGTGGCTTTCGATTATTACTTATCAGATGGTCGTAACTTATTTGAAGTCGTCGTGGCCTAAAGGATAAGACGTCCAGTGCATTCGTATCTAGCGATGCAACGGTGTTCGAATCCCGCAGGCGAGTACCAATTTTTGTAATGAAATACGTACTTAACAAATGTTCACGATTGATTCCACGGTGAAGGAATAACATCGTGTAATAAAAATCAAACCCGCAAAAATTATAATTTGCTTAACTATTAGTGGTAGGACCTCTTGTTAGTCCGCACGAGTAGGTACCACTACCCTCTCTATTTCTGCCATGAAGCAGTAATGCGTTTCGGTTTGAAGGGTGGGGCAGCCATTGTAACTATACTGAGACCTTAGAACTTATATCTCAAGGTGGGTAGCGCATTTACGTTCTAGATGTCTATGGGCTCCAGTAACCACTTAACACCAGATGGGCTGTGGGCTAGTCCACCAACCTAAACAATAAAAAAAAAACCCGCGAGCGTCTTAGAAATTTAAAAATACGAAACACGCAAACCGCACTGATTAATTTTCCATTTTCTATAGGGCTCATTAACAGCTGCTTAGATTAAACCAAATTAGAAGAAGACTTTAGCTGGCAGTAACGAGCCGCGCCCCGGGGCCATACCATCGACACGGCTCTGTTTGTGAAATAACGTGTACACATTTTGTTAAGTCGCAATCTGTATTTTCACTTTAAGAGATTTCTCCTTTTGCTTATGAGCCGGTGTGTGGCGTAAAATGTAAGAGGATGCATTTAATATAAGAACTCTCTTTTAATAGTATCTTCTTCATACATAGTCATTTTTCTTGCCCTTATCCCACCCACATTATGTGAGGTGCAGCATGTGTCCACATCACGTTGCATGAAGGTTTAGTATAAGTTATAAGACCGGCCGCATGCCTGATGTCATCATTTCTTGGGTTATATCTACACTGGCATATCTTGCAACGTGTCATAGGGAGGGACTCTTTTTGTTTCTTATATTATTTATTATAAGTTAAATAATATAAGAAACCTATAGTATCTCACTCTAATATATCTCGTATAATAATAATAATACCCACCATCCAAGACTGTTCTATAGAAAATAGACGCTGCTGGATGCCTCGAAGTATACGGATATTTGTACGAAGCTCGGTCGATGTACGAAAATCTGCTATAAAAATGAATCGCTTTCGTTCACAATTTGCACCACGTTCCGCTCGATATTGCGAATCACAGCAATCTTCTTCGCTTTGAAATTGTTTGTGATTACAGCAGTTTGTGTTGAGACGGGCGAGGTGTAATTTTACTTCCTATCAACACACAGGGCTGACAGCGCGCGTACATTAAATTTAATAAAGAAAAAACATACACATACTTGTATTGCTTCTTGTTTTTGCCTTTACGCTACAAAAATGTGAGTTATTTAGTACTAAAGAAAAAAAAATACGTAAAATGTAAGCCAATATACGACGAGATTTATGAAAATGTAAAATAATAACGATAAATCAGAAAAATGTCGATTTTTTTGTTATTGTTACAATATTTACGATTGCAGAAACAAATTTAGATGACATCTGCCTAAATGTAAAAAGTAGACGTTAATAAAAAGGTTTATTTCTTAAAAGTAGACACAAAAAAGTAAAATTTATCTCTAAATAATATTAGGTGTAACTCAGAGTGCATCACCAAAACATTTTTATTGATATCCACAATATCCTACACAAACATGTTAAGTCACTACTAAAATTCTCCTTATTCTAGATTAATTATCACCGTATTCTCTTAACAACGTTGAGTTCTGCTTCAATTCAACTTTTTGTAATAGTTTTGTTGTTAGTCCAAGCCTGTTTTTTCTTTTCATACTTTCTTAAACGCTGACAAACGTGATTCTAGTTTGTCTCTATCAGTTACAATACCGTGGTAAGGAAGTTGAATATTATTTAACAATCACTGACTGTTTGAATAGACTGTTTGAAAACGCTTGATACGATATTATACGGGATTCAACGGTATTCGAAATATATATCCGATTATAAATGCCCTACCACTGTTTGTAAGCCGGAACGAGTAGATACTGCCATCTTGGCTTTTTCTGCTACCAAGCAGTCCTGCATTTCATATCAAAAGGAGGGGCAACCGTTAAACAATTCAATGGAAACTTCAATCTCATGTTTCAGGGTGAGTAACGGCATTTGCGTTGTCATATGTCTATAAACTTCAGTAAGAATTTAACACCAAGTGGACCTTAAGCCTGTTGAGTCAACTGCATTCATAAATAAAATAAGATTCTTTTGTGTAAGTACTAAAGTTGGGAATCGAGTAACTTGGTGAAACACGAAGGTCCCTTTTCTTTGTATTCAGTCATTGGATGTAGCCAGAATGAGACAACACGGTCAAATTAAGAAACGCGAAGCAGTCATGTGTTTTGTATAATCGTTCTTCCAATTCAATTGAGACTACGAGAAACAGACAATAATTAATAATTAAAAATGTAAAATTAACTAACTACCTAACGATACCATAACTCGAACACTGCGCACACGTTAGTTCAACTATTCCTGATTGCACCTCAAATTAGACAAAAAACCTGATACAGCCAACGCAAAATATACCCAATCGACAATTAACTAAGCAAAGCACAATAGCCGCTGCATATAAGTCATTTTTTTAAGTTTCAATTATCAATATCTCTCAGTCTGCTAAAAGTACCCAACATTTTTCTACATAATTTTAGTATATTTGCGGAATTCAATAGTAGGTATTACGTAGAAACACCAACCCTACAGTCATCTCTGTTCAGTCGGTTATTTCGATTGCTTGCTATTGTATACGATAGCAATTTGATATCATTTTCATTATATATAATTTTGCACTTCTTGTACTGAAACGCGCAACTGTATTTGATTCGTTCAAAGATAAAATACTAATAAAATAATTAACATTTATATCTATATATATAAAAATGAATTGCTGTTCGTTAGTCTCGCTAAAACTCGAAAACGGCTGGACCGATTTGGCTAATTTTGGTCTTGAATTATTTGTGAAAGTTCAGATAAGGTTTAAAAGTTAGTTAAATATGAAAATGTTCGGAATTAAATAAAAATAAAAATCTTGTTTTTCCTTTGATGTGTCCTCCGTCGGACGGATTCCTTTTGTTTGTTTTAAGTTTATTTTATACAAAAGTTTAGGTCTTTTATTTATCGATTGAGGCACTACGAAGTCTGCTGGGTCAGCTAGTTTTTAATAAAAATTCAGACAGTTATTTGTAACGTAACTAATATTAAATATCTCCCGTAAGTGTCTTCGCAAGTTCCTGTTCATATCTGAACAGTAGGAACTATTTAGTTTTTACCTTCCTCTTTCTGTTCTCGTTCTGAATATCCTAGATCTTATTTCAATTACTATTAGTAGGGCATGTTGTGAGTTTACATGTTTTACTACCACGATGATTCCTATTTCTGATGCAAAGTAGTCTCCAATAGAAGCGATCCAATTTAAGGGTGGGACCGCCATTATGTTGTTAAATATGATTGAAGCTCCAATCTCATTTCTCAATTTCATTTAACCTACACGTTTTAAAGTCGTCGTGGCCTAAAGGATAAGACGTCCGGTGCATTCGTGTTGAGCGATACACTCCCATGCAAACCCAGGCGGGGACAAATTTTTCTAATGAAATACGTACTCAACAAATGTTCACGATTGACTTTCACGATGAAGGAGTAACATCGTGTAATAAAAATCAAACCCGACAAATTATAACTTGCGTCATTACTGGTGGTAAGAACTCTTGTAAGTCCGCGCGGGTAGATACCACCACCCTTCCCTTTTTCTACCGTGAATCAGTAATGTGTTTCAGTTTGAAGGGTGGGGCAGCCGTTTTAACTATGCTTGAGACCTTAGAACTTATATCTCAAGGTGGGTGGCGCATTTTCGTTGTAGATGTCTATGGACTCCAGTAACCACTTAACACCAGGTGAGCACGTCCACAGTTCTAAGCAATAAAAAAAATTTACAATGATTCGCCAGTATTTTACTCTAAATGAACTTCAATGATCAAAAAATGTGTCAGGCTCTGACTTTGTAGCCATATATATCCGCAACTAGGACACTCGTTCAAAGTCCGTTTTTAATTCTTTTTACATCGTACCCAAAGGGACGATCGGTTCTATTGCAACGTATCTGCAATCCCTCGGGTACAATCCGTCAATCAATGTCAGTTCATTTCGCGTAAGTGCTCGTAATGAATAGATCCATAATACGGACGTGTCTCTTGATTGCCAAACCAATGTCTATGAATTAATAGAATATACATATCACTATTTCCTTGGTTTATCTAAAAAAGTTAATTTAGTTAGCTTGCTAAATTAAATTACTATGAAAGGAAAAGATTTAATCAACTTACAAATCATGCTTGCACGCAAAAGCAAGGCTTATATTCGAATTCTAATTATACCTAACAGTCCCTCATACTGATGTTTTAATTCAATTTAAATAAAAAGATGTGTGGTGTCGTGGAACACCGGATAAGAACAAAGTTCCTTATTATAAAAATATTAATTTTAAGTTCTATTAGAGGTATAAAGAAAATAAAACTGGAGGTGTAGCAACAACCTACGCTCATTCGGTAACGTGCGAACTTATTGTATTAAGTATACTTCATTCTTGGTTGTTTGCATAAGTGTTAGTGTATTGCGCAAATGAACGCTCTGAGTTCGTGGTCAATCAATGATAAAAAAATATGTTATTTTTTGTACGTTATTACAAAGTTAAGTCGTACACTGTCTGCATTACTAATAATAAACTTACGTTACGGACGTTTTTTCACGGTTAGGGTATCCCTCCGCATCGGCATACTTCGTTCCAAAAAAAATTGAGTATCAAAATAAAACACGATATCAGAATGAAGCAATGCAAAACATTGTTATTCAAAATTACTAATCGAAAAATAAAATAGGAACACAATTTTCAGTCCTGTTCGCGAATTTTCAAATATCCCAAACTCCTGCTTAGAACTTTGTGAAATCTTCTTAATTATATCTCGCGACTGGCAGAGTAACTTTAAATACATTACGAAGTTATTTTCCTCGATATTACGGATTTTTCTTTTTTATTCGGAGAATTCATATACCTCTGATTCTCATTGTCGTTTTCACAATGTAAACCATTAAAATATCTTGGGTAGTCGCTTTTGGTCTAATAGATAATGCACCTAAGTACTATACTAAATACTAAGTACTAATGCACTAAGTACTAGTACTGGAGTAGTATTATACTTAGTGCTTACTATACTGTGTTCCAGATCAGATTATCGGTCGGAAACAGCTTCTTGCAAATTTTGTCTCGTTTGTGGATCCGTCATCTATATCTAAGCAGAAAGGTAGTTTGGGACTGTTGCAGATTATATATCGAGTCGAATTTTAATAGAGTCAAGTAAAATATTGAAAAAAATTCAATTGCACATACTCAAATCAAGTTCGTGCAAATTGCGATTATCGAGATTTATATAACTAATTAGTTTTATTCTGTTCACTAGCAGAGCTAGGGCCTAACTAATTAGTTTTATTTTGTTTACTAGCAGAACTAGGGCTTAACTAATTAGTTTTATTCTGGTCACTAGCAGAGTTAGGGCTTAACTATAATAATTAGTTTTATTCTGTTCACTATCAGATCTAGGACTTAACTAATTAGTTTTATTTTGTTCACTAGCAGAACTAGGGCTTAACTAATTAGTTTTATTCTGTTCACTAGCAGAGTTAGGGCTTAACTATAATAATTAGTTTTATTCTGTTCACTATCAGAGCTAGGACTTAACTAATTAGTTTTATTTTGTTCATTAGCAGAGGTAGGGCTTGCGCATGATCTCCATCTTTTTTATTATCGCTTTGATGGCTAAACAAGCTCAAGGCTGACCGTATAAGTTGCTGATGTTAGTAAATAGTTACCGGAATCCATAGATACCATTAAAACAAATGCCGCCCACCAAACATGAGTTGTAAGTCTCAGTAATATAAAATAGTAAAATGGCTGCTCCATCATTTAAATCAGTACTCATTATTGCTTCGTGGTAGAAATAATTAGGGTGGTGGTAACGACTCCTGCCGAAGTTTCAATTGTTTTGTACTGTATAAATCCTACAACAAGTAATTACGTCATTATTTTTTTTGGTTAGATTTTTATTGTCCGATATTATTCAATTAACATGGAAGTCGTTCATAAATATCGCATAAGAACGTATTTCCTAATGAAAAAGTGTGTCAGCGTGCACAAGTTGGTCACCGGTATAATTACTTGATATTGACCAGTACACCGTGCGTTTTTAAATTCATAGAGAAATTTGAGAAGACAGTGAATAATTCACGAGACTCGATGATCCCGCTGCCCTCATTACCGTTTTCTAAGAGATACACTCCATTCACTCGATACGAGTGCGGAAACGCGTCACTGAATAAATTCAATAACGTAAGAAGAGTATTCATTAAAAATTCGAGAACGTTCTACTTGTTAAATATCTTTTTGGTGGCTGCCTTCTACTAACTCGGGCCATAAACAGTATCTACAACATACTAGCGAAGTCACTCTAGTTTACCAATCACTTTTGTTTAACGTTTGTTAATTATTTTTTTTATTTTTTTATAAGTAAATTATTTGTATCGGACTATAGTTCTATCGAATCTGAATATTCATCATCATCATTATCCTGCCCTTCTCCTAGTCACCTGGGGTCGGTTCAACATGTTTTCTCCTTCCATACTCTTCTATCATATACCATTTCTTCGCTCACTCCCCTCTTACCCATATCGTCTTTCACGCAATCCATCCATTTCTTCTTAGGTCTACCTCTTCCTCTATATCCTTCCACGTTCATAGTTAATATTCTTTTACCAATCTCATTTTTATTTTTTCTCATCCATGTTTCACATGTCCATACCATCCTAAACGCGCACTTCTCAGCTTCTCTGTCACAGGTGCCATTTTCAGACTTCCTCTAACATATTAATTCCGTATTCTATCCATTCTCGTTACTCCACACATCCATCGCAACATTCGCATCTCTGCTCCATGCAATGGCCTTGAATATTCTGTCCAGTTATTAAGTGCTGCCGGTGAGGGTAAAGGATTAGATGATTTTGTTTTCTCTGATTTTAAACATAGAAACGCAATCGATTTGAATATCAAATTTATTTAACGTCTCGAATATCCACATCGAGGAGTTATTTTATCTTCAAATAACCCCCTTTCAATCTCTTTCATGTTTCGAAAAGTGAATTCTATATGCTCACGCGTTGATGGAGGTTATTACAAAATTATTAATTAGAACGATTGATTGGTTTGCGGCTGCGGTAGGCTGTACCGACCTTACCCGAAATTCGACTCGTTTTATAGCAACGTTTTCATAATTTTGTTTTTTGTATATTGAATTTCGATTAATCCTAAAATAAATTAGTTAAATACAGTCTTGTTCAGTTCCATTTTTTTATTGTTTAAAACTTTATTACGAAGGAGCTAGTTAGCACTATCTCGTCTCGCAGACGTGGCTGTCGTCGACTGAAATAAAACTTTTACTTAGCTGATAATAAATGACGCGAAGTCGTTTGAGATTTTAATAAAAAGTAGACAGATTTCGACACTTTACAAATGTTTAAAGTTTTCCTCTGTTTCTCATTCAAAGGTCAGAGAATCATAATGGTTATATCTATCGATCAGAATACACAAATAACAGTATACTAAATGAAAATATTATTAAAGATGACTATAACTTAAACAATTACTATAATTTAAAATAGGTATTTCCAAAACAGATGATAATCGAAAGATCCAGAATCATGTTTTGTCTTGCAGATTTTCTTAGGATTATCCATAACCCGCTACCTTAAAACGATGCAGAGTCTAACTTGATACTTCTATTCACATTTAAATCATTCACGATTATTTTTATTTCATCCATTTCATATCTCAGTAGTGTATACTCAACGTAATATGCCGCTGTATCTGGAAATATCTTGATAGCTATTCTAAAGTTTGGGTTTACATTGGCTTGTCAAAATACGTCTGATTACAAATTTTACTAGCAGGCAAACATTTAAATGCCGAAGAAATTTTCTGCATTATCGTTTCTCGGCACAGCTCTCTAGAATAATGAACGAGAATAATTAATATTCCTTCTCGAAGCGGTGCCTGACATAACAAGAGCGGACCTGTAAGCTATAGCTCGAAATTCTAAAACTAGCATAAATACATAAGTAATGTTACACCCGAGAAATATCACTCAAGTGTCTATATTATAATAATATTTATTTAACTCAATTTGTTTATTTTTCTTATAAACTTTATTGTAATCTATATCTATACTAATTTATAAATCTGCAGTGGTTTTTACGGATGTTCCGTTATAACTACTGAACCATGCACCCGATTGACTTGAAACTTAGTATCCATGTAGAAAATACACGCACTTAATGGATAGGCTAATATTTATATGAGTGTTGGACTCCCTACACCAGTTGCGGGGGCGTTAATTATGAGAATCTTTGTGAGGGCGAGAAATAATAATTTTAATTTTAAATGCCCAGCGAAGCGGACGGGTACAGCTAGTATTTAATAATAATAATTATTTGAATCACGTAATTACTTTTGTATTTGTAATTTATCATTTTTGTCTTTATAAAATACATGTAAGTGGAATGGAATTTACTTTATTTACTGTATGAAATTTTGTTGGTACCTTTTAAATCCTCCTCCTCCTTCAATTGTTTTAAATGAAAACATGTAAATCCGATCGTTATTTTTGTGCGTTTAAGCAATAACACTATCAATTAATTACAGGACGTATTAAATATTAATTTAGTATTTTTAAACTTGCGATTTTTCAATAACAGAATAAGTGAGTTAAAGCACCTGTTTTTTTACGGTGGCACCGATAATGGACATAGATATTATCAGGAGTTTAACCATGTCGCTGTCTATATTGAAACACGCTCCTGTAAAGCGGTATGAAGATATTCATGAAACCAGGGAATTCGTTCTAAAGTTCAAAAGATTTCGTAAAACAAGTACGGGGTACTGTGAAACAGTACTGGTAGAAACTGATACTGATTATACGGAAGCTTTATGTAATTTGTATTTCACTATTATTTTTATAGAAAAATCTGGTTTGGCATGTCCAGTTTGGCCCATTATTTTCGTGGATCAATAAACAACGGTCGATTATCATTCTGAAAGAAAAAAAGACGCATGTTATATTAAAAATAAAACCAGACTAATATTCCTCTAAAGATTATATCGATCATTCAAAGCGGCTTGTACGTTTATTTATCCAGAATTGAAATGGAATATTTCGCTCGAAGTCAAAGCAATTCTAGACTCGACTTCCTTTTTTGAAATAAGTAAAATAAAAGAACCTTTTCACACAACACTTGCGAGCTTGATTGTACCTATTCTACTGTGTTGCCGAAGTGTCCCCGGAGTAATGAAAAGAAGTGTCCCCTTTATAACGGAAAAGCTTGTATTACTTTCGTGCTTTCTTTAAAAAAAAATAACAGAAAAAAAATTAAATACATTAGGGAAATCTAGCGAGTTTCAAAAATGGCTAAATTGTACAGGCTCTAAGAGTTTACTTCGGGATACCGGTATTTTTCCTTTCATTACTTTAAATTAGCGCTTACGGTAATGCGCTGGAAGGTATGGATACCAGTGAGATTTAATTGTGTGTGTTTTTTTTTGTATAATCCACGAGTGTTTCCTTTTTTTCCTACCTAAGCTGATAGCCTTGAGAGGCTATTTCAGCGTAACCTTAACTAGTAGGTGAGCTCACGGGGCTCAAACCTGACGACGTCGCTAACACGAACCCTAGCAAGAGCCGTGCTTTGCAGAATCTACCGTCGGATCGGAAACGCGACCCACTGAGAAAATCCGGTGAGAAACTCAGTGGGCTGTGTCTGTGGGTTAAGTTACTCGTCGAGCCCTTCGTCGCAAGCGCCGGGTTCGACGAGAACGATGACCGGTGCTTGAGGTACCTAAAAGCACCGTTAGTGGATCGGGAGGATCCGAAATGACGTGTTTTGAGCGACATCGACTGCGTTCCATTCTGTCCGCAAGATCGGGAATGTAGTTACCGGCGGCCACGATGAGAGGGTTCTCGTGTCGTGCTGCTTTATCGAAGTGGTGAGTGTTTCAATGGAAACGTATGCAATATATTGTTTTTGGAGCGCCGTAAATGGCCACCGGCTTATAGATGTAGGCAACGCGAACACGGCCACTCGTAGTACCAAGAGCCATAAGTTCACAAGTAAATAATAACTTCGAAAGAAAACAAATGTTATAAAAATCAAATCTCATAAAAGTTCGAGAAGTGGTTGGTGGTGGTAAATCTCACTACTAGGCAACACCCTGCTTATATTTGTCTCGAAGATGACTGCTTTCTTATTGCTAAGACAATTCTTCAGTTAGTACGAATTTAATTTGGTCTGTGGTATTCGCGTTATGATACCTACAGGCCCGATTACCACATATTATCAGGTGGGGATGAGCTTGTCATTCCGTGTACAATAATACAAGAAGTAAATCCAATCCAGAATTAAGTTATACAATGCTTGTTTAATTGATCTAAACTATAATTATTTCTGAATCTCAGATTGAGAATACATAAGTTTCTTCAAAAAGTTTGATAGATGTCAAATCTCTCGAAAAATATTCCGTGGTTTGAACAAAGGCTCGTATTATGTGACACACTCCCCTGAACCATGACCAATAATGTAGTTGGGATCTCGTATAAATATTCTCGCTCTCCGTATTTTTCCCGTGGCACGTGAAAATGGATTGTATCGCAAAGCCTGTTTGTTGACACATATACGCTTTCAACAAGACGCCGACTTATTTGTATTACCAATGGTTTGATAGAATGAATTCTTCGAAAAATCTTAAATGCATTAAGGAAAATGCGAACGGAAATCGTTGGCCTCTTTCTTTTTATATCTTAAAGATGAATAACGTTAAATTGTATATATTTTCGGAAATTTACCGGAGAAAACATTTACCTTCATTATTGTTGAGTTAAATTATAATGGAAGCGGCTTAATTTCTTATACTCATTAAAAGTAATCGAATTTCGCTATATTATTAGGTCTTCACAAGCCAAATATATATTTATAGACATTTCTATTGCGTTATTGTGTGATATTAGAGGTATTATGTATTTTACAAACATTTATAAATACGATCGAAGGAGATGAACCACGATGTGAGCTAGATTGAGTTACACCGTGAGTATTAATAATAAAGATCATTCGTGTTCACGAAAGAACAAAAACAGTAAAGTATTTGAAGTCATCGTGGCCTAAAGGATAAGACGTCCGGTGCATTTGTATGTAGCGATGCACCGGTGTTCGAATCCCGCAGGCGGGTACCAATTTTTCTAATGAAATACGTACTCAACAAATGTTCACGATTGACATCCACGGTGAAGGAATAACATCGTGTAATAAAAACCAAACCTGCAAAATTGTAATTTGCGTAATCACTGGTGGTAGGACCTCTTGTGAGTCCGCACGGGTAGGTACCACCACCCCGCCTGTTTCCGCCGTGAAGCAGTAATGCGTTTCGGTTCGAAGGGTGGGGTAGCCGTTGTAACTATACTGAGACCTTAGAACTTATATCTCGAGGTGGGTGGCGCATTTACGTTGTAGATGTCTATGGGCTCCAGTAACCACTTAACACCAGGTGGGCTGTGAGCTCGTCCATCCATCTAAGCAATAAAAAAAAAGTCGAATTTTATGTCACGACAATAAAAAACGCTTGATTTAACCGAAAAGTATTTTTAATTATCGCGCAAGCCCAAAAATATGCACTATTTTTTTTTATTCCAATAGTCATCTGCGTGCTTTGTATGAGCTGCACGCTTTAATCAAAAGAAAAGGTAATGTTGCAAGAAAAAAGTCAACTTCGCTTATATTGACAAACAAAAAGAGTATAACTTTTATTTGTGCCAAAAAATGTGTTCTTTAAAACCTACACAACCCTCCATGATTATAACTAGATTCATTGAATTGTCGATGTACGTCAATAATATACGATAAAATCAGATTAATTACCCCTATTCAGTTACACCAGTAAAGTCTTGTCAAATAACATAATTATGACATTAACAAAAGGAATTCCGAAGATTCCTATACCAAACAGTATTACATCGATATACTATATTATTAACAAAATATAAGGTAATTCCCATATCCCACCGACGTGACAATAACACTCCCGCACACAAAGGACTGTCATTATCCAATTTCACCCGAATAGACTCATACAAAGGCAATGAGACAGTCATTGGGGCACAAAGAATTGAGTTATACTCATCTAAGACGACATACCCTCTGTACATAATATTTCCTTTGCGATGTCACACGAACCAAACGGGAAATTTATTTTGTAAATGTCTTGTCTAATATACGATTTGTAAAGGAAATGGAAAGGTTTTGAAAAAAACAAATTAGGTTGAATGTGTCTTTAATTTTCTTATCATGAACCTTTTAATACTCGTAATGCTGACGTTTTGAATGAACACAATCGTATTTGTACAAGTTATTTTGTATCCAACAAGCTGACCCGGCAGACTTCGTAGTGCCTCAATCGATAAATAAAAGACCTAAACTTTTGTATAAAATAAACTTAAAACAAACAAAAGGAATCAGTCCGACGGAGGACACATCAAAGGAAAAACAAAATTGTTATTTTCATTTCGTTCCGAACATTTTCATATTTATCTACCTTTTAAACCTTCTCTGGACTTCCACAAATAATTCAAGACCAAAATTAGCCAAATCGGTCCAGCCGTTCTCGAGTTTTAGCGAGACTAACGAACAGCAATTCATTTTTATATATATAGATAGTATATATATCTTTATTGATAAAGTTAGTCAACTGTTTCTTGAACCGGATAAATCTTACGGCTAAAATATTTTTACCATCACATCGCCCGCCACCGGAGTAGAGTTCATCCATACTACCTGGAGCCACTACGGTCATCCACAGTCCGTTTACAGATGTTTTTTTGCCACGTACCATCCGGCTATGGAATGAGCTCCCCTCCACGGTGTTTCCATGACATGTCCTTCTTCAAACGAGGCTTGTGGCGAGTATTAAGCAGTAGGCAGTGGCTTGGCTCTACCCCTGGCATTGCTGAAGTGAAGGTGGACGGTATGCTCGTCTGCCTACAAAGCCAATAAAAAAAATTACTTACAGCATCCTTGGTGTCGAATGAGCACCGAATAACATTTTTTTTCCTTCCTGAGCTGATGGTCTAGAGAGACCATATCAGCGTCATCGGGCTATTCAAAGAACATGCCCGTCAACTACAAATTCCGGCACATTAAGACATGAAATCAACATTTCGGGAATGTTAAAATGGGAATGTCCTAAAAAACGAGTAACAGGATTCAAAACACCGTATAGTTGCGTACTTACTCACAGCTTTCATCCACTAGTCCACGGAAGCATACTGAAGTTTAATCAAAATTTCTTTACCCACTTTCTGCACGACCACCGTCATCATGCACGATCTTTTTAGTAAAATCATGTTTACCTGTTATATGAAAATGTAAAGACATACAAAATACATTGGAGAATCTCATCTAATCTCGTCAAGGCTTCTCGTTCGCCAGTAAAAAAACAGAGATCAGAAAATTCAGAAGTGAAACTCTTGAGAAAAATAATTTCTTTCTTATTGACTTTTTTTTTAGTTAGTTTTTCTTTTGGGGTCCATGAGTACTACATTTAATGCATATTTAATTAAATTAATAATACTTAGGTTTTTAATATGTACTTTACAGTACTTTGATTCGTAATTCAGTCCACTGTTTATTTTATAACAAAGATATTTATTATCTAATCCACATATTTCTAACACATAAACAAAGCTTGGTAAATATTTATTTGCAAAAATATATATGATAATTCAATACTAAACACATGAATTTAAATTTAACACTTTTCCAATCCACATTAATCTTGTTTTCGTTCAAAGCTACGTAGCTTCTGTACCACTGCGTGCTGTGTACCTAAAGCCCGAGCTTCGAAAGCGTCTTCGTATGTTAATATAAAGTTAATTATGCATTTTACGTGCGTGAAATAAGCTCGGGTTTCGTTCCCATGAACCCGAGGACTACCTTATGGGTTTAGTCATGAATTTATAAATTTAAAATGTGTTTGTGGTTTAAATAAAACGCTAAATTAGGAATCAATATTTTGTTTATTTTTATCTCTATTTGTATGATTTAATGTAATTAAATTCAGGTTCTAATAATGATTGTTATTGGTGACATATGACATTTTAGTCTTGACTGGAACGCGTGGTTGCTTTGTGATGGAAAGGTGGTACCAATGTGGCAAGAAGATGGTACCCACCCGTGCAAGTTTGCAACACTTGCGTCCTTAGTTTATTTTAGTTGAGAATTATTACGCTCAATGTGCACCCAAAAATGAATAATGAATATTTTTTAATATTTTTGTTTGTAGACTCCTTCTTTAAATCGAAATAATGATCAGAAAAAAGCGATTACAGCTTCTCTCAAAGTGTACATTTTCTCATAGCTTACTAAATTTAATGCTTAAAAATTCGTCCACTCTCAGTGAATCAACTCAAGAGATTTCGAGTAATTCCTCAAAACTAACGTCAGCAATGAGAATAAAATCTGAGACTTGTAAAATAAATCCGTTTTATGTACGCTTCGTTCATCTCTGAGTACCTAAATCCGTCATCTTAATCCTAAGTTGACAAGAACCCGAAAATTGCTCTCCACGTAGACCGGTTATTGTCGGGATTTGAACTGGCTACCATTGTGCGCGGTGACCTCCAAGGGTTCTATTGTGCTTCGTTCACATTCAATAATCTTATTCATAGTTCACTTGACTCACACGTAGACCTTTCACGCAAAAGTTTGGTTATAGAAATTTAACGAAATGTAACGTTTTAATTTCTATGGACAGATTATGTTTAATGGGAAACCGAACTCCAACACAAATACAATAGGGCATCTTAAAATGGAAGTTCCAAATTAATGTTGCATTGGAGCAACAGGTATCGTTCCAAGCAGAGCGAACCTACGTTCTAAGGTCTCAGTTTTTAACGGCCCTACCCTTCAAATCGAAACGCATAACTGCTTCACGGCAGAAATAGGCAGGGTGGTTTTACCTAACTGTGCGGACTCACAAGACATCCTATCACCAGTAAAAGTCCAGTGCATAGTGACAGTTACTAGTGTAGTTAGTGCAAGTGGAAATGTCGAATCAAACGCAGCACGAGGTGAACAGAGTCGGCAAATGGCAGGATTTTCCCAGTGTATTACGAATGTAGTGACATTTTCACAAGTCTAATGGCCAGGTCGTGTGTCACATTTGTATGTGGAGACGACTTGCGAGAACATCTGTTGTGTTGAAAGCTAACAAGTTGTACTAAGAAAATTTTATTTATTTTCTTCTATGAATTCGCGAATTTTTTCTCTCAGGTGGGTACAAATTTTTTAATGAAATACGTACTCAACAAATGTTCACGATTGACTTCCACGGTGAAGGAATAACATCGTGTAATAAAAATCAAACCCGCAAAATTATAATTTGCGTAATTACAGGTAGGATCTCTTGTGAGTCCGCGCAGATAGGTACCACCACCCTGCCTATTTCTGCCGTGAAGCAGTAATGCGTTTCGGTTTGAAGGGTGGGGCAGCCGTTGTAACTATACGGAGACCCTTAGCACTTATATATCAAGGTGGGTGGTGCATTTACGTTGTAGATGTCTATGGGCTCCAGTAACCACTTAACACTAGGTGGGCTGTGAGCTCGTCCACCTATAAGCAATAAAAAAAAGAAATGGAAGATAACCTGAAATGTTCTTTCATATTTATAGTTATCTGTAAATTCACTTTGCTTTCACGTGGTGCTTATTTGATACAATAACTTTTCAAAATTACAATATTTTCACAGTTTTCGTGAAAAAATGACGAATCTTGAAAAATGTTTTTAAATATGTCTCGGTTCTAGAAACCGAATGGAAGGATCACGTAGATTTTATTGTATTAAAATAATTGTTATTTAACTATGAAGTTGCGTGTTAAAAATCCTGGCCATTTGAAACGTAATTAATGGCAACGTATGAGACTGGCAATAAATTCTAAATTCAAACGAATTCTATTTTAAAAATATGTAATTCTATTTTGAAATTCAGTCGTTTGTTTATTGATTACTGTTTTATTCTCACTACAGTTGTATCTTTTTGATCAATATGGACACAACAAAAATACGAGTAATTATGGAATACGACTTCGGTCGTGACAGCAACACCGCAAAAACGGCTCGCAACATTTATAACGTGTAAGTGAACACTACAAACAAACGCACGACTCATTATTGGTTTTAACGCTTTCAGCATGGATATTTTAATCTAAAAAAGGAATCACGTTGTCGCTCGAAAACTAAAGTCGGTTTTTAATTAAAGGCGATAGTGGAAACTGACGGTACTTAATATACCATTGAGTCAGGGTAAGCTTTCAAGGTTAGCATCAAAATAATATTAGTCCGTTTTGGGTCAAATTAAAATTTTGGCAAGTTAAAAATATTCGATAAGTGGATGGCGCAAGAACTGAACGATCGCCAGCGCGACGAACGCGTTATGGTATACCAACATAGAAACGAAGGGATTTTGACCGCGTGGTCACTTGCCATGAAAAATGAACCATTTTTGGTAATCATAAATGGTCTACATGCTGTTTAGATCCGGGCTCAGCACCTAGGCAATGAACAAAACGAAAAGGCACTTCTAAAAATGTCACTGTCAAACTGGTCACTGTTTGGCCTAGTGCTGGTATAATTTATAATAGCTTCTTACCAAATGGCACCAGTATTACTGCGGATGTGTATGTGTACTGTGAGGAACTGGACACAATGATCGAGAAGCTGGCGAATCTCCGGTCAGCCTTGGTTAATAACTCGTCCCCGCTGCTCCTACACGACAACGATCCCCCTCATGTGGCACAACTGACAATCTCTAAACTACAAGAGCTAGAGTTGAAAGTTTTGCGTCATCCACCTTGCTCACCAGACTTTGCAACGACAGACTTCTACTTTTCCAAAGTTTGAACCTCTTCTTGGCAAGGAATATATTCAATACCCGTGAGGCAGTACAAAATGTCTTTGAAGAATTTGTTGGTTCCCGTACACATGACCTCTTGAAGAAAGGCATTGAAAAAAGACCACTAACAACATGGGTGCTTATTTCGATTGTTAGGAGTGCAAAATATTTATAAAAGATGACTGTAACTTTCTGTATACTAAACAGGCATTTCATAGGTAAAGACCTAATACATTAGATGTGTGAAGAGTTTACTTTTCAAGTGCATCACAGGAAAATCGACATCAATTATTTTAGAAATCGAATATATATTATATATTATATTATAAAACCGATGAGCTAAATATTTTTCGCAAAGATACTCTCTATTGATACTGAAGGTTTCTTTTTCACCCATCGTATCAGTATTCGAAGTGTTAATCGAAATAGCTGACATATAAAAAATTTAGGTGACAAAAAATGTGTAAGTAGATATTTATTTGTCATCAAAAGTCTCATCAGCTTTCTTAGCATCAACATTTTTCAGCTCTTCCGCTTCTTGCCGTTTTGTAAGTATTCTCTCTCTCATTCTACAATCTTCAAGATCTAATAAAATATTAGCTAAGTCGATATCGAGTACCGAACACGTATTATCGAGTTTCAAATGTAACAGTACTCCGATCTCATAGATGCGACAAGAGCTTTGATCCGCGTCTGAAGGACGTGACGTGAGATTATACGTATACCAGGAAGCTATGTTTAATAAGACCCGATACACGGATTAAGCTGTGAAGATTAAGAATACAAAAAAAGTTTGAAAGTAAAACCTTAAGGTGCAGCTCTAAAATAAAATGAACAAAACATAGTATTGTGCATATTTTGGATATATGTACACACGTGACACAATTAAATAACCTGAATGGAACAAAATATCATATTTGGAGAATAAAACGAATAGTAAATATAAAGAATAAAAACAAAATAAAAAATCGTAAAGTATTTCTTAAAACGTGTATACAAATTTGAATCCAACAATTACCAAACCCAAAAAGAAAATGCCGCGTCAAACTGTTGTAATATTACAAACCGATGAGCTTCGTAATTTACGTGTAAATTTTTATTATCTAGAACAGAATCTATCAAAAATAATGTGTACCATCAAACCAGATATGAGATTTATAACAATATGTTTAATCAGTGGGGACAAAATTAATTTCGGATTTCAATTATAAAGCCAACGTTAGTTACTTTAGGAGCTGTAGTTTTTTTTAAGTAGGCGGTAGCCTAATGGGTTATTCCAATTACGCACGGACGAATCGATGAGCTCACGGGGCTCAACCTAAGAGAACTTGCAAATACTAGCCTTAATAAAAGCAGTGCTTTACTGAATCTACCACCGGATTGAAATGGCGACCCACTGAAAAGATGCGGCGAAAAATTCATTAGGTTGTTTATGGGCTAGGTGGCACGTCTAACACTTCGACGAATTCGACGAGAACAAATGATGAAAATCATAAATATGAAACTTTAATCATTAATTTTAATCTTGCAATTAAATTCCATAACATTTTAATTATACGAAGCCCCATCAAAACTGGAATTTGTGAAAAAACACACTCACACGCACACTTATAAACGAGATTTAATTAACGGGTTTTCCAGTTAATTAAGCTCTATGAAAATACAAATAAATTCTTCTTATATTTGAAAACGAAAATTAAAGCACCCTTAATTTCGCTTGGAAATAATACGTTACGCGGCTCCCTCGAATTCGGCCGAAGCACACACACAATTAAAACATCTATAATAATGCCTCTACAAAAGCCTTTCGTATGACGATGCTTTGTACATTTTAATTAAATATGTACGTACCTCCGCCTTTATCAGTTTCAGCAATCAAATATCCCGAGATTAAAAGCAATTTGGAAAACACGAATTAATATAAATAATAAGTGCGTTGAAAATACGTTCGGGTAATACTCAATACTGAAATCGTATCTAAACAGATGACAACCTCTCAATAAAAGACCTGTATTCAATGCTCCTCTTTAATTATACAATAAAATATTATATTTCTTACGATTTAAAAAAACATACTCGAAGAGCGAATCCTCTTTTGTGTATTTACGCGTGTGTTTTATTTTATTTTGAGTTTTTTAAATATTTATTGCAAGAATATCACCAAAAAGTTTTGTTTGCTCTCAACTTGATTACAATATGTACCTACTATAATAAAATAATAATAATAAACTTTGAATTGAGAATCCCAAAGCCATTTTGGATGTGGTACTTAATTCGGTATGCAAATGAAAAATGAAAATAATACTTAATATCAGAGCTAAATAGACAGATAGAACAATCGACGTATCTTTGTAGTGCCTTATGAGTAGCGTATTTCTTTTTATTCGTAAAAAAATGCTATTATGTTCTGCGGTTATTTGAATTGCATCTCCAATTCATTTTCGGATGCGACTCAACCACAATTCCTTGAGACATCCGACCCTCATTATTCTTTAAAATTTTGTTCTAGTATCAGTTGAAGCAGCCGAAATTTATCATACCTAATGACCGACATCTTATTTTTTTCCGTTTTTTTTTAAATCTTTAAAACTACGCACCGGATTTTGATGCGGTTTTTTTTAATAGATAGAGTGATTGAAGAGGAAGGTTTATATGTATAATAACATCCATTAAATAGTGGAGAAATTCATAATAAATTACAGTTTCCGAAGCGAATCGAGGGCGGGTCGCTAGTAAATTATAAGTTACTGTTTTAATTCATAAAACTATTATTGTCAAATTATAATCACCATTTACATAAAATAATATTACAGAATCAACTTTACACATCGTAACAAAATCTGTCGAGCATGATAAAATTAATTTAATCACGTGTTTCTGTAACATCTATACAAAACTATCGAAATTTTGCAAGCACTCTTTTGACGTGTTCCGTTTTCTCAGTGTGACCAGCACTCAACGTATACGAAACGAGGTTAGCCGGATTGCCGTCCTTTGATACAGATGCCCATCCGAATGGAATCGCATCCGTACAAAACTTTCTCGTTTTCCCTTTTTCGGATAATTTCGTTTTGTTTCCTCGTACGTAAGAGGGCTAACTGGCTTATACCATATACGCGTTTGTACTATACTGACGTATGTACATATCTATGTTATGCATGCTAATCATGAAATTTAATGGTGTCGACGTCGCCCGAAGCACATTATTACGGATCCTCCCGATCTATTAACGGTGCTTTTAGGTACCTCAAGCAACGGTCACCGTCCTCGCCGAACCCGACGCTTGCGACGAAGGGCTCGACGAGTAAATTAACCCATAGACACAGCCCACTGAGTTTCTAGCCGGATCTTCTCAGTGGGTTGCGTTTCAGATTCGGTGATAGATTCTGCGAAGCACTGCTATTGCTAGGGCCAGTGTTAGCAACACTCCCGGTTTGAGCCCCGTGAGCTCACCTACACATTAAGGAGAAGTTGAAATAGCCTCTCAAGGCTATCAGCAGCATAGGTAGGAAAAAAATGAATTTAAAAAAAAGACCGAAGCACTATACAAGTAACTAACGATTCTCAAACCTCTTTTGAAAATGGAAATGATATAGTGCCGGCTATAAATCGAGGATATTTTATTCCAGATTCTGTTGAAACGAGGCATAAATGTGATTTACAAGCACGGCGGACAAGCCAAAGTTTCGAAGTCGTATGTGAAGTTCCATAGAATCATCCTACCGATACGGGTTAAGTGAGAACGTAAACGCTGCCTTCTCGAATTTCTCGGAACTTTCTCTTACATTCACTAAACTCCTATAATCTGACAAATATATCAACGAATTACTGTCGATTTAGTACCAAATAGAATTGGCATAAGAAATAGTTGTAAAGTAGATTATGAGAGTAACAAGAATCACAAGTCACGTTCAGAACTCGCTTCATCCCGCGACAAATCGGATTACCTCAGATTGTTTATCGCGTGTATCACAAGGGTTGGTACACATTGAAAGCGAAAGAGTTTTAATGTTTTACATTAGTGATGACCAGGAAATTTAAGTGCATTATGTAAATTAATTTTTGCACCGATTTCATAGTTTGAAAAACCCTCTGGTCAGCCTGATTTTAATTAGTTACCGTAGCCCATAAACGTTAATACCACCGTCTACTTCAAGACATGAGGTCCAAGTATCAATCTATACTAATGTATAAATCTACAGTGGATTTCACGGATGTTCCGTTGTAACTACTGAACCATGCATCCGATTGACTTGAAACTTGGTATCCATGTAGATAATACATGTACTTAATGGATAGGCTAGTATTTATATGAGTGTTGGACTCTCTACACCAGTTGCGGGGGAGTTAATGATGAGAATCTTTGTGGGGGTGAGAAATAATAATGTTAATTTTAAATGCCCAGCGAAGCGGACGGGTACAGCTAGTTGTATTATAAAAATAAACAATCAGGGACAAAATATAGGGAAACGTCATCTGCCCCCAAAGTACGATTCTATGGAAGAGACTTATATACAATTATAAACTTTTAAACAGATATTAGACACCCAGATAAAGAGCAAAGAAAGCCATTCATTACAATGTTTGCCTGTTCGATAAATAGTGTCCTACCGATTCGGTCCTTGTAATATAACTCTTTCAAATCAGAACGCATGACTGCTTCCAGATCGTCCAAATTTAATATACATCTTTGGATCGTCTTTTGTTTTCATGCCAACTTCATCACATGTATTTAGTATTAGTAGTGGTCCCTCTATAGTCGAAATTCGACTATAATTAATTGAAATTATACATAACTTTGAACATTATTAAGGTTATATTGTCAAAGACTATCATACTTCTATAGTCACAAATTTCGCCAAGGCTACACTATAGTCAAATATTAATAAAGATAAACAATATTAATCTATTCTCATTTTGACTATAGACTTTAATGCAATGACAAAAGTTTGACAGTAAATAAAATAATATATGTGTGTGTGTCAAATACATTTTTTTTTATTGTTAGATGTGTGGGCGAGCTCACAGCCCACCTGGTGTTAAGTGGTTATTGGAGCCCATAGACATCTACAACGTAAATGCGCCAAACACCTTGAAATATAAGTTCTAAGGTCTCAGTATAGTTACAACGGCTGCCCCACCCTTCAAACGGAAAATTACTACTTCACGGCAGCATACACGCACGGCATACATGATAGTTTGTGTAATGTTTTTTTTATCGAATTAATGTATTATGAATGCATCATTTTTTTTAAATATTAGCATTCTGCACTCCTTCTCTATATTCACTATAAATGTGAAAAATTTCATACTGCTCCGTCCGCGCAATTTGCGTAAAATGGGGTACAAAGTTTTTGCTTCACGTATTAATAATATGTAGATGTGTGGCACTAGCTTATGAAGTATTTACGTATGAAGTGTTGTTATTCTCTCTTCGCTCACCCAAACATAACATCGAACTCTCTACCATTCACTAATTACATGCATTGTTCGAATGCGTTGATTACATCGCTGTAACGTTGCTAATGTGTCTGTTTGTATTAATTATAAATTTAGATTGCATTGTCATTCATTAAAAACTATTGGTAGGTACTCATAAAAGAATTAGCAATTGTAATACAGCACTGGCGTTATAACCTTTTCCAGAAGGTTCTCGACGAATGTACTCAACATATCTCGCAGGGCACTGAAATAATATTGGAAATAATATCTCCTAACCTTATTATGAGATTACAGTTGTTCTTGTATTAATAGAAGAGACAAATACAGTAAATATAATTACGGGGAGACATAGTAAAAATAAACCTTAAGAATAAAGCTAAAAAAAATAGGTTGTCTGTAAAGTCGGTTTACTGACTGACGATAGTTGAACGTGACAACGTCATAAGAAAATACTGATGGAATGGTTTCATTTTTCAATTATCGCAATTATCGTTGCTATAAACAATTGACACCACCATTCACTTTTCACTGAACTTCATACTTGACGAAAACATGTAAATGTATTATTGTATAGCAGCTGTCCACGCAGATGCATCGCTCACTCAAGTAGGAGAGAGACAGATGTCGAATGCTGCCGAACGCGGAGGCCGATTGTACCTCTTTGTCGCTCGTTGTGTGCTCTCGCTTGCACTTCAAGCCTTAAACGGAACGCCTCAGAGCGAGGTAACGCGGCATGAGTCATGTTCTTTCGTGCGTGCAGCTGGCTCCATCGAATTATAAGACGTTGTCACGTCAAAAACTAGTTTGTGTCGTCGTCTTGTATAGCTCACAAAGTAAGCCTTTGAATTAAAAGGTTAAAGATAAATTTTCTTTTTACAGCAACTGAGGGTTTCATTTCATGTAACCACTAAAGCAAAGATATTCACGTTATGGTTCGAACGAGCTTGGGAATCGCATTAGGTCAACTATAAAATCGTCTGTGCGTCCCATTTTCGAAATTCGTCTGAAAATAATTATTCGATAGAATTAAGAATACTGATAGTATTCGATCATTACTGATACTATAGATAAATTTATAATAAAGTAATTTAACACGGGCTGCGCTGGCGTTAGTATATAAAAAAGTCTATCACTCGGGTTTTCTTCTCTTTATGAAAGATACTTTGTCTTTTTGTGCAACTCTGACAACGTATATGGAAAACTTCGTGGTGATCGGGTAGGTAGTTGGAACATGTAGGGCAATAAACAAATTCACTTCCGTATTCATAATATTAGTATTAATTATTGGTAAAATTGTAATATATGTATCGTAAGTACACTATGGGCTCATCCAATCCTTTCCGTTCTGGTCTTTTGTTTGTTCTTCTTGTCCCTTCCTAAATTTTATATCAACTCCCGCTCATTACTAGTCATTCTCTAATTTAATATCATAATCTATTTATACATTTTGAAGTCGTCGTGGCCTAAAGGATAAGGCTCCCGATGCATTCGTATGTAGCAGATGCATCGGTGTTCGAATCCCGCCGACAGACACAAATTTTTCCAATGAAATACGTACTTGACAAATGTTCACGATTGACTTCCACGGTGAAGGAATAACGTCGTGTAATAAAAATCAAACCCGAAAAATTTTAATTTGCGTAATTAGTGGTGGCAGGAGCTCTTGTGAGTCCGCACGGGTAGGTACCACCACCGTGAAGCAGTAATGCGTTTCGGTTTGAGGGTGGGGCAGCCGTTGTAACTATACTGTGACCTTAGAACTTATATCTCAAGGTGGGTGGCGGCATTTACGTTGTAGATGTCTATAGGCTCCGTTAACCACTTACCACCAGGTAGGTCGTAAGCTCGTCCACCCATCTATGCAATCAATAAATAGAAAAATACTTTATATTATTATACTTATTACAAATTATATTCTGGACTGACGTGTTGTATTAATGTCTAGTAACCTGTATAAAAAGAATTAAATTATTAAAAATACTTTTACGATTTAATCTCGCATTTCTTATTTTTATTTGACTATTTGTGACGTTTGGACTACTTTATAGTTTTCGTGGTCACGGATGACTGTTAGTCGTTCAATTATAGCTTGTTTCGTGGTTCTAAAGTTGGAGATAATTGCTCCTGAAACATATTCAGGGATGCTAATCTCTTGACCGGAAATCTGAGATCTTAATCGTATCAACACGAGTAATGCAAGCCGAAATATATGAGCCCAATTTAATCAAAATATAGGGCGCTAGGAATAAGGGATTTCAGTTTCAGACCATGTCTACATCGGTCGTAACTTCCGGTCCAACATCGGCCGGTAATTATTATTAATGCCGGGCCAAACCGAAAACCACCCGGGATTCGCTCTACATGAACTCAGCTTGTACCGGTTCAAATGTATAATAGCATTACGGACTTTCGAGTTAACGTGTTGTTTGTAATTGTACAGTAGTTTTGAGAATGTACAATGAATTTTGTTTAATCGAATTTCGGTTCACTGGTGCCAAGGAAAATGAATTGAATTTTTTTTTTTACTTTTTTTAACGTATCGCGAATAAAATTTACCGAATAAGTTAATCAGCACATTCTCGATGAAGGGAATCGGAACGAACTTAAACTAAATTCACTTAAAAAAATAAAAATTTCAAAATAAAAAAAGAAGAAGAAAAGAAGAAGTAGCTTACAATGGGATATTCTATTGTATTAGAGGTTTTCTATCGATAGGAATCGACAGTCCTAGGATTTTTTCTTGGGTTTTGTGAGTAGCGGATACAAACATAGAACAATCCATGCTGCCCTTCTAATTTTTTGACTGACTCCGGGATACAGGAGTGCAAGGAACGACTTTATTGATCTTCTTATCCTCCTCCTCAAGCCGCTTGCTTATTGCGAAGTATTGTGATGAATCCAACTCAATATTTTTTCGATGAATTATCGCCATTTTAGACGGTCAGCACTGCAGTGAAGGACCACAATAATTTTCGCATCAAGTTGTTCTAGTTGTCCATCTCTTAGGCCTCCGTCCTTTGGTATATTTATTTCTATACCTTTCCCGCTATAGTTACTTTTTCTAAATTGTTAGCGTATTTTATTGCAATGTAACTAAAAACACTGAAGCATTCTCTAGTCATTAAGGTCAAACCAATCTATTCATATTTCATTTCACTAAGTCATTTAAATTCATGTCGAATAGATACACTCTAGCAAAATGCCTTTGTATGATAGACATCAGATGCATTCATTCATAATAATTTTAATAATGCGCGGGGCCTAAAAACTAATAAATCAAAACATTCTTAAGGCATAAAAAGTTTACTCTATGTACGTACGTAAAATGTTTTGTAATTCTCCGGTTTCCAAATAAAAGGCCCGAATCTAATTCAAACGAAATAAATTTCAGCTTTGTAATTGGTGTAACTTAATCAAAGTTCACTTCGGCCGCGAAATGAGCAAAATTTCATTTCGCGAATTAACAACTCACTATTTGAAAAT
The DNA here is from genome assembly GCF_030269925.1 of Bombyx mori. Lineage (NCBI taxonomy): Eukaryota > Metazoa > Arthropoda > Insecta > Lepidoptera > Bombycidae > Bombyx > Bombyx mori. Next base: position 16,326,112 of record NC_085117.1, read on the forward strand.
TTTCACTTTGGTTGTTAAGACTACCGCTCTCGGGTATTGCCGTTTAAAATTCAACTGAATTAGGTTGAAGGATTTCGGAATTGCTTCCCCCAAGTGCGGTGTAATTGATTGCAACCTTGTAGGTGTCTTGAAATCTTCTCGATATTAAAATTTTGCGATCGGATAATCAAATACGTGTCTGTGGAACATATTGTGAAATAAAAATATAGTTTATTTTAGTTCTCATTCGTTAATGAGATGAATTTATGAATCCACTAGTTAGTTATCTTCAAATGTACTGGTTTCCGGGAATGTTGCATAAAAGCTGAATTTTACTGTGGATCGTTTTTTATATTTAGTTAATTATTCATCTCTTATCTTTTTTTTTAGACTAACCTCTTTCTTAGACTAACCATACGGCTAACCTGACGGTGTTCTATCTTGTGTTTAGGCATGCATGCATTTTATATGCTATCTATTTGTATCGTATAGATTGCTTTTCTAGATTCCACCTGAACTGCTGTTTGTAATAGCGCTTTAAGCGTGGTCTTAAGGGCGTGGCGCTGGAGTGGTTCTAAAGGTGTGTCATTATAACCATGCAAGCCAGTCGATTTTCCTTTCACGTTTTCCAGGAATCTGGGTTTTAACCCTCATACTTTCCCATAAATACCGAATATTTTGTTAATTATATGGTGAATATGCGATGTCCAGGTCAGTGACCTATATAGTGTCTACGTTTAAATATTTTTTTAACTGGTCGAAAAGCCATTTCGGTTTTATAGTTTGCCAATTTTTTAAGGTCTCTCTTTTAGATATATAATACTCGGAGAACTCGGCTGTTGCGCTGTTAATTCATAATTCGCGTTTTACGACACCACGTAACCAAAACTTGTTTTATTTGAATCAATAATGTATGTGTATGTATTGCATATAAAACTTTATGTTCGTTTGTAAAAAAACACCACTCATTCTTGATTTTTTTTCATTCGCAGTTGATAAAGTCCCGCCCGGTTTCCCGAGCATTTCGCCGCCCTCCACCATGATGGTCGTCGAGATTGGCCACACGGCTACCCTGCCCTGCCAAGCTACCGGGAACCCAACGCCCAAAATAAGATGGCTTCGGAACTCCTTGCCACTGGACGTCGCTTCGAATCCAAGATACGCTCTGCTCAACGATAAGATGCATGGTAAGCGTAGATTTATATACGAGTATGTTTGACGCATATTAACGATTTTTAAGTACAAGGCACTTTCTTATGCTCAAATTTCAGCCGACTGATTAATATTACTAGTGGTCCCCCAGTAGTCGAAATTCGACTATAATTAAGTGAAATTATAAGCTTATACACTATTGTGATTCTATTTTCAAAGACTATTACGCTTTGACTGTTTCTTAGCTCATAGCCCACCTGGTGTTAAATGGCTACTGGAGCCCATAGACATCTACAACGTAAATGCGCCACCCACCTTGAGATATAAGTTCTAAGGTCTCACGTATAGTTACAACGGCTGCCTCACCCTTCAAACCGAAACGCATTACTGCTTCACGGCAGAAATAGGCGGGGTGGTGGTACCTACCCGTGCGGACTCACAAGACATCCTACCACCACATACAGTATTACACATTTAAAAACATATATTTAATAGTAAATGGTGTATACAAAATACATAACAACATTGATCGTTTACAAAGAACTAACCAGAGACACTTCCTATTTCATCGAAAAGTTTTGTAACAGCAAAAGCTCCATAATTTCACTTCGAACGTACTCCGAAACATTTGCATCTTCAATACTTTGTATCTTATGCATTATTTAAGTGCTAGACGGCGCCTCTTCGATGCATCGAGAAATACAGTCACCGGGAAACGTCCGAATCGAACGAGAATAAAATCGACGATCAGATTAAAATTTACAGTAAATTGAAAAATGAAAAACTGTAAATAGACATGATTTAACAAAAACCAACTTCAAATAGAAAACAAAAAAATAATATTCCAAAACAAATTAATATACACTAAAAACAATAATCATCGAAATCGGTTGGCGTGATATTGAGTTATTCATCTATTTGTAGCGCACGTACTTAATGCAAGTTTAAGACTTATAGGGTTTTCTCATGGATACCATTATCAGAACTGGACTAAATGGGGCCACACGGGAAGCGTCAGCTTTCTAATAAAAAAACGAATTATCAAAATCGATTCAAAGTCCAAGATTCCAGTCAAAAGTTATGAGGGAACAAACAAAAAAAGCATATAGTCGAATGGAGAACCACCTCCTTTTTTGAAGTCGGCTAAAAATGAGATGGAAGCACTTTGTGAATAATATGAAATTTCTCCCTCCGGGTCTATATCTAGAATGCTTTGAAGAAATTTGTTATACAAAACAAAATCATTTATAAGTTTAATTATGTGATTAAAATCTATCTATATATATAAAAATGAATTGCTGTTCGTTAGTCTCGCTAACAGAAGATTGCACAAAGTGGGAATGAGTTGCTCGCTCCAGGCATTTCAATATTGTAGTAATTGTTACGTTATAATACTCAGTGTAAAAAATTCATATTTAAAAAAAAAAATATTAAAAATAAATAAATAATAATTTTATATGTAAAAAAAAAGACATGCCCGCTGAGTTTCTTGCCAATTGTTCTCAGGACGGAGGCTAGTTCTTGTGAATTGGCGGTAGTTCTTTTGACGTTCAACAAGTATGTACTTTCATTTATGTTGAATAAAAAAATTTTTGATTTTGATTTTTTTAAAAACACGAGAACGGCTGGACCGATTTAGCTAATTTTGGTCTTGAATTATTTGTGGAAGTCCAGAGATTTAAAAGTTAGATATATATGAAAATGCTTGGAATTAAAAAAAAATGTTTTTCCTATGATGTGTCCCCCGTCGGACGGATTTCTTTTGTTTGTTTTAAGTTTATTTTATACAAAAGCTTAGGTATTATATTTATCGATTGAGGCACTACGATGTCTGCCGGGTCAGCTAGTAATAGATAAATTCAATCTAGATTTCTCAAGTTATGGTGGCAGTGTTAACGTCTATTGACTCCGATAAACACACAAAGCTAGAAAGGTCGTGATTTCGTCTCACATCTAAACTAATATTACTCTGTATTGTGTGGTTGCCGGAGGACATAGACATGTCAGCTTCGTGCTACCATCAGTTGACAATAATAAATATTGACACAGCGACGTAAGCGACGCGACGGCTCGGTTTATGTAACATATCGAGTGTTCTGTATTAACTGTATACTAGTGGTCCCGCAGTAGTCGAAATTCGACTATATTAATTGGAATTGTAAGTTTGTACACTATTAAGATTGTATTTTATACTTCTATAATCACAAATTTTGCCAAGACTACACTATAGAAAATATTAACAAAGACAAACAATATTTAATCTCAATTTGACAACAGACGTCAAGAACAAAAGTTTGACAATAAATAGTATACATGCGTGTGTGCATCAAATACATGGTACGTAGTATGTGTAATGTTTTCTTTATTGATTTAATGTATCTTTTATGCATTATTTAAAAAAAAAATTAGCATTGTGCACTTCTTCTCTATATTCTCTATAAGTGTGGAAAATTTCATACTCCTCCGTCCGCGCAAATTTCGTAAAAAGGGATACAAAGTTTTTGCTTCACGTATTAATATATAGATTTCTACGAATCTTATGTACGTCATTTACCAGTAAAATAAACCAACGCCAGAAAATACGTTGAATTAACTTTATCTGAAATAAGATCATATTCGCATCCATCAAACTCACGCGACGAGACAAATCGTAATGACGTCTTTAAATTGCTTTATTACAAAGACTAGGTGTGTCCTATGAATTCGCCCGTTCAATTTGAGTTTTTATCTGGATTCCGTTAACGGTATTGAAATTAATTAATTGCAAGGTGTTAATCTATATTTTAATACGTAAAGGAAAAACTTTGTACCCCTTTTAAAGAATTGCGCGGACGGAGGAGTCTGAAATTTCCCACACTTATAGAGTATATAGAGAAGGAGTGCTAATGTTTATATTTTTTTAAATTATACATAAAAAATAGGTTAACTCAATAAATAAAAACATTACACACACTACCATGTATTTGACACACACACGTATGCATACTATTTGTTTATTGTCAAACTTTTCTTATTGCTTATAGTCCGTGGTCAAATTGAGAATAAATTAAATATTGTTTGTCTGTATTCATATTTGTAGTGTAGTCTTGGCACAAACACCATACAAATACAGTACAAGTACAAACTTGTAATTTCAATTAATTACAATCGAATTTCGACTACCAGGGGACCACTAGTAAAATAATACAGTGTAACTGTTGAGAGATATTTCTAGATTATACGACGATTGAACGGACAAACGAACAAAAAGACAGGCAGAGAAAATTCATTACGTAAACATCATATCGTACTTTTCCCCTTTTTTTATATACACTCGGTTTTAGGTGCGTCCGATCGGTCCAATATTCTAGTTATTTTTAATTTCAGGGTAAACTATAGAACATTTAAACAAATCTTAAAATAGGGACGAACGTTTCAAACGCAAACATTTATTGAACTTTTTTTTTTACATACATTTAAAAGCACGTTTATTAAAAACTAGCGGCCCGCTCCGGCTCCGCTCGGGTCTTTAACAAAAATTTCAACGATGTTTGACGTTGTTTTATTTTTTAAATAAAAGAACACTTATTGTGTCATAACTATAATAGCTAGTCATATGCTGTCGCGACACTTTTTGTAAATAATAATGTGTTCTACAAAGTCGTAGTACATTATTTTATTCTATCATCTTACGCAGGGCACGCGATGTAAAAAAAAATTTAGGTAATTTTTTACACCTTGGGTTACATTATCAGAGTTTTAGTAAGGATCCCTATGTCACTCGGGAATAGTGTAGCTTCCAAATAGTGAAAGAATTTTTCAAATCGTTTCAGTAGTTTCGGAGCCTATTCAATATAAACAAACAAACAAATCTTTCCTCTTTATAATATTAGTATAAATAAAAAATTATAATACTATTTTCTGATTTTAAGAGAGCTTTCTCAATAAACAAACATTTTTGTTGCACATCGTGTGTGTAAACATACAAAAATAAATAATCAGAATCAGTTTCGTTATAGTAACTTATAGACATCGCCTCCATCAGTAACGCTACTAAGAATCATTTTCACATCATGAACACCGAGTGACTTTGGAGCCTGGTTCGACATCGCAGAGTTCTGGAACTCTGCCGAAAATATCTCATTATAACAAAGTACACTGCTCATTATTTAACCTGTAACTAAATTTAATTAAAGGAAAGATGGTCATTATTAAAATACCCCGTGGGGAATTTAATTTGGGGAATCTTCGTGAAAGTTCACCGTGTGCCGAACTTTCCCGTCCTCTTGATAAGCTCTCGGCCGGCGAAATGCTAATTAATGCTAAATTTTATTTTAATTCCGACAAAAACGTGTTGTTACATTAAAATGGTCATTGAATTCGTTTGTAATTATAATATTGTACAAATTTAAAAAAATTAAGGGAAGGAAGTTAAAATTTTTACAGGGCACAACCCACTAAATTTTCGGTTAAGTGACAGTAGTGTAGACGTCACCAGAACGATGTTCACGAATGCTCACGATTGTCAGTTACATTAAAATGGCGGCAAATGAGCTCTCAGTTCACCTTCTGCTAAATTATGAAAGAGCCTATATACATCATAAAAAGAATGCCTAGGCGTCAAAATTTAAGCTACTAAATATCAGTAATTAACAAAATGTTCTAATGGCTTTTTTGATCATGACACATGTATATTTATTTTCTCATGTATTTTGTTCGATTTCGTGAATCGTTGATATAATTAAAACTGGTTGAATGATTTGATAATCGCGTTTTTTAATGTCATTTTAATATTATTTTCGACGCATCGTATACTTTACAATTTTCGTTGTCATGAAAGACAGATGCGTAGCTTAGATGCTATTCGTTGACCATTTAAATATTCTGCCAACTAACGTCTAAACATTTATAGCAGTTTTAACTGTATCCATTCTTATCGTTTGTTTTTTTTATAAAGAATTTGGCTCCAACGCCTTTGGCATTTATTTTGCCAATGTCAAAGTATTTACAAAAATGACCGGTACTTAGAGGGAGAGGAAAAAAAATACGAAATCTAAATACAAATAAATTTGGTCGGTTTTTCCATACGCGAATCTGTGGTTTTAAGAACAGCACAAACAAATATATGTTAGACTAAGTACTTTAGAGATAAATATTATTAGCAGATAAAAATTTACATAGAATATTTACATGAACAATTAATATTGATAGGCCGGGGAATATCATTTGGAAGGATATCATAAAGAGGGGATACGGTATTGGGGCAGTCGAAGATAATGTGATCCAGGGTACCCTCATCTAATCCACACTCACAAAGAGAATGGTCGCGGACTCTAATTTTGGCAAGAAAAACAGGGGAGCAAACATGGCCATTCTTATCGTTATTAAAAGCGTTGCGAACAGGTTACACGGAATGCAGTTTCAGTATTCCTGGTCAATGCACTTAGTTCCGTTGGAAATCCTGCTGCCTTTCCTAATGCATAGATGGATGGATACAGCAGAATTGTCAATGAGTAAGAATCGCATAGAATGCGGTCATACCGCTATGAACATATATGGGAAAAACTATACTCACTATTTCACTGGTGGTAGGACCTCTTGTGAGTCCGCACGGGTAGTAGGTACCACTGCCTATTTTTGCCGTGAAGCAGTAATGCGTTTCGGTTTAAAGGGTAGGGCAGCCGTTGTAACTATACTGAGACCTTAGAACTTATATCTCAAGGTGGGTGACGTATTAACGTTGTAGGTGTCTATGGGCTCCAATAACCACTTAACACTAGGTGGGCTGTGAGCTCGTCCACCCATCTGGGCAATAAAAAAAATATCTATTATTTTGTCAAAGCAGTACCGGCCGGAAGTTTTTTTTTATTACCTTTGTAGGCAGATGAACATACAGCCCACCTGATGGTGAGTGGTTACCATCGCTCATGGACGTCAGCAATGCCAAGCCGCTGTCAAACACTAACTACAGTACGTTTGCTTGACGTACATGGGAGATCTTACGCTTACCAGTGTGCTTAGTGCGAGTTTTTGAACGTTCTCGATAGCGTAAAAGTTAGCTCATATTTGTATGGAATGGAATCGTTTGCCTACGTTTGCCGCTAGGGGCGCTGTTCCAACTGCATACCAAATTGAGTTAACTTTTACGCTATCGAGAACGTTAAAAAAACTCGCACTAAGCACACTGTTCGCTTTCGGGCGGTTTCGATCGACACTTGAAATGATAATAAATAACTAAGCAAATAAAACATCCGCGGTAATGAATGCTAAAGAATTTTTTCACGTCACAATCCACTCGGCAAGAGGTGAGAAAGTTATTTTGAATACCGCCAAAGTCCCGCGGCCAACTTCGTTCTTATAATCTCATTAATTTTAATTTCATTGCGGGGATTATTTCAGGATGGTCGCCCTCCGATACTTCGTTGCCGCGAGACAGAGCTCTGAATATTAATTGTCAAGTATTATGGAGATTCAATTTTTTTTTGGAAGCCAAGCTCAAAGTCCTTGTGAGCGAAGATTCTTGGAGACTTACCAATTTTTCTAATGAAATACGTACTCAACAAATGCAACGAATGTTCACGATTGACTTCCACGGTGAAGGAATAACATCGTGTAATAAAAACCAAACCCGCAAAATTATAATCACTGGTGCTAGGATCTCTTGGGAGTCCGCACGGGTAGGTACCACCACCCCGCCTATTTCCACCGTGAAGCAGTAATGCGTTTCGGTTCGAAGGGTGGGGTAGCCTTTATGGAAGTCGTCGTGGCCTAAAGGATAAGACGTCCGGTGCATTCGTATATAGCGATGCACCGGTGTTCGAATCCCGCAGGTGGGTACCAATTTTTCTAATGAAATACGTACTCAACAAATGTTCACGGTTGACTTCCACGGTGAAGGAATAACATCGTGTAATAAAAACCAAACCCGCAAAATTATAATTTGCGTAATCACAGGTGGTAGGACCTCTTGTGAGTCCGCACGGGTAGGTACCACCACCCCGCCTATTTCCGCCGTGAAGCAATAATGCGTTTCGGTTCGAAGGGTGGGGTAGCCGTTGTAACTATACTGAGACCTTAGAACTTATATCTCGACGTGGGTGGCGCATTTACGTTGTAGATGTCTATGGGCTCCAGTAACCACTTAACACCAGGTGGGCTGTGAGCTCGTCCATCCATGTAAGCAATAAAAAAAAAAAAAAAAAAAAACAGAACTTATGTCTCGAGGTGGGTGCCGCATTTACGTTGTAGATGTCTATGGGCTCCAGTAACCACTTAACACCAGGTGGGCTGTGAGCTCGTCCATCCTTCAAAGCAATAAAAACAAAAAAAAGACTATAAATCGGTCCAAAAATCATTTTGGGATAGTCGAGGGTCGAAATCTAGGATTCTCTAGGAGATCTGAATATTAATTGTCAAGTATTATGGAGATTCAATTTTTTTTGGGAGCCAAGCTCAAAGTCCTTGTGAGCGAAGATTCTTGGAGACTATAAATCGGTCCGAAAATCATTTTGGGATAGTCGAGGGTCGAAATCTAGGATTCTCTAGGAGATCTGAATATTAATTGTCAAGTAATATGGAGATTCAATTTTTTTTGGAAGCCAAGCTCAAAGTCCTTGTGAGCAAAGATTCTTGGAGACTATAAATCGATCCGAAAATCATTTTGGGATAGTCGAGGGTCGAAATCTAGGATTCTCTAGGAGATCTGAATATTATTAATTGTCAAGTATTATAGAGATTCAATTTTTTTTTGGAAGCCAGGCCCAAAATCCTTGTTAGCGAAGATTCTTGGAGACTATAAAACGGTCCGAAAATCATTTTGGGATAGTCGAGGGTCGCAATCTTGGATTATCTCGTGTACTGCGAGGAAATTACATTAAAACACGAGAGGAGAACACGTACATCGAAACCCGAAAATATCTTTCACATTGATTCCGGTCGGCAGTATAACTCGGATTCCGTATTCCAGTCGCACTAAGTGTCACTAAGAACAATAAAAACAAGACGGCTAAATAAATTATATTGAAATTGCTGAACCCTAAAATAGATGGCGAGATTTTTTCAATAAAAAATCAATTAATGAGCGGCATTGGAAGACTTTTTAATGCGTTACTGTGTCCGGTTTTGATTCGAAGCGGCGGGTCGAAATGACAGACGTAATGAGATGTGTAATGGTGAAGTCAACTATACTTGGTGTAATGTAATTATACTTGAAAGACCTTAGAACTTATATCTCAAAGTGGGTGGCGCATTTACGTTGTAGATGTCTATGGGCTCCAGTAACCACTTAATACCAGGTGGGCTGTGAGCTCGTCCATCCATCTAAGCAATAAAAAAAAGTCATCAGTCATCGAGAGTTGAAAGTAAAAACACGACGAATTTGCATACATTACATACGCCACAAAATAGTATGTATCTAGCTATCTCTAAGACAATAGGCCCGATACAACAACGAAGCCAAGAATTCTTAGATCATAAATTCGTCTTCTTTTTAAAGTCGACAACTGTAATTATAATAAGATAAATGAACGGCATTTTAACATGCAGTAAACAACAAGGAAAAACCTCCACGGGAATAAATAAAATCGGCCAGTGACAAAGATATAAAGCTGATGGAAATGGCATGAAAATTTAATCGTCAACCACCAGCACGATCATATTATTAAGATTGAAAACTTAGAATGGATACAGCTAGAAGAAAATATAGGGTGCTCGGTCGGAATTACGATTTTTATGTTTTTTTCTTTTTTTATTGCTTTTGGATGTGTGGGCGGGCTCGCGACCCACCTGGTGTGAAGTGGTGACCGGAGCCATTTACAACATAAATGCCGCCACCCACCTTGAGATATGAGTTCTAAGGTCTCAGTTTTTACAGTACGACGGCTGACCCACTCTTCAAACCGAATCGCATTACTGCTTCACGGCAGAAATAGGCAGGGCGGTGGTACCTACCCGTGCGAAATCACAATAAGCCCTAGCACCAGTAATTACGCAAATTATGATTATACGGGTTTGATTTTTATTACACGATGGAGTGATTAGAAGACGATTATTCCTTCACCGTGGAAATCAATCGTGAGCATTTGTCAAGTACGTATTTCATTAGAAAAATTGGTACCCGTCTGGCGGATTCGAACGCCGTTACATCGCTAGATACGAATGCACCGGCTATCATTTAGGCCACGACGACTTCAAAACTTTACGTGATTTGATTTTTTGTTTCAAATTTTAAGTTTTGGCTTCTGGATAATGTCAAAGAGCACGTGACGTTTGCGTTTAAAAGGTTTGCTTCTTCATCAACACATCGACCTCATATCTCTCGGGAGGGTTTTTTTCACCTACGAGTATGTGTTTTACGCATAAATAGAAAAAAATCCTGCAAGTGCTCCTTAGGATGAAGCGAACGAATGTCGAAAATTGTATTATGAACTAGTAAATTTCACGCTCTCTCGGCAGATCAACTCACCACTCATTTGATTTATTGGTTTTTACTATATGTGCGTAAGTGTTTTAGGCATATAAAAGTCTTCACGGCGAAGCGTGGAATTTACTAATTCATTATACAGTTTCCGACATTTGTCCGTTTCATGTTAGGAACCACCAGCTAGCTACTTGGGCATGATTCCAATATAGTATTCCATTCATAAACAACTTTTCGCTTATTTTCTGAATCTCAATTACGTTAACATAATACGAATTGCGATCGTATCAGACCACATTCTTCATAACTAGCCAAGGCCCGAGAAAAACGCTTTTTTTCTTTTCTTTCGTAAATGCGAAAATTATCATAATATTCGAAATATGGAAATGCGCTGTCGTACTATGAAAATTGAGATATTAAACACTGAGATACGACTGCGGTGCTCTAGTGCTTACATTGTCAGTTTAATGTAAGCCATAATACTTTAGTCTTTAAACGTTTTTTACAATGTTCGTATAATTCAGACGATGACTTTTGAGTCGTTGACTTATGTTATCTTTTAGTTACATATAACTCTTAACTGTTTTTCATTTTCATAACAGTTTCGCTAGTACAGAGGTACGTAGACTTATTAAAAAGCCGCAAAAATAATTAAAAAATAAAAACCTTTCAGAAAAAGTCTAGAGATTCTAATACTTTATACTTTTAGTGACTCGTGGATTGCTTTAAATTGATATTAAACGAACAAACAAAATAAGAGATCTCTTAGTAAAAAAATGACACGTATTTATCGGTCTGGTGAATTCGAAAGTTTCCACTGAGGCTTTACAACAAACACTCCGGAGCATTGCGGATTGGTTTGAATTTAGAAAAAGAACTATAATCAATTCAATTTTCCATTCTTAATACATTTACTTACGCGCGTTTGAAATGGCGTGTGCCACTTAACCTCGTTTCTTCTTCGTTCTAATTCACAATATAAATACGTCTCGAACGAAACATTCGTGTAAAGACAAGCAAAGATTGTAAATGAAACCTTGTAACTCAGCTCAAACAAAATTACACTGGCGACAAAGTCCACGTCACTCAGAAGGAGCGCCGCGCTAAGTTCTTGATTTGGCTGCGGGCGAAAAAGTTTTCTCGGCATACGGAATCATTCCTTGACACCCCTTCCGTCATTATCTCTGCGCTCCCTGCCTCCCTTAAAGAGCGTAGATACAAGCCGTGATTGCGACCTACCGAGCCAGATTACGATTCATTTACATACAAATGCGGGACCTTCTAACTTCGAATGGGACGCTATGCTCCGCTGTTGTTCTAGCAAAAAGCGTGCCTTAATTCATACAACAATAACAGCGGTGGGTGTCGGGGGTTGATTAAGGTCGCCCTGTCCTTTTACTGAGGTGAACACGCTCGCCCACGCCCCGTGTCACTTCCAGTAACGATCATTTTTCTATGTCCCTGTATAATGCGTTTCGTAAGGAGTTAGCTATACATTAACGTAATTACCGGTTGTTCTTTACGTGCTTTGTGCTTGTTATGAATAATTATTGTAGCGTTGTTATAAATACACAATATACGTTACCTATACGAGCTCGTAACGTGAGCGACTCATACGAGTTGAAGCGGTTTGAAATTGTTTGACATAATTTCGATGTTATTATCACAAAGCAGTAATTTCGGTTTAAGGGCGGGACAATCATTGTATTAAAGACTTAGAACTGGTATCTCAAGGTATCTCACAGCCCACCTGGTGTTAAGTGGTTACCGGAGTCCATAGACTAGGTATAACGTAAATGCCGCCACCCACCTTGAGATATGAGTTCTAAGCTCTCAGTATAGTTACGACGGCTGCCCCACCCTTCAAACCGAAACGCGTTACTGCTTCACGGCTGAAATAGGCAGGGTGGTGGTACCTACCCGTGCGGACTCAAAAAAGGTCCTAACACCAGTAATTGCGCAGATTATAATTTTGCGGATTTGATTTTTATTACACGATGCTATTTCTCCACAGTGGAAGTCAATCGTGAACATTTGTTTAGTACATATTCCATTAGAAAAATTGGTACCCGCCAGCGGATTTCGAATACCGTTACATACGAATGCACCGGACGTCTTATCCTTTAGGCCACGACGAATTCAAACTACTTACCTATTCCGATAGAGGCACCCGTCACGCGCGGACGTGCTCATCGACCACTCGATCGCCCGGCCTTTGTTCTCCCGGCTTTTGTTAGCCCGGCCATTGTTCGCGCGGCCTGTGTTCGTGGTACATCTGCCGACTAAGTGCTCTTCCTGGAAGTTTTTATTTGTTTTGTTTCCTTTTGTTATTTCTGTGTTCGTGGTACATCTGCCGACAAACTGTCTTCCTGGAAGTGTTTAATTGTTTTGTTTATTTTTGTTATTTCCGTTTTGTTGTGATTTTTCTTTGTCCTGTAGTAATCGTGCCGCATCGCCACCTGTGTTCAATAGAACCGCTCAGGTCCGAGAAGTTGGGGCCTCGCCGCAAGGCGAGTGTTTTCTAAGACCCAGGGTAGCCCCACCTGGGCACGTAGACATCATGGACGCTGTATTTGCGGAATTTCTCCGGCTTCGCTACCCAAAGCTCACTTCCGAGTTTCAGGCCTTCAAGGCCGATCACACTGCGAGCCCTCTCGTGGACTCCACCGAGCTCGCTGCTCCTGCGTCGCCTGTATCTGCGTGCAAAGCTTCTGCATCGAGCACCGCAGCCTCCGTCGTGCCTGCCGTTCCCGCGTCGCCTATACTGGCGAGTAAAACTGCTGCGTCGTCCGCCGTGGTCACCGTTCCAGCAGCGCGATCATCCGCGGCCTCCGTCGCGCCGTCCAAAACACCTACTCGTAGGTCACCTGCGCCCGCCTCCTCGTCCTCCGACTCTGACTCGGAGATGGAGGTCGACCTCGCTCCCGCCTCATTGACGGATGGATTCACCCTGGTGCAAAAGGGTAAGAAGCGTGCCGCGGAGTCTCGAGCTCCCGCGGCCGCTAAAATTAGCAAAGCCGCGAACGCGTCGCGCCCCCGCCCTCAGACTCCCGTTGCGCCTCCAGCCCGTGCCACTCCGTCGCCGCGTCCGGTGGCACAAAATAAAGCCCAGACCCCTCCCCCGGTAATCCTTCAAGAGAAGGCAGCTTGGGAACGAGTTTCCCTGGCCCTTAAGGCCAAAAATATCAATTTTACGAATGCCCGTAACCTCGCGAACGGCATTCAAATTAAGGTTCGAACATCCGACGACCATAGGGCCCTCTCTTCTTACCTCCGTAAGGAGCGTATAAGTTTCCACACATATACGCTCCAGGAGGAGCGCGAACTCCGTGCCGTTATACGTGGCATCCCTAAAGAGTTGGATGCCGAGCTCGTCAAGGCCGACCTTCTCGAACAAGGCCTACCGGTTAACTCCGTACACCGCATGCACACAGGCCGCGGAAGGGAGCCATATAATATGGTTCTCGTCGCCCTCCAGCCTACCCCCGAGGGTAAGCAAATATTCAACATCCGAACGGTCTGTAGCCTTTCCGGAATCGCAGTCGAAACCCCACACAAGAAAGGCACACCTAGCCAGTGCCATAACTGCCAATTATACGGGCATTCTTCCCGTAACTGTCACGCGCGCCCCCGATGCGTCAAGTGCTTAGGCGATCACGCCACGGCCCTATGCACTCGCGATCAAAAAACCGCGACAGAACCGCCTAGCTGCGTCCTGTGTCGAACACAGGGTCACCCCGCAAATTACCGCGGATGCCCCCGAGCCCCGAAAATAAATCGCCGCGTCGCCCGCCAAAACCGCCTCCGAGCTTCCGGCCCAGACATCAAAGCCTCGGCACCCTCTGTGTCGCAGGCTAAGCCAGCGTTCGTTCCGGCGCCGGTGCCCAGTGTCTCGGCCTGGGCGAAACCGCTGCCGTACATGAACACGGCTACAACTCCCTCCTCCGCGATTCGTCCCGCCCCCGCGACTCGTCCCTCTCCCGCGACTTGCCCTCCGACCGCGTCCGACAATCTCGCTTTAGCGATCGACTTCTTTCAGTCGATCAACTTTGAGCGCGTTAACGCTTTGGGCGACGCCATTCGCGCTGCCTCCACTGCACAACACTTTATCGCCGTTGTGCAAGAATACGCCGACGTATACGCGTCGTTAAATACGTACGTCCTCCCCTCACTCCGCCGGTAATCAATGGCGTATATAAGTAGAGTAAAGCCCCTATCCGTAACGATAGGATTTTTTAACGCTTACGGTCTCGCAAATCAGCGTGATCAGGTTTCTGACTTTTTGCGTGACCATCAAATTGATATCTTTTTAGTGCAGGAGACCCTACTTAAGCCCGCGCGCCGTGACCCTAAAATCGCGAACTATAACATGGTCAGGAACGACAGGCTCTCTGCTCGTGGTGGTGGTACCGTCATTTACTATAGAAGAGCCCTGCATTGCGTCCCACTCGATCCTCCCGCGCTCGCTAATATCGAAGCATCAGTGTGCCGAATCTCACTGACGGGACACGCGCCGATCGTTATCGCGTCCGTTTATCTTCCACCGGATAAGATCGTTCTAAGCAGTGATATCGAGGCGCTGCTCGGCATGGGGAGCTCTGTCATTCTGGCGGGCGACCTAAATTGTAAACACATTAGGTGGAACTCACACACCACAACCCCGAATGGCAGGCGGCTTGACGCGTTAGTCGATAATCTCGCCTTCGATATCGTCGCTCCGCTAATCCCGACTCACTACCCGCTAAATATCGCGCATCGCCCGGATATACTCGACATAGCGTTATTAAAAAACGTAACTCTGCGCTTACACTCGATCGAAGTAGTTTCAGAGTTAGATTCAGACCACCGTCCCGTCGTTATGAAGCTCGGTCGCGCTCCCGATTCCGTTCCCGTCACGAGGACTGTGGTGGATTGGCACACGCTGGGCATCAGCCTGGCTGAATCTGATCCACCATCGCTACCGTTTAGCCCGGAATCTACCCCGTCTCCCCAGGATACCGCTGAAGCCATAGACATCTTAACGTCACACATCACCTCGACATTAGATAGGTCATCGAAACAAGTTGTAGCGGAGGACTTCCTTCACCGCTTCAAATTGTCCGACGATATTAGGGAACTCCTTAGAGCTAAGAACGCCTCGATACGCGCCTACGACAGGTATCCTACCGCGGAAAATCGTATTCGAATGCGTGCCCTACAACGCGACGTAAAGTCTCGCATCGCCGAAGTCCGAGATGCCAGATGGTCTGATTTCTTAGAAGGACTCGCGCCCTCCCAAAGGTCTTACTACCGCTTAGCTCGTACTCTCAAATCGGATACGGTAGTAACTATGCCCCCCCTCATAGGCCCCTCAGGCCGACTCACGGCGTTCGATGATGACGAAAAAGCAGAGCTGCTGGCCGATACATTGCAAACCCAGTGCACGCCCAGCACTCAATCCGTGGACCCTGTGCATGTAGAATTAGTAGACAGTGAGGTAGAACGCAGAGCCTCCTTGCCACCCTCTGATGTGTTACCACCCGTCACCCCGATGGAAGTTAAAGACTTGATCAAAGACCTACGTCCTCGCAAGGCTCCCGGTTCCGACGGTATATCCAACCGCGTTATTAAACTTCTACCCGTCCAACTCATCGTGATGTTGGCATCTATTTTCAATGCCGCTATGGCGAACTGTATCTTTCCCGCGGTGTGGAAAGAAGCGGACGTTATCGGCATACATAAACCCGGTAAACCAAAAAATCATCCGACGAGCTACCGCCCGATTAGCCTCCTCATGTCTCTAGGCAAACTGTATGAGCGTCTGCTCTACAAACGCCTCAGAGACTTCGTCTCATCCAAGGGCATTCTCATCGATGAACAATTCGGATTCCGTACAAATCACTCATGCGTTCAACAGGTGCACCGCCTCACGGAGCACATTCTTGTGGGGCTTAATCGACCAAAACCGTTATACACGGGAGCTCTCTTCTTCGACGTCGCAAAAGCGTTCGACAAAGTCTGGCACAACGGTTTGATTTTCAAACTATTCAACATGGGTGTGCCGGATAGTCTCGTGCTCATCATACGGGACTTCTTGTCGAACCGCTCTTTTCGATATCGAGTCGAGGGAACCCGCTCCTCCCCACGACCTCTCACAGCTGGAGTCCCGCAAGGCTCTGTCCTCTCACCCCTCCTATTTAGCTTATTCGTTAACGATATTCCCCGGTCGCCGCCGACCCATTTAGCTTTATTCGCCGACGACACGACTGTTTACTATTCCAGTAGAAACAAGTCCCTAATCGCGAAGAAGCTTCAGAGCGCAGCCCTAGCCCTAGGACAGTGGTTCCGAAAATGGCGCATAGACATCAACCCAGCGAAAAGTACTGCGGTGCTCTTTCAGAGGGGAAGCTCCACACGGATTTCCTCCCGTATTAGGAGGAGGAATCTCACACCCCCGATTACTCTCTTTAGTCAATCCATACCCTGGGCCAGGAAGGTCAAGTACCTGGGCGTTACCCTGGATGCATCGATGACATTCCGCCCGCATATAAAATCAGTCCGTGACCGTGCCGCGTTTATTCTCGGTAGACTCTACCCCATGATTTGTAAGCGGAGTAAAATGTCCCTTCGGAACAAGGTGACACTTTACAAAACTTGCATAAGGCCCGTCATGACTTACGCGAGTGTGGTGTTCGCTCACGCGGCCCGCACGCACATAGACACCCTTCAATCTCTACAATCCCGCTTTTGCAGGTTAGCCGTCGGAGCTCCGTGGTTCGTGAGGAACGTTGACCTACACGACGATCTGGGCCTCGAATCTATACAGAAATACATGAAGTCAGCGTCGGAACGGTACTTCGATAAGGCTATGCGTCATGATAATCGCCTTATCGTAGCCGCCGCTGACTACTCCCCGAATCCTGATCATGCAGGAGCCAGTCACCGTCGACGCCCTAGACACGTCCTTACGGATCCATCAGATCCAATAACCTTCGCACTAGACGCCTTCAGCTCTAGGAGCAGGCTTAGGGACCTCGGTAACCGTACTCGTCGAACTCGACAAAGAGTTCGCCGTGCAACCTAACCCATGAATCAGCTCGCTGAGTTTCTCGCCGGATCTTCTCAGCGGGTCGCGATTCCGATCCGGTAGTAGATTCATTCGCGAAGCAGCTGCTCTTGAGCTGTTAGGTCTCCTTCGGAGGCGCTCGGGTAGCTGTTAGCAAATCCCACCCCTCCTGGCTGAGCCTTTGCTCGCCCACCTGTCCTGGTGAAACTGGAAAGGCCTCCGGGCCACCAGTAATCCTTCAATCATAAAAAAAAAAAAAAAAAAAAAAAAAAAAAAAAAAAAAAAAAAAAAAAAAAAAAAAAAAAAAAAAACTACTTACCTACTTACAGGCATTGTATCTAACAGATGCGCCGCGATTCAGTTGGTCTTCAAATATCTAGTAACAATTTTTATTCGGTTTTAAATTTATTAAAATTAAATGGTCACAACCAGAAATCATTTTAAATAGAAATTTTGAAATCGGTGATGTCCGGTGTTCTCGTCCGTATCAAACGATGCGACCATGTCGATACTCAAACAACGCATGCAGATATTAAATTTTTAATAAAAAAAAATACGTAGCTGACTCGGAAATGACATTCACAGTCAATGAATAAATATTTATCAAAAAAAAAAAGGAAAAAAATATAAATTTCGATATCTATACCTTAGTCTATTTAATCAGTCTAGAGAACTCCTCTTTTTTATTTTCATTGCCGTGATGTGTGGACGTGCTCACGGCCCACTTTGTGTTAAGTGGTAACCGTAGCCCATGAACATCAACAAAGTAAATGCCGTCAGCCATCTTGAGATTGGAGCTCTAAGTCGTAAGTTTTGATTTTCATCCTAAATATTTTCAAACCTTCTTTCTTATAACTAAGCGATATGGTTATAATAAAACATTGAAAACACAGCGATATATCGTTCCCAAGTTAATAGCCTGCCATAATAAAATTTCCCTTGATCCTCACATAAGATAACGCATACAAGATAAATTAATGTTTATAAGACATTCATTAGTCGGTAAAAGATGTTCTCATATAAGTGTCGCAAGAAAATATGATCACCTTATATTACTTAATCAACCTCTGTGGGGCGTGAAGTAAACCATTCCTGTCTACTGTCCTAAGAGCTAGATTAAACGGGCCTCCGTGATAAAGCTTCGATGGCCAATATAACTTGGTCCTAGGAAGGAAGGAAGAGTTACACATCGGGATGAGCAAGGCAGGTCAAGTTAACCCAGCGCTGATATAATACCGGCACGACCCAGCTATTCCGTTGGACATTTATGAATAGCGCTTATTTTTCTTTTAATTACGACATACACCCCCCACCCCCTGCCCCTCTGGTGTTTGTTGTCGTTTGTCGACACTCTCGACGAGTGTTGGCCTTCTACTATCATAATGACTTACCCAGAATCTAGTTTTGGAATGAAAATCAAAGGGATTACTTTAAAAATCTATTCAAATACTATGAGGTGGAAAAAAAACTTATGTCAAATTTGAATGATCCAGGATCTGAGTTCGAATTGGGGTCATACTCGATATGTCTGTGAGAAACTTAGTGTTTAGAATCTAGGGGTACTGTACTTGTATGTTTCCGAAGCTTATGTGATAGGAGAAAATCTTACTTAAGGGTTGTTAAGTGTCTGTTTTTTTTTCAACCTTAAAATCAAATGGAAATCAATTCATTAGCTAGAACGAAGACAGTTGTGACTGTTATTGGATCTTCATATTAGGTGCCTTTGGCCAAAAAATCTATAAGAATCGTCTTTCCGGCAATAAATCATATGAGACCCTGACAATAAAAAAATGCGGATATGTGACCCTAGCAAGCTCGAGTTACTGCTATGAACCTCCCATTCTAGTATTCTCATACGATATTATGTATAATTTTCGGTAACTTCATCTATTGATTCCTATAATTTGGAGTACAATTGGAATATTTTTTGTTTTTATTTATTTTAAACATAAATAATTCGAGCAATCACACTGTGCACCATATTGTGACGTCACAATCTCTTTTTTAAGGGTGTTAAATAAATTAACCACACACCTCTAACTTTATTTTATATAGCCAAATACTTTATTGCACACGAAAATCAAATCCTTAAACACGTGCCGAAGGAACATCAAAAACAAAACTATATACGGTACGTCTTAGTAGTACTTGTTCTGAATACGAAATATCGATACTAAACAAAAATATATCTAAAAAGAAGAGCCTACATCCGTTTTCCGACACAACAAACTCACAGCACGAACTGGAAATAATCGTTCAGTAACTTAGGGCGAGATCATAAAAAACGACATACGTGGAATATAAAAATTCTCTAGAGGTAGACGGGGCAGGTGTTAAGAGGCGCCCACTTTGTATTTCGGGCGGGACCAACCCTCTTGTACACAGAAGGCCCAGATAAGGCCGACATATTTAAAGTGTAGACGAGTATTACTTCAAATATGCTCTGAAAAGGGTACTTACTGTTCGCGGTCTATGGAATATCAAAAGCTTAAAACTACGTTATTTAAATTCCGCATTAAAGATCAGGTAACGTACTCTGCATGCGGAAGTCTGAGAGATGCGTTGAATTTTACAAATATGCAGCGTGATCACGCTTTTGTGGTGAACTAAATAGAGTTGCAACTTGCTTGCATCCCTGGGTGTAACTTAAAGCATGATGGACATTTAAAGTCAAATTTAATTGTTATATTGCTTTACATGGGTAGGCGAACTAATGTCCTCCTGATTTTAGTGCGTCCCTCGATCATCAATACCGTGTTCACCCCAAAATATGAGGTAAGGTTCCAATTGGAATCTACCAACGAAAGCTGCACACGATTTTCACACGAAACTAAACTTAACAAACAACTGGCAAATGTCATATAGGTGACGTGTACAATATTTGAAAATTAGAGAGAGAGAGAGAGAGAGAGAGAGAGTATTCTTTATTGTACACCAAAAAACAAATAAACAGTGCGACACATTAAATACAAAAAAAAAGTACAATTGGTGGTCTTATCGCTAAGAGCGATCTCTTCCAGACAACCATCAATCAGGTGGACAAGAATAATTTGGAAAGGAATTACGAAACGAAAATTAAGAGAAGAAACATAAAAAAAATCCCAGAAAAAAAACGAATATCACAATTACAGCAAACCATATCTGGTACGAGAGTCGGAAAATGAAACAAAACTCAAAATCTTTACAAGTGACCAACATAGATGGGAGTTGTGGACGCTGAATAGTCCATAAACAGAGCTCAAGTCACAAACGACTGACTTAAATCAACAATAAAACGTTCGTAGTATAAAATGTAATCCAATAACATCATAAAACCGGGATTTGATTACGCTCGTCGATTTGCACATATGACGTGTGATTGTGAAATAAATAGACACGTTTTTAATGGTAGGCGATTGAAGTGCTTGCTTCAAACCCGCAAAAAATATAATTTGGGTAATTACTGGTGGTAGGACCTTTTGTGAGTACTCACGGGTAGGTACCACCACCCCGCCTATTTCTGCCGTGAAGCAGTAATGCGTTTCGGTTTGAAGGGTGGGGTAGCCGTTGTAACTATATTGAGACTTTAGAACTTATAACTCAAGATGGGTGGCACATTTACGTTGTAGATGTCTATGGGGTCCAGTAACCACTTAACATCAGGTGGGCTGCGAGCTCGTCCACCCATCTAAGCTGTAAAAAAAAAAAAATCCAGATCGTACAAGCCATTCTAAGTCATTCTAAGACCCTTTCAAATTTCGTATAATAACATATCCCTACGAAAAACCCTTAGTGTAAATAGCAAGTAATAGTCTTCTCTACTTGAACCTGCGATAGTAAAATAGAAATCACGATCATCTTAAATAATTCCTCAGTGCACTCACCATTGGTCTCACGGTAATATATACAAAGATAGCCGAAGTTGCAATAAACCGAAACTGATTTTTATTTACGTAAAGGCAGTCAATGGTTTTTGTCCCTTAGATCCAATTAAAAAAGACTAGCATTAAAAGGGAAATCGAAAAAAAAAAGATACTTTTAAAATTTTAAATTACGCGCCGTCTATTATCTTGTACCACGTGCAATGATACTAAGCGAAAAGCCCAAGGATCAAGACGGGCTATCTCTTTTATTTCATTGCGTTCAATACACGGACACGCTTAAACGGATTTCGGATCTTATCTAGCAATCGAATCGATGACCAACAAATATTTATATCCATCTACTTTTTACTGTCGTCTTTTTTTTTTCGGGTAATAATTTTATAGGTTGTGTGACAAATGTTCCAAAATGGCTGTTAGTTTTATTGAAACCGGTTTCATTTCGGTATCTTGGTGCATTATTTTTACACCTCCCATGAATGTTTTATTTAGCGGTCGAAATACCATGACCACTGATTTCAATTCATTCTATTTCAAAAGTAATTCAATCTTGAATTTTCATTTCAATAAATTTTAAAGACATCCCGGAAAAAAATGGGCCGCAAATTTTCAAAGAACTGGTCACCTTTCATGGTTGGCATGAATTAAAAAAAAGATTTTTGTATGATTCTTAAAAAAGTTTTGTGCCTATTACGCGTAAGGTCCGACAGTAACTGGAATAGGCAAAAGGCTAAGCCTAAGCAAGCTGTCAACGATTAGATAAGCAAAAAATATGCGTCTTGTATTGCGAAACCAGTATATTATAATAACCAATCTGTACGCTCCTCCCCTGTGACGTTCTGACCTCTGTCATACCCTTGGTCAATGGTCAGCTGTAACGAAAACCCCTGGCCCGGTCACGTACAACCGCCATTTTTATTTGATTACGCCAACAACTCCAAGAAATCGCAATTTTGACGATCCAAATGGATCAGACGCAGTTTTGTTTTTGTCCCACAACATATTGCGTGGTGCCATTCTTGTAAGAAACACTATTTGATCGACTTTTACCGTTACTGTCATATTCGTCTTCTAGTACGATTAAGAATTATTAAATTCATCAGATCGCACCGTTATGTAACTATACTGAGATCTTAGAACTTATATCTCGAGGTGGGTGGCGCATTTACGTTGTAGATGTCCATGGGCTCCAGTAACCACTTAACACCAGGTGGGCTGTGAGCTCGTCCACCCACCTAGGCAATAAAAAAAAAAATACATTAAATCTCGTAGTTAAGATCTTAAATATGAAAGTTAGCGTATTTTAATTTGAAAGAACTGCTTCAGAAATAAAAAGTGCAAAAATTCGACCTATACACATAAACGACACGTAAATCGTCTTTTTCGAAAAAAAATTCTAATGGAGGATCCATAACTTAAAAATCTTCACGACTCAGTTGCATTAAACATAAAATCTACAAATTTTATTTACGTTTATTTAGAACTAGAAATTTGACAGAGTTATACCTAGTCAGGTTATAAATTCTGTTACATGTTTAATGTAAAATAATTGAAACAAGTTTATTCATTACGTAACCATTCATATACCAAAATGAACTTTTCAAATACTCTTTTCAAAACAAATTTTTCAGTATGTTAAAAATTTGAATTGGCGCGTAACCGCAACGATGCAACGCAATAACTGCAACACGGTCTTCTTTAAGCGTCCACTCCATATTTAAAAATGAATAAAATTCTAAAAGTATACATTTTTATTTTCATGAACAATTCCAAATTCGAATTCAATAAACTTTTTTGTGGCCAGCATTCTAAAAGAAAAGTTTTTACTGTGTGACAATACTTATGACCTGACTAGTTATTTTACTCGATTTTATAAATAAGCTGGAGGTTAAGGAGGGAGGAGGAAAAGTCTAGAAAAATCCAAGTGCCATACCATCCGCCAATCTATTCTTGTATGTGTTTTCGAAACATTCAAAGAGCATCTACGAAACTAAGTCATCAAGTCTTTTTTGTTCTTCTACAAACATTTTCTCTTTCACGTTAACATATATTTGTTTATACTTGACGGCATGAAGTTTTACGGCATCAGAAACATCTATTAAATCACTACAAAGCTAGTTTTTGCGCGGGCGATTTAGTAGTTGCTCAGGGAAATAAATAGGGGAGACAATCTAAACGAAACTGCAGACGAGGTAGTGTGTTCTTCAGTTTTGCGAGTTGTATTTTTTTTTTGTACGACTAGCTGACCCGGCCGACTTCGTAGTGCCTCAATCGATAAATAAAATACCTAAACTTTTGTATAAAATAAACTTAAAACAAACAAAAGGAATCCGTCCGACGGGGGACACATCAAAGGAAAACAAAATTGTTTTTATATAATTCCGAGCTTTTTTATATTTATCTACTTTTTAAACCTTCTCTGGACTTCCACAAATAATTCAAGACCAAAATTAGCCAAATCGGTCTAGCCGTTCTCGAGTTTTAGCGAGACTAACGAACAGCAATTCATTTTTAAATATATAGATTTAATCTCGTAATTTCCTAGTCAGAACAATATTCACTTATTATGGTCGTAGACGACTATGGACGACTAATCGTCGACATTTGAATAAAAGGAAAATTATTAAAAAGTAAAGGAAAATAAAAAAATGCAAAATTAAATTGTAAAATTAGGTATAATGGTTTTCAGTTATGCAGGAAATCTATATATTAATACGTGAAGCAAAAACTTTATATCCCTTTTTACGAAAATTGCGCGAACGGAGGAGTATGAAATTTTTCACACTTATAGAGAATATAGAGAAGAAGTGCACAATGCTAATATTTTTTTAAATAATGCATAAAAGATACTTTAAATCAATAAAGAAAACATTACACACACTACATACCATGTATTTGACGCACACACGCATGCATACTATTTATTGTCTAACTTTTGTTCTCGACGTCTGTTGTCAAATTGAGAATAGATTAAATATGGTTTGTCTTTATTAATATTTTTTATAGTGTGGTCTTGGTGAAATTTGTGAATATAAAAGTATAAAATACAATCATAATAGTGTACAAACTTACAATTCCAATTAATTATAGTCGAATTTCGACTACTGCGGGACCTCTAGTTTGTTTATATTTCCTAATACATATATAGTATATACGATGAATTTATATCCATTACTAAAAATGCTATTGCATTACATAATCTTCTATCGAATTTATCGAATTGAAAATTGCAGTAAACACTTCCTTTCTTTCTAGGCACACTGCAAATAGTGAAGAGTGAAGAGGATGACAATGGCAAATTTGAATGTATCGCGGAAAACTCGATTGGAACTGAATTCTCTAAGCCCACGGTTCTATACGTGAAAGGTATGTATAAATTAATTTGATTAAGTGCCATTCCTTATAGTGAAGTCCGGCGATTTCTTCTTGATCCAAAAAAAAACACATAGATGCGCGGACATAATTCCGCGTCTACCATGAGACATGAGATCGCAGCAGTGAACCTTAATGAACCTTACCTATCGAGGGGTGAAAAGCTATTTGGTTTAAGCGACATATCACTTAATACGCAACATTTATCTTTGTAATTAAAAGTGCGTTTTAGTTGGTATTAGCATCAACAGTGTGCTGCTTTTAATTGAACTTCAATTAAGTTTATTCCATTCAAATAGCTGAAGTAGTTTTTTGTAATAATATTTTTTCCAAATTTTAAACTTCAAATGGCTCTCTCTCCTTTGTTTAACGCTGGGGAATCCATTTACGGATTCCCGGTCGAGGGGGGTAAATGTCTCCTGTAAAATTGCAAAAATGTCGCTTAAACCAAATAGCCTTTCACCCAGCTGGAACAGTGCCCCTAGCGACAAACGATCTAACTCCATACAAATTTGACTTAACTTTTACGCTATCGAGAACGTTTAAAAACACGCAAAAAACACAGTTAAAAAATAAGTCTGCGATACTGATACGCACTACAACATCGCCGCTCGGAATTATATTTCGGTACAGACCGCACAAAAGTTATAACCACATCAAAAGGTTTCGCTCGTGTGGCTTCAACGAAATATACGATTTCAAAGCCAGGGTGGGTCCCGCGCGGTCAAATTACATAATGATCAGCCATTCGCGCGCCGCACGCGACCGTGATTAGTTCGGTAGGGGACGTTAGATATAAACTTTGGCCAGTCAAAGTGAGAGGCAAAATGTGGTGGCAGTAATACGCCTTTTACATTCGTTGGGTGTAGTTTGATTGTTAAGAATGCATAATGCTGTTTGGCCGATTTATAGTGCTAGTTACACGTGGATTTTATTTATTTAAATTCCGCTAGCGGCGGCGGTGGTAATCAGGATTTGCATAATTTTGGATTGTTTGGTTCGGCAAAGAACCTCCCCGTGAATACCAATACCTAAGTAGACACATGAACTCGAAGTTTTAATATATTGTAATAACAGACTTCGAAAGTCTTAATAATACTTATTTAATAATAATTTCATTGATCCTATTTTAAAATAAAAATCAACACCAAATCCCCTATACCTAATTGAATATGCAATTTCGAAAAGGGCACATCTCTGAAAATGTAAAATGTTCAGGAAATGAAAAAAAACTGATTATTTTCTAAAGTAGTGTAAAATTTAAAATATTAACTTTTGAGATATATTTTAGTGTTAATTAACAATTGAAAATTACTGGAATTATTATAAAATGGGTGTAGGTAAGTCTCAAAACTACATGTACATGAAAAAAACGTATTTGACAAAATATGCGACATGTGCCCTTTTCGAAGTTGCATATTCAATTAAACAGTAGTTTTCTAACGACACAAATACGTAGGATGCAAACAGACGTTCGTCGGAGGCAGTTAGCTGGAACTAGGTTGAGACCTACATACAACAGACACAGTAATATTCACTATATAAATTGCCAGCGCGATAACGTCGCGACGCCTCGCATCAGTAACATACATGAGCATTTAGATAAAAGCAGATATTTACTGTGTACATTTTAACATCGTTCAAGTTAAGATAGTTTTAGAAATGGTACCTAAATGGTCTAAAATGGTACCACTCTATCTTTTTACGTAATCGAAAAGATCTAGGTAGTCTTACCTTTACGCGTCTAAGGCATTTGCCAGAGAATATGTAGCATCGTTCTTTGACAATTTCATAACCCACAGACACAGCCCACTGAGTTTCTCGCCGGCCTTTCAGTGGATCGCGTGTCCGATTCGGTGGTAGATTCTGCGAAGCACGACTCTTGCTAGGATTCGAGCTAGTAACGTCGTCAGGTTTGAGCCCCGTGAGCTCACCTATTAGCTCGGCGAATCTAGAATAACCCCTCGAGGTTACTAGATAGAATAGGTAGATAAAAATAAATAAATAAAGAATTTCATCCGGATATTGGAATCGTCAATCGACATTTACTAGTGGTAGATGAACTCGCATAGTACCTAATTCTAATTCTGCATGAAGTAGTATCGCACCTTTAGTATTGGAGTGGCTTAACTAAGAATTGTATGAAAATGGGTTTTATACATTAAACGACTAATAAACATGCTTTCGATCAGGTTATAAAATTAAACAGTTTTTTTTATTCTAGAAAAAGACAAAGTACTCTTTCCGACTCTTTTAAATGAAGTACATAACCTTAAAGTAGTAAAATCGAAACATTGAAAAAATTCAATTCTTGAATTAGGTTTTTTTTAAGATTAGAATTTAGGCAAGAATTTTAGATTAATTGACTTCAATTATAAAGTGCTGTATGTTTGTGTTTTGAAATAAACATCAAATTTAAAACACAAAGAAAACCGCTGAATTTATTTCACAGGTTCTAATCAACACTATGATATTTCTCTGAACTGGTGCTTTGGTGTTTTTGACTTATTAATAACTATTAATATTAATATTTTATTACATTTCCAAAAACATGATTTAGAAGTAGATAGTTATTATATAATAAAATCATTAATCATCTGGCTTCGTATCGACAAAACAGCAATCAGATTAGTAAATAAACTGGGTGCGGTTGCAGAATTCGATCAAGTAAATCTATTCCGTCGTTAACAGGGATACGAAACTGCAATCAATCTCTCTAATATCTCGGATATTAAGAGATCCAGAAACTATTTGATAGCCGACACTCTAGTTCCGAGTTGATAAACTGGATCGAATGACAAATTATATTGGTTTGTAATTTAGACAGCGTCTTAACGATTTTGATCTGTTTCGCGTGGGTAACATTCATTATAGTTATGTTTTGGTAGTGGAAAAGGATTTACAGTTGAAATATATTATGCTAATAGTTTAAAAAAAACTAAAAAAAATACGCTTTTATAGAAAATCCAACTAAAAAATAGAAATAAATTTTAATAAATTTAAATTAAAAATAGTGTAAGAAAAAGTTATTTTATAGTGTAAAAGCGTATTTTTTTTGTTTTTTAAAACTATTATTTATTTTTCATTTTTTAGTTGAATTTCAATGTTTTCAATTTTTTTTAAATATTGAATTGTCATCGGTCCTTAATAAGTACCTATGCCAAATTTCGAGTTAATCCGACGTTTTGAAGGGGGTCAAAATCATGTTCAGTGAAACGTGGTCACTCACAATGGAGCAATCAAAAGATATATGCTCGGAGTTTCGCTGCAAGAATGAGTCGGTAATGAGGAGATTCACATCAAATTCGCATTTGAAAGCCTTTGGACAAGATGGACCAACGGCATGTTGAAGATCGTGGAAATCCACTGGATGCTGGCAGCGCAGAACTGGTCATGATATCGAACCTTGAGCAAGGCTATGTCTAAGCAGTATACGTCTTTAGGCTGAAAATAATATCATAATATAATATAATAACATAATAATAATCACTGCAGTAAAAGAAACATATAATCTCGATGTACTTAATAAAATCAGTTTGACAATCAGTTCATTTAACTAACTAGCAAATAAAAAAAATGTGAGCAGTCACGGGACGCCTGGCAGATGTGAAACATGGACATTATTTTGTGAAAGTAATATGCAGAAAAGAACAGATTGTGATAGGAACTAAATATGTCATAATGATAAAATAAAATATTACGAAAAAATAATTTGTTTTCAAGTAAAACACAGGTTATGTGTACTGTAGTAAACAACACTGTATACACTACGGAGTATACACTATAGGTATCCGAGCTCAGTGTAGCGAGAGAGATGGCTTAACGCCGGATCGAGTGGGAGAGAATCGCACAGTCGATTGCGCATGGCGACGCGTCGCCACACCGTACACACTACTGCATATAGACTGTATACATATACCATCATATAGCGTGGCGACGCGACGGCATTCGTTGCCACGCCAGAAATCGGTTTTACGTGCGGCTATAGATGTTTGACATCAATAATCCAAACATAACTCATCTGCATACCTACCGAAAAATTTCACACTTAATATGTCGCACAATTTGTTGTTTGATTCATGCGTATTACGTACACTTTCTAAATGTGAGGTATTTTTTATTTTTATTTCGTCATCGCCCTTGGACCTACGTCATTGTCACATCGTACAGTCGCCGCTGTCAATATACCCACAGGTTTTATCTTTATTGAAAAAGAAAAATAAAAAAATAAAGTACCTACTAGTCAAAAAAATAATATTATTTAAACATACGACAATTTACTTTACCGGTACGTAAATTTGAGCGTAGAACAAAACTATTTCCAAGGCCGATAGCACTAATTCATAATATATAAAGAAAGTTAAACAAACTATCTAAAATAGAAAAATAATCTTTGTAACGTGCCAGTTTTAATAACATCTAGCTTTTAATTAAAAGCTTTGGATATCCCTCGCGTGTTCAGACAGAAAGAAACAAGGTGCGCCGCTCCGAAAGTTGCTCTTTTCAGTCTGAGAAGTCGCCGTGGCCTAAAGGATAAGACGCGCGTGTGCTTAGTGCGAGTTTTTTAACGTTCTCGATAGCGTAAAAGTTAACTCAAATTTGTATGGAGTTGGATCGTTCGCCTACGTTTGCCGCTAGAGGCGCTGTTTCGCTAAACTTTTACTTTTAGTTTTACGCTATCGAGAACGCTAAAAAACTCTCACTAAACACACTGACTGGTACATTCAAATCGAGCAATGCGACTGTGCCGGTTTTAGAATCTCGCAGGCGTCCTATTCCATCATCTTGAAAATAATTGGCGAACACGTATACCGGACGTTTGAAACTTTAGGCTACTATAACTTACTACATACTATAACTTACTTTTAAGTCGTCGTGGCCTAAAGGATAAGACGTCCGGTGCATTCGTATGTAGCGATGCACCGGTGTTCGAATCCCGCAGGCGGGAACCAATTTTTCTAATGAAATACGTACTCAACAAATGTTCACGATTGACTTCCACGGTGAAGGAATAACATCGTGTAATAAAAACCAAAACCGCAAAATTATAATTTGCGTAATCACTGGTGGTAGGACCTCTTGTGAGTCCGCACGGGTAGGTACCACCACCCCGCTTATTTCCGCCGTGAAGCAGTAATGCGTTTCGGTTCGAAGGGTGGGGTAGCCTTTGTAACTATACTGAGACCTTAGAACTTATATCTCGAGGTGGGTGGCGCATTTACGTTGTAGATGTCTATGGGCTTCAGTAACCACTTAACACCAGGTGGGCTGTGAGCTCGTCCATCCATCTAAGCAATAAAAAAAAATAAAAAAAAATTACATTCAAATGAATCATTTAAATGAATATAAACTGTTGTTTTCCTAAATAAAATAATGTGAGTTGAAAATCGACGAACCTTCCCTTTCTGTCCGTACACAGCCCACGTCCATTCGAGCGGAGAACTCCTTGTTTTTGCGACCACCAATCCCACGTCACTCAATGTTTTTTATTTTATTTTAGTTTCGTTTGCTTTTCCGTATGGTTCGTTCCGTTTATTATTGTTTCCCGCTGCTTACTCATAAATCTCCGTCTACCTGAAGCTTTTGAAGGGCGATACTAAGCTTCTATACCAAGTTGAGGTTTGAAAACACTTTCGATGTTCTCGACTTATTAAGCGAGAGCAACTCGTGACAAGCGCTAAAAGTTGGCCAAGTTATTGCTTACTGCTGATTGCGGCGGTCACAAATAACGGCCGGATTTGTGGCTAAATTGACAATATGTTGTGTTACATATCGACGCTTGAAAGGCAAACGTGACTAAGCGACAATAACTGCTTTGTACATAAATGATAGGCAATAACCATATTCGATGCGCAAAAAAATATTTTTCTAGGTCTATTAAAATCATTTTAATCCTACAGCTAGATTTGTTAAAATAAAAAAAAAAATCAGGTATTTCAACTTTAAATTAGTCTACTGTAAAGTTCACGCATTGTCGCTTAGTCACGTTTGCCTTTCAAGCGTCGATATGTATAGTTCACATAGGTATTTTCTGTTATTTAATGCCTCCTGTCACTTTATTGAAGTGAAACTTCTTTAGGCGCGTTGAGAGTAAAATTTAATTCGCGACAGATTATAATTATTTACGGCTACGGAGAGAAAAGATACAATTTACGAAGAGCGAGAGTGAGAAAATAGAGAAAGCGTCTCGCAAATCACCAAGTAATTAATTAATTAATTGCACTAAAAAAAATATGAAGAAAACCACAATAGTACATACACCGCAAAAGAAGTTTCACTTCTATCACGTGGACCATTGGTCGTTGGTGGAAGTTGACCGCGCACTAATTTTTATTGGCTTCATAGATAGACGAGCATAATTGGGCCCACCATATACACCAATATCGACTTTCTTGTCCTTAAAAAGAAAATTGTCTGATAAACAAAGTCGATAAACAAAGAAAACGGTCATTACCTGTTTTTCTTTATCTATTTGCCTATCTCTATAAAAATATGGTATAATGAAAATAATTAATATAATTTTTTAATGCACGAAATATTATAATGTATAGATACTGGCATGGCCTATTGTGAGTCTAAATACCTATGTACCGGTATCCAGCCAATATCTACCACGAAGCAATCGCGCGGTCTATTTTGAACGGGAGAACAGTCGTTATTGAATACCGTTAAAACTTCAACTTCAAGCTGCTATTTTTAGTTTATGTTAAAAGTAATTAGACTTCTAGACTCATCTATCAAGAACTTCTATAATTATCTTTCATATCTTTTTTAACAGGCAAATGTTCCACATTCAAATATCTCAAGCTAGGTTTTGGATACGAGACGAGAACCAAAATCTAAAATAGGAAATTTATTTCACTAAAAAATTTACCTAGACTTTGTGGTACAGTAATCAAGGATGCGAACTATAATTTGCGTAATTACTGGTGGTAGCCTTACAACTTACGTCTCGAGGTGGGTGGCGGAATTCACGTTGTAGATGTCTATGGGCTCCGGTTACCATTTAACACCAGGCGGGAAGTGAGCTCCTCCGAGCATCTAAGCTATAAAAAAATAAAAATAAAAACTATTAAGTCGACGATAAAAACAACAATGATATTCCTCCAAAAAATGATCTTCATTGTATATTGCAGTGGCTCCTTAAGTTTCCCATCATCAATTTTTCTGGCACAAAATTACAAACTTCCATTAACGAACATCTAATTAATAATACCATTATTAATTATGTAATTGAAATAGGTGGGCTGCTCGAACAAAAACACTTAAACGCCTTTATTTTGACGGAAAGAAAGCAAAAAGCATAATTCTACGTCCGCCAACTAATTTTAATTAATCGTAAAAATAAATTAGCTTAGGCTTTCCACGTTGGAAACGTTTTGAGTGAAAGAATAATAATTTCCGTGGCTGCCCCGACGTGGCTGTGGATCTTTGTGGTCTGTGGTAAAAGAAATAGCGGATATACAGACATCGATAGTTAATATAAATAATTACTGGTGGTAGGGTAGGTACTAACGCCATGCCTATTTCAGGCGCAATGCGTTTCGATTTGAAGGGTGGGGCAGCCGTACTGTAAAACTGAGACTTACTCGTGTCTCAAGGCGAGGGGTGGCATTTACGTTTTTGATGTTTATGGGCTCCGGTAAATAATTAACATCAGGTGGGCCGAGAGCTCGCCATCACATTTAAGCAATAAAATAAAAAATCTTTCAAAAACTGTATTATATCAGTAAGTTATCAGTAACTCCAAGCTACATACTGAACCATGTATCTTGCCATATTTGGAATCAACCTTTTTTTGAATCACTATCGCCTTTTTATAATTATGTATTCAATCTTTATTGTAGACATAGATACAAAAGCACAATTTAAATGGCAAATACAAAAGGCAATATAAGTCAAAAATGAGTTTTCTTCCAAAAAGTTAGCTTACTACGACAAGATTTTAAATCTAGATTTAAAGTCTAGAGATAGAGAAAGAAAACAAACATACACGAATTCGTGTAAAAGAGATTTTGGCAAAAAATTATCCGATCTTATTTTTTTCTCAATATTGAAGTTGTATATTAGTGAAAGAATTGATTCGTAAAATTGGTAGGGCACCCTTTAAAAATGTCATCAACAAAAGTTTTTCGAACGTCCGTCCAATATTACGTTAAGAAAATTCACGTATTACTGGGCACATAACGGCATCTAATTTTATACCTTATACCATACTTAGAGCAATGTCAGTGAAGGATGACCAACGCACATCGCCCCAAAGCCTCTGATCCCGACAGCTGTCTCTGGCCTCACCTTAATTAAACCAAGTCACTGTCGCAGGAATACACCAAAACTAAAGATATTTTGTGTACATTGTGTTCCGCCAAAGGTTTTCTTATGTACTTTTGAGGGAAATTATAGGATAAAGCTTGCTATGAAAGAGTCGTGCGTTAGGGAAGTTTGAGGCAGACTTTGACAAACTAGGCTCAACACTCACCTAGTTCTTTAAATCTGAGTTTAAAGTTTTTTTTTAATCAAAATAAGAGTTGAAAGGTAGAAAAGATTGATTGAATTTTGAAATTCTTTTAACACAATAAGAAAAGTAAGTATAAGATAATAAAAGTAAGAAATCTCAATTATATTGGTAGTATTCGTATGAGCTCTTGCAATAAGCTCTACTATTAATAAATTTCAAATTACCTAATGAAACTCAAATTAAAATATTTCCTAACTACATTTTATGTGTATGTTATTAAAGAGTAGATTTTGGATCATTTTACTCTCTGAAAACATGAATATCTGTATCTGTCCAAAAAACTACACCTATGCTACCTGTATGTGTGCGTAAATTATTTGAAAGATTTAATAATCAACAAAACAAAACAATAGGCCAAAAAACAATCGAAATATGTAGTTTCTAACCTAGTCATTAAGTGACCCAAAGTAAATCCTACCTCTATGGACGGAGCATCGTTTTCATTAATGGAACCCTTTGTTAGCCGTCAAATGTAAACAATGCAAAACAAAAGTAATTAAAGCAATGAATTCGTTGAATATGAAACCTGGGCCTTACCTTAATGTACGCGCAGGCTAGGGTTACAAGGTGGAAACGTTTCTTCCATTTTGGAAGTTTTAAATTGATGTTGATGTAAATTTAAGTTGATGCTACCATCAATTATCGTGTCCTAATTATTACTTAAATAAAATTAATCACAAAACATACATATATTGTATTCTTAAGACCTGACAAACTTCGATCCGTGAACATGTCAAATCAAAAATAATCGCAAAAAGAGGCTGAGTGTTGGCTGGTTTTGTTTTTCATATTTACTTATGAAAATCACATTTACATTTACATACTTAATATTAAGTTATAACAACTGTACCACCTTACAAACTAAAGTGCAACAGCTGTCTGTCCAATGAAATCCAATGACGCAATTGCATTGAAGCAGAATCATACAAAAACTTATAGTGTGCACACTAATCATGTTTTTATTTTTTGGATCGATAAGTAATCGCCGACGTATATCCGGATTGGTGTGGTATGCTTCCTATCAAAAACCATGGGCGATAGTAACGAAATATTCCAATTATTACTGACCCGTTAACACATTTGCTACCGCCTGTTGCCTATAAAAAACAAAGGCTAGTTGAAAACCCGTCTG
Source organism: Bombyx mori (assembly GCF_030269925.1). Lineage (NCBI taxonomy): Eukaryota > Metazoa > Arthropoda > Insecta > Lepidoptera > Bombycidae > Bombyx > Bombyx mori. The sequence continues at coordinate 16,360,567 of NC_085117.1, forward strand.
CATCAACAGTTAATTGTGATTTTGTTAATGAAATGTATATTTGTCAACAGTACGAAGAGTCGCACCCCAGTTTTCGATACCACCCCCTCCCCGCTCAGAAGTGATGCTCGGTGGAAACCTGACTTTGAAATGCGTTGCTTTCGGAGCACCGATGCCTACTGTTAAATGGAGGAAAGGTAAGTGTTGGAACTTCCTTTTCCTTATTCCTTCCTCAATCCCCTATCCACGCCATCTGTTGACACTACAAGAAAACATACGCATATAAAAAATGGCGCGAAGAGTGTAAAAAAAAAACTATAACATGGTGCCGGTGCAAAAACAATAAAATTGTGATTTGTTGATCAATCAGCACATATAACTCTCGCCAGTGAGAAAATAGAATAATGCACCAACGAGCTACAGAGTGAGTCCTAAAACTTATCCTTTTCCCAGTCCCAAACATATCTAAATTCAAAACGGTAAGCAGCACCATTTATATGTTGAATCGTAATCTGTCGTATCAAAATAGATGATCCTGAGTACATATTATATGCAATGAGCGTTTTTCACTCGATTGATTTGAAACATAGTACGTAATGGTATTGATCTGCACTTTTTGTCTGCAGATTTTTTTGCATCATTAAACTCCAGTAGCACATCAGTATTTCCGATAGAAGAGTGAATGTCATACGTCACAACTAGTGGCAAAGTTAAACTATGAAAGTCACAACTAGTGGCAAAGTTAAACTATGAAATTAATTAACAAACAGTTTAAAAAAAGTATCTCAAAGCAGTAATAACACAGAAACATATTTTTATCAATATATGCAGTTTAATATTTACGACAAGTAAATTTTTCATCTTACTTATAAAAATATACTTTTTAATTATCAACCTATCGATTTTATAAATTGACTTTGCGTGTTCCCCCGCACAGGATTAACGAAATGGTTGACCCCGGAGGATAATCCTCCTCTAGGGCTGAACAACCTTGAATTAAGAGACATCAGAGAATCTGCCAACTACACTTGCGAAGCAGCCAGCGTGCTTGGAGTCATTGAAGCCACAGCCGAAGTCAAAGTTCAATGTAAGTTTTGCAACCATTATTCAATTAATTCGATCAATTTTATTATTACAAATACTGAATTTCACCGAATAGTGATTCGTCATAATAGTATACTAAATGGAAATACATACAATTCTTTCGTTTTCTCAATATGCATAACTTATTGTCTTTGAAGCGTAACTTTATAAAATATAGGAACCCGTCCCTCCCAAATTAAATCTCGTTATTAATTGGGGACCGTTACATTGCTCATCTCTTTTTTCGTACCTACGAGGTCTCGACAAATGTACCTCAATTTACCGGGTAATTGATTATTTCATGAAATCATTAACCCCATACCGAGTTGTAAGTGTTCGCTAATTAATCCGAACTGTTTGAGTAGCTCCCGACGCGAAGCGAGCAGACGACTGACTGAATCAAATTACACTCATAATTTCTTGGGATAACTGTTGCAAATTTATGGTAATAACTTCGCCGCGATGGAAAGGGGGGGATTTACGAAAATCAATTTGATAAATTGCGGCAAGTCGAGAGACATCCATTATGAATTAGTGTTATAATTCATAATTGAAAGGGTTGGAAAGTTGCGCCCGGCCTCCTGAGACAAACGAATGTCTGTTTGATTAATGATTCATTATGATGGTTGCGTAGTTCGAGAATCGTCTTCTTGATTTCTTGGGAAGGTTAAAATATCGATGTCCATTCCGTAATCTCCCATTTGTAATTCTGTGCTTCTGATTAAATACATTGGTAGTCGTGGCAATTTGGCTTCACCTTGAACTGCCCAAGATTTGGTCGGCCTCAATGAATAAATGACCCGGCAAGTTTAATGGCGGTCGCGTCGAAAATCTTCTTCGAATTTATTTATTCCTTGATTGAGGTTAAGTGGCTTTTCGTCGAGGAAGAAATGCTTCGTGATTTTTATCGTGACTTTAACTTAAAAAGAGTTAGGTAACGAAAGAGATATTTATGAACCTTTTTTTTCATTTTAAGCAATTTAAAAATGTCATCACTTTAAGAACAAAATGTCTGTATTTAACTTGACAGTGTTAAAACTGTTTTTTTATTTATTCATAGAACTTTCAATAATCGTGACTCTCACTGAGACCTGTCCATTATTATATTCGGTACCATAGTTTAAAAAAAATAAGAAAAGTTGTAATACTAAATGTCGTTTACGGAAAGAAAAGGATAATACGGTTGTATATTAAAAATAACATTTTTCACTAACCAACCAAAGGGAAATACAATTATCGAAAGAAAATTAATGTACATGGATAGTGAATAGTCCGTTAATTCTTTTGTCATCTATTTTATATACATATGAGAACGTTCAATTCGTTCCTTGTCGTTTCGTTCGTGTCCGTCTTTTAGGAAGTCAAAAAAAATACTGCTTAGCGGCAAGCTAGTCACGTACGCCCTCGTTCCATTTCTCTCTTAATTTTTTTATTCTTGTCAAGTGTCTGTCTTAGTCTACTCTGTGTCTAGTCGTTGTAGATCTTATGTCCCGTCAAAGAGGTTGCACGCCACGACAGATAGTTTAAAGAACCTGAACACTGTATGTATTTGGATTGTAATCACTTTGTATTTTCAGCATTACCTGGAGCCCCCACTGAAGTTAGACCTTCCGAAGTTACAGCGACCGCAGTTCGCCTGTCATGGACATATAACGGCCCAGAAGAACCCCAGTACTATGTCATACAGTACAAACCTAAAAACGCTCATCAGGTAAGAAGACTAAATAAATTAATGCTTCGATGATTCTATAATAGGAACGGACTTCATCAACGTGAAATTAATTTTGGGATAGCTTTATTTATGTATTCAAACAAGGCGTCTTATTTCACCGGAAACATTACTTTCCGATTTGCTATTTCGAATTAATACAAGCGTTACTCGTTAAAATAGATTACAAATGGTCCGTATACAAAGTATAGTTTGCATTTATTTGGGTTATATCTATTCTACATTACGCTATTTAGCTTTGTCTCTCGCCTCCCAAAAAAATATTCGTATATTGTTTGACGTGTGAGAAGATCTTACTTTTGGAGATCGTTCTAGATCTTCTAGATAATTTCACTACTGTCAAAAATCAATCAGCTGTTGTGTTGGTTGATTTTATTATACCTGTTACGTGACAATCATTTTAGATAAATTATAATAAAAATGGCAATCAAACTATATTAAACAAAGACTTTCAACTTGTGGAGTTCACTGGGTGCGTTATTTATTACGCCAGAGCTTCATGTTAGAAATGAATAAATTCAAAAACCTAATTACTCAATTATCCCCAAAAAGTTAATACGAAAAAAAAATATAATTTTATTGTGGATTTAAAATATAAGATTCGATTAAAACATAAATGATTCCTTCTAAAACATTCAGAATTAATCTAAGCAATCCAAGTCCCGGGAGTCCTAGCGATTTGCGAAACGAGACAGAGACGGGCTTCAAATAATCCAACTCATTTATTTTATTTCATTTTGTAAAATAAACTTACGGAGTTACTTCTTAAAGAAGCTTCTTCTGTCTAATTAGTGTAGTCAATAGTGCTGTGGGGGTTATCATAGAATCCTATTTCTTTTGTGTTATTTAGTTTAATAACTGTATTTTTTAAATGTGCAAACATTGAAGAGTTATTTTTATATTAAGATGCTATTCAGCTAGGCGTATATCTGGTTCGCTCGGATATATTAAAAGTATTTGTATTATTTCATAACATTTTTGCAAAGGTATTTTTGCAAAGGCCTTATTTGAAAAAAACCAAAGTTTTCTTACATTAAATGAGTTGACGAGTACACTGTCCACTCACCATTAAATGGTAATCTGAACTTATAGAAAATATAATGTTACTGCCGCAGTCCATCTTGAGGTCTATGGCTTCAATTAGAATCTTTGAGTACAGAACGCGGTGTATGCTTCGCGACAGAAATCATAGTGTGCGTAATTACTGGTGGTAGGACCAAACGTGAGTCTTCACGGGTAGGTACCACCACTCTGCCTATTTCTGCCGTGAAGCAGTAATTGCGTTTCGGTTTGAAGGGCAGGGCAGCCGTTGTACTGTTAAAAGTGAAACCTTACAACTCATGTCTCAAGACGGGTGGCGACTTTACGTTATAGATGTCTATGGGCTCCGGTAACCACTTAACATCAGGTGGGCCGTGAGCTCGTACACACACCTAAGCAATAAAAAAAAGAAAAAAAAAGCAATAAGTAGGATAGTTAGGTAGAACACGTACGTATTGGGTTTACGTCCAAATTTGCCAGAAAGAAGCTTAATTAAAGAGAAGATTTCGCTGAAGTTAAGGCAATGTGAAATTAACAACAAACGCTTATATCCTCCGAACAATAGCCGTAAACACCCATCACTACTGGAGGATCCTATGATATTTCTATTATTTTTTTTATTGCTTAAATGGGTGGACGAGCTCACAGCCCACCTGGTGTTAAGTGGTTACTGGAGCCCATAGACATCTACAACGTAAATGCGCCACCCACCTTGAGATATAAGTACTAAGATCTCAGTATAGTTACAACGCCTGCCCTACCCTTCAGACCGAAATGGATTACTGCTTCACGGCAGAAATAGGCAGGGCGGTGGTACCTACCCGCGCGGACTCACAAGAGGTCCTACCACCAGTAAAGTACCGAATCTTTTGTGCTGGTTATTTTGAATTGTACATTTTTGTATTTTCATTGTAGGCCTTCAGCGAGATATCTGGAGTGATCACCCAATACTACTCCGTTACGAATCTATCGCCTTACACTGAATACGAGATGTACGTCATTGCGGTCAACAACATCGGCAGGGGACCTCCGTCTTCACCGGCGGTCATCAGTACCGGAGAAACAGGTATGACGAATAATTCAATATCGATTGTTCTGCTGTGAACTTAAGGACGCTTTTCGATTGCTATCAACCACAACCATGGTACCTTCGACTGATATAATATCGTGGGTACACTTTATGCAAAAGGCCTCGCAAATGGAACACGCATCAAGGTTTAAATTTTTTTTAAATATTCATGATCGTATTGGGCTCATAGTAAGCAATCTTTTTATTGACTTTGTTATTAGCAACGATCATAATTTGTCAAACTCAAATGCTATTTCAATGACCGAATGCATTGTACTGTCAATAAAATACCAACATTGACCTTTTACTGTGAAGGTTCTAGAAGGCGAAATAAAACAAAATTAACTTCATTATTAAAACAGGTAAAATAATTTAAATGAATTTTTAGTACCAATTACAATTAATCAACTGGTTTATAATACACGTTATTCTTGGTTGTTATAATTAAAAAGTTACGTACAAATTTCTTTCGGTCAAAATAGATTCAGTCTCACTTCATTTTATACAGTAGCAGTAGCGTAGTTCTGTTTGTGGGAATAGCCAGAAACAGAACGTCTTTTTATCTTAAAACATCTTCCGAAGCCCTTGTTCCCAAATAAATATATTCATATTGGTATAGCGTCCAGGAAATACCGTCACGGATTCAATTTAATTTAATTAAAACCCTGAATAATTGCCTTTCGTTTATTCGAACGCAAATGACAATAATGAAGCTGATTCATTGGGTAATATTGAGCAAAGTTTTGGGATCGCTTTGAATTGTTGATTAAATTTCAAAGTTCAGTCTACAAAGGTGAAATTTGAAAACGATAGAGCTACGTTAATTCTTTTAAGGGATCGAAGAACTGTCATAGTTTTAAAATTATTTTTAACCTTGTAAAGAACAGATAGAGCATGAAGATTGTCCACACGAAATATCTTTAAGCGCTATCTAATTATAAAATAAAGAAACCATTTTTATTGCTAAGATCTGTATGAAGAACTAAATCATCGTACCAGCTGTAAAAAACATTGTAAGAAGAGATAAAACTTAATAACAATGTGATACCTGAGAAATACATACTTAATTAAAAAACCAAACCAAATTTTCTGTGAATTATTACAAATTAAAGTTATAAGATTTATTTTTTTATTATTTAAAAGGGTTAATGTTTAAATTAATTAATTATAATTGGTACGATGAAAACTACGAAAAACAATATCACCTAAGGCACAGATCTGTTCGCTTAGTGCGAGTTTTTAACGTTCTCGAACGTGTAAAAGTTAAATCAAATTTGTATGGATTTTGAACGTTTGCCTACGTTTGCCGCTAGGGGCGCTGTTCCGTCTACATACAAATTTGAGTTACTTTTACGCTATCGACAACGTTAAAACAACTCACACACTAAGCGCACCGATATACAATGTACATACATATGTACGTATTCGCTGCTTAACGTTCAGGCTAATGGAGTGGAAAACTTGTTCCGAACTCAAATTAAACTGCTTTTTAAGTTAAAATACGTTTCGGAATTGAATATGATAGATCATAATAACAATATTTTCGTCAAAAAAATTATTTGAGGAATTAGAATCGAAGCCGAAGTAAAATTTGATTAATTCAAAATTATGTTCACAAACCTTTGGTCAAACTTAAATTTGTAAAGTAAGTTGACTTACCTTTTCTAGTAAAATTGTATTCCATTAGGAAAACGCAATAAAATTGCTTTTATTAAAAAAAGGTTTTGTTATAAGTTATATACAGAAGAACAGTCTATTTGAAATGCCAATAAAACCTTACGCCGCCATACGAACACGTCAACCACCGATTTTACATCAACTCAATTCCGGAACAGTAAAATCCACATGAAGTATCAACAATAAAAACATATCCGCTCCGCATACATACACGAACATCGCTTTATTTTCGTTTCATTTCTCTTTACCGCTTCCGATTATCTATTAATTTTTGGATGGGTTCGTTTCTGAGTTTTTGAGGTTCGTTTTTTTTTTTACGATTTTTCATGACTGCTCTTTGTCGCGATTGTCGACGTTCGCGGACGATACCTGTAAGTTTCGTTGTGTGTCTCTTGTTTTACTGTTTTTTATTTTGTTTGCACAGTTTTTTTTTCTTTTGTTCCTTTGTAGAACTCGGTTCGGGTGTAGACGGTTTTCTTCTTAACGATGCTAATTGTTGGAATGTCTTCAATTGAATCTAAAAAGGTTGTAGATAGATTTTCCGATGCGGAAATTAGGTACTAACCAAACTTAAATGAAAAAGATATTCCATTAAATCGCATCAATAAAGACTTTTTGATAACTTAAAATTTCGTGAACCAGCCAATTCAACGCGAAAAGAGTTCGTGACACAAATAGACACATTACTTGTATAAATACATTTTAACTATTTTTTCGTTGTTTATATGTATTTCCTACATGGAAAATATATATTATCGGACTCTTCTCAATTTTTATTTACTGATAACCTGTCGTCTCAATAGCTGCTCAACAAAAACAACTGACAAAGAGTAAGGAAAAAGGACTGAAATGATTTGACTTCGCCAATTTTGATATAGATTGCTATGTGAAATCTATATCTAATGATAATACAAATGATTAACATTCAGATGATCACACTCTTGAAGACACGCGGGGCGTATATAAATCTTAGCCCGTATATACCGGTGTACGAAATAAACACACTAAAATGTCATGAAGCGAGAACGTGCTTACACTTCTTTTAAATTCGAATTATGCTAGTACTTATTACCAATTCTGCTTCGTTATCAGTCCGTTCGTTCGTAAAGTAATAGGCATAAAGTCCAAAATAAAAACACGTACCGAAATAATAATAAAAACAGTTGCAATTCGATTTCGTGTAGGTACTAGGGCAAATTATAAACCGTCTATATTACGTATACTGAGGTAGCTAATAGATTTAGTGAGTGTTTTGTTTTATTTCATCATGCACCATTTCGTTCTAGCCGTGTTATAGGATAATAATAAATGTGGATACTTTTAATGAGTCTAATGAGTACTTTATGATCGTTTAAAATATTTAATTAAAAATAATAATTAAATGTACGTTTTTTTTTTTTACTATTTACAGTGGATTCTGTATATGGAGGCGCCAGTGAGTATACTTAAGTATAATTATAGATTTTTATTACCATTATTACACTTTAGAAGGTAAAACCATTTATTATAAACATTACTTTTCATTACTGCACATGTCTGGGTGATCCTACCAGGTGGCTTATGAAATCGGTCTCCCATCTGTGACAACTAAAAAGCTATCACAATTATTCAAATTTTAAACTAAAGTACAAAGTTTCTAGTTTAACTTGACGTTTTTCCATGAGTGTACATATAATTGCACACAATATAAGTGAAGGGCAATAGTATGGTTGTTTGCCATAAACACGTCATTACGGATCTTCCCGATCCATTAACGGTGCTTTTAGGTACCTCAAGCACCGGTCACCGTCCTCGCCGAACCCGTCGCTTGCGACGAAGGGCTCGACGGGTAAATTGGCCCATAGATACAGCCCACTGAGTTTCTCGCCGGATCTTCTCAGTGGGTCGCGTTTCCGATCCGGTGGTAGATTTTGCGAAGCACTGCTCTTGCTAGAGCCAGTGTTAGCAACACTCTCGGTTTGAGCCCCGTGAGCTCACCTACACGTCAAGGAGAAGCTGAAATAGCCTCTCAAGGTTTTCAGCATAGGTAGGGGGGAAAAATATGGTTGTTTTGTTTTAAATATATTTACAGGGAAATTCAATAGTAATAAATGCAACAATCAATATGGCACAAATCGCATTATGTTTATTGTAATATACGACTATTTGACTCTACGTGAGGAAGAACATTATTAAATATTATTATAATATACAGTGAAGGAAGATTGTTTGTTCATTCTCTGTGCACCGTTAATCCAGTTGACTTGAAACATCATAATGTAAAATGTGTATAATATGCCGTGTGTAGAATTTTAACAGATGAAAAGGTCATTGACTTATCATAAAAGTAACTTTCAAATTGGAACAATCGTACGGTCGTTTTTCTTCTCGAAATTTCGACGAGTATGATACGCAAGAGAAAGGAAACATTGAGATACACACACAACAGAATAATTGGTTCGCTGCGGTATCCCGGCACGCATACATTCCGCTCTTGCGTAATGTCAAAGCTATCGCATCTAATTTCCCGCAAAATGTAATATTATTAAATTTAGCTTCTAAGCCGTGTCTCGGATTACCGACGTGTCACAAGAAGCTTGCTGAAAAATTACATGTTGATGAAAATGAGAATTTGCTAACGTGACAGGTTTATGTTGAAAGGAAGCAGTATAAATACGATTACGTTATTACTTTTAGACTTAAGATGTACTAAGTAGTCTTGAGATCGTAAAATAGAAAGAATTTAGGTGAATATCTGATAGGTTGTGGTTGTTTATGAAATATTTCATCAGCGCTAATTATCTAATTTATAAGTGATGAAAACGTGTTTTATGGGAATAATAGTTAATGTCCTGATTCACAAGGTATCTCGTAGAGAATCAGTCATTCAGTTCCTCTGAGGATCCGTCAGTGAATTCCTATGAGAAATTTAATAAACTGATAAACATACTTTTACGTTCATAGCATCTTCTCGTCACCTACCTCTTTTCGTGGCCCCCTCTCACTTCACGTCCGACTCAAGCGATGGGGCAACGCAAACCCACCGTCGCCCTAAACATGTCTTGTTATTTTTTTCTTCTTTTTCCCTTCCTAAGCTAGTACCTAGAGGGGCTCGGATCCTCCTGATCCTCTCACGTTGCTTTTAGGCACCCCAAGCACCAGTCACCGTTCTCATCGACTCGTCGTATAGATTAGGTCGAATAGGTAGATTCAGCGAAGTTCCGTTCTTAATTACTAAGGCTAGTTAGTGTTAGTAATCTCTCTGAGGTTGAGCCCCGTGAACTCACCTACCAGTCCACGCGCAGTTATAGTAACTACTTCTGTTACCAATTAGTAGGGAGAGGGACAAAATGCCTACAATAAGAACTAGATTTTTGCAAGATTTTTATTAATTAAATTAGATTTGTACATTAATACCACGTTCAATCTTCATGACGATTATAATATAAATTTAAATTCGTGTGTACCCAAAAAAAGTTTGAACTACTTCAATTTTTTTCTAAACCGTCGATCAGAAACTAAAAGTCTCACTGATACATTATTAATTTTCTCGAACAAAAAAGAAACTTCAATATCGTTAGGTTGCCAATAAAGAAAGGGGAAGTTCGAAAGGCCGGCGACCCGTGATTTTTCACGAGATTATAATATTTTAATATCGCATCGCACCCTAAAACTTATTGTTTCGCCTTTCCCTTGTTTCCGAGGGATTTTTCATTGAGCAACGCCCTTTATAGCTGTAGATCTTGTTAGCATTAGCCATTGTACAACCGACTGCAAACTTGTCCCGTTTGTATATATATAATATTATTTTTATATTTTTTTCTATCGCAACGTAATTGAGATGAGCCGACTTGCTTCTTAATTTGACACTGCGGTTTCATAACATTACTTCGGTAATGGTTCCTTAAATGAATTCCGTGAGGGGAAAACCTTAAGCTGAGTTTTCACGAGTTTCGTTATTATATACAGTTTTATTCAGTCTCGGGTTTATTACGACAACGACGATTTGAATAAAGTCGGTCCTTTTAAATTTCTGCTCTGCTTGTAAAGAATTTTAGAATTTGTAAACCTTGGTAGGAGAGTGTTATGGGTACAATTGGAGTTTGTGATAGGACTGAGCTTATTGAAGAAACCGGATAAGATTGTGCCTGGATCAAATAGTGGATGTTTGTCGGTTTTGAATTTTTATCTGTGTTAGTTTCTTATCATATTTTGTTCGTTGGTTACACTCTGTTTACTGCGAATGTTTTAATTTTGAGGACCATACCTATTTGAGTAGCCGATATAAAAATGTAAAAAAAAAACTACCCACGAATCTGTTAAAAAAAACAAATTTGTTCTTCTGCTGCGTTGATATTTGTTAAAAATTTCGCTTTAAAAAGCTTTTATGATTCGACTTTTAAAAAACTGGCACTTGTGTTATCTTGGTGCGAAAGCGAATATTTAGGCGGACGAAACTGCGGAATATACTTTGTATTTTTATACAACTATTAACGTTAGTCTTCCTCGTGATTTAATATCTTTCATAGGTTTTGCTCCCTTAATCTTTATTGGTTTAGCGTCGAGCTACGTCTGTCTTATTACATTTTCTATGTTAAGGGGAAAATATATGATTGAAATACAATATCATATCGTTTCTTTTAGATACTATGCGTAATTTGTGATATCCAAATAAATAAAAAACTCGTAAATAATTATAAGCGAAATTATTTTTTTATGTTATAGGAAACAATTAATAGTGCTTAAGAAAAGATAAACATTTGCTTTAATAAATAAAATACATCTAACCAATACGTTGTCATAAAAAAGCGTGTGAAAAATTCTCGCTTGATGCGAGAAAGAGAAATGATTCTATATCAATAATCGCTAACAAAAAGCGCTTACATCTCGCAACTTTGGTAGCCGATTTCAATTATCTCTTTTAAACTCTGTAGTCTTATATTTCATTGTATTTGTTTTTGCTCACTAACCCTTTTTCGTTTTATTGCCACGATCTAAGCCAACTATAATTTTATAGTCAACGTCAATAGCAAAACTGAAACTAGATTATAACATATTTCTTTTAGGCTCGGGTTTATTTCGTTAATTTTATTATTCACCGTCGAAATTGAACAGCAAACTGTTTTGAATCGAGTGCACGTTTATCGAAAACCTCACCTGATTCAACCTTTTCTTCTTCTTCAACCCGTGTCCCCCCAATGCTGATTGTAGGTCTCTATATATTTTTGTTGACAATTAAACCTTATTCGTTTCTAAATAAAGCACACATTTCGTTCAAAGAGCCCGGTTCAGCGCCGAAGAATGTTCAAGTCCGTCCACTCAGCTCCAGCACGATGGTGATACAATGGGAAGAACCGGAGACGCCTAACGGTCAAGTCACCGTAAGTTTCTCTACAAAAATGTTTCCAATTGAAAGTATATATGAATGAATGAATGATGAATGAATGATGATGAATGAATATATGAATGAAATATGAATAAATATTTGGTATTAGTTAACTTCAAAATTGGAAGATCTTGAAACATCTACGTAGATATAAAATACACAAATATTACTGGTGGTGGGGCGTATTGTGAGCCTACACAGGTAGGTGCCACCATCCTGCTTAGTTCTACCGTGAAGCAGTAATGTGTTTCAATGTGGAGATTTCATTCGCCGCCGACGCACGACGGGTGTCGGTGTTTACGTTGTTGATGTCGATGGGCTCCATTAACTACTCACACCAGGCGGGCCGTAAGCTCATCTGCCCATCGAAGCAAGAAATAAAAATACTTTAACGCGAAAATTTATCAGAAGTCATTAAAAAATAATATTACTTTTGACACTTTTGTGAAGTTATCATAAAAGCCTATTCAGAGGCCAGTTACAGAATTAGGTATTTATGTGATTAAAAGTACTTTTACTCTTTAATCTCGGACGTATTATTTGAGCTCAGTTTTTTTTTTGTGAGTTTCATCTAGAATACTATCCGTGGGTGTCATTAATGCGACTAAGGGATTTCTGGAGAATAGACAGTAACGTTCTCTAAGTGTCATACCAGTCGCATTGCAAACAGCATTAACTGGTGATAGGGCTTAAACTTGCACGAGTGGGTTCCATAAACCTGTCTATTTCTACCTGGCTACATCTTCAGGCTTGCTGAGTGAGACATGACTGAAGGTGGGTGGTAGAATTCGTGTTGATGTCTATGGCCCCCAGTAACCGCTTGACATTAGACTGGCCGTCCTTGGTCCAGGCCTCATACACAGCACAGACAAAAAATATTTAAATTGCAACTTAGAATATTTTTTTTCCTTAAATTAAAACAAATTGTGAAATTATTTAACAGGGCTACAAGATATTTTACACTACGGATCCATCGCAACCTTTACAGTCTTGGCACTCTCATATGGTAAGTACCTTACTGATCTCTTTTTGCAAAAGTAATGCTAAGATAAGTAAATAAATTATTAACCCATATAAAGAGACAGACAGAAGAATAAAACGTAGTAGATGAAAATATAAATTCCATTAATCGAATAAAACCTAACCTATTTAGACATTTACCAAAATATTCGTTAACAGTCAATAACAACAAAAATAGTCAGTGCTCGATTAGATTTGCGTTCGAATTCAGTATTTCTGTTATAGATATTTGATATTCTGAATGAAGAATTCAAAAGGTATACTTACCGAACGAATTATTTTTGTTCAAAATATACAGTAGCATATACAAAACCCCTCAAAGAGTAATAGAACTAGATTCTATTCAGTACCGTATTGAATGCAGATGGACAACAGTCACTTGACAACGATAAGCGAGCTAACCCCACACACGGTGTACACGATAAGAGTGCAAGCGTATACATCCGTTGGACCCGGTCCGATATCTGCTCCAGTTCAAGTGAAAACCCAACAAGGTAAGCGAAAACACACTGAAAGAATCTTCATTGCAGTAAAAGTTAAAGGTACTGAATACAAATTCTCGGGAGATGTGATGATAATCATAACACTTCTCCTTTGAGCCACAACTTTCCTATTAATCCCTGTTCAAAGATGAAGTCGAAGAACCAATTGCACAACAACCGCTCTGCACGTCAAGCACAAAAAACTACCGAATTGGTAATATAAACAAATCGAGTCCTCGATACGAAAACTGATCATTACATTAAAAGGTAGTACTTGATAGCCAGCCCTTGAGATTTACGTTACCGTATAACAAAACAATCTTCGTGCTGCTAAAATTAATTCTTTTTACGGACGGCAAGCGCGCTGGTTAAATCCTATACATTTTTTCTCAATAGCGATACGAACACTTTTTCGATAATCATTCGTGTTCGCCCCTCTGCTCTGCTCCTTCGAATCGGAACGCTAGTTTCAGTCTTAAAAAGTATTTATGCCAAATCAGTAACTAATCTGCACGGTTGTGAACATATTTTTGACTGGATCCTTCATTTAAAAACAATAATTTAAAAAGTTTTTTTTTCGCATCAAGGAGTACCGTCGCAGCCATCGAACCTCGTTGCCACGGAAGCTGGTGAAACATCTGTGACTCTGTCGTGGAAACGACCAGCTCACGCCGGCGACAACATCGTCTCTTACGAACTCTATTGGAACGATACGTACGCTAAGGAGCATCATAAAAAGTAAATATCCACACAATATCTTTGAGACCTTTCCTTATTATAGACGCAATTTCAAATATTCAAAATATCAATCACATTTACACATGTTACATATAAAATTTATGTTACAATGCTACTGAGAGTATTTTGGATAAAACTAAACGATAAATAAATACTACCTACTACTTACAAGTCTCCATTTTTTTTATAGATTTTAGTTTGTAAAGCACTTTAGTGATGATATGCCCATAAAAATGTATCATAATTTACAAAATAGTTTGACTTATCACGATTATTCTTTGATTTGCCTATCTGAAATTTGGAAACCAATTGCAAATTACTATTGAAAATACGTAAATAATACCTAAACATAAATACATATGTACGCCCGGTTTTAGTGAGCTTATATTCTATGAAGCCGCAATACATATGACGGCAACTGTATATATATGCCTTCGGCATACGTGTTTGTAAGCGGGCTTTGTATTATTTAGACATCGGCAATGCTAAAAGCACAGCCTGCTAACTTAGGCTTAGTATTTTTCCCAGATTTTTGTATGTAAAGAAATTACCGTAATTATCATTTCCGAACCAGACGCATCCCGATAACGGAGACATACACCCTGAACGGTCTGTATCCGAATACGTTGTACTACATCTGGCTAGCGGCGAGGTCTCAGCGAGGGGAAGGCGCCACCACACCCGCCATAGCCGTCAGAACCAAACAGTATGGTACGTGGGAACAAAGTACGGTAATGAAGGAGTGTACGTGTCTTGTGTGAGTTGTGTAGACAGCGCTATCGAGAACGATCCATGGAACATAAATAACCAATCGCGAATTGGGATTGAAATTAATAATGAACTCACCGTACAATCAAAAATTCACTCGAATAACAATTACGAAATTAAACAATAATCAGAAAGTACTCGCCGAACGAATTGGCTTCTTGAACCCTTTTACCGTAACGAAATATTCAGGGAACAATTTGTAAGGAATGCTTTTAAGTAATCTAACTTTACGTTTCGCATCGAAGTTCAAATTTTCGTATATTTCTTATCATTTAGTCGGACAGATTTGTGTATTTATAAAGAGGGGATCATTCTCGGGTAAGCGCTTTGAAAAGATGTGAGAGTGATTGAATTATGTTGTGAGTATTCCAGGTAACTCCAATGTAATATTTCACATAAGAGCACCTGCCCGGCACGCTGCCAGTAATTCAAGCACCAGCACCAGTTTTATATCACAATAAGTGTTTCGTATTCGTTAACTTATCGAACGGGCAAAGTATTCGCAAACGTCATCCCTTGACATTTCCGTCAATACGACTTGCGCGTACAGTGCCTCAGTAGGAGCTTCATGTTGTATGTAGGTCAGTTTAAAAAGGGTCACCCTTAAAAGTTTTTTTTTAACTTAACATATAGTGCTAACGACACGAAGTGCTAACTACGGTCGTATCCTTTGATCTAGGGTTCGATTACTTCCAGATAGATATAGAAAGTAATCTTCGTGTTATTAGCAAAGAAAATAATAGTATTCTTCGGCAGGAAAAAGCGTGACGGATGAGAAATAAAGGATGTATGGGCGAGCGGATTCTACACGACACTTTTACTCATAGAAATATCAATGTGCATGCTCGATTGTTTACCTTGACGACTCGCTCGTTTTCTGATTATGTTTGAGCACCATTTATTTTTTCGATCGCATTCAGTGATTGCATCGGAGCCAGAATAGGAGTTCGCGTAACCGACGTGACGACCGTCGCGAGTTTGAGTTTCAGGTGACGGGTCGCGGATAGTATTCTCCCGAGGGGGGGCGCGTTTCATGTAGTCATTGATGAGCTTGTTTAGTTCCCGGGGCGCCGCCGATGAACGTGACCGCGGTGCCGATCTCGCCGACTGCCGTGCGCGTGTCATGGCAGCCGCCACCCGCCGAGCGCGCCAATGGGAGAATCGCGTACTACAAGCTACTATGCGTCGAGTCCGGCAGGGGAGATTCGGAGGCTTCCATCTTGAAACTCAAACAGAACCAAACGTCTGTCGTTTTGGATGAATTGAGACGTTGGACGGAATATCGCATCTGGGTGCTGGCGGGTACCAGCGTGGGCGATGGACCCGCCTCCTACCCGGTCACTGTACGCACGCATGAAGACGGTACGTGTCTACTAACTCATTCGTTGATCTAACATCTCATTCGTTAACCATCACGTTCAATTTCATGTTTGTCTCCGTTATAAATAAATTCAATTTCTAACGAATCAGGCCCACGCAGTCCATCCTAAACAATAATTACAAGTATAGTAGACTACATATAAAATTTTATACAAGAAACACCACTATGTTTCTTCATATTTATAATAAAACAAGCTACGTGTTCCTGAATTTAAAATAAGAAATCATAAAATTGAACGTCAAAAAGCCAAAATCATGATAAATTGATCAATCATTTAATTATATTTTACATTAACAAAGTTCTTTGGCTACGCTATATCAGAGGAGTTATAACAAGTTCATAACTTTAAATTTACTCCGAATTAGCTATGAATTATTAAAATAAATTTCCTCTTTATAACTTTATTAGTTCAATCCTCTGATGTTTCGACTGTTTAAATTGTCTTAATTTACATTGATCTTAATGGATTTAAATAATACAAATTTTATCATACTTGTACTAACATAAGTTAAATTGACTGATATCTTAGTAATTTCATTCGCTGCCTTTTGTTTGAGTTTGAAAAGTAATAAAATTTCGTGAATGATATTACTAACTATAATAAATGTACGACTTAAGCAGATCGACACAGAATATTCACATGATAAAGTTTCACGTTCAATTTGCGTTCTGTTTTGGTCAATTTTTAATAATAACAAGGCAACTGTGGGAGGCCGGTGGTGGTGGTGGTGAAAATATTTAATTTCATTTTTCATGTCATGCTAGCGATGTGCGGACACGGAAAACCAAAAGATACTAATGTCATTTTTTTTCTTCTGTTCCTTTTATGAGCATATAGCGGGATTCTAATGGAGGTCAATTCTCGTAACAAAAGTTTTACTATGCTTGCCGATTAATGTTACTCTGTAATCATTACACTGGTTATCATTATTGTTTTCACTGTTGTAATGTTGCTGCTGTACGCTGCAGCAGAATGTTTCCACTCACTGTCACATGTAATGATTTTGTGTAATAACGCGTATCATTGAATCGTCACATTCTCAAATTAAGATGGCACTCACTGAAATGCAAAACGTTTATATATTTGCACTTGACATAGTGTCGACGGCACTGTTTATATTCACTTTTGGCGCACAGTTGTTCAGTATTTAGCGATGAACACAGTTTTGCATGCTTTCTTTAACGACACAGCACCGTTTTGTTCGGTTGATTTCACTGAGCACCGGATAGGTTCAAGGGCTGCCGTACGCAATCGTTATTATTATTAAATTGCGTTAGGCAAAACACTGCACTTTTAGGATGCACTCAGCACATAGCGACGACACGAGGTGAGAGAACGAGTGCGAGACACATGACGCTGCGACCGGCGGATCGCTCGACACGATCACAGCCGCTTTCCGACGCAAATAACCGCAGCAGCAAAAGCGCCGGTATTTGCTCGTAAAGCTATTGACCGTCGAGCGACCGTCGGTCGTGAGGTTCGACACGCACCACGGCCCGAGCGCCGCATTTGAATACCAATACCGTCCACACCACACGCGCGCATGCTACTAAACTACTCACCGACTACTTCTCTACTCACTATACTATCTGACTACTATTCTTATAGCGGGAATGACAGGCCGAAGCACAGTCCCGAGGATCCACTAAATTAAAAAAATAACAAGTATTTCAATTGGCCTTTCGGATCTGAAGGATTAGATCCTTGACCATCTTCGCCTGCTCAATTGCACAGCTCAGTTACATAGACTACGCGCTATTTCTATCTCTATCTCTGTCTCTCTATCTATTTGACTTGCTCTTGTGCTACGATTTCTTGCAAGTAGCAACTTCATTCTCGCATCTCTTCCTTCTTCTGTATTTTCTGTCAGACTATCGTCGTGCATGCACACTAGATATTGTTACAATACAAAAAAACTATATTGCCTAAAGTTCGCATTGCCGTATAAATGAACGGGCGGGCCTCAGAGAACGCAAAGAGACAAACGATCGTCAAACACTTTTAAGTATATTTTTTAAATAAAACAACTGTACATTTTAGAAGAGCACAATCAGCGGACACTGACACTGTCACAAATATCACAGAGGATACACGAGGTACGAGTAAGGCACACACACAGAAGCAACGAAGGGCGCACATTGACAAGTTTCACACAAATGAAGCACACATACATAGACTGGCGCCATCGTCGCGTTAATCAATACATGTGCGTGTGAGTGACTTCTCTACACCGAGGGACAAGAAATGGTTACATCGAGCTGTTTTGTCTTTTTCTACACATGCTTAATGCCAAAAATTATATAACGTGTATCGAAATACACACGTGTATCGAAAAACACACTTTATTCTGGCGTAGGAAAACTCATTTCCGTTTTGCACAGCAAATCTAAAGAAAAAGGCAATGCACGCAAACTGAACGAGGCCGCCGTCCAAAGCGGCTTAAACCGAACGCGTCTTCAAAAGACCAGAAAATATTACGTGGAAGTAAAATAAGAGTGCCCCCCTATTTGCCGACAAGCGTTCTACTCGTAATCTCTCACTTAGTAGTTCCGTTCGCCCTGCAATGTTCGCACAATTTGTCTTAAATGTATTTGAATGCGTTTTTCTCTTTTTTTCTCTCGTCACTGACTTTGTATGGGCCGCTGGTAACCCGTACAGCTATAAGGAGTGAGTATAAATTATTATAGTGCTTGTATTGTGTATTTGTGCTTGTGCCTATGCTTCTATATAGATGTCTTCCTAGTAACTCAATCTGTATACGAGCAGACTGCAAGCGGTGACCTTTTCGCGGCATGTCTTTGTAGACACTGTAATTGACTTGGTGTGTACTTTTCTGATCCTAACTCGACCAAAGTCCCGAGTCTGATCCAAAGCATGGCCCCTTGCAGTGTGTAATACAAATTATTAGTTAGCAATGCGGCTTATGGATTATTTTAGACACTAACTAAATGTGACTCTTTAGCTTGACGATTTTAGTTAAACTAAATGATGTGGATTGGAAGGTAATGGATTTTTATTTGGTTATGGTGTTGTGAAAGGGCGTAAATGAAAATGTCTCAGTGTGTGTTGGTATTCAAATGCCCGATCGAGATGCTGAAGGCGTGTTTAGACACTCGCCACGACCGAAATACTCTATCAGCATCGAAGACGGCGACTACCGACCGCACGGTTAAATTATTACGTTTGCATCGCTTCCCGAAAACCTATTGACGCGGACGCTTCTAATTTAGTTCCCTGAAAGTTGCTTTAGATAGTTCTCGAGCACGTTTCCCGTAGATGCTGATAGGGCATTTTAGGTCCACGACAAAGGAGTCCGGTCCAATCTTCTTAACATAATACTTGTATTAATACAGTGCCTGGTGAACCACAAGACGTCAAGGTGACAGCCATCAACTCAACCTCTATCCATGTTACGTGGAAGCCGCCACATGATAAAGATAAAAACGGAATCATCAGGGGCTATCATGTTCACGTCCAAGAAGTTAGAGAAGAAGTAAGAACGAATGAACGAATTAATTATAAAATATACAAAATGATCAGAAGAGTTTTTTGTAATAAAAAATGCATTTACAGGGGAAAGGTCTTCTCAACGACCCCATGCGTTTCAATGTAATGGATGACACGACATTGGAACTGAACGTTTCTGGCCTCCAACCGGACACACGGTACAATGTTCAGGTTGCCGCGCTGACAAGGAAAGGAGACGGCGACCGGAGTCCACCAGTATCTGTCAAAACCCCTGGCGGAGTGCCAAACAGACCCACCGTTAGTCTAAAGTAAGTAACTAACAAACATTATTTATGATTTTACGCAACTTTATTCTTCACATATTCGCATATAATTGTTAAACTTGAAAAAAGCTAAAAACTATTTCTTTCATATTTGTAGAATCCTGGAACGCGAACCAATAGTTTCTATCGAATTAGATTGGGCGAGACCTACACAGACATACGGAGACTTACTTGGATATCGATTACGATTCGGAATTAAAGATCAGCCGTTAGAGGAAATCAATTTCCCTGGTACCAAAGTGACGTCACATAGAATAAGTGATTTAGAACGAGGAGTTCAGTATGAGTTTAGAATAGCAGGAACAAATCAAATAGGCGTCGGACAAGAAACTATAAAGTACATGTTGACTCCAGAAGGTGCTCCTAAGGGACCTCCAACTAATGTTACATATCATTTCCAAACTCCCGATATCATAAGTATAACCTGGGAACCCCCTGTAAGAGCGGACAGAAGTGGCCAAATTAAGAAATATGACGTCCAATTTTATAAAAGAGGAGATCAGTCGTCATTATTAGAAAAAACCACTAACCAAACGAAGGCCGTATTCACGGGTCTGGAAGAGGACGCACATTACGTATTTAAGGTTCGTGCGTATACTGATCAGGGGCCTGGACCCTACAGCAAAGATATGACTGCTCATACCGAAAGAGATATCGGAAGAGCACCCATGTCCGTCAAAGCTGTCGCCACCTCAGAGTCAAGCGTCGAAGTATGGTGGGAAACATTCCGTTCCAGAAAGAAGATAATAGGCTATGTCTTATTTTATACTATGACGCCGGTTGAAGATTTGGACGAATGGCAACAAAAGAGTATACATGTAACACATTCGGCTGATTTGGAAAATCTGGAAACGTTTGCGGAGTATGCTATAGCAGTGGCTGCTAAAACAGCGGACGGATTGGGAAGGCTGTCGGAAAAGGTTACTGTTAAAGTTAAACCAGAAGAAGTGCCTTTACACCTAAGAGCTCAGGACGTGTCTACACATTCTATGACTCTGTCCTGGTCATCCCCGCTACGATTAAACCCTGTTAGTTATAAAATCTCGTACAATGCCATCAAAGAGTTCGTAGACTCGCTCGGTATGACACAGACTCAAGAGATACCTAGAAAAGAAATTATTGTTAAGCATAATAGAACATCATTTTCTATCAACGACTTGTCGCCTTTTACGACTTACAATGTAAACGTAAGCGCCATACCGAATGACGATTCGTATCGGCCGCCTAAAAAGATTACAGTGACGACGCAAATGGCCGCACCTAAGCCGATGGTCAAACCAGACTTCTATGGTGTTGTCGAAAACGAAATACTCGTAATTCTACCTCAAGCTTCCGAGGAATACGGACCTATCTCCCATTATTATTTAGTCGTAGTACCTGATGATAAGTTGCACAATCACAAGAATCCGGATCAGTTCCTAACAGACGACCTAATCAAGAATAACATGAGAACGGACGATGAAAACGCTCCCTACATTGCAGCCAAATTTTTACAGAGAAACATTTTGTATACCTTTCACCTCGGCAACGACGAACTGTACGAAGGATTTTTGAATAGAAAATTGAACCTGAACAAAAGGTATCGAGTGTTTGTAAGAGCAGTAGTAGACACACCTCAGAAACACTTGTATACATCAAGTCCATTTTCGGAATATCTGTCTTTGGATATGCGAGAAGCTCCTCCGGGTGAGGAACCTAGCAGACCAGATCCCAAGGATATTAATGGCGATCCTGAAATTCGAATAGAAGAGAACAGGAAAGAGGCGGGCATGGTTTGGGTTGTCGGGCCGATAATAGCCGCCCTAATGCTTTCGCTTTGCTTAGTGGTGTTGTTCTTTGTAAAGCGGCGGCGTCAACCGTGCAAAACTCCCGATCAGGCGGCGGTCACCAGACCTTTGATGTCCGCCGATGTTGGTTTTGGTGCTCCATCTGACCCCGTGGAAATGAGACGATTAAACTTCCAGACACCCGCGATGATCTCTCATCCGCCTATTCCGATTTCTGAACTAGGCGAACACATTGATAGACTGAAAGCCAACGACAATATGAAATTCTCTCAAGAATATGAGAGTATCGAGCCAGGACAACAGTTTACTTGGGACCATTCTAACATGGAAGTTAACAAACCGAAGAATCGGTATGCTAATGTGATCGCGTACGACCACAGTCGAGTCATCCTTCAGCCCATCGATGGAATTCTAGGCAGTGATTACATTAATGCCAATTATTGCGACGGCTACCGCAAACATAACGCATACGTAGCTACTCAAGGGCCGCTGCAGGAAACTTTTGCGGATTTCTGGAGAATGTGTTGGGAGCTACGCACGTCCACGATTGTTATGATGACAAAATTGGAAGAGAGAACTAGAATAAAATGCGACCAATATTGGCCGAGCCGCGGCACTGAATCGTACGGCATGATGAGCGTTACCATTGCCGAAGTTCAAGAACTTTCGACTTATTCCATACGTACTTTCCAAGTATCTAGGAACGGATGCGCCGAACGTAGAGAAATCAAACAGCTACAGTTTACGGCTTGGCCGGATCACGGCGTTCCCGATCATCCTGCGCCCTTCCTCCAGTTTTTGAGACGCGTTCGTGCCTTGAATCCGCCCGAAGCCGGTCCGCTGGTCGTCCACTGTTCCGCCGGGGTGGGTCGTACGGGGTGCTTCATAGTCATTGACTCGATGCTTGAGAGAGCCCGACATGAGCGCACTGTCGATATATACGGGCACGTGACCTGTCTCCGCGCTCAACGTAACTACATGGTGCAAACCGAGGACCAATACATCTTCATTCACGACGCCTTACTGGAGGCGGTTATCTGCGGCGACACGGAAGTGCCGGCGCGCAATCTGCACGCTCACATCCAGAAGCTGATGCGAATCGACTCTATCGAGAACATAACGGGCATGGAATTAGAATTCAAGAAGCTGGCGAACATGAAGGCGGACTCCAGTAGGTTTGTCTCGGCCAGTTTGCCTTGCAACAAGCACAAGAACAGGCTAGTCCACATCTTGCCGTACGAGTCTAGTCGGGTCTGCCTGACGCCGCGCGATGGCTCCGATTACATCAACGCGTCGTTCGTTGACGGATACAGATACAGGGCGGCGTATATCGCCACGCAGGGCCCCCTACCGGACACCACCGACGACTTCTGGCGAATGCTTTGGGAGCACAACTCAACCATCATCGTGATGCTGACCAAACTGAAGGAAATGGGCCGGGTGAGCACGTTTCTCCAACTATCTTTATGGTTTATATGTAAATACTGATGGCAGGACCCCTTGTAAGTCCGGGCGGATAGGTATCACCATCCTGCCTATTTCTGCCGTGAAGTAGTAATGCGTTTCGGTTTGAAGGGTGCGGCAGCCGTTATGGGCTCCAGTAATCACTTAACACCTCTTAGCACACATCTAAGCAATAAAAAAAAATGTTGTAAAGTAATTTTTTTATAAAATCTCACATTATTAAGTCTGAGTAATTTAACTTTGTTCTGAGTTTTACTCAATTATCTGTCTCAGCGCATTAACACATAACCACATAATTACGATACTTGTCATCATATACTTGATACTTTTTTTTGTTTTTAGGAAAAATGTCACCAATATTGGCCGTCTGACCGCTCGGTGCGTTACCAGTGCTTCGTAGTGGATCCGATTGCCGAATACAACATGCCTCAATACATTTTGAGGGAATTTAAGGTAAAAAATAAACAATCTATAACAGTTTACAAAACAATCAACCATAAAAGTATGTTTTCAATAAAAAAGATGTGTGGTGTCGTGGGACACCGGATACGAACGAAGTATCTTATTAAAAAAAATATGAATTTTAAGTTCTATTCGAGGTATAAATAAAATAAAACTGGAGGTTTCGCAACAACCCACGGTCATTCGGTAACGTGCGAACTTATTGTGGACCACTTCATTCACGGATGTTCTAAAAATCTTACGTTACGGACATTTTTTCCCGGTTAAGGTACCCCTCCGCATCGTCCTTTCCAAAAATTATAAAACTTACCCCCAGGTCACGGATGCCCGGGACGGCGCCTCCAGGACGGTCAGACAGTTCCAGTTCACGGACTGGCCCGAACAAGGAGTGCCGAAAAGCGGAGAAGGCTTCATCGATTTCCTCGGACAAGTTCACAAGACCAAGGAACAATTCGGACAGGACGGACCTATAACTGTGCACTGCAGGTGATTTATGATAGTCTTAGAAGGATTAAAATATTTTCATAATATGTAGATATGTGTTATACACATAAAAAAAAATCAATAAATCAGGTTCGATAAACAGCGGAGAAATTGGAAAGCCCTTTAAAAAAATTAAAAGGCACTAGACGCAACAGACTCACTGACATGGATGTAGTATATTTTGTATAAAATTCACGTATACATGGAGCATCGTGATTCCACAAGCATGTATAGGAGAGGCATGGGACAAGGAGTGCATCTTCTTAACACGACCTACGTATACACTGACATTTGTATTCATAACCAAGCTTCGGTATAATATCGCGAAATACTATATTATATGTACACCCCCATTTGTGGTCACACCTCCCCCGCTCCTTATCCCCGTGCTATGCCGTCCTAGACCCGTGAGGCTTGAAGTTGATGATTTGAGGGACGGCAAAATTTCTGAAAAGCCATTATTTCAGAGACGAAAGAAAATAAAGACAGTCAGTCTCCTTCGAAAATGAGTTCAGAGTAATTTTTATAAAAAAAAATATTGGATCAAAATCTTCAGCCTAAATCCATCACTGAGCGATTCCTAATTTGGGGGACGGATGACCGTGCACCTGATTCGTTTCCAGTTATTTATTTACTTACGGAAATTATAAATGCCATTTTATAAATAAACCTAGTCTGTTTGCAGTGGCGTAAAGATCTAAACTCGCGCCCGGGACACAACACCCCCCATTTATTCTCTATTTACTCTATTACACTGGCACTAAATTTAAAATATATTTTCCAGAAATTAATTACATATAAAAGAAATAAAAATTATTCAGCATTTTTTTGTTTTGCGTACCATTTGGCGCCTCTTTGTTAGTAGCAATCGGGGCATGATGATCCCTTTTTTTTCTCTACCTGAGCTGATAGCCTTGAGAGGCTATATCAGCGTAACCTTAACTAGTAGGTGAGCTCACGGGGCTCAAACCTGACGACGTTGCTAACACGAACCCTAGCAAGAGCCGTGCTTCGCAGAATCTACCACCGGATCGGAAACGCGATCCACTGAGAAGATCCAGCGAGAAACTTAGTGGGCTATGCTCCCCTTTGTCCCCCCCCTCGCTACGCCGCTATATGTTTTATTTACGTATTGTTCGTGCAGTGCGGGCGTCGGTCGCACGGGCGTGTTCATAACTCTGTCAACGGTGTTGGAGCGTATGCAGTATGAAGGCGTGGTGGATGTATTCCAGACGGTACGCACGCTCCGCACGCAGCGACCCGCCATCGTGCAGACTGAGGTCAGTAACACCGAATAATAAACCTTTTTTATAATATTTTTTTTATGACCTGGTAACTAAGACCTTTAGGTCATGTCTTATTTTAATTTATATTCTTATTTTTATGAAAAATGATAATGTGGAGTGAAATAAAATGAGATGTTAAGGGATGAAATATAATCTCAGTAAAATGGTGGTCATTTACTGGGATTTTTTCAGTGCACTTTTTGGAGGAGCCCGAGAAGTTACGTCCAGCAGCTTTGTTTCATTTTCCCACGTTTGTGCACTTTCACAGATATTAAACAGTTAATAAACCACAGTTAAACCTGAAGAAACACTAAATAGACAAAATAAAACAAATCACACAACTTCACTCCTCGCGTTCCCGCCGAAAAGTCACCTTTTTATAAGCCCCTAGGCTCAATACGAACGTGACAAAAGCACTTTGAGACACGCCGCAAACTCGGGCGCCTTCGAATTACAAATAACATACCTGCTTTTTAGTAACTGTATTAGACCGCAATGAGACATACCAGTTTGAAGGGAGGGGCGGCCTAGTTTTGTTTCATTGGAATAGAGACAACACTTATCTAAACGTCGGTTACGCGTGTGGCCCATAGAACCCGGTAACCGTTTAATTTTAAATGCTATTTAAGCTCATAAAAACATTCCCATGCTTACTGCTCATAAGTATACATTTGTTTTGATAATGAAATAAAAAGCATACCCTGTTTAATGTTACGACAGCGAATTCAATGCTTACTAATATACCTAGATAATTAAACTAGAATTATATTTAATTTAAATTACTATTACGGTGTAATCTAAAGTTTATTATTAGTGTTCGAAACCTTATAAATATTATAATAACAATAATAATTTTGAGATCAAACCTTAATATTAGATTTGATTATGTCTACGACTCGTGAAAATCGAAGAAAATACTGATACAGTCGTCGTGGCTTAACGGATAAGACGTCCGGTGCATTTCGTGTTGAAGCGATGCACCAGTGTTAAAATCCCGCAGGCGGATACCAATTTTTCTAATGAAATACGTACTCGACAAATGTTCACGACTGACTTCCACGGTGAAGGAATAACATCGTGTAGTAAAAATCAAACCCGCAAAATTATAATTTGCGTAATTACTGGTGGTAGGACCTCTTGTGAGTCCGCGCGGGTGGGTACCACCACCCTGCCTATTTCTGCCGTGAAGCAGTAATGCGTTTCGGTTTGAAGGGTGAGGCAGCCGTTGTAACTATACTTGAGACCTTAGAACTTGTATCTCAAGGTGGGTGGCGCTTTACGTTGTGGACGTCTATGGGCTCCAGTAACCACTTAACACCAGGTGGGCTGTGAGCTCGTCCACCCATCTAAGCAATAAAAAAAATAAAATAAAAACATATATTAAAATGAATATGAATTTTTAAAGCACACAAGAAACTATTGAACATAACGTAACGTTACATAAGCAAGCTGTTTAAAATAACATAACGTAACGTTACATAAGCATGCTATTTAAAATAACATAACGTAACGAAAGCGTGCTATTTCGCAGGACCAGTACGAGTTCTGCTACCGCGCAGCCCTGGAGTATCTCGGCTCGTTCGATCACTACACCAACTGACGGTGCGATAGGCTCGCTTAAATTGTCGCGCGCTTTCATTATTATTATTATTATGTATGTACTTAATATTGTATATCTCATAATATGGAACTTAGAAGCGCTTTAATGTTCCTGTTAAAACCGACTAACATTTAAAAAAAATAGTATTTTTTAATGATAAACTATGATTTATATTCACAAAACTGCAATCCGGATAATCCAGATAAATAAATACCGATTTTTCTGTGCGCAACGAAAATTCGCTTCTACGTCCCATATTAATATATA
Source organism: Bombyx mori (assembly GCF_030269925.1). Lineage (NCBI taxonomy): Eukaryota > Metazoa > Arthropoda > Insecta > Lepidoptera > Bombycidae > Bombyx > Bombyx mori. The sequence goes on from NC_085117.1 coordinate 16,388,040, forward strand.
GAGGTGAGAAAACAATTTATAGACATGAGTTCAACGTAGTTTGTGTAATCAAACGTAGTCTTAAACTGGCCACTACCCAATGTAATCTTACATTACCAAACTATACCGGCAACGTTCCTCAAATCCATAGTTTCTATTTGGTAGCTAATTATTATATAAAACATTAACATTCGACGTTGTGAAAAAAAAAATAGTCTAAAAAATAATAACTAAAATTATATGTACTCAAAATGTCAAATGATACATTAAAAACTTCTTACAAACAATACGCGGGAAACACGTTCAGTTACGCGCCAATATTTGTGACGCAAAAAACCGTGGTAATGTCAGTGCGTCGATTTGACTGATTATTCAATACGAAATGAGGCTAATTCGTGTATGAGTGTGTGCCTAAGGGATGCTACTTACGATTTATGATTATTAACTATTGTGACCACTATTCAAATCATGATTGTGAGTCGAAAGGGTAATAAACGTAATTAAATTATCCTAATTATCGGAATTATGATAGAAATAAAGCAGGCGTTCACCCTAAACGATAACTTATCGAAACGACGGTCGTAACTCTAACCTCAAAATACAAACAAACAGTATAGAGCTGTTCATACTTTTTAAAGGCTCTGGCAATAGTTGCCAAATTAAAAAAACGGCTACAGCTCCCGTTAAATTCCATAAAAACGATTTGAACAAGCATTATTAATAATAATACAACGTGTATTTTAATCAACATAGTCCAATAGTGCGAATAACGTTAAATTATATTTCAACAATGTTACGAAAAGTCGTAATCACAAACACGAAAAAGTTAAAACAGACGTGCTAAAAAAAACATTCAACAATGTAATACAGTGATTCTCAACCACTGTTCCGCGGCACTTTTGTGTGCCGCCAAATTTCAAAAGTGTGCCGCCAAATTTTGCGACTATATAATAATGTTAATATTATTAAATTATATCATTTTAAAAGAAAAATATTTTAAACATGAATATATGTATATTTAAATCCACAAAAAAAAAATTATAGTATATTTTAGTTTATTTCGTATATTAAAATTTTTTGATAAACTATTTAAGCAGTGTTGTAGTAAATAAATAAATTTTATCTTTTTTTTTGTGTGCCGCCAAATTTTGAAATCGTCAAATATGTGCCGCAACAAAAAAAAGGTTGAGAATCACTGATGTAATAGAACTATGTAATGCGCTTAAAAATCTTGATAACTTCATGCGATAAATAAAAATAAAAATAAATACGAAATATTATATCGTGGCAATTAATTATACAGAAGTAATATTGTAAAATGTAAAAAGTTATTGCAGCTATAATTAGATGTTTATTTTTCATATCGTGTGTTAATAACGTTTAAGTAGTTGTAAATTGTGGTAACATGTTTCATTATTGCAATATTATATAACAAGATGATATGTATATTAAAAAAAAAAAAAAAACGAATCGGCTGTGTCGAGTGAATATTAAATCCTCTGCGTATTCCGTTATAAAATAACGTATTATATTTTATACGAACATTATTTTGCCAATCACAGTTCTCTTGCCCTGATTTAATTGTAATTTATAAAAAAAACTCACCAGCTTGCTAACTTTAAATAGCATTTACGTTAAATTCTGACCTCAACGTATATTTAGTTGTAAAAGACAATGTAAACGTAAAAATGCTATTCAATTCTTATTATTATTATTATTATTATAATTTCCAATGCGCTAATTGCTTGCTTTAGACTTATGATAATAATTCGATCACATATCTATTTCGTAGTTAGATAATCATTTTCGGTCGTAATGGAATCGACTGAGAAAAAAATCATTTTAAATGTAACACATTGAACCCTTTTTAATAAATTGAATAATAAGAACGACTATGTACTAATTAATATATTTATAATGTGACTGCCACAAACTATAATACACTATATTAAGCTATCTTTAAGTGTAGTATGTTTAATCTTTTTAATAATGTAATCTCCCTTGCATAGTGAAACTTTAAGGTTTTTTTTTAGGTTTTTCACTCGTTTTTATACAATAAACCTAATATTGTATCTAAGTAAAATGTTTTTGAGCTTGTAAGTAATTTAGGAAAAAAAAAAGTGTGGACGCGCGCTCCGAACGCTACGCGAATAATTTAAAAGATCGAGTCATAATTCGGTCGGTCTGTTTGAATATCTACGAATCATTCTAATTGTGTATAAGTCTTGTTACGTGATTACGTGGCATTGAATGAAATGAACGATCGCAGTCAACAGTATAAAAAAGTCTGTGGAAACATTAACGAAGACAGACAGACGGACGTAATCAGAAAATTATAATATTTATGGCAGCGCAGCTTTATAAGTTCATAATCATTCCTTATATTTTAAATAATTATTATGCCGTATCACTTATCGCAGCTATAGTAATGGTTAATTTAATTTATTAATGAGTTTTCAGCTCTGTATTCTATTTTTAGATATTACTTTTCTATATGACGTAACGATTCATACGCACACATACGATCTCTTGTACAGAATAACTAACTACACCATAGACTAAGTTTTTTTTTTAATTGCGGACTATTACGTTGACTGTTTTAATATAATATTTCCTAAAACAAATATCGTCTTGAAAAACTATAAAATCTTTTAAACCGTTATAATTGGTGGTAACAACACAACCAATAGAATTAATGTTTTATATTTTTACCAACGTTAGTTTAATAATGAAATTCTACAATTGTTTTCTTATAATCTTATAATATAATTATCAACTACTTTTTAATAGTTTTTAAATGTGCTGCTATTATTTATAATTTCAATTTAATTATATCAATTTTACTTTTCAAATCACGAAGACTGATTTTATCTATTGACGTTTTTGAATGTGTTCGTAATTGTTTTGACACGTTGTTATGTAATAATCACCAAGTATTTTAATTTTGTTGTAAAATCTCGATAACTAAATATGTATCTACTGGATTTCATTGTTTATTGTTGCAATACAAAGTTCAGTTAAATTCATTACAACAGACTCTAGTTAGTAATTCCTTCACTGCGATTTCTTGATCACAACTTTCAAATAAAATGTCTAATTCAATTAACCTAACCGCTATCATTATTGATTTTATAAACAAAAACTAATTATTTAATCCGCTATCTCGTACCAGTGTATTTTATTTTTGTAAACAAGACAATCCAATCCACTAGTTAATTCAGCTCCTAGCTAGGCATGATACCTGACATAATCTGTCATTTTTATAATTTGGCGGGAACTTTCATTCGTGAGTCTAGAGCTGAAAATTTCTTACGGAATGTATATGACAGAGTGAAATCCCTAGCTTTAAAAAATAATGTAGAGCAATTAATTAATACGGCGTAGGCAATGGAAGGCAGGCGATTTGTGAGTGTACTAGTAGTATGTAGTGTATAATTATTTTGTAAATTAACAGCGCTGCGTCTCATGACACAGCGGATTCGCAAAATTATACATATGTATATGAAGAAATAAATTTATGTGAGACCATACGAGGTGTTTTTATTTATGGCAATTCTATATACCTACCAAATCTGTCTGTCTAATGAATCGTACCTTGGAACTGTACATATAACTTTAGTACTACGCTTCAAGCCGAATCATATTATGATTGCTGCGTGGCATATACAGGTAAGCCCGGGGTACCAAACCATTTTTTTTTCTATTCTATCAGCCCATGGACGTCCACTGCTGGACATAGGCCTCGCCTCGCCACAAAGACCGGTCCTGCGCTGCCTGCATCCAGCGGATCCAAATACCAAACCATAAGTACTCGCAAAATGTTGCACTTACCAGTAATACTTACCACAGCAATAGTTTATTTTAACCATAACGGCAAATGAAAGACCTTCAAATAAATGGAACATATATATATACAAATAAAATATATTTTGAAAATGTTGTTGACACAAGTCGGATTCTTTTCCTGTTATCTATGGTATCACTAAACTTATAAATTTCACTATAATGGTTTAATCCAGAGTATTCGTCATCAAAATAGTCGTTCGTGAATTTTTTTTATTTTTTATTGCTTAGATGGGTGGACGAGCTCACCGCCCACCTGGTGTTAAGTGGTTACTGGAGCCCATAGACATCTACAACGTAAATGCGCCACCCATCTTGAGATATAAGTTCTAACGTCTCAGTATAGTTACAGTCAGTATGAGGTACCTGTATAACCATTTAGATACATAAAAAATTTAGATCTGTCACACGATCGATCGAGTTTTCGTCTTTAAGCTGCGGATGACATTGAAGATACAAATTTGTGGACCGTTAAAAACATGCGGCAATTTTTTCAGTAACTGTTGGTTTATTGGAGCTTCTTATCTAGACAGCAAACAGTCGGTAAAAATCACAAAGATGAGTTAAGCTCGCCTTTGTACATGGTATTTAGAATTCTTTAAATCTGTTTTTATTGTATTTTCTTTTGTGTACAATAAGTATAAATAAAAATAAATAAAATAAAAAGATTTAACCACTAAATGAAACGTCGCCATGCCACTTTTCACTATGAGAGAGAGAGAGAGAGAGAATTTGTTTTATTTCTTAGATGTGTGGACGAGCTCTTAGCCGCCCACCTGGTGTTAAGTGGTTACTGGAGCCCATAGACATTTACAACGTAAATGCGCCACCCACCTTGAGATGTAAGTTCTAAGGTCTCAGCACAGTTACAACGGCTGCCCCACCCTTCAAGCCGCAACGCATTACTGCTTCACGGCAGAAATAAGCAGGGTGATGGTCCTACCCGTGCGGACTAACAAGGGGTCCTACCACCAGAATCAAGCTTAGAATGTGTTGTCAGTGTTAGTAAACGGCTTGCCAATGGCCCCACTGAGGTCCGTGAATAACGATAACAGCAGGTATATATATATATATATATAGAACATGAACAGCAAGAAAAAAGTTATAATATTCAACACCGATCAGACTCAGACACTGATCTTCATTAAAAACTATAATTTTACACGACTTAGGCTCTAACAATAAATTTGCTATCTAACTCAAAATCAAAGCTTCTCCCTTTCTTTTCTGACACGAATACCAAGAGCCGTCTTTTTTTAAACATGCACTCTATTTACTAATCAGAGAAATGGTTTCTTCACATCTATTAGCAGCCAAAATTGAATTACCAAGAAGTTCTAATAAGAAATGAAAAAGTACTAAACACATAAAATACAAGTTAAATTTATGACAGAATTTAGAACATTATTGTAATTTTAAATTTCTGTAAATACTACCGTAATTGTCGAGGAGTTTTACTAAGCTTATTAACTTATATTTAAAGAATGAAGCAAGTAGATACATCTACAATGGGTTTGATTAAGCTAATAAATCAAATTGATTAAAAGTAACACCAAAAAGTATATTAAAAGGTTAGTAGGAATTAACTATTTATAGTATACAGTATGAATTACATTATACCTACAAAGATAAGCCGAGGAATACTCATTTGATTTCATTAGCGTTAAATTAAGAAGAGGACAGATGTTAATGACCACGTCCTAACCTCTATTTCTTATTCAGGGAATGTACTATAGTTTCGTGGGTAATATCATTATCCAAATATTCTGGCCGCAAAATGGAACAATGAATACGTATTGCTAGAAGTTAATTATAATATCCTAGAGTATTTGAGATTAATTGCTGTAAGGGACGTCTTATTGGCTTCATAGATGACTGAAAATAGCATTACACGCTTTCTTTCTATTTCGTAGAAGGCGAACATCTCATATCCCACCCGATTATCAAGTCCATAAATAAATTCTGCCACCTACTTTGCCAGTAAATTCTATAAATTTGTATGACAACTATCAAACTCTTCAAACACTTCGCGGCAACAATAGATGGCTAGGATGTATCCGTGTGAGCTTTTTTCCTTACGCTGGTAGTTTAAGAGGCTATCCCACAGTTCTATATCCACTAAGTAATAGTAGCCTAGTTAAAAATACATACTGTTTACTTATATTTTTGCAATACAACTTATTTAGTTCAATCGAGGCTCGAGTTTTTATTTTAATAAAAATATCCACATCAATAAAATAGTGTTAAGTTTGGACATTTCTACGATAAAAGTGTCAAAGATTTTTTCACCTAAAATGCAACGAAAACTTTTGATGGAAATTTTGCGGTAGGCAGCGGCTTGGCTCTGCCCCTGGCATTGCTGAAGTCCATGGGCGACGGTAACCACTCACCATCAGGTGGGCCGTATGCTCGTCTGCCTACAAGGGTAATAAAAAAAAAAAAAACAATCAAAATCAAAAGGTATATTATTATAGGTATATAAATAAATATATATACCTTATATAAAAATAGCATTAGAAATACACTCTCCATGAATCTCAGAGTTACAACGTAATTGGTAAGAAATATTCCAAGTCTTAGAGGCTTCACCGACGAGTACATTAAAATCTAATAAAACCGTACGTGAAAAGTACAGGGTATCGGGTACAAAATTAATTTAGCTGGCCCCTCCTTATGTCGTATGCAAATGAAATTGAACCTCATTTCTTTGAGAAGCACGGGCAGGTCCGTACTCGAATGTAATTATTAAATAGGCCGGGTGAACTATATAAAAATTATCCGACCCGGAATTTCACTCGTTGCTTTTGATGCCTATCTAAAAAATCTATCTAAAAAAAATAGTCTATAGCGACACTAATAATACCAGTTGATTCTATTGAATTGCGCTTAATCATGAATAGTAAGTATTTATTATTGATTAATTTTTTCGATTATTCAAGGTCTTAAATTACAACACACACACGCCAAAAAAAACATTAAATGTTAAGGATATTTAAAGTGATTCTGAATACACCCCTGTGCTGTGGGGTTACGGATATTTGACTTTGTTTGAATTTCCGTTGGAGCAGAATATGGAAATTTAGCTGGCACGAGAAAGAAATGTGATACGGTGATCGATTTTAGCGTTAAAAAATGTGAGCATCAATATTTTTTTTCTAATTTAATAACTTTACTTTTTCCTTACCTAATATTAATATGCGCCGATCTTCTTCAAATTTGTTAAAAACTTTCGTATATTTTATGTACAATATTAATCTATTACATATTCATGTGTAGAATATCAAATTCATAACGAATAATCGCCCTCAGATTTACAACACAACAGCTTTCTTCTAAGTCCGATAGTAAATAACAAATAACATAACACAACAAATTATATAACATTATATAGCACACACTATAGAACAAAAAATATTAAAAAACGCCATGGTCATTTTTTAAAAGGGAATTCCCCGCATTTTAATTTTTACTACAGTAATTTAATCCTTTCCGGGCGCCCCAATTTAAATTGGTTTCGAATGAATGTTGCCATTGTTTAGTCCCACGGGTTAATTTGAATAAGTATTCTCCACTTAGCGTGTAATTAAATTTTGCGTCGCCATCACGACTTTCAATGGAACATGATATTGATTTCCGTATCCTGTTTGAAGACTTATACGCTTTCAATTATAATTTATGTTTATTCGAGACTTTTTATTTATTTATTAGGTAGTTAGGCGAATGGCTCACGGCCAATCTCGTATTAAGTGATTTCGTCACCCTCTTGAGACATGAGGTATGAGCTCCATGGCATAATGGCCGAACCGAAAAACCTGATCTTATATGCTCATAATATCTACGACCGGTATTTTTATGGCGGCATCCGTACAACACGTTAAAACAGCCAGAGGCAGTGTTTTTGACGTCACCATTGAAAGCGTTACACGCGTCGCCAGCAGTTCCTTCATGTTCGCATTTCTCAACGACGGTAAACGTGCCGCGGCTTTGAAAGACGACCGTCGCATACAGTAACTCTTGTAGCGAGTACAAAAATGCCTTCCATTAGTTCCATTAACATTTTCATTACACGCCTGCAGCTCTACCGCATGAAGCCTGCGTTGGGACCTTGGTAACCGTACTTCTAACTGCAAACTAAGCCATACATTTTCAATGCACAAACCATTATTTACTCTGCACCACCTTTGGTTGACAGTTAGAGAGGGACTTTTTGGCCGGAACGCGGGCAGTGAAGTTGTGTTAAAGTTTGTCTATTTAGTGTTTTTTCAGGTTTAAATGTGTAATAACGGTGGCTTATTCACTATTTAATATCTGTGAAAGTGCACAATTGTGGGAAAATGAAATAAGGTCGCTGGACGTAACTTCTTGGGATCCTCCAAAAAGTCCACTGAAATAATTTCAGTAAATGACCACCATTTTACTGAGATTATATTTCATCCCATATCATCTCATCTCTTTTCATCCCAGTTGATTAATGTCTCAAATTAATCATCTTCATTTCATTTCATTTCACTCCATATTATCATTTTTCATAAAAATAAGAATATAAATTAAAATAAGATATGACTTAAAGGTCTTAGTTTACAGGTCATAAAATCCGATTAAAAAAAAAGAGTTAGAGAAGGCCTTTTGGTCGGAGGAGGGCGTTTGTCCAGCTCCGGCCCCTATGAGAAGGCAGTCTCCTCCCGGTGATGGTCACGGGGCGACCTAAGGGGGTTGAGACTGCGCCGCACGCTACCGTCACTCTAGCGCGCTGGCACCAGAAGGACGGGACGACGCGTCGGCGGCTGCGGACTGCGATGCGGTCCGCATTTTCGTCGTCGCTGTCGTCGCCGAACATACTGTGGAAGAGCAACCCGGTCGGCGGTGTATCGCGTTCCGACCCGGCAGGCTGGTTCTGGCCCAGCGGGGTATCCCGGAACAGCAGCGGCATCGCCCGGGCGGCCTGGTAGGGCCGCCCTACCGCGGAGACCGACGTCGTTGGTCGTCGACTATCGCCTCGACGACCCGTCGGTCGGGCGTCCTCGGGGTGGCGCCGCGTGTCTGGTTGTAGTGTTGCCCGCGGAAACCCCCCCTACTCTGACCGGGTTTTGACCCCGGACGGAGATTGGACGCCGGGTGTAAGAGTGCAGGGGAGTCGTTTAGTGGGTGGGCCCTAAATTCTTTGGGCGCGCGATCTGCTCTCAACACCTGCAGATCGTTGAGTCTCACATAACCCGCGCGCTCCCTAGGCGCGGGGACCTCGTAGGAGGTTCGGCCCTCGACACGAAAAAAAAAAAAAAGGCTTTAAGCATTCAGTCCGCTAATTTAAATATAACATGAAAGGTAATAAATAAATATATCAGCCCGCTGAGTTTCTCGTTAAATCCAACTACATAGTTATATAGTTTTAGTTATAGTTGCAATTTTGATCCAGCAGTAGATTTATTCGCGAAGCATCTGCCCTTAAATAGCTAAATCGCTTTGGAAGACGCTTGGACTGCTGTTAGCAAATCCCACCCCTCCTGTATCCTGATGAAACCGGAATGGCCTCCAGGCAAAATAACCAAAAAAGCGATTACTTACTGCAAAAAACGTCCAATGAAGATGTATAAAAAAATAAAAAACAATAATAATTCTTTATTTTATTATCACAATCAACAAAGTCCATTACGAAACATAATAAGACAAACATAATACAATTATAATTATCTACTACAATTTATTGTTTTGTTATAATCAAGATATTTTTGGAGTTTCTTAATTCACAGACACAATTCCAAACAAGTGATTTTTTTTTTACTATTGATAAACGAAAAAAATATTATTGAGGAAGGTTCAATCAGAGATTCATTAAAAGAACTTCTCAGGGTCACATCTTAAAACCTAAATAATCATTAGTGATTTAGAGTAGAGTATAGTAAATTATTATTAAATTGTACGTCGATATTAACACAAACAAATGCAAAATATTACTTAGCAAATTAATAAACAATTTTTTTTTCATACTGCATTGAGTTTATTTATAATTATAGCTCCTTTCTTAAATTTGCTGCTTCGTCAAACACCGTAAAACAAATAATCTCGAAATCCTTAATTTAAAATCATTATTTACACTTATAAACTTAATTCAACTATTACAATAAGGCACTATCATAAATGCTTAAAGTTTACATTTCACACGTCCTTTGACTAGTCTTCTAAACAAATCTTTAAAGTCATCTCTTCAAAGCGACTCTGAAAATGAATAGACACAAGATTTAATAGAACATTGATTTTAAAGTTTTTTTGTTTGGAAAAAGAAAATCGATAACAAAACAAAGGGTTTTTCCAATCGTCTTAGTATATACGAGCCTACTTCTTCAGCTGTGACCATTCTCACCAACAGTTCCAATAGTATCACTAAGCGACTGAGGCTGAAGACTCCATTCCTACAGAATGTCCGTGAAAAACTTCTGTTTCTTTTCCTCACTAAAACTAACTTTTATTTGTTGATTAATAACAGTAATCTACACCTACACTGGTGGTAGAACCTCTTGTGAGTCCGCACGGGTAGGTATCACCACCCTGCCTATTTCTGATGTGAAGCAGTAATGCGCTTCGGTTTGAAGGGCGGGGCAGCCGTTGTAACCATACCCGTAAGCCGTTGAGACCTTACAACTTATATCTCAAGCTGGGTGGCGCATTTATTTTGTAGATGTCTATGGGCTCCAGTAACCACTTAACACCAAGTGGGTTGTGAGCTCGTCCACCCATCTAAGCAATTAATAATAAAAAACCTAATCGAATACTCGATACTCACTTTTTCTGAAATCCAAATTTACTCAGTAGCGTAGGCTGGTTGTTCGGCACGGATGTCGCTTTCTTTAATCCGGGTACTCTGCATCCGGGCCTCTTGGTACCGGTCGGCCGGTTCGTTCTGGTTACATCCAGGACTACGCCGCTGTCTTGAGATGAAACTACTGATGCCGACTCACCGAACGATTCCTGCACAGTCAAATGACAGTTTAATGAACGTAATGATAATGATTAGGTAAGGTTTTTATTTCGTTATGTGGGTAGATGAAAACTTATGATCTGAGTTCATTGTCGACTTTTTGGCGGGAACGCGAGGAGTGAAGTTGTGCGATTTGTTTTGTTTTATCTATTTCGTGATATAGTGAGTTAATTTCGCCACTGCGGTCATCGACAGTGCGTTTCCAGAGGTCTTTTTTGCCACGTACCATCCGGCTATGGAATGAGATCCCCTCCACGGTATTTCCCGAGCGCTATGATATGTCCTTCTTTAAAAGAGGCTTGTGGAGAGTATTAAGCGGTAGGCAGCGGCTTGGCTCTGCCCCTGGCATTGCTGAAGTTCATGGGCGACGGTAACCACTCACCATCAGGTGGGCCGTATGCTCGTCTGCCTACAAGGGCAATAAAAATAAAAAAAAACTGTGGAAATCCATGCCCTCATTTCGAAAAAGAACTATAACAACACTTACAGGCAAGTCGGATTTGACAGAATCAAACTAATATAAACTAGTGCAGTAACAAACATTAGCGTACCTGACTATCAACTGGAGTGACCAACGTCTCGTATGGATAAGTGTTCTCTATGACGGAGTCTTCCGTGTTTACCTCCAACGTTGGCGGCGAATCGGCCAACGTTTCAAGTTTAAGCGAGACTGGATCCAATATTGGACTCGGAATCCGGTCACTTATTAACTGGTTATCCGATCGCACCGTCACCTTGTTCGCTTCGGGCGAACGTATTTTAAAAGGATTTCGCGTAGATCCGGTTCTGTCATCACCATTGTCCTCAACCTTCGCGTTGGCCGTGAAGAATCTGCTCTCAACGACGTTTTCGTCCAACACAGTCCTCGGAAATCTACTAAACTTCCTCAATACGTTATTGTTTCTTAAGCATTTCTTGTACGACCTCTCCCTGTTTTCTAGTATCGGTGATTTATCTTTATTCTCAATGTCCGACGGCGCGTCATGTTCATTGGCGACGCTTGTGATGATTTCAATATCGTCGTCCGTCTTTTGTCTCTTGGTTGTTGGCTCTACGCAGTACATGGAACTCAATGCTTGAATTGACAAGCTGAAACAAAAAGTCAAACTAAGATATATTTATGTAACTATACTGAGACCATAGAGTTTAAGGTTTTTTTTTGGTGAAAGTATAAATAAAATAAATAAATAAAAGAACTCTTGTCTCAAGGTGGGTGGGCGGTATTTACGTTGTAGATGTCTATGGGCTACGGTAACCACTTAACGCCAGGTGGACTGTGAGCTCGTCCACCCATCTATGCAATAAAAAATATACGTAGAAAAAAAAAACTTTCCCAAAAATAAAATGGTAGTCTGGCGATTTCTATGATAATAATAATCTGTAAATGTTTTTTTAGTGGTTTTTAGATCGCATACAATGCACAAATAAAAATCAGCTGTCGCGTGAATTCAACGACCTCAGACGAACTTTAGAGTTAGAGCGACCGTGTTATAAAATGTGTTATAGGTAAACAGTGTTATAGGAGGGTTACCTGTATAAAGGTTAAGTTAAAAAATAAGATAAAAATATGTCTACTTTGACAATTGTTTTTCTCGCAATTAACTGTAGACTTATATTCTGATTATCGAACAGATCATTAATCAGTAATACTACAGGCTGCTGAAATAACTATTACCTTTCATCCTGTGTCTCCGGCACGTGCTTACTAACAAGATTGACTATTTTTCTCCTGGCTGTAGTCTGTATAGCGAACAAGGGCTCAGCCTTCGCTGGTTTCTGCCAAGGTCTCGTACTATTCAAATACGAAACGAACGTCGGCGACCATATACTGGGATGCGCGGACACTTCCCTCTCTATCCAACAGTTGTTCTGAGGGTATTGTACCTTGAATTAAATTTTAATATTTATTTGTGGTCCCCCAGTAGCCATCGACTATAATTAATTGAAATTATAAGTTTGTACACTATTATGATTTTATTGTCAGAGTTTTATAATCACAGATTTCGCCAAGACTACACTTTAGACAAATATTAATAAAGACGAACAATATTTAATCTATTCTTAATTTGACCACAGACTATAAGCAATAAGAAAAGTTTGACAATAAACAAATAGTATGCATACGTGTGTGTGTCAAATACATGGTAATGTGTGTAATTTTTTTTTTATAATCAATAATGTATATATGAGTCGTCTATTATCAAAGGTGGCAATCTGTGCATTTGGACAAAAAAAAATTATTGATATGTCAATTCAGATTGATTTGAATATAATCGTCTCCTTCAAAGAATACGGTTCAAAACCTGCATTAAATAAAGGTTAATAGTTAACCTGTTATTTATCTAAGATGTCGTTCCGAAGAGTTTTGTGACTGCCAATGGAATACAAAGTCAATAATTCGTTTTTCTGATTTACCAATCATTGTCCAAAAGTCAGATTGCCGGCTTTGATAATAGTCGACTCATATATTCTCTATAAGTGTGAGAAATTTCATACTCCTCCGTCCGCGTAATTTTCGTAAAAAGGGGTACAAAGTTTTTGCTTCAAGTATTAATATCGCATATGCGGTGCTATGAAGTCACTTATGCAATTTTTGTTAACACTGAACCGAGTATGAGAAAATACATTTTTTAATAGTTATTAGTGAGACGAGAGAGATATTTGCTTTTACTGATTGAGTTTAAAGTTATAGTTTAGATATTATCGTGTTATTTCTATAGCCTAAGAGAACTATTTAATAATTATATCGACGCTTGAAAGGCGAACGTGACTAAGCGACAATGCGTGAACTTTACACTAGACTAATTTAAAGATGAAATACTTGAAAAAAAGTTATATTTTAACGAATCTAGCTGTAGGATTGAAATGATTTTAATAGACCTAGAAATATTATTTTTTTTGCGCATCGAAAATGGTTATTGCCTATCATTTATGTACAAAGCAGTTATTGTCGCTTAGTCACGTTTGCCTTTCAAGCGTCCATATAATAAGATGTTGAATTTTTTAACGTTTCTCCTGGAAAATTACATAATTTGCATAAAGTGACGTTATCGCACCGTATGTGCGATATATAGATGTAATACTAGTAGTAGGATGCATAGCACAAACGTAGGAAAACGGAACCTGGCATTAGACCGGGATAACGCCAGGAAGACGAAGAATGAGATGTAATGCTTTAGCGGGCTCGATCTTGCCTTTGATACGTATCCTCGTTGAGCTATAGTTCCAATCCAGTGTCTTCCGAAGTCTATCCTTCAGTAAACGGTCGTGAATATCGGAACAATCGTCTTTAAAACACTTTAAAAGTTCCCTTCGAATTAAAGAAGTACAGCAAAACTACCCGCAAATGACGAATAGTTGGTACAAACTCAAGACATTTTCACACAACACAATCACTGATGTGTCGAAGCGATTTGTTTGCCATGTGTCAAAGATTGGTCCACAATGTTTTAGCTGTACAGACTGCTGCTGCCATCTATTGAAAAACAGCAAGAACTTAGTTCTGGACATATTAATTAATATTCTCGAGATCAGAAACAGACACACTCCAATTTAGTTTACAGCAAGAATCATTTTAAGCTGACTCGTGTGTAGTTTTTATTTCTATTGTTTCTTGTTCTTATATTCTTTAATTTTTAAACCTGTATATGCTTTCGGGTTGTCGTGATGGACAACCTGCTAACACAGCATCGAGTTTGACAATAGCATGAACATTGTCATAGAGATTTCATGAAAAAATCGCGGACTCGACTACAAGGGCCGGCTGACTACAGATTAAAATAAAAATTACACTTACAGCTTTCCTAAAGTCTGGATGCCAATCGTCCATCTTCTTCAACGTAAACGGATCTAAATTACCCAACGCTAATTGAAACGCTGTATCCGCTTCTAACAGATCTCCTGCGTTCACGCAGAGCGCTTTCTCTGTATCTGAAACATACAACATTTTATTATTAGCTGAGTCCCGCGACGTTACCCGCGGTTATTGTCGTACCGCGAGTGACGTCGCGGGGCGAAGCTTGTCTAAAAAAAGCCTAAGTTACTCTTTATATCATCAGCTACCTATCAGTGAAAGTCTCGTCAAAATCGGTCCAGCCGTTCCAGAGATTAGCCGGAACAAATAGACAGACAGACAGAGACACAAAAATTGTAAAAAATGTTATTTTGGTGTATGCATCGTATATATTATATTCATACGCATGCAGTAAAAAGCGGTTATTTCAATATTACAAACAGACACTCCAATTTTATTTATATGTATAGATTACTAATTATCCTTTATTTTTTATTATTGTCTTATCCTTTAAGAGCACGACGACTTTGAAATGCTGAAGACTAATCAAAATCAGACCAAGCATACCATCTTATTCGTGCGAAATGAAAACGAACAAAACTATTCTACTACTATTTGTGTATGTCATGACAAATAATATTATCCATATGTGTTTCTGCTCCAGCAGCGGTTATTATTGAGGATTTTTTTTTATTGCCCTTGTAGGCAGACGAGCATACGGCCCACCTGATGGTGAGTGGTTACCGTCGCCCATGGACTTCAGCAATGCCAGGGGCAGTCAAGCCGCTGCATACCTTTAGAGAACTATACAAAAACATAACTGTACCTTCATCGTCCGGTTCAGTCAGCCTCAGCATTTTCCTTTCAATAGGATCATACACGTACTGATGTTTGAATGTGGCTTCCGCTTTTAGGAAGTTCTCTCTGTATTCGTCGGTAACGATCAACGACATCCGATTGAAAAAATTTGGCAGTTTTCTTAAAGCCTGTATAAAAGAAAAAGAGCTTAATGTAGTGTAAGCAACTTTATGATTTGGGTCATGAGAGTGTGTCCCGTGAGCCCGCGCTCTGCCTATTTCTGCCGTGAGACAGTAATGCATTTCGGCTTGCAGGGTGAGGTAGTCGTTTTGTTACAAAACTCATGTCTCAAAGCAGGCAGCGGCATTCACTTTGTTAATTTCCATGAGCTCCGGTTACAACTGAACACCAATTGAACCTTGAGTTTTTCCACCGCTGTTTTTTTAATCAATAAAAAAAACCAGTGTATTTAGGTACTTATGACGTTTTTTTTTTTATAACAACGAGAGGCAAACGAGCAAGACGGGTCACCTGATGGTAAGTGATTCACCGCCGCCCACGGTCACCAGCGCTTACGCCAGTGCGTTGCCTACCCTTCAGGTAAGAATATGCTCTTTTCTTGACTTATTACTTGACATTATTACTGTTTTCAAGGTTTCTCGCATTTATTGTTTCCGACGTTTCGTATGCTCTAGTTTCTGGGGTCACGGCCGGCCAGCGTGTTAATCGTCTAGTGCTAAGTGCTAGTCTATTGTGCTAACTACCGTCAAATTTTAACAAGTTCCTTAAAGAATTAAATATTATCATTATTAAGGGCATAATTCGAAAAATCGCTTTCATTACACAATGAAACAACTGAGTATTATTTATATCATCAAGTAGAACAGACGGAATGACATAATAAGATCTTTTTTACATTATAATGATGTTTGACAAACCACAAATTAGATAGATATTGTTATATTTTCCAACAAATGTTGCAAGTTCAAGGTTTCAAAATCGGTGCTATTATAATAAGTTAAGTTTAAGTGCGTAATCATAAATGGTATGTATGAAAACCCAACTGAGTATCTCTAACTTGATGGTAATCTAAGTTAATCTAAATAGATATTTCAAGCATTAAAGGAAGATTACCAATATTATTAAATACATTATTTTCTATTAATATAAATAAATGAAAATTTTCAGTTTATACGGTGATTATTGTGTGATGAAAGTCTGGAAACATCACTACACACAATGAGACATGAAAAGTCAAAGTTGTAGTCGAACAATAACTACACATTATTGCACCATAAATTGCCTGAACAACTGTAACAGCCCATACTGGCTTTCACATAGCCTTATCAATAGTGTACTTATAAAGCACTTCAACATCATCATCATTATTTCCTATTACCCTCTGCCTCAAACCCTTCCATTTACATCAGTCTTGGGCAGTCTGTTCTAGATCCACCCACGTCATGCCCAAGACCCCTATCTCCTGCTCCACCGAGCGACGCCGAGTTGTTCTAGGGCGGCCTCTCTGCCCTTTGCCAGACACTTTCCAGGTCAGTGCTCTCTTTGATAGGTGAGTATCGGGCTTTCTCAGTATGTGACCAATCAAATGCCACTTCCGCGTAAGGATCTCCTTCTGCACTGGTGTCTGCTTGGTAATTGGTATAAAACACTTACATTAGCAAAATTTGGATCCTGTGTTGCAACAACGAATTGTCTAGATTTAGCCAATCCTATGCCTGGTAATGAGGCTAGGTAATCACACCCAGACATTATGCACATCCTCCTGAACTTGTCAAAAGTGTAGTGTTGTATCGGACATTTCATTACGTGAGGCAACTTCGATGTTTCAACCAAAGTTCCTGTACCATGGAGATCCATTTTGAAGAGGACCTAAAAACAATTTTGTGAATTCCCATTACATATTGACATTTGTTTTTAACCTACACTATCTTTAACAAAAAAAATTATAAGAGCTAATTTGTTGAATATTAAATTGCATTTTTTGTAAATCAGTTTTATGTCCAATAAAAAATTGTTTGAAAGCATCTATTTTAAATTCCACATTCACAAGTATTATAACCGTATCTCTGATTTTACACGTCATTACGGGTCCTCCCGATCCATTAACGGTACTTTTAGGTACCTCAAGGACCAGTCACCGTCCTCGCTGAATCCGTCGCTTGCAACGAAGGGCTCGGCGAGTAAATGAACCCATCGATACAGTCCACTGAGTTTCTCGCCGGATCTTCTCAGTGAGCGTTTCCGATCCGATGGTAGATTCTGCGAAGCACGGCTCTTGCTAGGGCCAGTGTTAGCTACACCTCCTGGTTTGAGCCCCGAGAGCTCACCTACACGCTAAGGTAACGCTGATATAGCTACTAGCAGCAAAGGAAGAAAAATAATAATAATATTAATAATTTATATACGTATTACCTTAGTACATCCAAACAGTATGAGATCAGAATCTTCAGTTATCACTAATTGTGCTATGTTCTTTATGTTGAGGTAGGCTAACTGAGCGTCTGCTTCGTATGGAGCGACAATACAATCTACATTCATTTTCCTGCACTCCTTAATAAGATCCAGTGCCATGGCGTGAGTGATATCGACACTACGACGCAGGTATGAACGGGCTTCTTCTATCTGAGGATAGCAGATGTAATGTTTGAATTTTATAATACGACTTTTAATACGAAATAATTGAAAAATATTCTCATGTCATACTTTTAACACTTAAAACTTTATACATTAAATTCTAAGATAAGGAACTATGGGTTAGTTCTTAACCCCATTCATAAATAGTTTTGTTTAGGTAGGGCATTTTTTAAGCCACGTGTGTGTTAATTAACTACACAATGAAAGCCTGAAACACATTCTTCACTCACTACTTACCCTGTATCTAAATAAATAATTTTATTCTAAAAATAATTATTCCGTTAATTTATAAGCATTTACTTACCTTTCCTAAACTTAAAAGCTCTGCTGCTCTTTTCTTTGAAATGTTTCGAGATCTGCAAAATAACACATTACATTGCAGTGAACATTTGAATAGAACTAGATAGATAAAAAAGTATCCAATGAAATATTTGTGGTAAAAGACTCCTTAGAGAACATTATTATAAGAGTGTGCCATCATTTTGTTCAGCAATTGTCATAATGCTGTCATATGGTTTGATTGCTTTGAGTGTGAAGGTTTGTATACTGAATTGTATATAGATAGAATAAAATAATTAGATTATATTAGAATAATTTAAGTAGCAACTAGTGTTGGCGCCGTTGCGATGGATGTTGGGTGCAAGGATTATATCAATAAGAGTGGACTGTATTTAAAGCTGGTTTATTAATCGGATCAAAGTTAAATCAGTTTTACGTTTTTTTAAAGTTAATCTGAACTTAAATTCAATCATGAAATTTTGTATTTTTTCTTTATGTTTAATTTGGGTACTGCCTAAGACATTTTTTTTTGTGTCCCCAGTAGTTCTACTATGATGTGTTTCAGGATTATCCTTTCTTTCTGGGACATCCTGTATATAAACCAAGTGCCAGCTATTATTAGATCATCCATGAGCTTCACTGCATATAAAAATTCAGATTGGTTCCCGGAGATGCCAAAATTAGCCAGCAATTTGGACATAACATACATAATAACAGTACATGCTAACCTATTTTCCTCGGTTACTTGGTACATGAGAAAAGGAAGAAACACTTCAAATATGTTGGATAAGATTGGTTTATTCTAATATTTATTTCGGATATACATATTTTAATGTGGTCATCACACACAAGTAGAAACTACATGGACAGGTAGACAATAAAAACTGGAAAATATAACTTACTCTCGCCTTTTTGATTCTGTCATTGCTTTAGCTGGGAGATGTCGTCCATCAAATACTAAGATTGGTTTTATGTTCTTAGACAGAAGCATTGTCACATATTTCAAACAGTACTTTATATGCCTGCAAAATAAATGTTGTATACTTGTTATAAAATAAATACATGATGTAATGGGACAATTTAGAGACCTTAAAATACATAAATAATACATAAACAGAAAATAATATTTACTTATTAAGCTAAGCAAATACAAGTAGCTTTCTTGACTTTAAGCATTTGACTCATAGATTCAGCATATTAGATAATTTTAATTATGAAACAGTGCAATTTTTTTTTATCATGAATATTCCTATATTTGTTGTCAGGAATTTTTTTATTACATCCTGTAGATTTGATTGGACCTCATTTTTTGACTTGATATAATAAATGTCACATTCAATTTTATTTCTTTTATTTATTGCTTAGGTGGGTGGACGAGCTCCCAGCCCACCTGATGTTAAGTGGTTACCGGAGCTCATAGACATCTACAACGTATATGCCACCAACTACTTTGAGATATAAGTTCTAAGGTCTCCGTTTTTACAATTAAGGGCTGCCCCACCCTTAAAACCGAAACACATTACCTCTTCATGTCAGAAATAGGCAGGGTGGTGGTACCTACCCGTGCGGAATCATAAGACATCCTGCCATCAGTAATTACGTAAATTATAATTTTACTTCTTACCGCTTTTACTGTATTCAAACTTACATGTCAGTCTCCTCTCCTCGCACCAGCTTGTCAGCACATGCAAAAGCTCCTTTATGAAGCCAGCAATAAGAATCAATAGCAACTGTACAACCGCTGAATTCACTAACATCAGTCCGGCGGGAAGCCTTTTCAATAAATGGTATCAAACCAGTGATACCCATATTAACAAATATTAACACGCGTTCGCTAGTTAGTTTGTCTACGGAACTAGCCGGGGAACCCTCTAATTACTCGCGTCTTGTTAAACTGTTGTTGTCGAATCATTTTGATGTTTGGTTTTTATTCTAAGTTGTAAGCACTTTACTGATTACTCTTCCTTCAAAAGTTCAAACAGCGGGAATGCGGGTTTTTATCATTTGACACTTGACATTGACAATTGACAGCAATGACAGCGCATCCCTATGATCTCCGAAATTTTTGGATTTTTTTACAATAGAAAATAATCGATGATAGATTTAAGAGACCTTTAGAAGTTTTCGAAAGCCTTAATGTTAATTAATTCTTCTTCTTCTTCTTCTTCTTCTTCTTCTTCTTAGTCGAAAACTCCATTGCTGAAGGTCGTGTCCCTGAAAGCCCTTCGTGGCTCTTTGTACCATCAGCTTCCATTTGCTTCGGTTTTCGGCTTCTCTCAGGGCGTTCGCGTTCAAATTAATTAAAGAATACATTTTCCAATAACACACAGTTTTTTAATTAATTCTATTATTATTCACTGGGACATTATTATGATTGTTTTTAAAATTTTAAAATTTAATTCAATTTAAATATACAATCATTACTTTGCTGAACTTCCAGCTCCGATTTTGTAACGTTATTTTTACGTGCTTTTTTAAATAAAATTATAATGATGTTATAATTTTGTCAAGAAAAAAAAGTATCAGCTAGATATTATTTTTACTAAGTAATATTATAAACACAGTATTTTTAACTGTGTTTTTGAAGGTAGATGAATAAAAATACACGGTATCGTAACTTAAACATGGTTTGACCTCTTTGTTTTATTTAAAAGCATAAAATTACAAGACCGGTCGTAGTAGATGCCCAAAAAGTTCTATTAAATGTGTGGAGTGAACTAAAATGAAACTGTATCCACGAATTTTTTCTTCAGCCGCAGCCTTCGCTTTAACTTGTGTAGTATTCGCAGCAGCCTATTTCTATAAAAGTCGAAACACAGAATTAAATGAAGTCATGGTGTTTTGTAAATTACATTTAAATGCCTACAATTGTTTCGATAAATTAATGAGTTTCATAGAAGCAGCGAAGCATAACATTAAAGTTTGTATGCCTGGGATACACAATGTAGCAATACAAGGACGCTTAGTTGAAATGCTGAAAAAGAAAAATATCAAGATTTCAATTGTAATAGATCAGTCCGGGTGCAACGAACCAAATGATGTCTTCATAAAGGAACTTTTAGATGCTGGTGAGTAGCGAATTTTTATCATAGTACTTATTTCACGATATAAACATGACTATACATAGTCAAGCAGAAAAGCTTGAACACTATACTACTTGCGAGCTTCCAGGCTTATATAGGGTGGTAATAAGATTTGCAAGTTTAACGAGAAATACTGAAATGATAAAAATAGAATCAGACAGATCAGACATAAAATCTATTTTCTCCCGCCAACAAGATGTCGGTGTCCGTCACCTGTACCTTCAATCCATAGCATGTTAAGAATTTCGTCTCTCTTCCTCTTTGATTTCAGGTGCAGTAATCAAGTACATTAATACAGAACCGTATACAATGCAACATAAATTCTGTTTGATCGACGACAAAGTTTTAATGACAGGTACACTAAACTGGGGAAACGATCGATCGTCAGATCACTGGAACTACGTCTACATTACAAGCAAGCCAAAGCTAGTTGAACCAGTCAGCAAAGAGTTCAAATATATGTGGCTCAGTTCAAAAGATTTGAACTATTCCCAGTTTGATAGCAAACCTATCAACGAAGATGAGTGTTGTAACACAGAAGTCGTTAATCTTACAGAAAACTATAAATCAGTCCCGTTTGGAAATAAAGAGACGCTGACTTCTGAAATATGCATAGTGTAATTTTAGTACTGGCTACATTTGGACCTAATTCAAAAATAACATTTTGTACGCATGCGAAGCAAGTAACTGTGAGGGCTGACTAATTTTATAAAAATCGCTTGGATTTAAACTATGATTTTAACAATAACATATTTTACAAGTGTTCTGTCGTCAGAAACATGCCTTTGAATTTTGAATTCAATTTTAAAATGGAAAGACTAGGTATAGTAGTTTGCGATTGTAGACTGATTTTATTTTATTTGTTTTTTAATTAATAATACACGGGCGAAGCTGGCCTTTGCCATCTTTCCATGTCCTCTTACTATATTTCTACTTAAATCTTAAATTTTCAATTATAGAAACTACTTTTTAGAAGAAAAGTGTTTCTACATTCTTTAATTTTCGTCATTTTATTTTTCTACATTATGTGTCACTGCATTTTCTATTTTGCCTTTTTATCTTCATAAAACTTATTTAGGTCAGCTTTGAAATTTTAATTTGTTTTAATATTTTTAATGTAGTTATTTATTCATGTTTTTGTATCATAAAATTAAATATTCGAAATTTGAACTTAGGTGTGCTTTCATTTCGCTATTCTGTCAAAAAGGCAAACTAATTCTGCGCCGTATTTAACACACAGTTGGACTTCTTTAGCAGAAACCTCTTTAACTTGAAGAATTAATAATATTATGAACTAAAAAGTACGTATACTTATTATAATATGATCTGTATCTAAATTTGAATACACTTATTACACCGGTCACTCACATGCGCACGAATACGCAAACCCGCAAGTGTAGGACGACATTTGCGAATGATTATGCAAAGTTTTCGCTGTATTCGTGGTTTTTCAAGCTGTGTCGGTTTTTTAACAGACATCAAAGCGCGCGAACCTCGAACCTTCGCGTAGTCTCCTACACATTCGCTTGCCCAGTTGCGCCGACGATTGCGAAGGTAACGGACGTATACTATACGCCATTTTCATAGTTCGTGACGTCTACTGTGTAGCGTATCTTCATGAAAAGAAATCCCATAAAAACAGCATGACTGTTAATGATGTGTGGGAAAGAATTAAAAACTCTTTTTCTCTTCAATGTTCTATTGACGAATTAAAAAGGAGGAGAAATTCGTGAGACATTCGTAAACAAGTGTAGGAGGAAGCGCAAACGGGTTCGCAAAAAGAGTATGCGAACCCATTTGCACAGCCGCTAGGTTTGCGAATGAATGTTTGACGGCCCTTCATCACGCCTTGCGCGCATGTCAGTGGCCGGCATTAGATTCGAACCGTTGTCGAAGGGATAAGACACCCGTTGCATTCGTGTTGAACGATTCACCGGTATTCGAATCCCGCATGTGGGTACCAATTTTTAAAAATGAAACACCTACTTAACAAATGTTCACGATTGACTTCCACGGTGAAGGAATAACATCGTGTAATCAAAATCATACCCGCAAAATTATAATTTGCGTAATTACTGGTTGTTGGCTTCATAAAGGAGCTTTTGCCAAGCTGGTGCGAGGAGAGGAGACTGATATGTAAGCTCGAACACAGTAAAAGCGGTAAGAAGTAAAATTATAATTTGCGTAATGACTGGAGGTAGGACGTCTTGAGTCCGCACGGGTAGGTACCACCGCCCTGCCTATTTCTGCCGTAAAGCAGTAATGCGTTTCGGTTTGAAGGGTGGGGTAGCTCTTGTACTGTTAAAACTGAGACCTTACAAGTAATGTCTCGAGGTGGGTGGCGACATTTAAGTTGTAGATGTCTATGGGCTCCGGTAACCACTTAACACCAGGTGGGTTGTTAGCTCGTCCACCCAATATGCAATAAAAAAAACTACTTAAATGGCAAGGGTCGAGAACTTATAATGTTTCAAGCTCAGCTTATTTTCCTTCTAAGTGACCACTGCGACAAGCGACTGTAAATTGCAGTAGGTATGTAAACCACTAATATCCCAATACTCTCACCTTCATGGATTTTTGTTTGTTTCTTACCTAGTTAATTACCTCGAAGGGTTATGGTAGATTCGCTCAACGAATAGGTGAGCTTACGGAGCTCTAACCTGGGAAGTTGTTAACACTGGCCCTAGCAAGAGCAGTACTTCGCAGAATCTACCACCGGATCGGGAACGCGACCTACAGCGAAGATCCGTCGAGAAACTCAGTAGGCTGTGTCTGAGGGTTAATTTGTTCGTCGAACCCTTCGTCGCAAGCGACGGGTTCGATCAGAGCCGTGACCGGTGCTTGAGGTACCTAAAAGCAGCCATAGTGAATCGGGAGGATCCGAAATGAAGTGTTGAGGATGACGGCAACTGTTTACCATTCGGTCAATCAAGCGACCAGATTTTCCAGCTGTTACATTTGAACGTTGAAAGTACATATCGACGCTTGAAAGGCAAACGTGACTAAGCGACAATGCGTGAACTTTACAGTAGACTAAAATTTAAAGTTGAAATACCTGAAAAAAAATCTATTTTAACGAATCTAGCTGTAGGATTGAAATGATTTTAATATACCTAGAAATATATATTTTTTTGCGCATCGAATATGGTTATTGCCTATCATTTATGTACAAAGCAGTTATTGTCGCTTAGTCACGTTTGCCTTTCAAGCGTCGATATGTATAACATTAAATAATGAAAATCAAACCCGCATTTTTTTTAATTCGTATGGTGTAGTAATGGTAGGTAGCTACTGACTGGCCTGTTTCTGCCAAGAAGCAATTATTTATTCGGTTTGAGAGGTGGGTCAGCCGTTTATAATGAAAACATAAACGACATTTCTCATTAAATTAATAATATAAAATTAAATAAATAATAAAATGACTTCCAGCTAAATATAAACCACAATGCATGTTTGGCTAATCGTTGTATACTCATATATTCTATAGTTAGCTTCTTCTTCTTCTTCCTAGTCGTACAAAGTTGAAAGAGTGGTTGTGGTCAAGCATCAGTCGAATCCTGCGATACCGATGCTCTCGCGATGTCACATCCTTTTATTTTAGACATAGAATAGGAATAGCCCACATATGACATCACCCACCAGTTGACTAAATATTTCATTTTTATTTTTTATTACCCTTTTAGGAAAACGTGCATACGGCCCACCTGATGATTATCGTCGCTCATGGACGTCGGCAATGTCAGGGGCAGAGCCAAGCTGCTGCCTACCGTTTAATACTCCACAAGCCTTGTTTGAAGGACATGTCATAGCGCTCAGGAAACACCGTAGAGGGGAGCTCGTTCCGAAGCCGGGTGGTAAATAGCAATAAAAACTTCTGGAAGCACACAGTGGATGAACGCAGCAGTTCTGGATAATATGGATGGACTCTTTCCGGTGGCGGGCGGTACGGTGGTAAAAACGAGATAATGGAATCATCTCAAATAATTCCTCAGAGCATTACATAACATAGATAAAGAAGCATGGTTCTGTATTTTGACAGCAATTCTTCTTCAATTTCAGTAAAACAATAGTTATTTTCATGTACTTTTTATTAACAAATTTGACAATAATTACAGTAATGCAGTATTTTATTACATATGCTACTTCAGTTTAATTGCTTGGCCTGAGATAATTAAAGATATTTTTGCTACATACCTCATTTCTCATCAACAAACCAATGGTAGAAAGTTTCGAGAACTACAATTATTTCTTACATAAAAGGGCAGGATTTGTTGCAGAAAACCAGTGCATGTGGTATTTACTGTTTAATGCTCAATCCATGACATAAGCTTAAACATAAGCTGTTATGTTTAAGCTTATAAATTATCTTACCAAAATAAATTGACAGTTGCTCTAAAAATACCAATTTCATATTCTATTAGCCAGAACTCTTCAATTAATAAATAAAATAAGAGCTAGCAAAATCATCTTAGCTGGCTGTTTTGACTGTACACTTATGTACATATATTTGTATCGTGAATCATGCCATACTGGTGGTAGGACCTCTTGTGAGTCCGCGTGGGTAGGTACCACCACCCTGCCTATCTCTGCCATGAAGCAGTAATGCGTTTCGGTTTGAAGGGTGAGGCAGCCGTTGTAACTGTACTTGAGACCTTAGAACTTATCTCTTATCTCAAGCTGGGTGGCGCATTTACGTCGTGGATGTCTATGGGCTCTAGTAACCACTTAACACCAGGTGGGCTATGAGCTCATCCACCCATCTAAGCAATAAAAAAATATTATTATGCTTTAACATACAAACATCTTATTTGAGATTTATTGGTGGAGACCAATTTTAGTATAATATCGGTGGAGTCATTTCAATGCAACTACACCCAGTTGGTAGCATGGAGCATAGTTACTTCGATCTTCAGACAGCCATTTATGTACATTTAGGCACATTTTGACCATTTATGACATTACAATAATATTATTATTTTAGTTTAGACTCATATATTAAGATATTATTATATCTCAATTAAAGTCACCATTGTGATAAAAGTAAATTATTCTCCACCCCTAAGTGCCTTATACTTTGTAATCTCATTAGGGAAGGTCTTCGATAGCTCAGAAAGTAAATGAGTTTTGAATCGCTTGTATGAATCAATTTTTCCTTTCACCTCTTCATTTTTAGCCAATGCTTTATCTATGCAGTCCTTTGTGTAGAGCTGTGGGTTACGGCCTTGATCAATGTAACTGAAATAGAAAATTTTACTGTGTCATATAAAAACTGCAATAAATCCTTTTATATCATTTCATTTTGACAAACACACTTCAAACATAAACTTCATTGTTGATCCTAAAAGACTAACTCGACAATAGACCAACTTACCAACCTTTTTTACAAATTGACCTTCTTGGACTACCTGTTCTTACTCCCTGCATTATTAGCAAACATAAAAGTTCTTCACTTTTACTTACTCAAAGACTTCTGTTGGTACGTGGATATCATGAACTTGTGACTTCAATTTGTCAATTTCCTGCAATCCGGTCACTAAGGACTGACTAAAGAACAAAAAAATGGAAAAGATAATTATTTATATGGTTAAAAACTTCTAGGCACCTATTGTATAATGGTACCATTTGACCTATTAAATTCAACTCTCAAAAATAATAACATGCATACATACTGGTGGCAGTGCATATCTTTTATAAGATTTAGACACTGCCATCTTGCTTACGACGGAAAGGAGATTGTTTTCCAGATTTTAGATCTATACTCAATATACGAGACATAGGCACCTTTTTTTTCCTACCCTTGCTGATAGTCTTGAGAGGCTATTTCAGCTTCTCTTTGATGTGTAGGTGACCTCACGGGGCTCAAGTCGGGAGTGTTGCTAACACTGGCTCTAGCAAGAGCAGTGCCTCGCAGAATCTACCACCGGATCGGAAATGCGACCCACTGAGAAGATCCGGCGAGAAACTGGGGGGGCTGTGTTTCCTTAGGTTACTTTACTCGTCGAGCCCTTCGTCGCAAGCGACGGGTTCGGCGAGGACGGTGATCTGTGCTTGAGGTGCCTAAAAGCAACGTTAATGGATCGGAAGGAGCCGTAATGACGTGTTTAGGGCGACGTCGACTGTTTACCATTCGATCCCCCGGATCGTGTACGTAATTACTGGCGGCCACGACAACAGGATTTTCATGTCGTACCGCCTTCTCAATAATTTTGATTATTTATGTTAGTTTGCAACTTACATTTTTTGATTCAGTACACTTTGCCCCTGAGGTTGAAAATCACTGACGATTATACGAATTTGTCTCACATTTTCAATGAACATTTCAAGTTGAGTTTCAAGATTTTCTAAAGGAGACGACATGCTGTTCTTTATTGAGATTTGTACGAGTTATAAAATAGCGGTACGCCGTTCTAAAATTCTTTATTTATCAGTTTATTGAACCTCACCGTACTACTAAATCATAAATAAATAATAGACTTCAGTTTTAGTAACAAATACTAAAGGTATGATATTTACGAAATTCAATGATTTACAAAAGGGATGGCGATTTTAGAACGATCATTGATTAATCGATTTTTTCAAAAAAAAAAAAATATTTTTAGATCGTTTTCCATATTTCAAATTTTTTCTGCTTCCCATAAAATCATCATCATCAAATCAAAAATTAAAAATACATCTTCGTAAGTAATCTTTTCACTATGATAAGTACTTCAATCAATTTGGTTATTGGTATCACATACTCTAGTATCTCATACAGAATAGCGTGGTTTTTTTTTTAGTACTACCTACTACTAAAGTATACGTAAGTAATGTACGGATTTTTTTTTTATTACTACCTATGCTAGTAATCTCGAAAGGTTATCCTAGTTTCATGGAACATACCTAATGTAAGACAAATCTTCTTCATGTTTAAAAGCAAATATTTATAAATAAAAGTTTTGTTTTCTCATGAAAATGACCTTTGGCTTCTGTTTGGTTAATATTTGGCATTTACGTCTGAATTTATTGACTCATATTTGTTTTATACTACTTCGATCAAAAAATCATCTGAGTATCTTTTTTCGAAACAATTCTTCGATGTTCCATTTAGATCGATTCAAATACCGATCTTTTTTGGAAAAAATCGATTTCCCCAACGTTTACCCATGCCTAAGTTTAATGGAAAAGTTTCTCTTTGATTAAAATTGTGTCGAATTAAAAAGCCAAAGGGAACGAATCACATAAAACCAAGTATATCCCTTGCCATGTGTTTTGAAATCAAGCAATAAAGGTAGTTTTCCAATTACAGAGCATAATGCGACTCAGTGACGCACAATGCCGAATTATGCTGAAGCTTAATTGGCACGTGAATTAGTTTTCAAATGCATCAGCAGAGTGCGCTAAGTTAGCACAGTTTTAATTAACATTGATTATTTCTAAGAAACTACGACGAAACCAAAGCCTTACAATTTTTTTCAACATTAAATAATATTACTAACGATAATATAAACAAAATTTCGATCAATGCCAACTTAAAGAAAAAACACTTGTAAATTTTCTGTTACCGAGTCGGTATCGATTGCGAGTATCACGCGAGAGCAGTACTTTTGAGAGTGCTCGATTGTGCGAAGCGTTGCTGTAGTTGGAACATTCAATGTTGAGCATTATGCCGCATAATGCGCTCTTGTGCTGTAATTGGAAAACTATCAAAGTCACCTCATAAACAAGAAAAATTGAATGTAAAGAGATTGAATAAAATCGAATGAAGGAAGTGAAATCCAATCGTTCCATCATCCATTGGACTGTAAATCAAACAAAAAACTTTCTCCTTGTTTGACACTGTTGACAGTGTGGAACTTTTGACTTATGTCACAACAAAAATCGTCTTGTTTCACTTAGTTTATTTACTAGGAAAATGTAATGTAAATACAATAAATATACTTATTAAAATAAATGTTTTATATGAGCATAAGCAAAAGTAGTTTTCACAAAAAATACTATTATGGTGCAACTAGAAAATGATTCGGAAGTGAAGATAACCTTATTTCAATCTGCTTTTGCCGGTGGAGCAGCAGGTGCGGTTACTCGAGCTTTAGCCCAGCCTCTAGATGTTCTGAAGATAAGATTTCAACTTCAAGTAGAACCTATCACAGATAAACAAGGTTCAAAATACAGTTCAATTTTACAAGCTCTAGGCTCTATAATCAGGGAGGAGGGTGTTGCTACGTTATGGAGTGGTCACATACCCGCGCAACTACTATCTATATCTTACGGGATCCTTCAATTTGCGACTTTCGAAAAACTAACTGATATGTGTCAGAGTGCCGATCGCCAATTTTACACGAATCATAAGCACTGGATCAACTTTTGCAATGGTTCAATCGCAGCAACCGTTGCCACAGTAGCTTCATTTCCGTTCGATACAGTCCGAACGAGATTAATTGCAGAACAGAAGACAAATAAAGTCTACAATGGGTTTCTCAATGCATTATCTGTAATGATAAAGACAGAGGGACCTGTGGTTCTTTTTAAAGGTTTAATTCCAACATTGGGGCAAATAGCACCTCATGCAGGTATCCAATTTGCTGTTTACAAACTCTTTACTGAACACATTTTGATACATGTAGAGAAATTCCAGAGAGATAGTCATCAGAATGCACCAAAATCGTCAATTTGGGCCAATTTGATAGCAGGATCATTTGCAGGCTTCACTGCTAAAACTGTGATTTATCCATTTGATGTGATGAAGAAACGTTTGCAAATACAGGGATTCCAGCAGCACAGAAAGAGTTTTGGGAAGCAAATGTATTGTAATGGCTTATTACATTGTATCAAATTAATAATTGCGGAAGAAGGATACTTGGCACTTTACAAGGGATACAGTCCCAGTGTATTAAAAGCTGTCTTTGTTTCCGCTCTACACTTCTCAATTTATGATGAAATAAAATATTTTCTGTTAAAAATAAATTATTGATAATAGATCTGGTCTGATAGTACAAACAATATAGTATAGTATTGATTTATAGGTTTAGTCTTGCCAGTATTATGTTTATTAGTGTTTATAACATTTTATAAGAAATCAAATGAAAATATTGTTTAAAATAAAATATATAATAATGTTAATTACTCATTAAATAAGTATTTTGATTTTTATTCTGAAGTCTAAGGCTTATTATAACATTCATTATAGGGTATATAGGCTTTCAAGCATTAAATTTTTGTTGTTTTTTATAAAATAAATCTATGTTATAACTCCCCTGAACATAAACTTCAACATTTCACTTTACTTACAAAAACGAATTCAAGGTTGCATTTGATATTGTAGAGTATAAAATATATGTCTGTAAATAAATTATTATCTACTGAAATTTGATATCTGTGATCTTAGTCTAATACTATTAGCCTATAAGATAAAGTGTGTGCTACATTTTATAGCATAAGTATATTTTAACGCAAAGGTATTCATTGTCATTATTGTAGAATGCTTTTTATTTCATAATAATCTTTAAGGATTATGTTTGGGTCTTTATATAAAATTAATAAAAATAAATTGCCAACTTAAAAAAATGTCCCGAAAAATGTTTATCACTTTTAAAATGGTAGCAATAGTGAAATTTATAGATTCCTAACATTGTACTTGCCCTTAGTTCAGAATAAAAACAAATTATTTTGTTTTATGTTTTAGTTTTCAGAAGGAGTTGCAAATACACAGATGGGAACATAATTTTATTTTATTTAAAAATACTTGTATTGGCTGGATGATCATTATAAAAGATAAAACCAATTTAACAATGCATCACCTGGTAGTAAAAATATAACAAATGAATATAGTCCATAAAATTACTCATAATAATACAAAAGTAAAAAATTGCTAAATGCCTAATGTAGGATATTATTGAATAATTTGTGGATAAAAACTTGTGTCACTGTTATGGAAATGCTGTTTCTTATAACATAGATTATCATATTCAAGAACTAAGCTATATACTAATTTGAGTTTCGCCCAGTAAGATGTATACCAATAAAAAAAGGTTTTACGGCACAGTTAGCGTTAAGGTTGTTTAAAGAAAAGTAGAACAGTGCCAATTCTCGTCCAGTGAATCTAATTCAATGCCAATTTAATACTCGATTGTCTTTAATGCGACGAATGAAACCGTTCGAATTAATTTTTCATTATTTCCTTCTTCCTTTTTGTTTATGGAAAGCTTAGTTAATTTTACCCTGAAATCAGTAAACAAATATCTTTATGCTTTCTTTAACAACTTTCAAATGTTTAGTAGACTTATTAAAGCTGCATTATCCAGGCATCGCCGCATCCAGTTAAAGACTATGTGGTATGATTTGGAGATTTTTGGGAGCCCATGAATATCACAACGTGAATTCGGCAACTCACATCGAGACAAAAGTTTATATTATATATATACGTACAACTGTATTTATTACTTCCATGGTTTATTATTCGTCAGTATAGAATAGTAAACCATGGATTAAGATATAGATTATTATAGAAATCTATAAATATCACGACGAGGTTATGATTAAAAATTTGACCATAAGTTTAACACAATTTTATTGTTTGGTTATCCGTAAGATATTACATAACCCATATTCCTCATTAAAGTATCTTTAATAGCTGGTTGCAGTTCCTTCTTCATGTATGTTGTCAGCAGCGTTCTTATTCCTTTCGTGAAAATGTCCTCCATTTCCCTAGAGATATCTTCCACTTCATCCAAATCATCATCAGGCCTGAACAGTTTACTTCTTTCGTAATCAGCCCTGCTGGTGCGCGGTTCGTAAAAAATATCCCGATTGTTTTCTGAAGATCGACTGTCCATTCCATGCGAAAACGCATCGTCGAATCGTGGGTCGAAAATGAACTCGTCCGATCTCCTTTTCCGCTTCAAGGGCAGTTCGTCTTTATTACGTACGGAGTTTCTGTTTATATATTTTTCGCAACCATACGCGTAGACACTTATGAAGCCTGGTTCTACAAATTCAGAATCGGTTTTCACGTTGAATTTTCCCGGTTGTTGATTTAACGGTCTCGTATGGAATCCTATTCCGGCCTTTCTGAGTCGCAGAATCATATTGCAGCCTTTCCCGCGCCTTTGATACCCGTCAACCGGATACGGGTCGTACGATCTGGCTTCTGCGTAGTGTCTCCGATTTCTTTGAGTTGACGGTATATTTCTGTCTAATTCGCTGGCGTCATACAAATCCACGTTTCCACTAATAGTCAAATCGTGGAATAGTAGCATTGTGTCTAGAGAGACGTTCCTAGGGTCGAAATAGCACTTTTCCACGCGCACCCAATTACTGTTTTGCGGGAGACGTACCCTCATTCTGGTAACGTACATGTCTATTGGAGCCGATCGCATTTGCTGATACAGACTATATCCATTCAAGTCGATGCTTTGACTCTGAAACGAATTGTAAGTACATGGCTTAATATATTTTCAAGAAATTCGAATTTGTCGTGGCTGGTAAATAATATTCATAGAATTCGTGAGCAATCAAAAATGCCTTTTACGTAAGTGAAAACATATTTTGTATCTGTCCATTTTTTCTCC
This sequence comes from Bombyx mori, assembly GCF_030269925.1. Lineage (NCBI taxonomy): Eukaryota > Metazoa > Arthropoda > Insecta > Lepidoptera > Bombycidae > Bombyx > Bombyx mori. The sequence continues at coordinate 16,420,989 of NC_085117.1, forward strand.
AACAAATAATTGAGAGTAATTGAGACCATAAAGCTACGAAAGCTCCGATTCAATCGATGCATAACTGCTGCTAAAAGCAATTAATTGTTAGAATGAATATCGGCACTCATCGATTTTTACAGCAATTTTAACACCGAGTCGCTCGCTCTAAAATTAAAAAAAAAAACTTATAATATAGGTACGTATTATTTAAACTGACTGACGCGTACAGATAATTAAGTATAGGCACTCTTAAGTTTTTAATACATTTCGAAAAATAGCTCTTACCATTGGAAGATCCAAGCTCTTTGGTTGAGTTCTTTTTCTCCTTTTCAACTGATCCAACGCAGATTCTAATCGAGCAGAGCATCTTTCTCCTGCAATAGGCGCTGTTGTCAATGGAGGAAGACCCCCTGAACCTATTCCGATACCTGGTCGGTCAAACCGCTTCTCGAAGTTAGGAAGAAAACGTGACTCTGTAAAATTAAAGAAACAAGTAGCTTTATTTTCAATTAAGAAATAAAGTGTATATTATGTGTAAGCAGTTAAAGATAAATTCCTTGGCAAAGTTAATAGCCAACATTTAGATTTGGATATTATTGTGAACAAAAAGGTAGTTATTAACTCCATGGAACAAAATAAAATTCTAATGGAGATCGCGTGTACAAGCGAATTAAATTCGTTCTGAATCATCATTTTGAAGTCGTCGTGGCTTAAAGGATAAGACGTCCGATGCAATCGTATCTAGCGATGCAACGGTGTTCGAATCCCGCAGGCGGGTACCAATTTTTCTAATGAAATACGTACTTAACAAATGTTCACGATTGACTTCCACGGTGAAGGAATAACATCGTGTAATAAAAAACAAACCCGCAAAATTATAATTTGCGTAATTACTGGTGGTTGGACCTCTTCTGAATCCGCACGGGTAGGTACCACCACCCTGCCTATTTCTGTCGTGAAGCAGTGATGCGTTTCGGTTTGAAGGGCGGTGCAGTCGTTGTAACTATACAGAGACCTTAGAAGTTATATCTCAAGGTGATATATCTCAGTCAAGAAGAAGTGTTAGTGTAGTTTCCCGTGGGAACAACATGTTTCTCGGGAAACAAGATCTTTTTCGGGATAAAGGGTACCCTATGTCACTCCTAGTCCCTAATGATATCTGGTGAATTTTATCTGAACGTCACCAAATATAGTTGTAAATTTAAATTGCGCTGTCAATGTCTAAGGAAACTGACATTGAAAAGCAAGGAGGGAAGAGGAATTTCGCCGCTTAACCAGCTGTGACTAAATTAATGCAACCTGCGGGGACCCATAGTGTTCGTTCAAATATTCGTTCTTTAATATACATAATAAACAAAAAAACATATCTGTCCCTGCCTTCGTTTCGACATGAATTAGGGAATCAACAAACACACTTTCACATTTATATTATAAGTATGTATGGAAGTATGGATTTTAGTACTTACAATAGGTATAATAGCAGTTAAATTAAGGTCAAGAAAACGTTTCTTGGCTTCATAAATAATCAATCTAAGTAAAATATTAACTATGAATTGAATTTTGATGTTCTCTTGATGAATTCGGGATTTTTTTTTATTGCTTAGATGGGTGAACGAGCTGACAGCCCAACTGGTGTTAAGTGGTTACTGGAGCCCATAGACATCTACAACGTAAATGCGCCACCCACCTTGAGATATAAATTCTAAGGCCTCAGTATAGTTACAACGACTGCCCCACCCTTCAAACCGAAACGTATTACTGCTTCACGGCAGAAATCGGCAGGGTGGTGGTATCTACCCGCGCAGACTCACAAGAGGTCCTACCACCAGTAAAGTACCTGCCACCAGTAGTATGACTAAAATATATTTATTTAGAGCTAATCCTCATGCCCATCGTTTAGGTAAATAGTAGTCGAACTATTAACTTGTAGAATAATTCATGACTTAAATACTAGTTTTATGAATATAATAAACTGCTGTTTGCTGCACAAATATGGCGGATTTATAAGCGAAGCGAAGATAATGTGAGATTGTAGTAATAGAAGAAAGTATAACTAAAGTGTGTTTGAATTTTACGGCGAATGCCAAAAAATAGGAACTAAGATTACTGTGTAGGTAGGTACTATAACAAGGTGGCTGCATTTACAAGTTCCACGAGCACACTCATTTAAAGTTAATCTAGATAAAAATGAAATTAAACAACAACCGTTACAATAGGTACAGATTTTCACTGGATATCTCTACCGTTTTCACTTTTATTGTTCAATGCTAATGCCCGTGAAATTCGTGACTCGTCAGTAACATGCCGTTAGATACATTCGTGTTTTTTTAAGGTTAATTAGGTATGTCTCACTCAAATGTATTTGGTCACAAAAGTGACGGCCCTTAATCAATAATATTTAAAAGTAATCTTTTCAAGTTTGTAACTGTATTTCTGTCACTGCCTCACTGTATTATATTTGAGTTTCAAATATAATAAACATATTAGTTACCTTGGTATTTTCATACTAAAGAATCACTAATAATATCCATTAAAATACTAGGGACTGTCCAATTGTTGCTAGTCTGCACGTTTCTGTACAATTCATCTAACAGCCCACAGATTTGATGTCCACTGCTGGACAACCATTCCCTCCATTTTTTTTCGTGAAGAAATTATTTGTTTTTACTGGTTGAAGGTACCTAAATAGTGGGATACGGGATTTCTTTTACGGTGTTTATAAATTCCAATACCTCTTATCTTCGATCAACAATAGTAACTATTGTTGATCGAAGCCTCTTATTATCCGGCGGGCATGGAGCTTATCTGCCTTTAATATGTTGTTATATTAAAATATTATAATAACTATAATATTAAAAAAAGTAAGTTTTTTGGATTTAGAACTGACTTCTAGTCTTACGACCAGCACCCTGTCTGTTAATTAAACCCAGAAAAAAAAATTGGAGCATTTGATAACGGTGATCTTTGCAGTAATGATTAATTCCTACTAGCGATATTTCCAATAGGAACAATATCATAAAAATACATATTATGTTACATAGTACTTAGGTATTAAACAATTCAACAAAATTTTATGTAAGCGCACAATTTACCGAGTTTAGCATTGGAGTTATTACATTATTCAATACTAGCGACCCGCCCTCGCTTCGCTTCGGAAACACTAAAACACACATGAAACCAAAAAAATAAAATTAAAAAAAATTAAAAAAATGTAGCCTATGTTTATCAGGGACAATGTCGGCTTCTAATGGAAAAAGAATTTTTCAAATCGGTCCCGTAGTTTCGGAGCCTATTCGAAACAAACAAACAAACAAATCTTTCCTCTTTATAATATTAGTATAGAAGAATTGTAACACAGGTTCGGAGTTGTAATTCCAAACTAACTGATGGGTGTGTGATATACAATGCCTACACAAAATTATTTGAAAGCTTCTGAATGTTTTTGTTAGTTACTCGTAAAACAATGTGCTTCACAGAAGTGTGTCCTCCTTTCTAACTTGACAATATCAATTAGAAAAAAATTTACAAATAAAAAATTAAATATAATGTACATCTTGAAAGACGCTCCGCGAAAGTTGTTTCGTGCAATTTTATTATTAAATCGAGTATTTTATGAGATGTGGGATGTTTTTGGTTACACGTGCCATAGAGCTAAGGGATAAATATTAACTAAATTATTGTTATTTTTATTATGATTCGTGAACATCCTGTTGAACATGTTGCTGACATGCAAATGCCGGATATTATCAGTGGTAATGCTCAATATCTAGCCAGATCCTCTTACTTTTAGAAATCGGACTTGTTCTTCACTCAAACGTGGATATTTTAGTACACAAAATTATATCATTACAATAAGTATATATGCAAATATTACGTTAAGTTTATTAATAATTAATTTATCACTCGAAGACAAAGTCGTTAGCGATTTTATTAACTGAGTTCAAGAACACGTTGATTATAATACTTTGCATTTATTGATGTATTTTGCTTTGATACTAATTAATCAGAACTATTTACCTTTCTCAGCTTCTGCAGTGGGTAATTCGTTGTCACTGGCCGACGCCGTTTTGGCAAACAACACGAACATCCACCAAAATTTCATCATTATCGTCAAAATTATGCATTAAAATGAACAATATAAATTTTGAGTAATTGTTTTTTTTTAATGGTACACGACAAAGTAATATTGACCCAGAGAACCAACAATCGCTGCGAAACTTGATTAAAGAATAAAGTATGAAATGTAAGACAATGTGAATTGTGGAGTGCAGCCTTTGGAAAATAATCCCCGCCCACGGCTCTTTCTTCTTTGTACAAATTTGCGACAGGTACTTACTTATTCTACGATGTTGTGTACCTAAATTCGATTTTTAATGTTTGACCAGGAAACGGGAAACTGTTTACAGAGCGAAAATAATTGAAAATACTTTTGATGAGTTTTGAGTAGGTATTTTTTGAAAATCAACTTCCGTAACTTAACGTGAACTCAACAGCAGAATATTGTACGATACTATCAGGAAATTTAAGAGATATTATTGTAATTTAAATGTACTTAACCTATTGAACGCATGAAATTGAGGGAATACATGTTTGGGATGAGAATTCTATTTTTCAGAGGACGAAAAACCTGCTTAATATTATTGTTGTAGTAACTATGGCAATGAATCTATACTAATATTATAAAGAGGAAAGATTTGTTTGTTTGTTTGTTTCGAATAGGCTCCGAAACTACTGGACCGATTTGAAAAATTCTTTTTCCATTAGAAGCCGACATTGTCCCTGATGAACATAGGCTACTTTTTTTATTTATTTTTTATTTTTTTATTTTTTGGTTTCATGTGTGTTTTAATGTTTCCGAAGCGAAGCGAGGGCGGGTCGCTAGTATAATATAAATGGCATCTTGAAATATAACATTGTCTTGGCTGTAATAAATATTTTAAATGAATTTTCAAATCTTTTAACAAAAGTAAAATCTGAACATTTCTTAAATTAACTGCCTTTGTCAATTTTACTCTTGTTACTTAGGTAGGTATTTACCTACCTACTAATTAATGTTTTGTTTTTTTGAAGATATTATAATGTTTAATTTCTATAAAATATCTAATACTAAAATCACAGACTATCACAACACTATTTACGAGTACATATGCTTGGAAGTATTTTTAATCTTATTCCTAACCTAAATTTTTGAAATTCATTGTCACCTAGCTAGAACATTACTATCTACGGTGACATCAAAGCAATTCGATTCACTACATAACTAGACCGTGACGTTATTAAAAGAAATTAGGTTGTATACTGCGTTTAATCCCCTTCACAATGTCCCAGAGTTGGATGACCTCATGTTTACATCTACTGGTGCATGTTTTAATGGTTAACTTATCTGGGATCAGTGACCTACTTCTACGTTATCGCTTAGCATGATGTAATGTTGTTTGTTTGGGATTGTTTTACGAGAATAAGGTAGTGCCTTTTTAATTTTAAAAAATATTTTTTCAATGTTTTGCAAATATTATTTAGGTCCATACAGAAATCTTGTTTGATGAAAGGTTTTTTATTTCGTATTTAACATAATGATGTGCTCACGGATCCTTCCGATCCACTAACACTATTATTAGACAGGCGTGCTCTAACACTAGGAGTAGGTATAGGGTCCTTGATCACCGTGCTCGTCGAACTCGACAAAGAGTTCGACGTGCAACCTAACCCCATACATCAGCCTGCTGAGTTTGTCGCCGGATATTCTCAGCGGGTCGTGATTCTGATTCGATAGGTCTCCTTCGGAGGGGCTCGGGCAGTTGTTAGCAAATCCTACCCCTCGCCTACCTGACCTGGTGAAATTAGAAAGGATTATGGGCCACCAGTAATCTTTCCTTCCTAAAGAAATAGGAATCATAATCATATCCTTCCTTTTTTGTTTTAAACGGGTAGAATAATTCAAAATAACAATGCTGGCGCCACCTACCTCGAGACATTAGATCCAAGTCCAAAATATATTGTTTAAGACTGAAACGTTTCCTCAGAATTCTAGACCTAATTAGAGAGGATAAGGTACCTTACTGTGTCTAAAATTGTAACCAATGAAGAGTATTCATATTAAAGATAGTACATATTTAGTATAATGAAAAATGTTTTGTGATTGTTGTAGTAAAAATAATTCATTTTTAGGATGTCAACATCACTTAGAAACCACGAAAAAATCTTCTATTCAGTACAGGTTGTAACATATTTATGTAATAATGATAGCAATCTACGTCCTTTGTTATAAACAAAATGTTGCATTCTTGAGAAATTTCCGTATTTTGAGTAACATACGAAAATTCGGTTCACAAAAGTTAATAGAATTTTAAACTACAGCTGAAATGTTTTTCGGGACCAACATTTTCAAACATAGAACAATATACTGGTGGTAGGGCAGCTTGTAAGCCCGAATGGGTACTACCACCATAGAACCGAGTGGTTCTAGTGATGTTCGAGAAGTGGGTCATTTACAATGGCATTGTCTGTGGACTCCGGTAACCACTGCACTCCAAGTGAGCCGTAAGCTCGTTCATCCGTCCAAGAAAAAAAAACTTGTATGTAGGTATAGCAGTTGTAGCTAAAATTTAATGGTGACGAAGTTCCATAATTTATGGCGTCAAAACCAGGCGGTAAATGTGGGTCAATTAATTAGCATTGATCATCGCAGGTCCGTTGATAACGACAATATCAAGGGGTGGAACGAATCCGTTATACCTATATCTACTTAAAAGGGTAGTTTTTTTTAAAAGAAACATATCTCTTATCTCATTAGCAACAGGAAAATTCAGAAATCTTACAAGTATAGGTCATCATATTCGTGTCACAAAGATTTCGTATTCAAAATACAGTCTAGGCAATACCGTCTTTAACATAAGGGCACACGGGGCCCGTGCCCAGGGCCCCCATTCTCAGGGGGCCCCGAAAGACCGACAATTTCTCTCACACGTTTATTCTCAAAACATTTTTGTCGGACACATTACACTTTTTTCACAAATCAGTAATCAGAAGGTATTTACAAGGCATATAGGTACTATGCCTATAATAGAAGATTTTGCTCAACAGAAATCCCGAAAGAAACCTTTATCGAAATCGTAACCAAAAAACCAGCAGCATTCTAATATCATTAATGACATATTATATCATACTGTATTTGATTACCTATAATAAATGGTTATACTCAGTAAAAAAATGTTATTATAATTCGCTTTTTTTACTTTCCAAAAGGGCCTCAAATTCTTGTGTGCCCAAGGGCCCCATCCTAGTTTAAGACGTCCCTGAGTATAGGAAGAAGATTTTACTGGAGGCAGGACCTCTTGTGAGTCCGCGCGGGTAGGTCCTGGCTGGTCCACCACCCTGGCTATTTCTGCCGTGAAGCAGTAATGCGTTTCGGTTTGAACGGTGGGGCAGCTGTTGTAACTATACTTGAGACCTTAGAGCGTATATCTCAAGGTGGGTGGCGCATTTTCGTTGTAGATGTCTATATGCTCCAGTAACCACTTAACACCAGGTGGGCCGTGGGCTCGTCCACACGTCTAAGCAATAAAAAATAAATTAATAAAAGATGTAACCTTGCAGCAATTATCCATTCATCTCTGTGAAAAAAGGCAGAACTATATTAATTAAATCGATGAAACATTTAAGTAAATTTAAGGTAGCCTGTAATAGCCAACTGCGCTTTCAAAAATAAATGATTATTAAAACAAATCTCGTGGGTTCGTTTCATTCTTAGATTAGTTTTATGTCTTAATTATACCATTTTCTGGCCCGAATTTAATTACATGCAGCCGTAATACGGACAATGTCATTGTGTGCTTAGATTGTGCAAGCGTGTCGTCCGTTGCTTGTTGTTGCGAGCTGAACGCCATTGTAGAGACACAATGGGGAAAGCTGAGCGGTCTAAACGCCATGTTGGGCTACGAAGTGACGAACAAAAGGAAAATTATTTATTTCTGCAAGTGTAATGTTCGCTCGCACGCGGCCCGCATGCACATAAACTCTCTCCAGGTCATCCAATCCCGTTTCTGCTGGATAGCCGTCGAAGTGCCATGATACGTGAGTAATGTCGCCCTTCAAGACGATTTAAATTTAAACCGATACGTAAGTATCTTAAGGTAGCGTTAGAATGCTACTTTTACAAAGCGGCGAGACACGATAATCCTCTTGTCGTCTATCGATCCATTTTAGGTGCTTTTAGGCCCCTGAAGCGCCAGTCACCATTCCCGTCAAACTCGTCGATTACGACAATGGACCTAACCCCAAACATAGCCTACTGAGTTACTTACCGGTTCTTCTCATTGGGTCGCTATTCTGATCCGGCGGTAGTCTACACTGCTCTTGCTAGGACTGGAGTTAGCAAATTCTCTCAGCTTGAGCCAGTGAGCTCACGTACCCGTCCGGGCGTAGCTGGAATAGCTCCTTAGGCTACCAGCGTAGTACAGCGGTAGGTAAAAGTCATTTTTACATTTTCGTTATTTCCAAAGTTGATAGGAGACCATATTTTTTTAAACGTTGAATATAGCATGCAATCTTTCTGTAAAACTATAGGTGAGGAACCTACAGTTCCGTCGTACACTTCTGGCGGAGTGGTTGTGGTTATGTATTATCTTATTATTAGTTGCAGCTTTTGCGAGACTTCTTCATCTCTCTCTATTTGTGGGTGGTGCGTGTACCTACATTCAATAAGAGAACACTCTGTAGATGAGAACTATAAGTTATTTACCTAATTAAATCTGTTTCCGTAACTTCGTAATGAAAAAGCTTTTGTTATCTCCATCAATCGCGGGCGATTAACCGTTTCACCTGGTCGTAATTGGTTAACAGCGTTCATGGGTGCTGATAATTCAAGGGGCACAAAAAGACCGCCATGGAACATTATGTATGTAAGTCGCTTCCTTGAAATACTAACGTATACCTACATTACCAACGGCGCATCCAGAGGGGGGGGGGGTCATGGGGATCATGACCCCCCTGAGCTGGGGACCAAGACTTAGGTGGACCACTAATTGAACATAATGATTTTCTACTTGTATCTATTGTTATCAAAATTAAATTATAAGTTCTTGACTTGACCACGACTATGTGACCCCCTCCTGGCGCCAAAGCTGGATCCGCCCTTGTACATTTCAAGTGTTCAGTCCAATTGGGGGAACAATCTTTTGACATACCTACCACACATTCAGCTTAAATAAGAGATCTAAAAGTTTTTATGTACCTACTATCATAAACTATGTATGAAAGTTCGTGTGCCAATCGCTATTTTAATGGCGCATCAATTTATGTCCATTTTCTACGCTAAGGACCGTGCATAGTCTTGTAATAGTTTTAAAAGAATTGCCGTCCGCGTATTATTATACAGATTTTTAATTTATCACGATTTTATTACGAAAACGTCCTTTGCGCATTCAGTAGCTTTTATAGTGAAAGGGTAATTTAAGCTGTACCCACCTATTCATTTGGTTTTTGGGAGCTTCAAGAAACCACAAATGTGAATTTTGGTCAGTCTCTATGACGGCGGTTTTTCACTCTTGAAACTGAATCATTATTTTTTTTTATGATTGAAGGATTACTGGTGGCCTGGAAGCCTTTTCAGTTTCACCAGGACAGGTGGGCGAGCAAAGGCTCAGCCAGGAGGGGTGGGATTTGCTAACAGCTACCCGAGCGCCTCTGAAAGAGACCTAACAACCCAAAAGCAACTGCTTCGCGAATGAATCTACTACCGGATCGGAAGCGCGACCCGCTGAGAAGATCCGGCGAGAAACTTAGCGGGCTGATGCATGGGTTGGGTTGCACGTCGACCTCTTTGTCGAGTTCGACGAGTATGGTTACCGGGGTCCCTAAGCCTGCTCCTCCTCCTCCCGGGCCTGAGTGTAATCTGTTACGCAGACGACACGTTGGTCGTGGCCCGGGGGGGGGAGTTTTGCTGAGTCTGCCCGTCTTGCTACGGCTGGGGTGGCGCATGTCGTCGGCAAAATCAGGAGATTGGGCCTCGACGTGGCGCTCAGTAAATCCGAGGCCATGTGGTTCCACAGGCCCCGGAGAGTGCCACCTGTCGATGCCCATATCGTGGTTGGAGGCGTCCGTATCGGGGTCGGGGTGCAGTTGAAGTACCTCGGCCTCATTCTGGACAGTCGTTGGACCTTCCGTGCTCACTTTCAGAATCTGGTCCCTCGTTTGTTGGGGGTGGCCGGCGCGTTAAGCCGGCTCCTTCCCAATGTCGGGGGGCCTGACCAGGTGACGCGCCGTCTCTATACAGGGGTGGTGCGATCAATGGCCCTATACGGGGCGCCCGTGTGGGGCCAGTCCCTGGCCGTGGGGGTAGCGAAGCTGCTGCAACGGCCGCAACGCACCATCGCGGTCAGGGTCATCCGTGGTTATCGCACCATCTCTTTCGAGGCGGCGTGTGTACTGGCTGGGACGCCGCCTTGGGTCCTGGAGGCGGAGGCGCTCGCTGCTGACTATCAGTGGCGGGCTGACCTTCGTATCCGGGGCGTGGCACGTCCCAGCCCCAGTGTGGTCAGAGCGCGGAGGGCCCAATCTCGGCGGTCCGTGCTGGAGGCATGGTCCAGACGGCTGGCCGATCCTTCGGCTGGTCGTAGGACCGCCGAGGCGATTCGCCCGGTTCTTGTGAATTGGGTGAATCGTGACAGAGGACGCCTCACTTTCCGGCTCACGCAGGTGCTCACTGGGCATGGTTGCTTCGGTGAGTTCCTGCACCGGATCGGAGCCGAGCCGACGGCAGAGTGCCACCATTGTGGTTGCGGCTTGGAGACGGCGGAGCACACGCTCGTCGCCTGCCCCGCATGGGAGGGGTGGCGCCGTGTCCTCGTCGCAAAAATAGGAAACGACTTGTCGTTGCCGAGTGTTGTGGCATCGATGCTCGGCGACGACGAGTCGTGGAAGGCGATGCTCGACTTCTGCGAGTGCACCATCTCGCAGAAGGAGGCGGCGGGGCGCGTGAGAGACACGCAAGCCCGCCGCCGTCGAGCGGGGGCCAGGGAGGCGGATCTCGCCCAAGCCCTGGCCCTCTAAGTGTTTCGGGTCCCCTTCATATGTCGGTCTGGGGACAGGCGAAGGGGGCCTAAGAAGACGACGTGCAAGCTGCTCTGCACGCGTTTTACGCAGAGCATCCGGGTGATGGAAGGCCGGCTATCCTCGACCCACGCTGGTTCTGACCCAGCGGGGTATTCCGTAGGATAGACCATTCTAACCGGCGCCATCTAGGCGGGCTCCGGATAGCCTGCCGACCGAGAGGGCTGGTGGTCGTGGCGCCGACGACCGCCGGTCCGGCGTCCCGAGGGGGAGGGCGATGGGAGAGATGTGCTCCGCACTAAACGCTTCACTTTCCCCCCTTTGCCTTTTCATGGGTTCTGTCTCATGCGAGGTTCGGACGCGGGTTGTTGAGCGACAGGAGGTGTTAGAGCTGAAGGCGTCTAATGCAAAGGTTAATGGATCTGATGGATCCGTAAGGACGTGTCTAGGCTACTGAAACGTTTGGTTCGTTAGCAACAACCGAAATACAGTACAGTCGATCTACTAAAATAAAATGGGAAATGTTACTTCGAACTCAATTAGTCGGTGACATTTCCGCAGCTTACAAAATTAGTAAAATTGCGAACCCAGCTACTTTTATTCTACTGTTGTTAGGACATAGGTATTGTTAGTAGGTATGCAGGACAGTGATTAAACGAAATCTAATTTTACATTATGTTTCAAGTTGGCAGAATCCAGTAGCTAATGTTGTTTTTACTGGAGAAACAATTCGAAGAAACAAAATAACTAGCACATTTAGGTATATTTGACAGTAGGAATATGCCTGTGCGTTTTTTTCCCTTACCTATTGGCTCAACCTGGGAAATTTTGCTAACACTATGGTTAGCAAGGACAGTGCTTCGTTGAATCTACCATCGGATTGGAAACGCGACCCAGTGAGAAGATCCGGTGGGAAACCCAGTGGGTAATCATGTGCGTAGTGAGGAGAGGAGTGTTGAACACCCGATAAAACTACTTGCCCGTGCAAAAAAATGGACAGTGCAATTAAACTTATTTTTAAGGGGATTAGGTAATTACATATTTTGTTGAATTATTTCCAACTTTTCACGAACTTTGATTGCATTATCGAAATCAAATACGTTATTTGACTGATCATTTGCCTTCCAATAGTATTCCCTAGCTATACCAATGAGTACCTACTTATAGGTAAGTATATGAAAAATTGGCGTAATTGGTAGGTATTGTCAGAAAAGGAGTAAATGAGCGATGAGTTTGCTTTCAAAGAAAACCAATGTATTTGGAGGCCAATTAAAAAAATTGGACTCAAACAGAAATCGGCGTAGCTCCGTTGAACTCTTTAGTGTAATAGTCGCAAGTTAGGTGAGAAAGATTTCAACGCAACGTTACGTTTCAACGCTTCTCAATTAAAAAATCAGATGGATCGCACTGTCTCAGAAGAGATGGTGCTTTGCTTAAGTTTGCCGGCTTACATCTTACAGTCGATTGCAGATACCTAAATTACTTTTCAAATTTCACCCGAGACAATTATTTTTTGTTCTAGTTCAATCAACGAGCTCACGACATGCCTGATGGTAAGGTTTAATGTATTAAAGTAAAGACTTTAGTAGCTGCAGAAGTCGGATAAAATCGTCGGTGCAATATTTTTCTGCATGTTTTAAACTCATAATTCAATTCAAATAACTACAGAACACAGAATACTCATTTATTGATATCTGAATGCATGCATTATCTGAAGCATTATCTGAAGGTCTGAGTTCATCCTTTGTGCCTTATTCGATCGAGCACGAAGTAGGTATGACGCGTACTGCGCAATCTCAGCGTACGCGTTTATAAATAAACTGACGTGCCATTGGCCGTTCAATTCAAAGAAATATATTTCTGGTCAATACCTCCCGGGTGGGTCCCTCTCCCGTTTTCATGCTTCGCGCTCAGTAATTATTTACAGTCAATGTTCAATAAAAAATTGCACTCTTTGGTTTTTCTAAACTATCACAAGATGGCGCTGCTTTCTGCTTTTAAAATGGAAAATCAAAGGTAAATGCATGATTTTTTAAGTATATTAATAAGTTTACTTTATTTAATTGCTTATAAGACTAAATTTTAAAAGAAAAAAGTGTAGATAATGGGTTTAAGCGTTTAAATCAGTTTTTGAAAAACTACTTCACTATGTTATCAACAGATGGCGCAAGTAATGATGCATGTAGAATTGTTGACAGCTGTATTTTACTGCGCTACTTGTCTCTCTCGCTCTCTTTCGCGCAGTTCACTGCGAAGTCATTCAACAAAATAAATTTTATTCTCAGTTCATTTTAATCCAACGGTTATTATTGTGCTGATAATCGTAAACATAAATTACTTAACACCAGTTATTGTGGGATAAAAATGTTGCAGAGTGTATGTGTACGTGTGAATGCAAAATGGTTGTGTTTTTGTAATGCTCAATGTTAAAACAAGGTAATAGAAGATGTTCTCATTATTATAAGACAAAAGATCGTCCTTCACACATTAGTAGAGCATTGTTGTGCAAACAGGCCTGTTATCTGCACACCGAACGGCTATAGGTGATTATTGTAAACTATAATAATATTATCTGCATGTACGTACGTGCGTCGCTGCAGTCTAAGCAGTGTCGCTACTAACTCTTCAACTGGTGGCGGGTTCCTATCGCTTGCTGTAAAATTAGTAAGCTTACTAATGGACTAGTCATGGCTAACGTAAAAGGTAGAGTAAAAGCACAAAAAAGTGCAAGTACTAGAAAAAAAAGTAAAAACGAGTCATTGGCAGGTAAAAATGACACAACGGTGAGGAGACGCTACATTAACAAAGAAAAATATAACAATAACTTAGGCAAAGATATATCTGATAAAGAACCATCTTCAGATGATTATACTGACACAGAGATAAAGAGAATAGAGGAGAAAATAAAGTCTGGGAAAGACAATATTGTCATGAGAAGACCGAGTGATGTAAAGCTACTTACTACACAAGAAAGAGTTCAGTGCTTACTTCAACATGGTCATCTGTTTAAGGGAAAATTTCCTGTGAGACCGCCAGGAAAATATGTCCCCAGTAAAAAGAGATTGGCTGCTATGGCTGCTAAAATAAGACCCCCTGAGAAGGACAGATTGATATCTAGAAGTGGCCGAATAAAAAAGAAAAACAAACCTGATTTGCAACTCTTAGACAACATATTGAAGAGCGAGTTATTAATTGATGACAGTGCAGAAAGACAAACGAGGTCACAAACTGAAAAAAATCCCACCAAACCCTCTAACAATAACAATGAAAAAATCAGTAACCAAAATTCCACATCAACCTCTGAAAACAAATCTGATGACAATTCATCAACAACCAAACAAATGACACCCGACAGTGGTGTAGTTTTGACATTGGAGCTGTTTCAATGTGACTACTGCAAGAAATCATTCAGCAGTAAATCATCAATACGGAGACATATTTATATACATCTAGATTGGCACCCATACTCTTGTCCCCATTGTTCAAAACAGTTTCGTCATCATGTAAACAGGAGGATTCACATAAAGAAAAAACATAATAACCTATCTAAAGAACCTGATAAATTTGTGTGCCATATTTGTGATAAGGTTTTCACATTGAAAGAAAACCTCAGCTTGCATTTGGCAAGTCACGTTAGTAATGAAAATTCTTACAAATGCATTTATTGTGACAAAAAATTTTCATATCAATTACAGTTAAATCAACATGAGAAGCAACATTTGGTAACTGGTCGATATCAGTGCACAGTGTGCAACTTGAGTTATGGGTGTCGTAACCGATTAGCAATGCATGTCAAAAGCCACTTGAAAATAAAAGATTATGTCTGCCAATATTGTGGTAAAGACTTTCTGAGGATGAATTCTATGAGGAGACATGTACAGATTTGTCACAGTGGTCATAGAATCCAGTGTCCTATTTGCAAAAAGAACTTAAAGGGACATTTGACAGAGCATATGAGGACCCATGAGAAACGGCGACCACATGAGTGTCCTGAGTGTGGTCAATGTTTCACACAATCCACTCAACTAAATGTTCATCGCAGATCTCATTCAGGAGCACGGCCTTATGAGTGTAGAATCTGTGACAGAAAGTTTTCACATTCAAATGCCCTTATGCTTCATATTCGTAGACATACTGGAGAAAAACCATTTCCTTGTGCTGTGTGTCCATTATCTTTCTCTCAACTGCCTCACATGAAGGCACACATGCGCAAAATTCATGGTAAAGAAAATCCTTACAAGTGTCCCAAATGTGATCAGTTTTTCAAGTTGAAGGTACAGCTTGAGAATCATGCAAAGCTATGTAAGGCTAAAAATTTGTCACAAGAAGAAAGAATCCCAGCTTCATCTCGTACAGAGGAGATTGAAGTTGAGTCTGTAATGAGCCTGTCCCGAATGAGGTTCCTGCTCGCTCTGCTCTTCTCTATGATCTTATCCAAAGAAAGACTCAAGTTTTTAGGTGCGTAACATTTGATTTCATAATGTTGTAACACTTTCATATAAAATGGCACTGTTTTTATTTTGAAATAAATGCTTAGTGTGTGTGTTTGCCAGTAATGGGGTGTTAATTTCTGAGACACGTCCACATCATTGTCACTATTCCATATTTAATTATTCAGGATAATAATAAAATGTATTGTTCGAATCATCGATGACTGTTCTAATAGTATTTCCCCTACATTAGACATCAACGGGTGTTCACTGCCTACATAATGTGAGGTCATTGATTTAATCGGTGTTACAAGGTCAACAAATAACATAGAATGCGCTGCGTCATTGAAAATGCAAGTGCGACCGTTCCGGCTATTACAGGGTGTTGTTTTTGTTACTGGGTTGTGAAACGTGTGCCGAGTGCTTGTGTCAGTTACGGGCACGTCCATGGCTTACATCATCATTGGTTTTATTCTAGAGAATATATGTCATTGTATCGAGAGGCGAAACGTCGGCCGTGAATGGGTAATATTGAGTGAGTTCATTTGTCGTTGTTAACGGTGGTGGAACGGTGAACAGGGAATGTTTATGTGGGAAATGTGGTTATTCTAAGTTGTTTACGAGTCCTTTTGCCTTACTTTTGGGTGACGGTGTCCTTTCTTAAAAGTTCCAATAGCTTGATTATTCTTTAACTTTGTAAATATAGATTTCGACTTATAGAATGACGACGCCGCTTATAGTATTAATATATTTTTATCGGTACAGGTTTCAACAAGCGTCTGATTGACGATCTTCTAGTGGATTCCCTTGAAGCAATGGGGCACGCTTCATGTGTTGATGAAAATCAATCTCCATTAAGTCGTCTAAAAACTAATATTGAGCTGCTCTTAAAACACACTGTACCAAAAGAACAGATAGAAAAATTCCAGAGGGAAAATAAAACCCTGGAAGAGCTCTTAGAAATTCTTACTGATGATAAAAAGAAGAAAGATTAATTTATTTATTGATGAAATCAAACAGGTAATGTTATCACAACTTATTCCTTAATTATGACACGAATACAAATGCATAAGTCGTAATATTACCAACATATTAATTTTATTGTTATAAAAATAATACAGTGCAATAATCCAAAGTAAAGTTGAGAATAATGAAAAAATTGTAGTGTTGTAGTTTTGATATTCGTTTTTGTGCTTGTTTAAAATAAAAATAAAAACTTAGAACAAACCAAAGCATAGGATTAACCGTGAAAAATTACATTTCGTTCCTAGTTTTGATGCCAAAGCTATTTTATTGGTTGTTGATTTTTAATAATATAAAAATATCTATACAAGCACAAAAACGAATTTAGGCATTTAAGAGTAGAAAATAGTAGTTCAAAATTTATGAATAGAAAAGATGTACGTAAAGAAAATAATGGATTAAGTGCAAAGCGAATACATTCCCAATTATCATTATTGTACTGCGAATGAAATGCTTTGTGAATACTATATTCCAATACCTCTAAATTGATTATAACTACATAATAAATATATCTATAAATGTTATCCGTAACATTTCAATTTTAAATCTGTATATTTCTTGTAGTAGAGAAATTCGTAATGGTAAAATAAAATATTTAAATAGCAACTGGAAAACGTACAAAGACAGTAGAAAAAAAAATTCTAATATTTTCATAATTCTATTAAACTTATAACTTAGTATTTAGTGAAAAATCTATCATATTTATAGACTACAATACAATACTGTTCAAGTGGTAGTGAGAACCGATAAATACATATTTTGTATTCAATAGCATGTTTAAAGAATAGATAATATTTATCAGTGTGGCTTAGTACCTATGGTAATAATTTAGAATATGTAAGTCTAATATGGTGTTCGAATGAAAATCTCGTTAACTAAGTACATTTAAAAACATACTTGATGATCTTATGACCATAAATGTTTTAATTGGTCTGTTTGTGACCCTGATTAATCACAGATCTTTAGTTTGATTCCTTGTTAGAGTGAGTATCTTTGTTACAACAGCACCCAGACATTTGTGATTTAATATCTGGGTGTACTAGTTTTTATCACTAATGTGCTTCTGGCGCCTATATAATATAGCATTAATATAAAATTATATCTTTGAACTTCAATGTGAAGCGGCCATTTATTTAGGTATAAGCTAGCAGTGGCTGACAGTAAATCTAAAATACGTGAGAGCTCTCATTCATTTCAACATATTATTGACTATATTCTTTTTATATGTGAAGATGTTAAGTGGTTTTCTGAGCCCATGAAAACGTGTCCTTCGTCATGTGCTAAAGCAATTGTGCGTTCCGGGTTGAAGAATGGACCTAGCGTTATATAATAATGACCTTGAACTACCTCAGGTCTCAAGGTGGGAAGAGGAATTCACATTGTAATAATTCGATAACCATTTAAAACTAGGCGAGCCGTCAGCTTGCTCACCCATCTATATCTATTACTGGTGGTAAGACATCTTGTGATTCCGCACGGGTAGGTACCACGAGCCTACGTATTTCTGTCGCGAAGCAGTAATGCGTTTCGGTTTGAAAGATGGGGCCGTTGTACTGTAAGTAAACTGAGACCTTAGAACTCATATCTCAAGGTAGGTGGCGGCCTTTACGTTGTAGATGTATATGGGCTCCGATGACAACTGAAAATCAGGTGGGCCGTGAGCGCGCCAACCATCCTAAGCAATAAAAAAACCTAGATACTTTCATTCTTCCATCTTCCGTTAAAATATTATTTCTGCATTAAAACCAAATCAGAACTACTGGCGTACATGATTATCGAAATAAACATTAATACTCACATTGCAAATCGTGTAGATAAAACTCATACCTGCAATAATAAAGGTATTAGTGCACGATTCTTTTGGAAATTTTACGAATATTTACAGTACATACAAATACAGTATTACAATATTTTACGGTAATTTTCAGCAAAACAATGTGATTTAAAATAGGAAATGCCTAGGCAAAGTTAAAATTACGGCTTTCAACTCTTTAACAACGGATAATATTAGATAATCTTATAGACACATTTGTGTGCTAAGGTATACTGACTTTTGGTAATTTCAAAGCTTATTTCTTGGTATCAAAGGACATAGCCTATTGCTCAAGTGAATATGTAATCATTTAAGTTGTAAAGGCACGTTTAGAGTACCAGTAAGAATGCTTAGATTTAAGCTTGAAATGCGGCGTTGCATTAAATTTTGTCATTATTTAGAACGTACCGCAATGTAATATTTTGGATCTGTAGTTCAAAAGTGGCATTTACACTACAGTCGTATCAATACGGCTTTGTGTGCTTAGTGCAAGTTTTTAGCGTTCTCGATAACGTAAAAGTTAACTCAAGTTTGTATCGAGTTGTAACGTTTGCCTGCGTTTGCCGCTAGGGGCGCTGTTCCAACTGCAAACAAATTTGCGTTAACTTTGACGCTATCGAGAACGTTAAAAAACTCGGGTTAAGCACACTGGTAACCATTCAATACCAAACGATCCATGAGCTCTTCTTTGACACGTGAATACAGTGATTAAAAACCACGTTAAACGATATCGCAATAGTTTATGTAAGATTGTAAGTCCCCACAGGCAGCTACCGTCATCCGGCTTATTTCGTGTCGCCGGGGTAGTCAAGCGTTGTGATTTGAAGCTACACACTTCTGTCTCAAGTGGGCCGACGACATTCACATTATACTGAACATCTGATGCAATGCTAAAATGAATGATCTCTTAATTTTCAAGGCATTGCGTTATTCAGAGATTAAAATACACAGGAATCACATGCGCTGTCCTTAACGTTTACAAATCGAGCATAATATGAATACGCCTTTAGTAATTTGTGAAATAGATTATAGGCCGGGAGCTAGTAAAGGTAATTTTGAGCAAAACAAAATTAAACAATGAAGACGTTTTCTTAAAACAAAACAAAAAAAAAAGAATGATAATCTAGGCTAATGATTGTACAAATGCACAAAGAGCTTTACGGATTTTATATTTCCTTTAAGACATTCACGAGATTTTCATTCAAAATACTTTAAACTATTTTTAATCATAAAAAGTCGTGTAAGAAGCTTTCGTTTCTAACTCCGACCAGCTCAAGTTGATTCACAGGAATCCGAAGTCTTTGGGTATTCCTTACTTATAAGTATGCATAATTATGATGGTATGGTGGTCACCAGTCGGTTTAAAGACTTTTTGACCAAAGAAAATTTCATTTGATACGCTAACGACAGTACAATGTTTTGAGAAGTTAACTGGATTAGGCGACGAGCGACATATTACGAATCAACAAATAAATATATTAAAACAAGAAGAACATAACAAGATAACAACATAATAATACTCGTAATATGTTTTCTGCTATAATTTAAATATGGCAATCGATTTTTTTCAAACGTCATTGTTGCCAGCGTCGAGTATACAGTTTCAAAAAGTTCGCCCTCAGTGTGCTTAGTCGGTTTAGAGTTTTTTAACTTCTCAATCGCGTAAAAATTAACTCAAAATTATATGGAGTTGGACAGCCTCCCTTCGTTTGCTGCTAGGGAAGCTGGTCAAACGCCATACAAATTTGAGTTAACTTTTACGCTATCGAGAACGTTAAAAACCTCGCACTAAGCACCCTGTTGACTTGTTTCGTTCAGAAACTTTAAACGGAATAGAAAATGTATAATTATGTATAAAAATTTAATTACATATTTGCAATATATTGTATTGTACGATTTGAATTTTCCCTTTATAGAAATATTAAGAACTAGATTGAAATACGTCTAATAATCATCTACGGGGAATGTATTCATTCATTTAGAAATTAAATAATATTTTTATTAATTTAGGATATAATTTTCGATTTCTTAAAATGTAAGAAAAGTGTTTTGTGGTGTAAATTTTCATACTACGTGATTCTTTAAGTGTTTAACCCACTTTGGTTAAAGCTTCCTCCAAATAAAATTATATTTGCTTGCCATTATTAAATCTTGAAGTGATCTTCCCAAAGATAATATTGAATAGTTTTAATTGCATTTTATGTTTTGTTATTAAAATAATTATTGTTTTAATTTATTTTATATAAATCATTCCGGTGGTTAGTTGTATGTGCCATTTCATTGTTTGATGGTTGATTAATTATAATTAATTTTAAATTAAATTAAGTGTGTTTGTTTCTAAAATAATTATTTTACTTTCTGATACATTTTTTTTATTAAATAATAAACACAATATTCCTGTATTAATCTAATTAATCTAATATTTTTAATAGTACGTTCTCACATTGCTCATGGGTAAAAGGTGTTTAAAATGTTATCCATAAATTCATGAGTAATATTTAGATGTTTGGTATATACTCTGTAAGTACTAATGATGTCACTACAGTGTATGATGCACAAAGTTTTCTTTTTGGCATTGATTAACATGTTTTTGAATTATAGATCTATCTACTAATGTTAAAATCACAATATTATTATGTTGATTTCTCAGAAGTATTAGTACATAGACGCATCGTCTGATGTTTGTATGTTGGTACTATGGTGTCCTTAACTAAGCTCAAAAAAATGTTGGTACATGAAGAAATTTCTTATTAATTATGTATAATAGATACTGAAGAAAACGTACGTACGTACGTAAGATTACCTTTTAGAAAGAAACTGTTATGTATTTTCTCAGGGAAATTTTAAGGTAGTGCTCTGTATGAATAAGATGCTGTTGTCTTCAAATATCAAAATATCTTTGCTCGATTTGACTCTAGAATAATTCTAACTAGTGTTCTTTATTTCCTTGCTACTATGTTAGTCTGTGAAGCACAACATATTGTAGTTATGTTGTGAGTTTATTATTACCGATCCCATTGGACTGTTGAATTAGACATTGAATTACTTGGGAGAGTATTGGGTGACTATTAAAAAAATAGTGTAAAGAGAGATGGTAGCACACACTCCAACAATTCAGAAGGAATAAAATATGTGGCACTTTCCCGGTTTCTGGTTACTGGTTACTGGTGGTAGGACCTCTTGTGAGTCCGCGCGGGTAGGTACCACCACCCTGCCTATTTCTGCCGTGAAGCAGTAATGCGTTTCGGTTTGAAGGGTGGGGCAGCCGTTGTAACTATACTTGAGACCTTAGAGCTTATGTCTCAAGGTGGGTGGCGCATTAACGTTGTAGATGTCTATGGGCTCCAGTAACCACTTAATACCAGGTGGGCTGTGAGCTCGTCTAAGCAATAAATAAATTTTTTTATTGCTTTTATCACACTCTGCCTCATAATTTCTCAGTTGATTTGTAGGTAACGTTTGTACGTAAAATCATGAGCCGGTGTATACAGCGTCGTCTTAATGTAACAGTTAAACCGGGCGTAGTCAGAGTGTAATTTCAATAATCTGTGCTACCATTTTTGCTTGATAGAGCAAAAAAACATACAAACTGTTACATTTATAATATTGTAGTACCGTTAAAAATATTTATACGTTTTCCGAATCAACCTACCATCGTGATTTTCCTGAAACACGACACTGTTATTTAGTTAAGTGGTCGGTGACCCGCGGCTCTGGCTTCTCGCCTACAGCAGACAGCTCCTCCGCGAAATGTTTAGTTCAGGCACGGATATTATTTATTGTCTTGCCTTGAGACGAGTAAAAATTTTTGAAACAAAACTAAAAAAATGGCTATGAATCAATTTAAATTGTGTTTTAACTATATATGGCTTTTTTGGTCTACAAGTTTGCCGACCACCACTGATCTAGTTAGTAGGCAATTAATTTGAAACAACAGTTCGATGGGTAAGGCTTAAAAAAAAAACGTAAAATAATGAATCTTGTATGTAATAGAAAAAAATTAGATACTTTTATTTATTCTTTGGGTGACAAAAAATACCAGTGCCATTATCTTTTTATTTTTTATTTGATGGACGAAAATTGTTCACAATATTAACTTGTTAATTCATGTTTGCAAAAATATCGAATGCTTCTGTGTCCGCAAAATTCGAAATAAATTAAACCAAAGAGAGAAGATATTTTAGGGCGCGTATTATTACATATATTATTCCAAACATTTGTGCAACTTACGACCAGTGTTCAATAACAATAAAAAAAAAATTACACATTTATCACATTTAACAAATGATTATTAAATGCTTGTGAAATACATTTTGTTGAACACTGATCCGAAGTACCAAAGAGTAAAAAATAAAATAAATGCATAGTTTTAACAAATAGCTAAGTGGTTTTATTTTTAGATAAGGTATACGTGGAGATATCATGTTTTTTATTGATCTAATTATTGCATTGGGTCAACAAGCTCACAGCCTATTTGATGTTAATGCTTACCGGAACCCATATAAACTCGCACAAATAAAACAGACACGACCCATTAAATTTTTCGTTAGATCTTGGAGAGTCGCGATCCCGATTCAGTGGTGTAGATTAAGCGAAGCACTGCTTTTGTAAGAGCAGATGTCAGAAAATTTTCATGCTGAGCCTCGTCAGCTTGCCGACCAGTTTAGTAAGGTCAGAAGAAGCCATCGAAGCTAATGATAGGTAGGCAAAAAAGTGCATTTGGTTTATTTTGTCAATTTAGTACATATTTCTGCTTTCTTAGGCGTTTGTTCAAAATCACATCTATTTCTGCCGTGAAGCAGTAATGCGTTTCGGTTTGAAGGGTGGGGCAGCCGTTGTAACTATACTGAGACCTTAGAACTTACATCTCAAGGTGTGTGGCGCGTTTACATTGTAGATGTCTATGGGTTCCAGTAACCACTTAACACCAGATGGGCTGTGAGCTCGTCCACACATCTAGGCAATAAAAAAAAAACATGATCTGGCTTCCTCAGCTCTTCCAAAATACGTCACATGCTTGCGCAAATTTTGGCGGGAATGCAGCAGTGTAGTGATGCATTTTTTTATTTAGCCTTCACCTTTCAATATTACCCGTAACTTATTATTTAACGTTTAAATGAGCAAGTGTGGAGAAATGAAACAGGAACGAAACAAAGTCGTAGAGAAGTTACAGGGTGTGGAGATGTGAACAAAAATCGGCTTATATCATATATCTCTCGGGTTTTTATGAAAAGTCCTTTGAGGTCGCAGTAAATTTTCACCATTTGACTAAGACGCTAACATTTTATTTTATTCGATTCAATGTATATTTAAATGTGATTGAAATGGTTTCATTAAGTATGTAGGATGTGATACTTTTGTCTTTCCTGGTTTAGAAAAGCAAAACTTCCACTACTCTTTGACGTGTCGTTCGTTGTCATTGACGTTTGTCTTGTCATTTGTCATAACAAACAAAACAAATCTCAATGAGATGTGAGAGAGAGGTGCGCTTAGGTTTTTGTTTTTAAATAACATTATTAATTTAAAATATTAGAAACAAACAATAATATTATATGAAACATGGGAGTCGCTGGACAATCTATAACGCTGGCAAATAGCATTATAGGCGTTGGCATATTAGCCATGCCGTATTGCTTTCAACAAGTAAGTATCAAAATAGTGTATGATAAAATCGTTTTTTTGTTGATAATAAAATAATTTAAGTCTCAAATAAATTATAACCATAATATAATATTCATAAATAGAATAATTATGTTAAACCAATGGTAAGTCCGTACTTAAATAATGTAACTTGAATAAAATTTTCGTTCATTGTAAAAATATAATTTTGATTTACCTTGCTTGTGTTATCTAAAGATTAACAGAGCGAATGTCGATTACTTCGCCCACTTTACTTCTCACACTTTTTTACTTCGTATCAGAATCCACAATTGCGATCAATAGGATTTTATGGTCGAACCAAACATATTTACACAGGTGCTGTGAGGTGCCACACTGATTGTTATAAAATTCATGCAACAACGTTTGAATAAATTAAATAAAAACTACGACGTTTAAAAATATTGCAATAAATGATGATTATTATCAAGAAGATTAAATGTTATTAATATAGCAATATGCTTATCCTTCTTATCTTCTGAAAAAATATATAAGTACTGAAGTAAAATAAAATGTAATGAACAAGCTGAATTTAAAGCTTGGAAAAGAAAATTAACCTTCACTCAATACTCAATAAAATTAACCTTCACTCTAATGACACAAGATAAAAATTTATTATCATACAGTATTTGGGTGAAAAACTTCTGGTTTTCTGTTAAGGCTAGTTATATAGAAGTTTCTTTTCTTCTCTGCTGTCATATATCATATTGGCATAGGTAGAGTGTCTCACTCTTTGTATCTCTCATGAGATCGGTGAGAAACCTGATCATTTTGCTTGTATGTAATTTTGTTAGTCTCTTCTGGAAACTTGTAGCAAAAGTATCTCATATACTCTTTTAATTAACACTAAAATGTTATAGATAATAATTAATCTATTTATCATGTAACAAAAAAAAAAAACTATTAATTCTTTTCTAATTTTACGTTTTTCTTCACACATGTGAACATGCATGGAATCTTGTTTACTTGATTGGAGTTTAAAAAGTGAAAGTGGCACAAAGAAGCTTTCACATTCAAATGCTAATTTAAGATTCAATTCAATAGCTCTTAGCAGTCATGTATAATAAATAATACTTAGTTTCTGTTAAATCCAAAGAATATAATATTAACAAAAACATTAATCAGAAACGTATAATAAATTAAAGAATTTAAGGTAGCTAAAAGTATATTTGGATATTAATTGTACCGAAAAACCCAGCTCTCGTGATGCTTAGGACTACCTGATGGTATCTGGCAGGCCCAGGGTGAAGGAGAGATCTCCAAAAGGTAGGAGAAATAGGCTCCATGTGGAATGTATCCCCTTGCCTAGTCTGCCTAGGTTTAGAGATGTTTCTTCCGAGACTCGGACACAGGGTATTGAGTAACATAGGATTTATATTTTTTATTTGAATCAACTCTTAACATACACAGCCTCATTGTTAAAGCGTAGGCAGATGTTGGGCGATTTCGAGAAGAATATTTAATTAGCATTTTCTAAATTTGAAATCAATAACAACTTTGTGGTAGTTTCTCATAAATCTTCATTAGTCAAGAAATAGAAAAAGAAAAGGATTACTGTAATATAAATAAGTTTAACATTTCTAGAAATACATCACTAACCTCATTGAAACATCAACAACACATACCTAGTAATTGTAAAAATATATTTATTATTATACATAAAAAAATATTTTGATTGCATACTCTATTCTTGTAGTAATCTTGCAGTTAGATTTTACTGTTCTATCAGGATATTCGTATTTAAGACACACGCAAGAAATATAAATAGATGAATTCTGAACTCTCATTATTCTCAAAAACAATTTATATTTCATTAAAACATGTGCTATAATTTTTTTTCAGTGTGGTATATTGCTGGCAACATTAATCTTGCTAACCATGGGCTTAGTTTCGAGACTTTGCTGCTATTTCCTTTTGAAATCTGCTTTGTTGGCCCGAAGGAGAAACTTTGAATTTTTAGGTAAGTTTACATTCTTTATTGATATTTAAAAGCAAAAAGATTCACATATTGATGCCTAAAAATAACAATATTGACCAAGTTTGGTTTGTTTCCCGCACATACAAACGCATCTTCATCAGTGCACCGTCTAATAAACATATCGACGCTTGAAAGGCAAACGTGACTAAGCGACAATAAATGCTTTGTACATAAATGATAGGCAATAACCATATTGCGCAAATATGCGCAAAAAAAAAAATATTCTAGGTCTATTAAAATTATTTCAATCCTACAGCTAGATTTGTTAAAATATAATTTTTTTCAGGTATTTCAACTTTAGTCAACTGTAAAGTTCACGCATTGTCGCTTAGTCACGTTTGCCTTTCAAGCGTCGATATTTTTAATGACTGTAACATTCCTGTAGAGTTTGAATGAATTCGTTCGAAATTTATAAAATTGCCAGTAACAAAAAGTTTTGAACAAGCTGATTTTTACAAATTAATTGAAATGTTTTAATAATAACAAATATGGTTATGAGCTTTTTGTTCTTTAAATTAACAGCGTTTCACGTATTCGGACCGGCTGGGAAGATGGCCGTTGAAATCGGTATTATCGGATTTCTGATGGGAACGTGCATAGCTTACTTCGTGGTAGTCGGAGATTTAGGGCCGCAGATAATTTCAAAAATGTTGAACGTTAACCAAAGCGATATATTGAGGTAAAGTAAATAGTATATAATTAGGGTTCTGTAACGCTATAACGTTAAATTCCAACTTATTTATCAGCATTTGTACACAGGAAAACCACCAGCCTTTATGTACTGTATGAGTTATGTCATTATAATTATAAAAATAATATGTATATGTATTTAGCTTAAAAAACAACCGAAAAACATGTTGAATAAATTTTTCATCTTTTTTTATCATGTTCAGGTAATTATAGTGAAGTTATAAAATTAACGTATTGTCGTCATCAATCCCCACACAATTACAACGCGTGTGCAAATTTTCTTATTAATCGGACGTCTTGAAGTCGACTGAAGTTTATAGATTCTGTTATATAAAAACATAAATGCATTCATACAAAGCTAGTAAAAGGGCGTTTAAAGCACATTTTTTTTATATATATTTTTTATTGCTTAGATTTTTAGACGAGCTCACAGCCCATAGTGTTAAGTGGTTACCGGAGCCCATAGACTTCTACAACGTAAATGCGCCAGCCACCACATTTAATAAGTACGTATTTCATTAGAAAAATTGATACCCGCCTGCGGGATTCGAACACCAGTGCATCGCTAGATACGAACGCACCGGACGTCGTATCCTTTAAGCCACGACGACTTCAAAACTATTGTTTTATTCTCAAAAATAAGATAAAGAAGTTATTTCAAATTATATTCAAGGATTATAACACGGATAGTGTTAAAAAAAAAGTACACAAATTCTCCATTATTATGAGATGATTTCGTTTCTTAATATTTTTTGTTGCCTGCCTATTTGCCAGTAGCCCCGGACTAATTATATGGCCTTACTATTACTAATGGTTTTTCGTGGCTCACCCTGAAATAACTCGCAAAAATCTGCCCTAGCAAGAGCAGTGCTTCGTTGATTCTATCACAGGAACTCGATTCGCGATCCACAGGAGATCCGGCGAGAAAATTAATGAGTCGTATCTGTCAATTACGTTTTCTTAAAGTTTGCTTTACCTAAATAATGTTTTAGGACATCGATAATGGTTGTGGTGTCGCTAGTGTGCGTGCTGCCACTCGGCTTGCTCCGTAACGTCGACAGTCTCAGTAACGTGAGCGCAGCCACCATATGCTTCTATCTCTGTCTCGTCGTGAAGGTAATACTGTCCTAATCTCTTATATTTATATAAATACTAGCCGCACTCGCCCGCTTCACTAGGCATTTAAAATTAACATTATTATTTATTGTCATTTTTATTAGGGAGTCCAACACTCATATAAATATTAGCCTATCCATTAAGAATTGTACATGTATTTTCTATATGGATACCAAGTTTCAAGTCAATCGGATGCATGGTTCAGTAGTTATAATGGAACATCCGTAAAAACCACTGTAGTTTTATATATTGGTATAGATTATTGTTACGCGCTGGGGCTCGGGATAAATATAATTTCACCGAAGTACAAATTAAAACTCTAACACTTAGAACACTTAGAGAACACTTTACAATTTTCAATTTTCAATTTAATTCTTCTGCTTCGCTTCAGGTGATCCGTTCGCAATTTCGCTTCGTTTCTCAGTTTCCGTCGCCGTTTCCTAACTGCCTTCATGTCATCCCCACATCATGCCAACATTCCCGATAGGAAGAGTCGTTTCGATATGTGTTTCCGCCATGTGATAATAGATGGCGTTACACTTTTCGAGCGTTCTCGGTATTACTAGTTCTTTTGATATTCGTTTCTGCTATTTGATGACAGATGGCGTAACATATTTTTTATTTTTTTATTTTATTACCATAGATGAGCAAGGAGCTCACGATTCCCTGTAGTCATTACAATGCTAATACGTACCTTGCACTTTGAATTACAAGGTCTAAATCTAAATTGCTTCACGATAAATATGCAATATGGCGGGTAAATTATATATAAACCAACTGAAAAAACTGGTATCGACCCGCGGGATTTCAAAATCGGTACAGTGCAATCGACTAGAATACACCCAAAGTCTTACTTCTATCTATCTTATAGGCCGCGACGACTTCATAGTTTGTTGGTTGATGTCGCCAAGGTAATTGGCATGGACGCACATTCTCGGACACGTTTCTTGCAGGTGATAACGGAAGCGACGTCACAGTTGTTCGAAGAGGAATTACAGAATCGTATGGAGCTGTGGAAGCCGTCCGGGGTGCTTCAGTGCGTCCCGATATTCTCGATGGCGCTGTTTTGTCAAACGTGAGTCATATAAGATATCTTCTCAGGTCCTTAGGAGGTCTGAGTGTTCACTGCATTGGTATAAGCTTTCCCAACCTCAAAGTCGTTTGCAGAACCAGAGCTAGGCTATAGCGAAGCGCAGTTGAGACCCTTAAGCTAGTCCAGCTATAGGTTTGCTAAGTTAGTCAATTTATTATTAGAAGGTTCCAGAATGCAAAAGCTACCCGAGAGATCTGTGAGCTAGTTTAAACTAAGTTTATTTCTAACGGATTATTTCTTAATGACAAAATACAACGTGGATTCGTAGAGTTCTATGAAAACAGAGCGATATTGGTGAATACTAATACAATAACCTCGAAAAAAATAATAGTTCGAGCTCTCTTGCATTGTACGCAATGTAATACAATGTCAGAAGTTGTCCAGCTGCTACCGAAGGTACACTGAATATGAATTAAAATAAGAACGAAATAAAGTAATAAGTATTTAAACTGAGTTAAGTTTATAACTAATGTTTTTCGATCCTAAATCATGAACGAATTCGATATTGGCTTAAAAAAATATCGATTCACCTACCCTCAGTTACGTAAATTACGATGTTATTTATTGATTTGCCTTGAGTTAGTAAACGTTTTGACATGTTCTTCTTCGGGCAAGGTAAAACAGTCAGCGGTGAACACGCGCTCAGCTGTGCCCCTAACATTGCCACTGTCAATAGCTTCTGTAACCACCAACTATAATGTAAACCTTCAAATAGCAGTCTCCGATCATTGTCAAGACAAAATGAGCCTTATCAACAAGGGACAAGAAGTTATAATCGTCTATTATGTGTGTTTTTAAAAACCAGACGTGTTGTACAAAATAAATGATATATTCGCTTTTCCAGCCAGCTATTCGAAATATTCGAGTCGCTGCCGACCCTGTCCTTAGAGAAGATGAATTTGGTTACAAAGAATGCGATAAACATTTGTACAGGAGTCTATTTCACTCTAGGTCTGTTCGGATACATTGCGTTCTGCTCACAGGATATATCCGGTAAGTCTTCATCTGAACCGTCAATGTATGTCGTGTCGTAGGCAATCTGACAATTTGAATGACGTCACGATCTCATTTCTACAGTTCAACGGAGGTCCCGCCCTTCAATCCGAAACGCATTACTGCTTCACGGCAGAAATAGGCAGGGTGGTGGTACCTACCCGTGCGAACTCATAAGACGTCCTACCCACTAGTAATGAAGTGAATTTAAAAATGTGACCTCGTAATTTTCATTACACGTTTTTTATTTTATTTTCTCGCTTAGGTGGGTGGACGAGCTCACGGCACGGCACATCTGATGTTAAGTGGTTACCGGAGCCCATAGACATCTACAACGTAAATGCCGCCACCCACTTTAAGATATGAGTTCTAAGGTTTCAGTTTTAATAGTTATAATAATGTCACGGAAATCGTTGATCTATTTAGACAAACTAGTGGCCCCCATAGTCGAAATTCGACTATAAATATGTTAATAAAGACAAACAATATTTAATCTATTCTTAATTTGACCACAGTCTATAAGCAATAACAAAAGCTTGAAAATGAACAAATAGTATGCATGCGTGCTGCGTCAAATACATGGCTGTGTGTAATGTTTTTTTTTATTCATTTAATGAATTTTATAAGCATAATTAAAAAAAAATATATTACCATCTGCATTCCTCTATATTCTGTATAAGTGTAAGAAATTTCATACTCCTCCGTTCGGGCAATTTACGTAAAAAGGGGTGCAAAGTTTTTGCTTCCCGTATTAATATATAGATTACCGGGCGTCTTACCGGACAGACAACGGACGCTTCGAACAGGTCACGTACTTTAAAGTAAAGTACGTCTTATTGTACACCCCTTTATAATGAGGGGGGTTGGGGGGTGGGAGTACAACGCTGCGTCCCGGAGGCTGGCGGGGCTCACGGATGCTCTCGTTGCAGGTAACATCTTGATGAGCCTAAGTCCGACGATGGCGAGTGACGTCATCAAGCTCGGGTTCGTGATGTCGCTCGCGTTCAGTTTCCCGCTGATCATATTCCCGTGTCGGGCGAGCCTCTATTCGTTCCTGTACAAAAAGGTAAGTTTTTTTATTGCTTATTTGGGTGGACGAGCTCACAGCCCACCTGATGCTAAGTGGTTACTGTAGGTCATAGACGTATACAACGTAAATGCGCCACCCACCTTGAGATATAAGTTCTAAGGTCTCAGTATAGTTACAACGGCTGTCCCGCCCTTCAAACCAAAACGCATTTACTGCTTCACGGCAGAAATAAGCGGAGTATAAATTATTGGTTTGCAAAAACCATTTAGTAAAGGGGTTTTATTTAATTACATTTAAAATATAATTCGTACTTTAACTCACTCGAAGTTTTCCCTTTCAGTTATATCTTGTGTGATCCATGTGTGATCTGTCATTATTTTTACCTCAAATTACGTCAGTCTGGTAAAATTTGCGCGGCAATTTCAAAAAGGTGATTTAGTCGTATCCAAATCGCACATCGAAGAAGAAATATTGTTTCCAGGTCCACTCGTCCCACCACGACCACATGATCAACCATTCGATCCCGCAGACCACGTTCCGATGCATAACGGTGGGCATTATAGGCGTGGCTCTGGTCGTGGGTCTGCTGGTCCCCAACATCGAGCTGGTGTTGGGGCTGGCGGGCTCCACCATCGGCGTGCTGGTCTGCGTGGTATTCCCGGCCGCTTGCTTCGTCAACGTCACCTTCAAGAATACGAACGAGAGGATCCTGGCCAAGGTGAATATTAGAATCCATTGTTGTGAATCTCCTAGAAACTGATGCTCAGTTTAAATATTTGTTGCATGTGAAAACACGTCAAATTTTTTAAATCGACCGACTAAACGATGAGAAACTAATAAGATCGATAAAATACTTTAGCAAAATACTTACATATGGTGGATGGACGAGCTCACGGCCCACTTGGTGTTAAGTGGTTACCGGGGCCCATAGAAATCTACAACGTAAATACCGCCGCCCCCTTGAGATATGAGTATAGTTAAAAGGGCTGCCCCACCCTTCAAACCGAATCACAATACTGCTTCACGGCAAAATTAAACGGGGTGGTGATACCTACCCGTGCGGGCTCACAAGAGGACCTACCACCAGTAATTACGCAAATTATGATTTTGTGGACTTGTTTTTTTTTACACAATGTTATTCCTTCGCCGTGGAAGTCAATCGTGAACATTTGTCAAGTACGTATTTCATTAGAAAAACGAACATGCGTACGAATGCACCGGACATCTTATCCTTTAGGCCACGATGACTAGTTTTGTCTACAATGTTAATCATAGTAATATGTAGTTTTGCACTAAAATTTCGAAAGTTTCCCAATATATTATTACTTGCATGTTGGATTTCAACTGTTGCTAATAAAGATATAAAAGTTTTAAGAATGATATATTTCAAACAATTTTGAAATCTTTTAGGGCATTATCGTCCTTGGATTAATTATAATGGTACTCGGGACATACGCTAACTTGCAAGCCGCTGAAGGCAAACACGAGAGATACGACGAGAAATACATCACACAAGAAAAGATTGATAAAATGGTTGAGGACTTCTTCCAGAAGAGAGAGAAATTGGAGAGTGAGTTGACAAAAACAAGTGCATAATTTTGGATTTAAATAATAACCACAAAATATTTTGTCTATTACAAGTATAAAGATTCAAACGTATGAAATTCATTCTGGTTATGATACTAGTTTTTTGTTATTAAATAAATTTATATTACAGAAATAATCCCAGCCGCCGAGGGTGAGATTCTTCCAGATGACGCACAAAAAATAATCGAAAGTAACATAATAAGGGAATCGGAGGTTCAACCCCCTAATCCTGTACCTCCAGACTCATCCAAAGAAAAAATCCCAGATATAGCTTTAATTGAAAACAAAAAAGTCCAAGAAGCTGTGTCCGATGTGATCAAAGTGAACGGCGATAAAGAACCGGAACTACATCCCAAAGACGTAAAATCCAAACTAAACGAAGTCAAAGCCGTGATCGACGGTAATGTTATGAAAGAAGAAATAGTTAAGAAAATAGAAGAACCTAAACAGATGAACGAAAACGAAGATAGATTGCGCATACTGAAACAACAGAAACTTATCGAAACAATCAAGAAGCACGGCGAAGAACAAAAAGAACTAGTTCAGGAGCAAAAGGAAATTATAGATGAGTTACTGAAGAACAAGAAGGAAGAGAAAGAAAACAGCAATGATGGTATAAAGTTGTCGGAAGTGAAAGGGATAGCGGATGTACCTCCAGGACGTCCGGCTGGTATCCCCGAGACGCACGCCGCTCTACAGAACGCTGAGGAGTCGCCAAACGAAGCTAAACAACAAATAGACCAAAGAGCAGCTGAAGCCATTAAAGTTATCGAGGAAGTTATTAAACCAGAGCAACCAAAGAACATACGAAATGTAGCCGACAATGTTAACTCTGAACATATACAACAAAATGCACAAAACGCTAATCCTTCTAACAATCCCAACGCAGATATCGGAAAGTTAAAAGAAATCTCCCGGATTCCGGAACCGATTGTCAATGAATTGAACAACTTCAACAGACCGTTGCCCGTTAACGTTCGATCCGCAGTTAAACAAGAATCACCACCGCAAGTCGGTCAAGGCGACGTCAACAAAGAAACACAGAAACAAAACTTAGATGATACCGAAATAAAAAAACTCCAAGAAGCTAGTGTTCAAAAAAATATACGAACACTAAACTCGGATTCACCAGATGTGCCTCAGTCGTACAAACAAGGAATGGATAATAAAAACGTAATGCAAAACGTACCATTGGCTCTAGCGATGAACGACAAACAGTTAAAGAATGAAATCAACAATGGCGTACCAAAGAAAAATGTAGAGAAACTCAGTAATGATATCGTTGACCAACAAAACCCGAATCTCGTTCCGATGCGACAGAAGAGGCAAACTATAGACTGTTCGAATAAAGCCACTTTGCGAGTGGAGGACAGAAGGATATGTGAAAATTTAATTGGATATCCAAATAGCAACGACGTAATTTTACCCGAAGTCGATTTGAACGACGCCTTCGTTAAACGTATACCTATCGACGAAAACGTTTTACGCGTCGGTAGGTCCTTGAAAATATACGACGAGAGAACGAAGGAGATGAAAGAGAGATAGTTAAAGTTGTGTTCGTTATTTCGAGATTAAGTTTTGGATGGAGTTATTCTGATTTCAATGTCAATGTCAACTGATTTAAGACAATACAGGAAACTGGTTGCATAGCGATACATACAACTAATTTAAAATCTAATATATAAAATTCTCGTGTCACAATGTTCGTTCCCATACTTCTCCGAAACCGCTTGACCGATTCTCATGAAATTTTTTATGCATATTCAGTAAGCCTGAGAATCGGCTACTATCTATTTTTCATAACCCTAAGTCATTAGGGTTGTCCACCCTTAACATATTTTTTTTTATTTGGACATTTTTTTTGTTATAATGAGGTATTATGTGGTTGAATGAGGTTTTGTTATTTTTATTATATATTCCCTCATCGTTCACAGCACTACATACCTCTTTCACTCATTTACCACATCCTTACACACTTACAATAAGTTAGTTTTTTTTTCTACACTAGAAATTCCCTAGAAATCTTATATATGGCAAAACAATGTTTGCCGGGTCAGCTAGTAAATTATAAAATCTTGCCAACAGAAATATGACAATTAATTTTTAATTAACTTCATCCAAACGTTTCGATGCATTTATTTATTGCTAAATTATGTTACGATTTGTGTTTCGTTTTTAGTTCTAGCCTGTTGTACCATTAGATAGATACCATTTTGCTAAGCCGCATTCTGTGTGATACCAACATTTTCATTATTACTTTTGTCTGTATATTAAATTGTAATGTATATACAATACTAAAAGTAAAGTCCACTTCTATACACTAAAAGGTCCTTTTAATAAATTTATTGAAACTAACATTAATTTAAATGAGTTTCTTTGAATTTGAATTTTATTGAAGATTCTTATTGAAAGTCAAAATAGACAATGCTTAGGCTGGTTTTTAGTATTTTAATAATAAAGTTTGGTTCAAAGTCTTCTAACCAGCCAATTCTGTCTGTCAGAATTTTATTTATCAGATGATGTTATAGATAGAAATTATGTCAATCGTTATAAATTGAAAAATAACAAAATATTCACTTCAGTTTAACTGATAATTTAGACGATGAGCCTTTCGAAAATTTGGATAGTATTTTTAGGTTTCTAAACATCTGTTATATCCGAAAAGTCAAAATTAATTATATAAATCTTATCAAACATACAAATAATACTCTTTTTCTGTATTCTTGAAATGATAATAATCTTGATGGATTATTTTATATTATATATTCCTAAATTAATCTCTGATCTCTATTATGTTCCATGCGTTTAATACTTTTTAAAATTAATTAAAAAAATGTTTTATTTAATATGTAATAAGAACGGTGTTGCAGTATTGATAGAGATATGGTAGTGTGTAGCGAAAATCTCGTGATTAACGACTGAACTGATTAAATAAATGATAATAAAGAAATATTTTAACTTAAAACTTCATTGTTTTTTTAAAATTACTATACATAATTTTTCATGCATGCGCATAATGAATGATTTGACTGATTTGGTATCGTGAACAAAGACTCAATTGTGTTTCTCTTTAAACACACCAGAAATGACATTTCTTTCGACAAACCTATAATAAGTTTTGTTATTATATACATGTATTAGAAAAAAAAAAATATATTTTATTGCTTAGATGGATGGACGAGCTCACAGCCCACCCGATGTTAAGTGGTTACTGGAGCCCATAGAGATCTACAACGTAAATGCGCCACCCATCTTGAGATATAAGTTCTAAGGTCTCAGTATAGTTACAACGGCTGCCCCATCCTTCGGACCGAAACGCATTACTGCTTCACGGCGGAAATAGGCGGGGTGATGGTACCTACCCGTGCGGACTCCCAAGAGGTCCTACCACCAGTGAGCACATATATATGGAACACATATATTTTATATGCAGTTTCTGTTAATGTCTTAAGAATTCAAAGTGGTTTTTGTAAATATCAGAATTGCGTTCGTTTTTTCGAAGCAAGTTTTTGAAAGCTATTAAGAATTCACATTGGAAAGTGTATATCCTGTAGCTACTAAACTCTAGGTTTACTTTTACAGCTACTCTGGTTAAGTAATATGGCATTTTCCTCACTGAAACTGAAGACAAAAAAAACAAGTTTTATTCTTATCATATTTATTTATTGTAAATGCAAAAAAACAAAACCGAAAAGCCTAGATGTATTTACTAAATAATAAAAAAATACTTATTAGATTATCGCGTTTAATTCTTATTTTAATCTAATTTTGTTGTCTTTTTGATCTGAAAAGGAAAGAGACAGTAATTAGTTTTATAGTCTGCAATAACGTTTAAAGATCGATTCACTTGGAAATAAAAATTAAATTAGTCCATAATAAAAATAACTATAGTTTTAAAATTAAAGAAAACTCGCTTCAATAGTAGCAAGCCGAGCTGAAGGCGATTTTTTTTTAAACTTTGGTGTTCCAGACCTGTTCTTCCAAAGAAATACATTCTTCCATACCTAGGGACACGGTATCGGAAAGAAAGTATCGAGACTGTACTCATGAGTAATATCGAAAAAATAATATCGTACTCATAAAAGTATCGATTTAAGGCAGCGGTCGGGGAACCGGAGTAAATTACCCCAAATGGGGTAAAATGAAATTTTGTAGGTTAAAAATGAAACTTTTGTGAGTAAAAAGTATATATTGAAGTGAAACTTCTTAAGAATCGTTAAATTTTTAGTTATTGTTTTCTTTTCAAAATTATCATATGAAAGATGCTAAAAAACAGTGATTTCGTTTTTTTTGTTCTTCGCCATGGGGTAATATCAACTTACACAAAAATATTTTGGGGTAATAATTAAAAAAGTTCCCCGACCGCTGCTTTAAGGTATCGAGTATTTTTCTAAGACCTAATGCGCGTAGAACATAGGTAGGTCAATATCAGTCAATAAACAACGTCCGTTTAAAACTTCATTAGGACAGGACATGAAAAAACAAATGGTATTGGTACACAAATTACAACTGTAACATCAAAATTAAATAAATTTTAATAAATTTGAATTAAAAAGTGTAGTGTAAGAAAAAAAAAATTTTATTGCAAAAAAAGCGTGGGGTGCTATTCAGGATATTATCAAAATAACCCTTCTACTCATATCTGTGTATAAAATATTTATAACTACTGATACCGTGCACCCCACGCTTTTTTTACAATAAAATCGTTTTTTATTACACTATTTTTAATTCAAAATTATTAAAATTTATTTTCTATTTTTTAGTTGGATTTCAATTTTTTCAATATTTTTTAAATATTGAATTGTCATCGGTCTTTAATTAGTATATCAAATTTCGAGTAAATCCGAAGTTTTGAAGGGGGTCAAAATCATGTTCAAAGATTCCATTACATACTAACTACAGTAGGCACGCGAGTTCATGTCCATTCTGAGGGATGCGGTAGTGCTGTGACCTAGTCTCTTCTCTATATATAAAAATGAATTGCTGTTCGTTAGTCTCGCTAAAACTCGAGAACGGCTGGACCGATTTGGCTAATTTTGGTTTTGAATTATTAAAAGGTAGATGGATGGACGAGCTCACAGCCCACCCGATGTTAAGTGGTTACTGGAGCCCATAGAGATCTACAACGTAAATGCGCCACCCATCTTGAGATATAAGTTCTAAGGTCTCAGTATAGTTACAACGGCTGCCCCATCCTTCGGACCGAAACGCATTACTGCTTCACGGCGGAAATAGGCGGGGTGATGGTACCTACCCGTGCGGACTCCCAAGAGGTCCTACCACCAGTGAGCACATATATATGGAACACATATATTTTATATGCAGTTTCTGTTAATGTCTTAAGAATTCAAAGTGGTTTTTGTAAATATCAGAATTGCGTTCGTTTTTTCGAAGCAAGTTTTTGAAAGCTATTAAGAATTCACATTGGAAAGTGTATATCCTGTAGCTACTAAACTCTAGGTTTACTTTTACAGCTACTCTGGTTAAGTAATATGGCATTTTCCTCACTGAAACTGAAGACAAAAAAAACAAGTTTTATTCTTATCATATTTATTTATTGTAAATGCAAAAAAACAAAACCGAAAAGCCTAGATGTATTTACTAAATAATAAAAAAATACTTATTAGATTATCGCGTTTAATTCTTATATAAATCTAATTTTGTTGTCTTTTTGATCTGAAAAGGAAAGAGATTACAGTAATTAGTTTTATAGTCTGCAATAAAGTTTAAAGGTCGATTCACTTGGAAATAAATACTAGTCCAAAATAAAAATAGCTATGGTTTTAAAACTAAACAAAACTCGCTTCAATAGTAGCTAGCAAACTGAAGGCGAAAATTATATTTTTTCTTAAACTTTGATGTTCCCAGACCAGAGATGTGACATCAAAATTAAATAAATTTTAATAAATTTGAATTAAAAATAGTGTAAGAAAAAAATATTTTATTGTAAAAAAATAAGCGTGAGGTACTTTTCAGGATATTATCAAAATAACCCTTCTACTCATATCTGTTCATAAAATATTTATAACTAGTGATACCATGCACCCCATTTTTTTTACAATAAAATCATTTTTTCTTATACTATTTTTAATTCAAATTCATTAAAATTTATTATCTATTTTTTAGTTGAATTTTCTATAAAAGCGTATTTTGTTAATTTTTTTAAACTATTATTTATTTCCATTCTTCAGTTCAATTTAAATTTTTTCAATATTTTTTTTATATTTAATTGTCATCGGTCCATAATAAGTATACCAAATTTCGAGTTAATTCGACGTTTTGAAGGGGGTCAAAATCATGTTCAAAGATTCCGTTACATACTAATTACAGCAGGCGCGCGAGTTCATGTCCATCCTGAGGAATGCGGTAGTGCTGTGACCTAGTTAATGATGGTAATGTCGATAACAACTACCGATTTAGTTAACAGATGTAAATTTGGTTTAATGTAACTAGGTCATTTTGCAAATTATAAAATAAATGTGACAAGTAATTACTTATTTATTTCTAATAGAGAAAAATATTTTTTTTATTCCAATTCAATTACTATCAGATGAAAAAACCAATGACAGATCAGAGTTCGAATCAGTGTAGGTTTTTCTCTACCTGAACTTGTTGGAAGCGGATTAGTAATGGTTAAATAATACAATTTCGTAAATTTTCGATATCGATAAGGGCACGTCACAACCGTCAAGGACAACACTCGACGTCAGACAAATGCAGGGAAGTGGGTGAAGGCGGGGCGAGCTGTCCCCCGCGCGTCGCCTCTGGCCCCGATGGATATGAACTCGCGCGCACACAGTACGTCTGAAGCTAATGAAAGCGTAGTAAAAACGGACCGTACCTTTTGCTAGTTTCAGTTTTAGTGGCGCTGGTGTTGGAGTGCGTGGAGGCTCGTCGCGGCCGCCGGCTCGCTGATACTGCCTCGCCTTCTGAAGGAGCTGGAGACGCTTCAGGACTTTCGTCTCCTTTCTGTGAAACGTGACAGTATTTTAATTGATAATACAAAAAAAACATTCGAAATAGCTTAGGAATTGTGATAAACTTTGTGACGGTTTCAAAATTATGTTAAGTTGTCGCGGAGATTTTTTAGATTATAAACATTTACCCATATATTTATAGAGAAAGAGAGAAACATTTTAATACAATATTAAGTCAAGAAAAATTGGGGCGAGCCATCGAATTCCAGTGGTAACACACAAAAACGGGCTAGAAAGAGGGAAGAAATACTTGTATGCACTTAACATCCTACCCGCAGTCTTCAGTCTAGGCGCATGTATTGAGGTTCAAAAAAATAAGAATTCGAGAAGAACCCGTTCAATAAAAACAACAACAGAGTTTACATTGTGACCGTTCAACAGAAAAAAATTGTTTTCTAGATTAGTATGCGAATTTTACATTAGATTCAGTACTTAGAATTTATCATTATTGTTATTCAAATTAACAGGAAAAAATAAGGTAATCCCAGTTTAAAAAAAAAATCTTAAGGGAAAATTGACATACTTGAATTAGATTTAATTAAACAAAACTATCGAATTGGGCAATTATTGTTTACAATTGCGTCATCGATCTTATTTTTCCTACTTTTGATAGCCTTGAGAGGCTATTTTAGCTTTACCCTAACGTGTAGGTCTTGTAGGAGCTCTCGGGGCTCAAATCGAAGGTTTTGCGAACACTGGCCCTAGCAAATTGTTTTGTTCTAAATTCAAATGTTCTTGTCGAGACCTGAAACAGTGTTGTGAAAAAAAATATTCAAATTTCGTATTTTGTATACTGAAGGTTACGTTTATCCTCACAGGGAAGTTTACCTTAACGTCGGTGGATGCCCGTCTGCCCTTGGGAGTGAGGAGAGCTTCGCAGGCCCGGGCAAACGAAGCCCGACGTCCCCGGGCCGGACTGCCGCTGACTGACGCCACCGGGGATCCCAACTCTGAGTTATTATCTACAATTAAGTGATTAGTACTTAATTACGACGGAAATACTTGGATAACATAATTACAAACGAGAGTTTTTGGCGCAAATGCGAAAGGCGAAGTTTAATTGTGAATTGTTTTTTTTTTTATGTATCTTCGGGTGGATCTTCGGATTCAATGTTCAAATAATTGTTAATAATTTAGCATCTATAAAAATGACACAAATGTAGGTAAATGAAACAAAGCCTCTGAACGTAGCTTCGATGTTTCTTCCAAAATATCCATCGAAAAAGGCTGAATAAATAAACACCATTTTACCGAGACTTCAATTCGTCTCATCTTATCTCGTTACATTTAATTTTGGTCTGAAAGACTCAGATTAATCAACTTTATCTCATTTCGCTTCATATAACAGAATATTGAAAATTTTTACGTACGTAGAAACTATATTTCAGTTAGGCTATAAGGTCTTGTAGCCGATGGCCGTATATAAATTATAAAAATAAGGAAACACAACAATCAATTGATGTGGGGATCAGTGTTGATCAATTATTTGAATCGACTAATAAAGTTCTCGAATATAAGCGGTTCGCGTTTTAATGAAAAATGGTTATCTGTAAAGTTGGTTTACGAACGATAGTTTCACTGAATTATTATTTTGTAAAATAAATTCATAGAAGGAGCTAATTGAAAATTACAATGTTTAACAATGTAATTTTTTATTTTATTTTATTGCTTAAATGGGTGGCCGAGCTCAACGTAAATGCGCCACCCACCTTGAGATATAAGTTCTAAGATCTCAGTATAGTTACAA
Organism: Bombyx mori; assembly: GCF_030269925.1. NCBI lineage: Eukaryota > Metazoa > Arthropoda > Insecta > Lepidoptera > Bombycidae > Bombyx > Bombyx mori. The sequence goes on from NC_085117.1 coordinate 16,462,155, forward strand.
CGGCTGCCCCACCCTTCAGACCGAAACGCATTACTGCTTCACGGCAGAAATAGGCAGGGCGGTGGTAAATTATTAACGCTTCGGCCGATCGTGCCTCTCGATTGCTTGTTCCGCGCTCTCGCTTGCACGCTCAGGCGGAACGTGACACTTTTTCATGCGTGCAGCCGGTGTTCATCGATTTCACGTCATTATCACGTCAAAAAAAAAAGCTTACCAATGTCAACGGATATCCGTCTGCCTATTTTGGCCGGTTTTGGCATCAACTTCGACTCGGATGCGGCTCGTGTCATGTTTTCTGGAAGTTTTAGATTACACTATTATTATTATTATTATCTTTACTGCAAATTGGTGCATAAACCGCGGACTGATGCCAAAATAAATTTTCGAATAACATTACAAAAAGAAACCAAAGTTTCAGTGTAGAATTTATCATTCTGTTCTTAAAATACGTAACGTTTTCGTGCGATATAGGTGTCAATGCTTAACCCTTTTAGTGCTGGGTTTTTTTTTTGCATATTTATTGCTAAAGGATTTTTGAAAAAAAAGTACCTAATTAACTTTAACTTAAAAATAATACAAAAATGAATGCTAAATTCACGGAAAACTTATTTATAAATGTTTTTATAACGTACAAAAAGAAACAATGAAAAGTTTCATTGTAGAACTCTATTTATAATTCTGTTCTTAAAATACGTAACGTTCTCATGCGATAGAGGTGTGAATGCTTAACCCTTTTAGTGCTGAGCTTATTTTCACATATATAGCTAAAGGATTTTTGAAAAAAAGTGCCTTATTAACACTAACTTAAAAATAATTCAAAAATCAATGCTAAATCCACGGCAAAATAATTTAAAATTGTTATTTATAAATGTTATTAATTTATTAAAAACGTTAAAAGTGCTCGATAGTCGGTAACCTATAATTAAATTGTGCAATAGTCGGTGGTCCGACGCTCCGCATTTTATACTCATTAATAGAGAATCGATCTATCGACGGTTAATGTTATAAGATTTAAAATAGCAATTGAAACGCACTCTTCTAGTAAGCGACGCGTGATGACCGTGATTACTTTGAATACAACTAACGTCTCGGCTATTAAGATATCTTAGAACTAGTTCTTAGAAACACATCAGATACAATGCAATGCAAACAATACAGCAAATCATAAAATTACGATACATTAACACGACCGAGCTATTTAATATTAGCTAGAAATTCTCAGACATATCTGTTTGTTTGTAAACAACTATATTATTAACGGTTTTATCGATTTCTCATGCATGTGTAAATAAATCGTTAACTATGTGCAAAGGAGAATAAAATTGCGACTAAATAAAGCGTGTATTTACTTACTTCTGCGAAATTTAGCTGCCTCCGACGCTACAGAGGTAGGAGATATATCGGATTGCAACTCTGCATCGTCCGGGATCCCTAAATATAATTGAGCGCAGACAGTTAGCTAATAAATAAGGAAGTCAAGCTTCGGGATTAGAGATGAAACATCGATACGTTTCGAATCGATTCTGAATAGTTTAGTTTACTGCACTGTCAAAACATTATGTTACGTAAAGAGACTTTTTGGCGGGAACGCGAGGAATCAAGTTGTGTGATTTGTTTTGTGTTGTCTATTTAGCGTTTCTTCGAGTTTAAATGTGTATTAATGGTGGTTCATTAACTATTTAGTATCTGTGAAAGTGCACAAATGTGGGAAAGTAACACCCGGTGTCATGTGTAATAATAATAATTTATTTATTTTTTCTTTAAAAGTATAGTACAAATACAAATAGAAATTAACTTTTTAATCTATTTTGTAAGCGTTTGAAAGAGCTGAGGTCTGTACTAGGTTCAAAGACCTGTATTACTGGTCTCCAGGCTTCAGTATGTACAGATACATACAGTAACTAGAAATGGAATTTATATAAATTTTATTTATACTACCATCTAATTTGTTCATTGATTAGATCTCTGAATTTTGGTAGAGTTATTATGATAAAAGCATTTTTTTCGTTTTATTTTGTTTCCTTAAGCTAAGCTTTAGGATTGATTCAAAATATTTAGGTTTTGAAGTTTTAGATTTCATTAATTTAATTAAATGTAATATATAGGGCAATTAAACAGTTATTGGGACTAAAATATACGTGTATATAAAATATTAATACGTTAATATCCTGTTTTTTTTTGTAGTAAGTTGTAGCAGGTGTAGTTCTTTTCAAAAATATTGAATTTCTATTGTATTTTTTTGTAGTTCTCTGCGGTGTGCTATACTCTATGGACATCTTTGGCATTAGCAATTTCGGTGTCACGTACAAAGAAATAATTGTGTTTGTGGGTAATGTATTATATAAAAACCAAATTCGAATTCAAAGTATCGATGTTTCGTCACGCATGTCTAATAGATATATAAGACTACATTAATACGTTGTTCACAGAAGGCTCTGCTTGGCATGCTGTTACACGTTCGAAGCAACAGACAGAAATGGAATCGAAAACAATATTTTCATACAACATCAAACTTAAAAACTGATATTTTTTTATATTATTGAAATAACGATTTTTTTTTGTTATTTACTTAATTAAAAAAAATTAAAAATTAAAGCATTTCTCATGTGCAAAGAGGTGCAAGACATGCAACAATCGTAGCGGAATTATTTATAATGTTTTTTTTTCAGTCTAATTAATTTCGACTACAACCATATCTAAACATACAGGGTGTAGCATTATCTAGAGTCAAATAGTACAAATCTGACTGAATCCTAAATGGCATTAAGTTCAAGAAAACTTTAAGGTTATATACGGTATGGAACCCTGAGGTTCTTTGAGCATTTGTCCGGTGCTCACGTTCCCCCGTGAGTCCGTTAGCACGGCGTCGCACTGACCTTCGTAGTCGGTTTTGTTTAGGAGCGAGATCCGGTCCATGGGTTGCACGTCGAAGGCGGAGGGCGGCTCGTCGTCGCTGGAGGAGGCGGCGGCGCTGCTTCTGCGCTTGGTTCTGGGGGCGGGCCGCTTCTCCAGTAGCGTCGACAGGGCTGTTTGCTGGCCCCGGGTCATCCTGGAACCGCATTATACGTTTTAATCGGATCCTTAATATATTGTTAGGCGCTGGGGTTCGGAATAAATAAATGTTCCACCAAAGTACAACTTAATACTGTATTTTTATCACTTACAACACACACAGAACATTTTAAAATTCTCAATTCCCTTCTTCGGCTTCGCTTCAGGTGATCCGTTCGCTGTTTCGCTTCGAGTAGTTCCGATTACTAACTGACTGCGTGCCATCTCTGTAACGCTTTTATAGTCGATATGACATCCTTAGAATTATCGACAACATTCCTCACAAGTAGAGTATTTTCGATGTACGTTTCCGCTATCCGCTGACAATAGATGGCGTTGTACTTCTCGAGCGTTCTAGATGTTACTAGATGTTAAATCCTTTGATATTCGTTTCGGCTATTCGGCGATAGATGGCGTTACTCTTAGCGGCGTAACAATATTTAAGCACTATGCACTTCTTCCGTCCATATGACCAAAACTCCATTGTGCAAGACATTTCCCATCAGAAATGGCGTGGGATAGGACACACTCAACGGGACAGCGGAATCAACGCAGCATCAATCGCGTTTGAATGGCAACCGCTTGGCAAGAGAAGACCTGGTCGCCCTGTACACACTTTGCGACGCACCGTAGAGACTGCCAACGTGACCTGGAGTGATGTCAAGGAGCGAGCGCAAGACAAAGTCAAGTGGAGACAACTTATGAGGGCTCTATGTACCAGCGGGGTACCCTAGGACTACAACAACAACATATACTTCTTTGTGTCCCGTATGTGTGTTCCGGCTTCTATTATTATTAACATTATTATATATGTATTTTATATTATTAATAAATAAATATAAAATAAAATAAATTATACATGAACGAAACTTTCACGATTGACTTCCACGGTGAAGGAATAGAATCGTGTAATAAAAATCATACCCGCAAAATTAAGTAATGAGTTTCGGTTTGAAAGGTGGGGCAGCCGTTGCAACCACAATGAGACCTTAGAACTTATGTCTCAAGGTGGGTGGCGCATTTACGCTGCAGATGTCTATGGGCTCCAGTAAAAAAGAAAAAAAAAAACGAACCTTCTAGACTTGGATAGTTCATCGATGATGGCGCTGCCCTCCTTGCTCTCCTCGACGGCGGCTTCGGGTATGACAGACAGCTCCGGTTTCGTGGCGACTACGGACTTCCTAGTTCTTCTACCCTGCCCAGCCTTGTCCAGGTCCTCGCTGGCCTTGCTCTTGTTGGACACAAAGGAGCTTTCCGAGGCGACGCTTTCGTTGTCATCGATATTTTTGCTTCTTGATCGTGTGGCACGTCTCTTCGGCGTCAGTTCCTCTAAAGATCTTTCTTCTAATTTCTCCCCCATTTCTTTGGAAATTCGTCGAGTGACTATGCGTCTGACTTCCGCGCTCGTCGGGGTCTTGGCTCTTCTACTGGACGGCGTGACGTCAGCAGTCTCGGGCGTGGTCAGTTCCTCCGCGAGGGAAGCATTTGAATTGATTCGTTTTCTGGTTGCGGGGGTTTTGGGTTCGTCCATAGACTGATTGGAGGCGGTGGAGGTGGCGCGTTTTCTTGTGCGTCTCCCTTTAACTGTTTCTTCAGTTGCCGTGTCCGTTTTTTCTAGTTCTTTATCTTCGGATACTACGATGTCGGGGGCATTATCTTTTAGTTCGGAATCGACTTGTTTGTTAGTTCCGCTATCTTTCGTTTCGGTTTTAGCATTTTCATCCTTGTTGTCATCGGTTTTAGGGAGAATTTCGTTTAGCGCCACATTTTCTGATTCAATTTCTTTCGATCCCATAAGATCCTCGGCTGAAGCTACTTTCTCCACTACAACGTGCACTTGTATAGGCGCTTGAGGTTCTGAAACTAAAACACACATTTGATTAGCCCGACAACAATGTCTTTAATATAAATAAATAATAGTTTAAAAAAACTAAAAAAAATACGCTTCATACGAAAATCCAACTAAAAAATAAAAAATAAATTTTAATAATTTTGAATTAAAAATAGTGTAATAAAAATGATTTTATTGTAAAAAAGCGTAGGGGTAAGAAAGCGGTTCTTAATAAGTATACCAAATTTTTAAGTTAATTCGACGTTTTGAAGGGGGTCAAAATCATGTTCAAAGATTCCGTTACAAACATACATACGTCTGAAGCTAATAAAAGCGTATTAAAAATAATTTATTTTTATGGTGAATTAATTTTCCTTCATCAATACTAATTTAAAGTTTTATCGATTACCTTTATTGGCTCCTTCGTCGACTGTGTCTTTGTCCTCAGTTACTTTTTCATCGGAATAATTCAATTGAATGTCTGAACGATCGGATTCTACTCCGGAAGCGTCGTCCGTGAGGAGGGAGAGCTGGGCCGGCGGACCCGCGTTGTTGCTCGAAGTCTCTTCAACAGTTCCGGCTTGTACTTGAACATTTTCGGTTTCTTGTTTCTGCTGTTCATCAACTTTTCGATTAGAATCTTCAGAATCCGTGTCTTGGATTGAGATGACGTCTGCTTCGTCCTCGCTACTTGTCGAACTAGACGAGCTCTGGAAAATGAAATGGCGGATTGTTAATCAGAAAACGGTGGTACTTGACCGCCATTTCCAACCTCTGCTACCCTATCGCGCCTAAGGAGTGTTATCATCAGATACAGGGTCTTCTCTTATGTTGAATTCAATATCCGAGCCATTAATTTGGAGATAACCTAGAAGAAAAGTACAGTGGAGGACTTAAGGCCTGAGGCATTCTCTACCAGTCAACCAAGGGTGGAGTAGAGTTCTGTGGTAAGTGCATTTCTTTTTGAGAAATAACAATTATATTATATACCTACATATACAAATAAATTTTACTTACACTTTCGGAGCTGTCGTCTTCTCCTTCGGCCTCCTCCGCCTCAATAATCTCTTCATCACTTTCGCTATCATCACCGGACATGTCTCCTTCGATCTCATGTATCTCTCTCTCAATCTCGACAATTTTTTCTTTCTCTGTCTGTATGGCATCGTTTCTCACCTCATCGGCTTTATCGACATCGCTATCGTTGGTGATCAGACTGGAAGCTTCCCTCTTGTCATCGACGCTGCTACGGAAGCTGTGCAAAACGGATCTCTCGAAGTCGCTCTCGATCATTTTCGAGAAAGCCGAGAACGTATTCGGTTGATCTTTCGATTCGTTCGCGCTTGACGCTTCGACGCTGCTCTCGAAGCTCTGTAGCACAGACCTGCCTACTTCAGTATTGTTGAGTGTTGTGAAAGCCGGCAAGGATTTCAAGTTATCGATACTTCTATCGATATTTTCGACTGTCTGTTTGATTTCTATGAGCTCTGACGTCTCCATAGTGCTGCTCTCGTAGCTGCACAGCACAGATTTCGCGCAGACTTCGTGTATCGTAGTGAAGGCAGGCAAGGTCTTCATGCCTATATCGGTTTTGTCCGTGTCTTCTTTGTGTAGCTCGGAGACGCTATCGTTCGAGCTGTGCAGTATCGATTTGTTTACAATAGGAGACAGTGTGACGTCCATTAGGTTTGATACTTTTTTATTGGATTTCATCGGAGTGCATTCGATGGCGCTCGCTGGTTCTTGGTCTTCGGTCTGTTCAGTTTGTTGAGTTTTAAACGTGTTCGCCTCTAATACCATTCTCGACAGCGGCTTCTTTCGAGACAGCAAACTCGTTCTCGGTGACATCTTTTCTGGTGTCTTAGAATGAACGACGCTCCTAGAATTAATGAGGATAACGAGTAATTGGTAATGACGGGATAAGCAATTAAATTTGGTGTATTAATTTTAGGGTCACTTTTAATTACCTAAGGGGTCTGTTGGGAGTGACTTCCGCTGGGTTTTGTTCGGGCAGCGATTCAACTTCGGGCGTACGAGACCGGCTCCTGGGTACAAAATGTTTTATGAAATGACTAGTTATTTATATTTTGGCAGAGGCTATCGCCTTCGAGATGTGATGCTGGAGGTAGATGCTGCGAATCCTGTGGACAGCATATCGGACTAACGTATCTATATATTAATACGTGAAGCAAAAACTTTGTACCGCTCTTTACGAAAATTGCGCGGACCGCGGAGTATGAAATTTTTTGCACTTATAGACAAGGAGTGCAGAATGTTAATATTTTAAAAATTATGGATTAATGATACATTAAATCAAAACCATATATATATATATACATATACACTCTGTATTTATTATCAAACTTTTGTTATTGCTTAAAGTCTATGGTCAAATAGAGAATAGGTTAATCTTTAATATTATTTGTCTGTAGTGTGGTCTTGGCGAAATCTGTGATTATAGAAGTATAAATGGTCTTTGACAATAGAGCCAAAATTATAATTTCAATTAATTATAGTCGACTTTCGACTACTGTAGGACCATTAGTCCATATTAAGGTAGCTCAATATCCAAACCAGGCTCCCTACCATCTGCCTTAAGAAGATGTTTGGGTTCTTCGACCACATTGCCAGAAAAAGCGGTGACGATCTTGAAAAGTTGATGATAACTGACAAGATTGCAGGCAAAAGATCTCATGGCCGCAATCTAATGCGTTGGTCCGACCAAATCCAGACCATTCTGGATATCACCGCCTACGATGCCATACACACCGTGGAGAACAGAGGAAGATAGCGAAATATCATCCAGGGAAGGATAATGAGAGGAGATAGTCACAACCCTCAGACATGAAAGATGCGACTCAAGGATCGCCGGGCAGAGCAATGCCGAAGTGGTTCTGCAGACGCGCCTACCTGAGACTGCGTGTCCTTGGCGAGAACGTAGACGACTCGGTGTTAGACGATTTGATCGGCGACTCTCTGATCGGTTCCAGTTTTGGCGAATCTCTGATTGTCCTCTCGATTTTATCGGGAGTTTTCGATCTGCTCCTGAAATTGTCAAAAATTACTTATTTATCTATGTTTGTTGCGAAGCGGCGTTCGATATGTGTATCGTTCGACTACCGTGGTAGGTTACTGGTGGTAGGACCTCTTGTGAGTCCGCGCGGGTGGGTACCACCACCTTGCCTATTTCTGCCGTGAAGCAGTAATGCGTTTCGGTTTGAAGAGTGGGGCAGCCGTTGTAACTATACTTGAGACCTTAGAACTTATATCTCAAGGTGGGTGGCGCATTTACGTTGATGTCTATGGGCTCCAGTAACCACTAAACACCAGGTGGGCTGTGAGTTCGTCCACCCATCTAAGCAATAAAAAAAAGCCATTTGACAGCAAACAGGTCGGGACCTTTTTTGCCTATCAATAAAAGGAAAAATTTGTTTACCTATTTCTAGGTACACTGAGGGTAGTTCGCTCCGGATGCGGATCGCTTTCGATTTCTTGCTTAGGCTGTTCCGGTATGGGGGCCAGTGGAGATGTTCGCGGGCTGAGCTCCGGAGTCCTGGATCTGCTTCTATTGTAAAAAAAAATCCACCATTGATTTAGTTCTCGCGTAGTGCATTAGCAAAAATTTTAGTTGTCGTTATGACTGTCGTCTTGTGGGCCCGCACGGGTAAGTGCCACCACACAACCATGAAGCAGTAATGCGTTCCAGTTTAAGGGTGATTCAGGTGTTGTAATAAAAAGCCTGAGGCTTAGAATTCCTGTCTCGGGATTGGTGGTTGCTTTTACATTGTTGGTGTCTATGGGCTCCGATGACCATTTAACATTAGGTGAGCCGTGGGCTCGTTCACCGGTTCTATGGGTTTAAGCTGTTTACAATAAGGTTGTCTGTGAGCCACTCGAAGCCAATAATAATTGAGGTAAAGCGGGCCACGTGGAAGCTCATCATTGATCCCCTGTACCAAGGCCTCGTAAGTCGTCGTGGCCTAAAGGATAAGACGTCCGGTGCATTCGTATCTAAGATGCGTTGCACCGATGTTCGTATCCCGCAGGCGGGTACCAATTTTTCTAATGAAATACGTACTCAACAAATGTTCACGATTGACTTCCATGGTGAAGGAATAACATCGTGCAATAAAAATCAAACCCGCAAAATTATAATTTGCGTAATTACTGGTGGTAGGACCTCTTGTGAGTCCGCACGGGTAGGTACCACCACCCTGCCTATTTCTGCCGTGAAGCAGTAATGCGTTTCGGTTTGAAGGGTGGGGCAGCCGTTGTAACTATACTTGAGACCTTAGAACTTGTATCTCAAGGTGGGTGGCGCATTTACGTTGTGGATGTCTATGGGCTCCAGTAACCACTTAACACCAGGTGGGCTGTGAGCTCGTCCACCCATCTAAGCAATAAAAAAAAAAAAAAAAAAAAAAAAAAAGGCGGGGTCGACCCGGGGTCACGCAGACTGCTATCGGTCAGCTGTGGACTGAAGTTTTTTTGTTTTGTTTCTTAGACATGTGGACGAGCTGACAGCCTGCTTGATGTGAAGTGGTTACCGGAGTCCATAGACATCTACAACGTAAATATTTTTTTATTGCCCTTGTAGGCAGACGAGCATACGGCCCACCTGATGGTGAGTGGTTACCGTCGCTCATGGACTTCAGCAATGCCAGGGGCAGAGCCAAGCCGCTGCCTACCGCTTAATACTCTCCACAAGCCTCGTTTGGAGAAGTACATCTCATAGCGCTCGGGAAACACCGTGGAGGGGAGCTCATTCCATAGCCGGATGGTACGTGGCAAAAAAGATCTCTGGAAACGCACTGTGGATGACCGCAGTGGCTCCAGGTAGTATGGATGAACTCTACTCCGGTGGCGGGCGGTGCGATGGTAAAAACGAGATGCCGGTATCATCTCGAACAATTCCTCAGAGCACTCCCCATAGAACATACGGTACAAAATACAGAGGGAACCGAAGTCCCTCCGCAGACCCAGAGGTTCCAAACGATGCCGATGCCGCCACACACCTTGAGATGTAGTTCTAAGGTCTCAATTTTTATTGTACAACGGCTGCCCCGTCCTTCAACCCGAAACGCATTACTGCTTCACGGCAGAAATAGGCAGGGTGGTGGTATCTACCCGCGCGGACTCACAAGAAGCCCTACCACCAGTTCTTTCGTAAGTACTGTCGTATTCACTAGCAGCCACCATGTGTACACTAGAGAGTAACAAAGACCCTACCTGGTCACTCTACTCCTCAACGGGGTCGCGATGGGCGAATCATAGCGCTCTGGAGTTCCTGGTATGCTCCTAAAATTGAATTTATATAATAATAAATAATGAAAAAAGATTACAAATTATCATACTTTAATTAATGTTTGATAGGAAGCGACTCGGGTTAATGTCGACAAACGATGGTGACTACTTATCATCCGATAGGCCGTACAGTAATTTTTTTTATTGCTTCAATGGGTGGACGTGCTCACAACCCACCTGATGTTAAGTGGTCACTGGAGCCCATTGACATCTACGACGTAAACGCACCACCCATTTGAGATATCAGTTCTAAGTTCTAAGGTCTCAATATAGTTACGACGGCTGCCCTATCCTTCAAACCGAAACGCATTGCTGCTTCACGGCAGAAATAGGCGCGGTAGTTGTATCTACCCGTGCGGACTCACAAGAGGTCCTAACCACCAGTAAAATCACCATGAAAACAAAAACATAAATCTCAAAATCACTTACGCATTAGACTTAGGAGTGCTTCCGTCACTAACGGATCGGATGCCCCGCCTCCCTCTGGGCGTGGCAGGTATCGATACACCCGTCTCTTTCGCACGCACGTCCCGCTCCCACTCCGCGTGTTCGTCAGCGCGGGCTCTACGCCGAAGCGCCTCCATTTCCTTGGCACGTACATCATCGATGTTTCCTTGCTCGTTTGCTTCCGTGGAGGCTCGACGCGACTGTCGCCTCTCTCCAGTGTATCGAGGGTTGATAAGCGTTATCGGTATGTCGGCGATGCTTTCTATGGACGTGTTGGGATCGTCTGATAGACTGCTGTTGACTGATATCGAAAGGGATCGTCTGGAAACACAACATCGTAAATGTTAAAAATCATCATTAAAGATTTTCGAACTTCGAAGTTAATGAATTCATCGCGGCTTAAAGGATAAGATCCCGGGTGTACTGCATAAAGATATCAATTTTTTTAATGAAATACGCATTTAACTTTATCGACCGCTACCCTACTAATTCATTTTATTAGTATCTGTACACTAATTTCTCCATGTCCTTATGAATTATATAATAAAAAATTGTTCGTGGCCTTACTGAGTGGCACAAACGACTTCGAATATTTTTTCTTCCTAACTGTTCGCTGGTAGCCTAGAGGGCTATTCTAGTTACACCCGGACGAGTGCGTGAGTTCAGGGGTCAACAATTTACGATTCATTTTCTGATAAAAAAAATTAATAAAATTACATAATACCAAAACGTTTTACTGATAACCCTACATCATCAGCTGACGATATTCGTAATTAACTGTTTTTGCCCCATTGTTTCACACATATAAGACGATATTTCATCAAAAAACTCACCTAGCCTTTACATTGTCTTTATATGATTTCACAGATTTGACAGCATCTTTCTTAGTTGATATATTTATACTGGATGCAGGTTGATATGTTTCAATCTAAAAAAAACAACAAAAATTGTTAATTTGAAAACGCCCTAAATATAATTTAAATTAAGGCGAATGCATAAAATGTGTCAACCCTACTGACCGTAGGCCGAGAGGCGCTGGTGACGTAACTGTCGTTCGATACATCCATCTCTATTTCTCTTATCACAGACGATCGTTCTTTCTCATTCGTTGTCGGTATATCTTCTGAAATCGGCGGTGAAACCCAGGCCGATTCTGACGGCATTGCGAAACGAAGGTATCTAGAAAAAATACGATTAATTTTAATATACATTACATGGACGCTAATAAACCTTGTACAAACGTGAGCTGATTAAATTCTCGGAACGTGAAAGTTTTCAAGGATTTTAGTATACCTAGATGACATTCATATTTTTACATTTTCGTTTTTTTTTATTGCTTCGATGGGAGGACGAGCTCACAGCCCACCTGGTGTTAAGTGGTGGACATCTACAACATAAATGCGCTACCCACCTTGAGATATAAGTTCTAAGGTCTCAAGTATAGTTACAACGGCTACCCCACCCTTCAAACCTAAACGCATTACTGCTTCACGACAGAAATAGGCAGGGAGGTGTTACCTACCCGCGCGGACTCACAAGACGTCCTACCACCAGTAAAATAAATAAATAAAACAAAACAGTACATTACTTTGCAAATAAAGAGTCACAATATTCATATCACTCAAATAAACACCTTAAAACATATAGATTTACGATCGAGTTTCGTTTAACAAATCAACAACTTTGACAGTTGTTGTCATGGTCACGTGCCACGTACTTGTTGGCGGAGTCGCTGCAGTGCGTGTGGTTGCTGGCGGTCTCCAGAGCTTCGTCTTCGCTCTCGCCCAAGTACCGGGAGTCGACCGGCGACGGCGCGTCGGTCACGTCGTTTCTGCGCATCTAAAAATTAACAACCATTAATCATTTCACGACATAAAAACAGGGCTTGAGAATGAATGAATCCGAATGAATATAATTAGAAGCGTGAACACTGAAAATAATAGGCTAAAGCGTTTTACATAAAAATAAAAAAATGTAATTATTAAAAACGAATAAATTTCTTTTTTATTCTCAACATTTATTGCTCCTGCACTGTGTGTATTTTATTTTTACGACGTCAATGGCACAAATATCAATTACTAGCTGAACCGGCAGACTTCGTAGTGCCTCAATCGATAAATAAAATACCTAAACTTTTGTATAAAATAAACACAAAACAAATAAAAGGAATCGGTCCGACAGGGGACACATCAAAGTGAAAACAAAATTTATTTAATTCCAAGCATTTTCATACTTATCTACCTTTTAAACCTTCTCTGGACTTCCACAAATAATTCAAGACCAAAATTAGCCAAATCGGTCCAGCCGTTCTCGAGTTTTAGCGAGACTAACGAACAGCAATTCATTTTTATATTTATAGATAGATTTTACTGAACGTATTTTCATTTATGTACAGATGTATTATAGTATTACGAGGATAATAAAAAAAAAACAAACTGAAATGGTTTTTAATGTTCTATCTTTTGTACCCCCCCCCCCTCTGCACCCTTGCTCAGATTATAAGTTAGAGATCTTTTAGATCTATAAGACAACAGGTATACTATTCTCAAGTATATTTACATAAATAAATAATCGGGGTAAAATTTATAGAGTATGTCCATACAGGTGAATGAACTTTTTGGTAAGACGAATGTTTACCCGATCTATAGATCGAACTCACGGCCCTGGGCCCAAGATTAGAAGCTCGATCACAACTGTTCCACCGAGTCTGGTAAAATCTGAATTTATTTCAGTTTGGTGTCGTGTTCGTTACCTTTAGTATGCTGTGTGGAGTTCCGGCGTCCAGTCTGCTGTAGGGCTTGTAATCAGGACTGGGCATCTCCGGTATATCCAGCAAGCTCGCCATCTCGCTGCTGAGTTTCTCAACTTTCTTGTTGGATTTCGGTGTCTTTGGCGAATAAGTAGGGTCGAATTTCGGTCGTTTTGGTGGTGTGCCTTGAGTCTCTGCTTCATCTGAGTACACGCTGAAATATAGTATAGATTGAGGTACTCAGTTTTTTAATTTTTTTTATAGCTTAGTTGGGTTGACGAGTCCGGTCATCGACCTCGACTAGTAAATTAACCCACAGACACAGCCCACTGAGTTTCTCGTCGGATCGTCTCATTGGTTCCGATCCGTTGGTAGATTCTCCGAAGCACGGCTCTTGCTAGGGTTCGTGTTAGTAACGTCGTCAGGTTTGAGCCCCGTGAGCTCACCTAACCTTCTGACATAGCCTCTCAAGGCTATCAGCTTAGGTAGAAAAAAAAAGCTGACGAGCTTACGGCCCAATTTAAATGCCGCCACCCACCTTGAGACATGACTTGTAAGGTCTCAGTATTTACAGTACGACTACACTCGAGACAAATACTCGTAATATTAAAGATAGACAATACTAACCTATTCTCAATTTGACTACAGACTTTAAGCAATAACAAAAGTTTGACAATAAACCAAGAGTTTATGTGTGTGTGTCAAATACATGATAGTGTATTTGTAATGTTTTCTTTATTGATTTAATGTATCTTTTATGCATTATTTTAAAAAAATATTAGCATTGTGCACTTCTTCTCTATATTTATACTAATATTATAAAGAGGAAAGATTTCTTTGTTTGTTTGTATTGAATAGGCACCGAAACTACTGAACCGATTTGAAACATTCTGTTACTGTTTGGAAGCTACACTATTCCCGAGTGACATAGGCTACATATAATCTTTTTTGAAAAAAATTAGGGATCCTTACTAAAACTCCAATAATGTATAACCCAAGGTGTAAAAAATTATCTAAAATATTATTTACATCGCATGCCCTGCGAAAACAATTGATGATAGAATAAAATAATGTACTACGACTTTGTAGAACACATTATTATTTACAAAAAGTGTCGCGACAGCATATGTCTTACTATTATAGTTATGCCTCAATAAGAGTTCCTTTATTTTAAAAAATAAAACACCATCAAATATCGTTGAAATTTTTGTTAAAGGCCCGAGCGGAGCCAGAGCGGGCCGCTAGTTCTCTATAAGTGTGGAAAATTTCATACTCCTCCGTCCGCGCAATTTTCGTAAAAAGGGATACAAAGTTTTAGCTTCACGTATTAATATATAGATGATTGAATAGTTACCTCCGTGTCTTTAATTAATATATAGATGATTGAATAGTTACCTCCGTGTCTTTAATTAATATATAGATGATTGAATAGTTACCTCCGTGTCTTTATTAGTTTGGGTGTGCAGATGAAGGGCGTGTCTTCGACGTTCAGGGCCCGTTTAATGCCGCGCCGCATCCTCGGCTTGCTCACCCACGTCTCGCTCGCATTCTCTATCGAGCTCTATAACGACAATACTTGGTTTGGAAGCTAATGAGAATCAAAAGATCTACTACTTACACCGAGCGGGAGATAATTTGCTTAGATGGGTGAACGAGCTCACAGCCCACCTGATGTTAAGTGGTTAGTGGAGCCCATAGACATCTTCAACGTAAATGCCGCCACCCACCTTGATGTAGGAGTTTTAAGGTCTCAGTATAGTTACAACGGCTGCCCCACCCTTCAAACCGAAACGCATTACTGCTTCACGGCAGAAATAGGCAGGGCGGTGGTACCCACCCGCGCGGACTAACAAGAGGTTCTACTACTAGTAATTACGCGTACTAACCTGTATGAAGGATGACTTGTAAGTGCATGTGTTTTTCTGCGACGCGGCCTGAACGAACACCGACATCGGACGCGGGACGAAAACTGAAATATAAATTAAATTTTATTCGTCATTAATATTTTTTTATTCATAAAAAGCTAAGGTATGAAATATGTGCATATGCATATTTGGGGTTTATTTTACTATCTTACTATAACCAGTGTTTAAATAAAAATCGCGAACGAACTCCACCTCCATGGGAGCCGGTAGTTCTCCAACATTTCTTAGAGTCAACTTAAATAAATCACAAACTTCGTTTAAACTACACCGATGTGATGATATTACAAACACATACAGACATAATCTATTTGAAATGGGCTGAGCTATTTTTTTCGCATTATAAATCATGCAATTATTGACGATTCAAATCTGACGTAGTTTTGTCACACAAATGAATTCGAACGTGTAACTCAGCGTTTTATCTCCTGCTCCCTCCACACCTACCCACCTTTAGTAGTATCGAAGTTGTGTTGTTGCAAGTCGCGCGCCACGGTGCGGGCGACCCGCGGCAGGGACGAGCACAGCACGGAGACGATGACGTCACGAGGGGCGTCCCCCTCGCCGGCGTCCTGCAGAGACTCTACGGACGTCGACATGTCCCTGGGACGGGGCTTGGATTGCTTCAGCTTATTGTTGTACTGTTCCGCCTCTAGGTACCTAACGAGTTTACATGTAACTATTAAATATCGTATTTCATTAGTACAAAAAACTTGAAATTTATTTAAGTAATTGTTGATGATTTTTCTTTTTTAAATCCTTTTTTATTGCGTGTTTATTAGTATATTTATACTCTTAAACTAAAGTTTATCTATGCGTCTTATACAAATGAACCTATAAATTTGATAAGTTGACTAGATACTGTTGAATAAAAAACGAAGAATATATTTATCGCAATAAGCTTAGACTTATATTTAGTTATTGATTCCAAATTATCTATAATTTTTTATTATCTATATATATAAAAATGAATTGGTGTTCGTTAGTCTCGCTAAAACCCGGGACCGGTTGGACCGATTTGGCTAATTTTGGTCTTGAATGATTTGTGGAAGTACAGAGAAGGTTTAAAAGGTAAATAAATATGAAAATGCTCGGAATTAAATAAAAATAACAATTTTGTTTTCCCTTTGATGTGTCCCCCCGTCGGACAGATTCCTTTTGTTTGTTTTAAGTTTATTTTAACAAAAGTTTAGGTCTTTTATTTATCGATTGAGGCACAACGAAATCTGCCGGTCAGCTAGTAATAAATAAATTGAAATCGTATTATTATCAAGTTCACTAACCTAGCGTGCTGTAAATAGTACATGATCAATATATCGGAGGTCTGAGATTCATTACAATTCTCTAGATATTTGATGAACACTTCCTCTTCGAACTCTTGTAGCGCAGCTTGCAGCAGCTTCGCTAGATTCCCAGTGTGATGGCATCCTGAAAATCATATATATTTTTAAACTGCCCGCAGAAAACCTAATTAAGTAATTTTATCAGCATAAATTATAAGATATAAAACTCAAAAAGTATTTATTACCGAATTTCTTTTTTTAGCTTACTATTTAATTAGTTGCCAAGTAGCTATAACCAGATAGCTCCAGTAACCACTTAACACCAGGTGGGCTGTGAGCACGTCCACAAATTTAAGCAATAGAAAAAAAATACACTGATATAAATAATGTTCATTTAACTTATAATTAGGGAGTAAAACTCTTTGTCGTCGAGAATTTAGAAGATTATGCTATTACTATTGAATTTTGGGGATTGAATATTGAATTTCACGAACATTAAAACCAAAGACGAAACAAATCTTAACCCTAGAAGGTGTGGTACTGTTCTCGGTGAAGTCGCCTAAGAACTGACCTCTAAAGAAGAAGTCCAAGACTCGTTTCTTGTGTTCGGCGGTGGTGGCGCTCTGCACGCACATCCTCACCACGTCCAGCGCCTCGAACACCAGCCCCCGCGCCAGGTACAGGCTGCAGCACGACTGCCAGTCCTCGAGTTTGTCCTGATCGTGAATTTTAAAGTCGCCATTCTTCATCTGTATCGGAGCAGGCTTCCTGACGTGCAGATACTGTAGGGCCGCTTGAGTCTTGTTCTGCGCCAGCAGCGAGGATAACACCACGTGGTGTTGCCACTCCGACAGCGTGTTGCCAGTGAGACATTGGAGTTGATCTAGTGCAAACTGTGGATTTCAAATTTGTTTTTTTTTAAACCATCTTTAATAAGAGTAGCACCAGAGATTAGGGTTTTTTTAATTGCCGTACAGGCAGACGAGGAGCATACTGCCCGCCTGATGGTAAGTAGTTATCGTCGCCCGTGAACATCAGCAATGCCAGGGGCAGAGCCAAGCCACTGTCTACCGTTATAATTAACAATGCTCTATGAGTATAATAATATAATGTTATTGCCAACCCTAATAGTAGTAGGTCGTATTGTAGGCTTAAATCAAATCAAATGAAATCAAAAAATTTTTATTCAACATAAATGAAAGTACATACTTTTTGAACGTCAAAAGAACTACCGCCAATTCACAAAAACTAGCCTCCGTCCTGAGAAGAACTGGCAAGAAATTCAGCGGACATGTATTTTTTCTTTTCTTTTATATTAGATTATTTTTTTAAATATTCATACACGGATAGGTACCACCATCTTGCCTGTTTCTGCTATAAATCTTAGTGATGACGCAGTGACGTGTGGCCACCAGTTACCATTTAATACAAGCCACGAAGATCTTCCGCTCAGTAAATAATATTGAAGAGATATTACTCAATTTACTAATACGAATATATATTTGACTTACATCAAAATCTCTGTGGTCCAGGTGCCAAAAAGCTTGTGTGGCTTTGATGGCGGTGTTGCTCAAACCGAACATCGTTGGGAACTGCATCAAGCGTCGGATTACACCCTCGTACCTATAAATTGGACTCATATTAATAATAGTGAATAGTGAAAAACGAATAAGATTAGGATTTTGATGTATGTCTTAATTGAACAACTAGTGTCTTAACGAAGTCTTTAGTGTATTAAGATTAAAAAGTTATTAAATTTCTTTCTTTCAGCTAAGTAGGATTTTTTTTAAATCTTGCATAATGTATTGTTGACAAAAGGTTTTGCGAAATGGAAAATATTATCTTGCCCCAGGTTATAATCTCATAGATTGGTCACATTAATTAAAGTTATTACTTGTAATTAGCATTCGCTAAACTCTAGCTCACGTAGACTGACCCTTATGATGCGTGTCGTAAACGAATGTATTGTCAGTTTTTTGTTATTAATTATTATTATTATTTTATTGCTCCTGTAGAGAGACGAGCATATGGCCCACCTGATGGTGAGTGGTTACCGTCGCCCATGGACCTCAGCAATGCCAGAGGCAGAGCCAAGCCGCTGCCTACCATTAAGTAATCTCCACAAGCCTCGTTTAAAGACGGACGTGTCATAGCGCTCGGGAAACACAGTGGAGGGGAGTCAATTCCCAAGCCAGTTGGTACGTGGTTAAGAATTAAAAACCGTCACGTCCTTACGGATCCATCAGATCCAATAACCTTTGCGTTAGACGCCTTCAGCTCTAACACCAGAAGCAGGGACCCCGGTAACCGTACTCGTCGAGCTCGGCAAAGAGTTCGACGTGCAACCTAACCCATGCATCAGCCCGCTGAGTTCTTCGCCGGACTTCTCAGCGGGTCGCGGTTCTGATCCGGTAGTAGATTCATTCGTGAGGCTGTTGCTCTTGAGTTGTTAGGTCTCCTTCGGAGGCGCTCGGGCAGCTGTTAGCAAATCCCTCCCCTCCTGGCTGAGCCTTTGCTCGCCCACCTGTCCTGGTGAAAAGGCCACCAGTAACCCTTCAATTTTTTTTTTTTTTTTGTAACAGCCATACATACACCTATTAGGTTCAGTCGGCTTCCTTTCAATCATAAAAATTAAAAACCGTGTTCGGTAGGGCACACTGACCGCACGTCGTCGTACACCATGCAGTAGTCGAGCAGCAGGTAGAGCACCAGGGAGTGCTTGTGCTCGTCGGCGATGTCGGGCAGCAGGTAGAGCCGCAGCAGCGCGTACAGCGACGGGGGCGGGTACACGCCGCCACTCTCGCTGCCGCCCTTCATCCACATCCTGTTCAGGGGAAAACCTTTAGATGGGTGGACGAGCTCACGGCCCACCTGGTCTTAAGTGCTTACTGGAGCCCATGGACATCTACAACGTAAATTCGCCACCCACCCTGAGATATCAGTTCTAAGGTCTCAGTATAGTTACAACGGCTGCCCCGCCCTTCAAACCGAAACGCGTTGCTGCTTCACGGCAGAAATAGGCAGGGTGGTGGTACCTACCCGCGCGGTCTCACAAGACGTCCTACCACCAGATGATTGTCACTTCTCGAGACACATTCGAATAGAGAATACTGAACAACTTCTTAGAGAATATCTGCTTACTGAAACAACAAGGTGGGAGGCGCATTTACGTTGTAGATTTCTATAGGCTCCAGTAACTTCTTAACACCAGGTGAGCTGTGAGTTCGTCTACACAGCTAAGCAATAAAAAAAAAACAACAACAGAAATAAATGAGCTCATGAGCCCAACGATTTGACAGCGTATAACATCAGGTGACTTTGTCGCTTATAGACACCATTGCCTCGCTTATATCTGCCGCAAAGCAACATTGCGTTCTGAAAGTCTATATTCAATTATAATTTGCCTAATTACTGGCGGTAGGACGTCATGTGAGTCCGCACGGGTAGGTATCACCACCCTGCCTATTTCAGCCGTGAAGCAGTAATGCGTTTCGGTTTGAAATGGGGCTCTGGTAACCACTCAAAATCAGGTGGGCCGTGAGCTCAATATTTATCCGAGGTCTTAATGGCATATCCTCACAATGATAGTCTCCAGCAACCACTTTAAACCAACATGAACAATGATGAACTCACTGATGTATCCTATCCCCAGCAAACTCTTGTTCGATGAGTTGATCTATGTACAGCAGCGAGCAGGACGCCTGCGCGCCGAGCTCGTGCGACGCGTTGTCTTGTAAGCGATTTAGCTTGAGGCGTCTGAAACGTAAAAAAACCTTATATTAAGCTCTGGTGAAAATTGGTCTGAAAGCTTTTGTACGACCACCGTGTTTCACCGAGCGGGTGATATTGCTCGGTAGACCGACGGCCCGTATGTTATTCTTCGGAACTTGTATAATGCAAGCTTATCTTGAGAATGTCGTAAGCGCATTTGTCGAATATTTTGTGTTTTATGACGGCTACCGCCACATCATACCGCATAGAAAATTAGTCAGTGTTAAAATGATTGAAACGACGCGGTCTATAGGACGAGACTATGTCGATGTCCAAATCTGAAACTAACGATGGATCCTACAGCAGGTAAAAATAAAAATATAATAAAAAAATATAAAATAAAATCAATATAATTTTCTAAACCCGTACCGCAAGTTTATCGCGTGAGGCGACCTGCGTGCCTGTTCGAAGGATACGCCAACTACAGTTGAAATATCGCCATTATGTCGCCTGACGTAAGGTAGCGCGGGTCCTGCGTCTATCAACTGCAGTTAAAATATCAACCTTATATCGCCTGACGTAAGGTAGCGCGGGTCCGGTACCTCTTGGCGTAGATGGCGTGCAGCTGCTCGGCCGGGTACGGCAGCGCCTCGTACGCGTCCAGCCTCTCCGGCAGCAAGCCGACGCGTAGGAACCATTGCACAACTTGGAAGTACAGCGACACCGTCCCGATGCCTTTGTACTTCTCCTCGATTTCACTCAGGGCTGTGGGTAAATGGCTACCATTAATTGTGACGAGGGGGGTTGGGAGGGGGCTGTGACGTCACGAGCTCGTTTGCGAACGCACGGACACTGAAGTTCGTTAACTTTACGCGCTGCGTGCGACTCCGAATGATTCTCAAGCATCAATAATAATATCATGACATGTGACATCGTAAAAGGGTAAATAAATCCAAGGTCGAGAATTGGAACAAAAATAACTCTAGAAGCGCACTTCGGATCAGCGCAGTGGCTCTAGGTGCAGAAATGAGCTCTACTGGTGTACAATAACAAAAAGAACAAATATTAAAACAGTTTTGTATGGTATTTATTTTCTTCAGACTTTGGCTGTTTTTTTTTTTAAATCTTAGGTTGGGCTATCGGATGACCCCGTGGCGTTTAGTAGTGATGAGATCGTAGTCAAATCAAAGGTCGTTCAACCAAGAAAGCCGGGTTTGACGAGCGAGTTATAAGTTACAAATATCTTACCATCGGGAACGATGAGATTACAGCATTTTGTGAGGATAGCATCGAGCAGGCTTGTCAACTGCATTAACTGTTGAACACAGTGTTCGAGGTTTCTGACAGAGTTCCTGAATGCAATATGAAACAATAATAAATTAGCTTTAACTGAGAAAAAAAATTGAATTAAATTATATGCATTTACATTATCTGTGATCTTTGAATATGACACCTGTCATACTGTTACATAATTTTGCAATTGTCGAATACGAGTATTATTTTATTTATTATAAGGGATGTTAACTGAATTATTATATCATTAAATGGTATGGTATTTAATCACTGTTTTGTCAAAAATGATATTTTATTCTATTGTTATATGCTAAATAAATTCGTAAAATTCTTCCTATTCGTTCTTGGCATCAAACCGAAATCTATGATGTCCGATGTGGATAATTTTTGTATATATAACTGCTTGCCACAGTCTCGATATCTTAATCAATCACCTAATTTAGTTCTGAAGTTTAAGCGCTTAATTTTATCGGCGAGGATTGACAAATCAGTTACAAAGACACAAAAGGAAATAAAATAAATGTCGCATTATCTGTCTAGCATCACATTAAAACGCTTTCCGGGATTTGTTTTTATATCCGAATCGATTTGAAAAAGACTAATTAGCATTTACTGAAAAAAATCGTTTTTTTTATAATTATAGTCAGAAAGATTGTTGGTGTAATTTTCGCCATCTAATTCTATCAGATTTCATTTAAGAACTTACCTGTCTGGAAGTGAAAATGATGTGAACAGCGGTGAAGTTATTTCTTTTGCGTTCTCTTTCAGTTCTAGGGCTCTTGACCAGCACCAATCGATCTAGAACGAATCAATATTTTGACATTATACACTGTCATTTTCGACATTGGAGATTTCATACTTTCTACGTTGAACACTATATCTAAATTTTCTGTTAATAATTTAGTGTAGTTATCAATGAGTTGCAGAGAAGATGATATAAGATCCAGGTAGACGTTTCTATTGTTTCTGTATCATTCAGTTTAGTAGTCTGTTCATTATTTATTTCCATCTTATTGGAGGTAGTTGTCAATTATTCCTTCTTAAATTTGCAGGATTTGATCTGACTGTTCGTTTGCGTCGTAAAATCGTAATGCGTTCCGAAAGATAACACAGGTATGCATTTCAATCCATTTGGATTTTAATTTTGGACTTCTTTTATTTTTATTGGAGATGGGTGGACGAGGTGTTACCAAAGCTCATAGACATCTACAACGTAAATGCGCCACCCACATAGAGATATAAGTTCTAAGGTCTCAGTATAGTTACAACGGCTGCCCCACCCTTCAAACCGCAACGCATTACTGCTTCACGGCAGAAATAGGCGGGGTGTTGGTACCTACCGGCGCGGACTCACAAGAGGTCCTACCACCAGTACCACTGTTCCTCAGTTGTCCTCACCATGAAGGAGAGCGTGCAGCCAACGCCGGCGTGGCTGCCAGTGGCCCAGTCGTGGGCGCACCGCTTCAGGAACCGGCACAGGCGAGCTTCTAACGCCACCGACAGCAGGAACTTACGTTGCTCGTCCTATAGAGAAATAGTAGGGTAGTTGAAAAACATTTGTATCAAGCCTAATTCATTATAATCACATCAACAAAAGCCCGCTATTGTTCATAGCTCTAAAATATTACTTTATAAGAAGATAATTGATTTTTTTAAATAAAAAAGTTCTTAGTTGTATGACGTCACCATTCGCGACGCGTTACGTCGCGCTTCGTGTTGCAGTTTCACTATTGAAATGAACCGGCATAAAATTTAGGGCTTGCTCTTATCTTTATAATAATATAAAATTTCTAATTCTAAAATTGTATTTCGACCTAATCAAGTGTAGATATATTTAGATATAAGAGTATTTATAAGGAAATATACGATGTAATGCAACTCAATTGTTTCATATTTCAGTTTGGTAGTATTTTAAATCGTAGACAAATTGATACATACGTGTTTTTAAAAGGATTTTTAATAGCATAAGTAATACGTAATTGCCTAACTGTGAAAAATCATATTCATTGCGTTCAGGGAATTTTGTGTTGTCTCTCAATATGAGTTCGATTACCGCCCTACCGATGCCGTTGGAATAATTGGAGTAAATATTGTCACGAACTACAACGCCTGACGTCAACGGGTCCTAACGCCGCAAAAGAGCGTTGTTACTGCCATAGTAGTACAACACATCTCGGAGTCATAGCGCGCCGTCAGTATAGCGTTCTGACGCGCGCTAAGTACGCGTTCTGTTTGACGAAGCCTTTACGTCTGGGGCTCAGGTAACGGCGCTCGCGTCATTCGAGACCTAGAGCCGGGTGTTAGGTGAGCAAGGGGCGTCACCGGCGTGGGCGCGGGCGCGGGGGGCGGCGCGAACAGTGGCGCCAGGCCGGCGGCGCGCGCGGCGGCGGCGCGGGGCGCGGGGTGCAGCAGCGCGGCCGGGCCCGCCGCCTCCAGCGCGCTCAGCAGCTGCCGCTGGATGCCCACCGTGCCCAGCACGCTCGACTCCGACGTGTTCAGCGACACGCAATCTGACCAACGCACAATGTTCGACAACTTAAAATCTCTTTGGACAAATTAATTCACAAGAAACTGTTGTCTGTAACCTAAATTATATATATATATATTTATTGCTTAGATGGGTGGACGAGCTCACGGCCCACCTGATGTTAAGTGGCTACCGGAGTTCATAGACATATATAACGTAAATGCCGCCACCCACCTTGAGATATAGCTTCTAAGGTCTCAGTATATTTCACATTACTGAATAATTTTGTTAGGTATGTCTTTTTAACTATAAAGTAATTTTACTATAAATTTTGAAAATTTCATCATTTCTTTGAACATCAAAATTTGTTTCAAGTAAAATTTCAATACAATTTTTTACATCATTTGAAATTCAAGAAAATAGCACACATAATATGTAATTTGATTGAAAATTTATTATAATTGGTAATGTATTAGTAATAAAACACATATTCTGTTACATTTATGCTATGTTAGTATAAGTTAATCGTTTTTTTTTTATGATTGAGAGTTTACTGGTGGCTCCGAGGCCTTTCCAGTTTCACAAGGACAAGTGGGCGAGCAAGGGCTCAGCCAGAAGCGACATAGTTTCTAATATGAACACTCACTATACTGTAAAGAATTCGGATAAAAGTGCTCCTCCAGTCTCGTGGCATGGCAGTACACGGCCACGGAGTGCGGGTCCAGCCTCACGTCCAGCATTGTGCTACCGCCGGCGCTCAGCTCCGGGCACCAGATCACACTCATAAAAGCATTACTTTCTAAACTGTACGTTTCTAGAAAAAAAATTATCATTAAAGTTTTTTTTTTATGTTCAATCAGCATGAAAAAAACATAATTTAAAGCCCCCGGTACGAATAACTTTTGGGTAGTGAGATAAAGTTATTAAATTAACTGATCATCCATTTATCATATTTCACTATGTTAAATTCAGTTAGATTTTCAGAGCATCCTAATATATATATTTTTGATATTTTTTTATTTGGAAGAAAAACAGCGAATTTAAGCTATATAAAATCTAACCTTACAACTAAACACCATATAAATGTCTCCACATTTAAATAACTAATTAAATACTAATTAAAACTATTGTGACGTTGCATCGCCTAGTATTAAATAATTAAAGCATACATTAATAATTATACATACGTACTGAATGAAAAAGCAAGACTTGTATAATGTATATAACAATACAATAAAATATTATTTCTGTAGGGTATTTTTGAGTGATATATGGATGAAATATAAAACAGTGCAAGTTTCTAACTACACAAATTGCAACACAAGATTATTGGCCTATTATTTTCGTGAACAGACAGTTAAGCTCACGATTTAATTAACACAATACACCATATTTTATTGGGACAGAGTTGATTTTTACCTGGCATTTGATCCTTGTACCATTGGTCGAGATCAAACAAAAGCATTCCGTATTGCAAAGATGAATTTGGGTTCTCACCCCAACACTCCCAAACTAGTTGGCATATGTTTAGCATACCTGAAATAAATAAAATGTTCAGAATGTCTTATGTCTGATCAATAAAACTATATAAGTTAAAATTCATTTTCTGTTACTATTACAATGTACAAAGTGAGCAACTGCTTCAAATATGTAAGATGAAACATACTGTCCTCCCCTTCGGCACCCAACATTGAATTCACAGAGTATGTATGGCAGGACACACATTTGCCTCCCAAAAGCAAACTGTTCTCTTCTCCACACAATTTCAGTTCGAATCTTATAGCAGCACTGGAGAAATCCTGGAAACAACGAATGAAATTTAATGTGATCAATTAAAGAAATATAATGTATTTGTACCAATCATCAGCTGGGCTGTGAAGTCCAAATTAGTCTGATTTTCTTAGTTTAAAAAAATAGTGAATTAGTGGTGAATCATCAGCTGAAATTTTACTATTATCTTAATAATAGATCCTTTATTCCTTCAAAGCTTACCTGGTAAAGACATTTAGTGTCTGAAAGCATTCGCTTTCCTTGGTAAGTCAATGAATACATTACGGCCAGAGGGAATTCTTCGTCTTCAAATTTATCTATGACTGAATATATTACCCATAAATAGCAAAAAGCTCTAGGGTCATCACATGGCTCCTGAAATAATATAATTACCATATTACCTCAAGTGTATTTCCTAAATTTTTATCATCCAAAAAGCACATTAATGTTAAATGTCAAGTAGCATATAACTAATAATCATGTTATTCGTACTAATGAACCTTCGCATATGCCATGGTAAATACTGCATAGAATCCAAAAAATTAAAATTGGTGATTACTCAAGAGTTGATGCCCCTCGCAAAGTTCACAAAATGCTTATTATTACAAAGAACTGGAATTAAGGCTTACTACTGTTAGTTTTCCAACCAAAGTTTGTATCTTTTTTTTTATTTATTGCTTAGATGAGTGGACGAGCTCACAGCTACCTGGCGTTAAGTGGTTACTGGAGCCCAAAGACATCCACAATGTAAATGCCGCCACCCACCTTGAGATATGAGTTCTACGGTCTCAGTATAGTCATAACGGCTGCCCCATCCTTCAAACCGAAACGCATTACTGCTTCACGGCAGAAATAGGCAGACCTGCCCACGCAGACTCGCAAGAGGTCCTACCATCAGTATAAACCACCATATGTACAAGGGCACTACTTATTATAGTTACACTGTGAAGTAGTTACCTTTTCCAGTATATAGTGTGGGTTACGTACTGGGGGGTGGAGTGGGGTACCATTATACAATACAAATGACACTTCAATCTCACATACTTCAAGATTGATGGCGGCAGATAGGTTGTAATGTCCATGAGCTTAATTAACCATATAACACTAACAAGGTGGGCAGTAAAAAAAAAACTTCAGTGCTTTGAAAAAATTCAATGACGATTTGGCTATTTTGATACAAAATGTCCTACCTGGAATCCGAAATGTGTAACAGGCAAACAATCAATATTTAATTTTACTTGTGAAGTAAATTCCAAATCCAAAGTCATCATATTCCATATTTGAAATGCACCAAAATTATATCCAACAGCTAAACTGGCCAATTGAGGTAAATACTGTAAAACTGTGACTCTAATGTGATCTTTTTTTGCTTTCATTTGTACAGTTCCATCAGGATTACGAAACATAAATTGACCATCTATTAGAGAATTTTCATTAAGTAAAATAGATAGGTGATCATCATTTTCTAAAGCAAGCTCTCTTTGTTCATCTATATCGTGGATTTCTTTGTAGGGAAGGAAAGATAGATTTACTGGTCTGAGTTCATCATGGATTAAGTGTTCATAGCCTTCTGAGGTGTCTTTTAAAGCTGTAACGAAATTATTTCAATTAGAATGGCATGGGATGCACAGAAGTTTCACTTTATTCACGAAAATAATTTACCCTGTCGTAAGCTATCTCTGTTGAGATCAATAGCAACTATAGCTCCATTCTTAGTGCCTGCCATGATAATTCCATCAAAGCATGAAAGAACTCCATCAGGTAAAGCATCACACACACTCAATTGCGTTATAACAACTTCCGTTTGTATGCATCTCAGTATTTGAGACCCATTTATGTGGAAGAAACATATTAGCCCCATGTCGTCACATTGTAGGCTGATGACTAGTTGTTTAGAGTTTTCCGACAATGGTCTAGGCAATTCGACCACACATTTTACACTTATTTGAGAGTTCCTGCAATGAAAATGGGATAAATTATCTTATTCCTATATTATATATTTATTAAATAGGTACCATATTTTCTTTAACATTCAATGATAACAGTAAAAGCTCTTTCACGGGGTATCCGGTCTGTGAATATGCTGCATATTGCGTATTGCCTGCATATTGCTGCGTATTGCGTATTGCCTACATATTGAAAATCCTTTTTATCAATGTGAATGTAGTGATGTACAAATCGATCCACGAACAAAGAAATCTTTAGTTGCAAATAGGAATTTGGTGCATTTTTTTTATCTGCGATTAATGAAAACGGAAATGTAAGAAACGCAAATAAGGCGCTTTTACATAGTAATATGAAAGACACCTAAATTTATAATTTTACACATAAATCATGTATTTACATCATAAATGCTAGCTGCATACTTTCAACTATACAGAGATATAGTTGATTGTATCAAAATTTTCTTTGGAATAATATATCTATATACATATGCTAGCGTTAGTGCATTACCTATAAGAACACTTTTTTCCTACTTAATCTTTGGTAGCCCAAAGGGCCCAACTACACCAGATTTGTTAGGTGGGGCTCAAGCCGGAAGGACTTGCTAACACTAGCCCTAGCAAAAGCAGTGCTTTCTTTTCACTGTACTAGTTATTACAGTAAAAGGTGAGTATAAAATACAATACTCTGTATCCATATAGATAATGCATGCATTACCAAATGTTTTTTTTAGTTGTCAGAATCTCAGTAAACTTGAATATATTCATTAAAATAAGTTTTCTTTAAATAACATAGAGACTCCAAAAACTTTTTAGAACTGAAATCATTTTACAAACGAAATGTTTAAATTGTTTAGATCATTTCTAACTGTTTGGACTGATGACTCAGATTAGTCCATGTAAGGTAAAGTGAGTATGTAGGTAACATTAGAACAATCAAATGTTACAAAACTACTTTACTAACTTGGATTTGTGCCCAAATGTTCTTGCAGCAACTTTAAGGCCAGTTCTAAGATCAACAACACAAAATTTTGGTCCCAACGCAAGCCAGCCATGTTTGGTATCTTTTAAAATCCCACCTAATGGTGTATTATCTGAAATTATAATCATGGTTTAAAAATAACTTAATACAAACATATTTAATCTGAAGGAAAATAACCTCACGAGCTTACGTTATAGGTTTATCATCAAACCAGATCAATGGTACTGCATCTCTACCAGTTAGTATTCATAACTGTATACATATCA
Organism: Bombyx mori; assembly: GCF_030269925.1. Classification (NCBI taxonomy): domain Eukaryota; kingdom Metazoa; phylum Arthropoda; class Insecta; order Lepidoptera; family Bombycidae; genus Bombyx; species Bombyx mori. Next base: position 16,491,174 of record NC_085117.1, read on the forward strand.
CCAAAATTCATGATACAAAAATTAGAAGCGGGTGAACTACACTACGCACGCACGTTCCAAATCGTTTAGATTAAAGTCAAGTTAATAGAAAAAGTAGAGAGAGCACATGATTTGCGCCTACACAACTGTTTGTTTGATATTATATACTATTTTTAAAAATGTTGTCATTGAAGTAAACATACCTTCAAATTCTTCTTTAGGCTGTAGGAAGCTGAACACAGCTGGAGATAAGTTTGTTGTTTTAATAATAGAAAAAACGCTATCTTGTAGTTTTTGCATTTTTAAATAATTTACAAATATTCTTTTTGTTAATTTATCCGAACTTCAAATGAGGTTAGGATACATGCTATTCTGGATAAATAAAATAATTTAGCAGGTTTATTATGCTTGATTTGTGCACAGCACGGGTTTTGAAGGTTGAAGTAAATGATGAAAGTTAGGTATTACTGATAAACGCTCATTTTTTTGGTAATATTCCACGGCGGTATGCCGTTTTTTAGAATAGAAAACAAAACGGAACCTTCAATTTGACAATTTTGACGTTGCGTAGTGGTAGTTTTATTTTTCGAACTAGAAAGGCAAAGTTATTATACTATACTGCCTAATTTTATTTTATTTTTTTATGAAAAATGGTAATATGAAATGAAATGAAGTTGATTAATTTGGAACAATTATCAATTGGCATGAAATTAAATGAAATTAAATGAGATGATATGGGATGAAATATAATCTCAGTAAAATGGTGGTTATTTACTGAAACTCGTACAGTGGACTCTTTGGAGGATCCCGAGAAACTACGTCCAGTGGCTTTCGAAAAATCGATTTGTTATTGTGGATAAAATCTGCCTTTAGACTAATCTGTTAAATGGTGTGGTCATGTCTTTACGATCAAATGTTATCTTTACGATCGTTAAAATTACATCATCTAGCCGATCATGTACACCAGGTTTGAATAATTGGAACTAAGTGGTTTTTCGAGATATTATTTGACTACTAGGCACTTTGACTAAACATGGCATATTGTTTTTTTTTAACAGAACTCTGCTTATCAATTTTAATGAGAATTAATAATACTGAGCTCGATTTGAGTCCGAAAATCGAGTTTACCAATATTATTGGTTTGATTTATCGAATTAGATCGGCAGAGGAAATTAAACTATTGGCATTCCCGCTAAGGATCTTTATTTCGTAGCAATAGTCAGGAAACATACAAACGCTGCAACTCAATCATATGGTGGGGTGGATAGACAATAGACGTTTTGATTAAGACTGAACTCAAACAAGGTATTTATAAATTATTACACTAAACTAAAAGTTTAACGCCATGCAATGTTCTTTTTAATTGACATAGTTTATGGCTTTTGTCACAAAAAAGTCTATGGCTTCTGTTCTAAATTTTGGTATACTAATTCAAGTATAGGTACATTTTACTAAACAGATAAGGCGTGACAATTCATTACACTGTAATGTTTAGGTTCATTATCCACAGGTCAGCGTCCTCGCCGTACCCATCGATTGCGACAAAGAACGCGCGTACTACCCCATAGACACAGAACCCACTGAGTTTCCCGCCGGATCTTCTCAGTGGGTCGCGATTCCGATCGGGTACTAGATTCAGTGAAGCACTGCTCTTGCTAGGACTAGTATTAGCAATTATCCCAGGTTGAGTCCGTGAGCTCACCTACCGGTCCGCGTGAAGTTGGAATAGGCTACCAACGAATAGGTAGAAAAGAAAAGGTTGTTCTAGCCTTTGAATCGGAAAACATAATCACTGCGCGTCAGAAATAAGCAATTACCAGTTATCCAGCAGCTATTCAACCCTGCGGGCTTAAAATAAACTCCGTAACTAATAAATGCCAGTTCTAGATCGCAACTCAGAGAACGGCACTGCCCATTTTTCGTTGAATCTCCTCATATATCCACGTAAAGTGGACGCCATTTTAATCGATGCTCGTAATAATTAGATTTTTGTTACAAGTTTCAGGACATTCGTGTGGGTTATTCAGACAAGGTTTTCGAGGGCACAATGTTTTTAATGAAATAATACATTTACAATAGTCTATATCGAGGGGTCAAAGTCTGTTTGGTTTAAGCAACATTTTTGCAACTTTACAGGAGAGTCATTTAAAGTTTCTTTGGAAAAGCTATTTGAATGGGGTAAACTTAATTGAAGATCAATTAAAAACATCGAACTGTTGTTACTAATACCAAATAAAACGGACCTTTTATTACAAAGATAAATATCGCGTACTTAGCGAAATGTCACTTAAACCAAATAGCTTTTCACTCCTCGATATATTTAACGTATAGTACACTTTTTATCCAGAGATTTATCCACTTTAATTAATCACTAAAAACGTGTATCGGCATTTACGTCCTTATACATTCAAGGAAATAGTCTGGGACATAACTTTTGAGCTTCAATTAGGTACTTATAACATACGTATACATACATACGTATAAATATCATTTAAATCTACAATTTAATTAGCATTCCATTGTACAAATACGTTTATTCTGATAAAGTAAAAATAAGAGGTCGGCCACTGAGTACACAAGAAATTGTTTTATATAATTTGTGTTATTATATAATTTACACATTTTTATTATCCCTGATATATTGTGAAACAGATAATTATATATTTCCTCATAGTCACTTTAATAATTGTTTAAAATTTTTGACTATAGTGTAACAACAATGAACGTCATCAAAATTAAAACATTTTTTTTTTTAAATAATCTCAGAATTTTTACTTAAACTAATTACAGGTATGGAGAACCCGCCATAACCATTAATGCTATTTTGAGATTTGCGTAGAAGGAGAGCGTAGAATATATTTCTTCCACGAAGACTACCCAGTCTTTCTCTATTAATAAAATGTCTGTGAAAATAATAACCAACTTGTAAAATTCCTCACCCAACCAGTAAACATATTATTGTACGTATACTTAATTTATGACTAATCATACGAAAGTTTCATTTAATTTATTTAATACATTTCTTAAAAAAAAAGATGTTTCTTTTATTATTTTATTTATTTGCGAGGGCTCTCGGTAATGCCAAAGCGAAGAATGTCACTCACATTGATATCTAAAAAGATTACTATTATACTTTATCGGCAGACGAAAACTAGTGCAGAAGTCACGCACAACATCTAAAATTAAAACGTAGAACTAATCTGTCTTCATTCTAACGTAATCTATTCTTAACTCAAAGTTAATCAACGTTTAATATACAGGGTGTAGTGAATCGATCCCGAATGTAACACTAATGTTTTAAATTTATCTTAACCGGGTATTCAAACAATGATTCATAATAGGAGTATCTTACATCCTGGGCAATATTAATACTCTTAGTAGGTATCGGTTTTGTAATTTTAAATCCCAGCTAATCCCAGCAAAGAACGATCTTGACTGTAGCGCGCGCTTCACATTACATACAACACTACATTTCCTTTCTTATATACCAAATCACAACTATGGAGCGTAGAGGTATTTTAGGGCATGAAATCGGAAAATTAGCAAAGGACTATCCACTCCATAATATTATTTTTCTATTAACAGAATATATAAATATAATAGAGATATAAAAGATTAAGCTGTATGGTGTCATACCATAGCCTTTCCTTTTGGAAAATTTAACTGACTAGGTACTTAAAAGTGTAAAAGGATTAAATTGAGATGACGCTGCTGAAGCCAAACATCTTTTTAAGGAAAGTTCCAGATGAAAATTCCGAATGTAGTTCAAACTGTAAATTTTCAAGCGAATATTGAAATTTGGTGATAGAGTGGTCCGGTACATACTACTGTTTGACTTTGAGCGGGCTTTTTTTTACTAAAAATGTCACTCTTCTCCATTCGCACTCTATATAGTTTTTTTTTTTTTTTTTTTTTTATTGCCTTTGTAGGCAGACGAGCATACGGCCCACCTGATGGTAAGTGGTCACCGTCGCTCATGGACGTCAGCAATGCCAGGGGCAGAGCCAAGCCGCTGCCTACCATAAAGAACTCTCCGCAAGCCTCGTTTGAAGAAGGACATGTCATAGCGCTCGGAAAACACCGTGGAGGGGAGTTCATTCCAAAGCCGGATGGTACGTGGCAAAAAAGATCTTTGGAAACGCACTGTCGATGAACGCAGCGGTTCCAGATAATATGGATGAACTCTGCTCCGATGGCGGGAGGTGCGATGATAAAAAGGAGATGAGGGAATCATCTCAAATAATTCCTCAGAGCATTCCCCATGGACCATGCGGTATAAAACACAGAGAGAACCGAAGTCCCTCCGTAGACCCAGAGGTTCCAAGCGATCCGCGAGAGCAGGACTATCGACCATCCGAACAGCCCGTTTCTGTATGGAGTCAAATGGAAGTAGCTGGTATTTGGGAGCCCCGGCCCAGAGGTGAGAGCAGTACTCCACGCGAGGTCGGACCTGCGCTTTATAAAGCGCAAGTCTCTGACCAGGCGTGAAATACCGCTTCGCTCTGTTGAGAACTCCCAACATTTTAGAGGCCAATTTGGCTTTACCTTCCAAATGACTCCGAAACTGGACATCGCTCGAAATATCGACCCCCAGAATCCCGATACTCGCGGAAAGCTGCAGGGATACTCCTTGAAATTCCGGCGCCATGACAAAAGGGTCCTTCTTCGCAGTGAACGCGCAAACCTGTGTCTTCAATGGGTTGAACTGAACTGAATTCAGTTCACCCCACTTGGAGACCCGCCCCAGAGAGTTCTCCACTTCAGACACAAGTTTTAATCGCCTCTCGTGTACAACGCTTCGAGAGAGACTCTGATGGCCGATATATCGCGCATCCCCCGTGCTGTCATCCGCATAGCAATGCATGCCATCAATGGATAGCATGTCATTGATATGCAGTATGAAAAGCGTGGGGGAGAGCACCGAACCTTGTGGAACACCAGCGTTGATGGTCATGGTATCGGAGCAGCAGCCGTCGACGACAACTGCGATGCTCCGTCCATCCAAAAAGCTAGCGATCCACTTGCAGAGTCCCTCAGGGATCCCGTATGCTGGAAGCTTCTCTCATCATTATAATTTTTCGGAATAAGTCTTCGAGACCGACCCTTACACCCCGCTTCTACAATTCATACAGGTTACATAATCACAGCCAATAAAGGCACACCGTACTTTTGTACTTTGAAGCAAATACACGACAATTAACGTTTATCATGTTGGTCGTATTGATAAATAATTCGAATTAATTCGAATAAAAGAAAAAAAGCAAAGGGTTCCAACGTAATAAAGAATTTAAGGGTTCTTACAAATAAGTACACTCATAAGTAGGTAGGTTGTGTTCATGATTTCTTTCTCCCTGTTTTGTTTTGTTTGACTGCCGTCACTGAAACGCTTATCGCATTTTTATTGGCATCATCTTGATGGGGATTTATTTTCATTTTTCCTTGTACTATATTCACCATTGATGAATAGGGACTAACCTTGTTTTCCTCGTTTTTCCCATTAACCGTCGAGGTTTCAGGTTTTCCATCAGAATTTTCAGTTTTGAACGAAACATTGTCGTAAGGAGTGCTTTTCATTGATACATACGACGGCCTGTGCTGTGGCACCGTTGAATTTGGAGGAATTAAGCCATTCTGTTGCTTCTCAAAGCTGCTGTTATGAGTAGAAGATAATACTGGACTTTCATTTTGTGTAGCAACATTATTGCCTACGATTGTGGGACTATCGAAGGAGCTGCTGTGTGTCGCTTGGATGCTGTTAGATCTAGACGAGTGCGCCAAAGAATGCAGAGTCGATGAGCTTCCTTTTAAATTTTCCAATTCCTTTGAATAGACTTCTTCGCTCCTTTGAAACCTTTGAGCGTGGCTTGTGATTGGCGACTTATTTTGTTGTATAGAGGTGGCACTTAGCGATCTACTCGGAGGATTATTTATACCGTATTCGAGAGATGTAGAATGTTTTTGATTGTTTTTGTATGCGTTTCTTTTTGCTTTAACTTCCATGGATCCGTAAGCGCTGTCTTTTGTTGAGCTTTGCGATGCGTCATTTTGGCCGTATCGCCTCACGACATCGGTCGGGGCCACGGGCTCAATATGTTGAACGTCGTACGATAGAGGTTTTTTTTCGGGAGCTGAAGGTTTCGCTCCTTCGATGACTTCGCCGGTTCTTGGGTTGATATGCTTTTCGGTGTCGTACCGAAGAGTTACTCTGTGGGAATCGTCTATCGGGTAGTTCCTTGGTCTGTGGTCAAGTTCTATATCGCTGTCTTCGTACACGCTAGGCTCATATGCATCTTCCTGTTGAAGAAACAGAGCTTAAAATTAAATAACACGAATATTTTTGTAGTTAAGCAGTAAAATAGAACCCACCTCTTCATCGGCTTCTTCTATGACACTATTTTGTATCCAGTCTCGTATTCTTTGTTTTTTGGCTTGTCTGTCTACAGTTGTCTCGAGGCCATTGTGCCTAAAATGTTGGAGCAGTATGTTTTTCTCATTCGGGTCGCTGTGAAAACTGTACATGGATGGACAGAGTTCGTCTATGTCTTCACCGGCTGAAATATGTAAAAAATATTATACAGTTATAATTTTTTTTTACTTTCATTTTGATGTTGCTGAAGAACGAATAAAATGGTATTTGAAAATGTAAATGTTAATAATAATAATAAAATGGAATTTATAGAACAAAAAGCGGATGAAACAAAAGAAATATGAAAAGAAGAAAGAAAAAAGCTATTCCTATGGAGTACTGGAGTACTGAAGAGATCCGAAAGAGGGCTTATGCTAGACAGACGGCCGGTCTTAAATTTCATGCCCAATCCTTATGCAGCATGACATGGCTATAAGCCGCGCCGACCACATAATGTGGGATAAGGGCAAATAGAAAAAGAAGAAGAAAATGGATATAATAACATGTCTTTTCTTCAAACGGAATTTGAGGAAAGTACTCAACTAACTTTTGTTAACTACCACCAGAGACGGTAACCATTCACCACCAGACGGCCAAGCCTCTCTTGCTCTCGAATACAAAGATAAAAAAGCTACTAACCGACTCTGTCTGTGTATCCTTTCGCAAGCCACCGATCATCTAAATATCGATTCAGTTCTAGTAGATTATTAACCCTCTTCTCTTCTCTGGGTTCAACGAACTTTTTAAACATCCTCTGCGCTCTAGAGGAAACCATTTTCCATAGCTTCGGTTGTTTCTTTAATGGATTCGAACTGTTGTACCAATTGTAATAGCTAAAACGTAGAATTTTTATAACTGTTTATCGGTGCCAAAACGATGCTGAGAATTAAAAGCGAAACTGAGGCATACCTCGTGTAGCGGGGGTCGTCGAAAGCAGCTTTCTGCCAAGGCAGGCAGCCGGTGAGGCAAATAAATAAAACAATACCGAATTGCCAAACATCGTGGGTAATTAATGCTCTGAAAGAAAGAAAAGAAATAAACAGGCACGTGAAAAACGTATAATGCGTCTGAAACCTTGCAAGCTTTATTGCTTTATTACGAAACAATGTGTGCTTTATGAATTACCTCACTAACTATTTGAAGCCGTTTCTGAGTATTTGAAATGTTTATTTATTTATATTAAAATAGATCGATGTTCTATAATATTCCCAAGGCAAATGCTGTATAGACGCCTGAGTATTAGTGTGGACGGACTGTTTCACAAATTTTCTTCATTTTTGTAAAGCAATTAAGAAATTCCAACATAGATGGATGTGTAAATGGTTTTTTGGACGTTCTGCGGCTGGTGATGATGAATCGAAATTCGGTTTCATAACGAATCGTGTAGTGAGTGTAACAGAGATCTTTTTTGCCCAGAGATCTTTTTTGCCACGTACCATCCGGCTTTGGAATGAGCTCCCCTCCACGATATTTCCCGAGCGCTATCACATGTCCTTCTTCAAACGAGGCTTGTGGAGAGTATTAAACGATAGGCAGCGGCTTGGCTCTGACCCTGGCATTGCTGACGTCCATTAGCGACGGTAACCACTTAACACCAGGTGGGCTGTGTGTCCATTCATCTAAGCAATAAAAAAAAAATACATTAAGATCGTGCTCCTTACTTCAACCCTCCATAGAGTAATGGTGTCGTTCAGTTTACAGTTTTTTTTATTGCCCTTGTAGGCAAACGAGCATATTGTCGTTGCAAATTTAAAATCTCCTATGTGAAATTTCAGGCCAAAATTATGTTTTCATATATTATGAAAGTTATTTTGAATACCTATACTCAGGAAAAACTCCCATGTGCATATCTCAATATTTCACTTTATTACGCATCAATCTTAATAAATCCTAAATGTCGGTTTGCATTTTATTGTAGATCAAACTATCCTATGTGCCAAAAAAAATAATTACTTAATTTTTTTTTCGGGTGAAGTTTTATTAGATTTTCTCGAAAACAACATTTATATACATAGGAGATTTCAAATTTACAACGACCATGGACTTCAGCAATGCCAGGGGCAGAGCCAAGCCGCTGCCTACCGTGAAAGTTGTGCAAAAAAATATCTAACTACCCTCACTCACTTGTAGCTGCTGTCCATTGATAGTTTTAACACTTCTGGCGGGGAATACGGCAACCATTCATTGCGTCTTCTAACCACGGCATTAACCTTCCTCGTTTCTCCGAAATCGCATAGCTTAATTCTAGAAAAATCTGATTTGAATATTAATATGTTATCTAGTTTAACGTCTCTATGAACTAGTTCTCTTTGGTGAATATGGTCTAATGCTGCAGCCAATTGTTTTGCCACCCTCTTTGAATGGATTTCACCTATACCCGTATCTAACATGTTAGATGTAAGATCACCTGAAATACAAAACGTGATGTTATTATAACAGTTCCATAAATAAGTTAATATAAAATCTTAAAAAAAAGGACACTGACAAAAACATAATAAAATGTCATCGATTTAGATAAAATCACTAACATTATTATGAATAACTCAAATTCAATTGATCATTGGTAAAATTCGGTTCGCCTAGAAAAAATTTCTAAGAGAATACAATCTAATTGAGGTTCCTCCTCCTGTTATGAAATCGGTTAAAACTATTATTAAATTTAATTCAAATGTATATTTATCAGAGATGAGATGTTATTCTCTGTTTACATCCATCTTTCAATAGCGTCCGGTATTGGAAATATGAGTCTCGTTGATGCTCATTCAAATCGAATGTATCTGGCAAATATCCAATCAGAAGCAGCGAGGTGAATATAGACTCGGATGTAAAGCACCTAATTTTTATATTTATTGTTTCGATAAAATGCATCATCTATTGTCTTCGAAACAGTTTTTAGTGAATTGTTTAAAACGTGTCTCGTTTTAGTTATCTATGATACTTATTAAGAAAAAAAAAAGATAAGATCGGTTACTTTCTTAGCTTTGCTATCGATCATACTCATTGTAAAGGCATGCATGGCTTGTGTTACTTAAAAGTGTACAAAACCAAAATAATAAAAATGTTTTTCTTTTTTATTGCTTAGATTCGGTGGACGAGCTCACAGCCCACCTGGTGTTAAGTGGCTATTAAAGCCCATAGACATCTATAACGTAAATGCGCCACCCACTTTGAGATACAAGTTCTAAGGTCTCAGTATAGTCACAACGGCTGCCCTACCGTTCAAGCCGAAACGCATTACTGCTTCACGGCAGAAATAGGCAGGGGGGTGGTACCTACCGAGGCGGACTCACAAGAGGTCCTACCACCAGTAATATGGGTTACCGGTGCTATGGGTAATAAGTAGGAATTAGCTGTGAGTACTAATATTTTTGAGCGTTTTCTAAGTTATTATCAACATCCTAAATATTAACTCTGTACTGTAATTATGATTCAAGTTCTTATTGCAGAGATGGGCGAGCTTACGACTCTTCTGTTTATGAATTTGATTCGTCTCCAAAAGTCATGTGATGTCACTCATCCTGAGACATGACGTAGGATCAATTGTTTTATTATGGATTATATAGGCGAATTCACAGTTCACCTGATTTTAGGTCAATACCGAATCTCGAACATGTAATTGCTGCTACCAACCCCGAGTAATGACTTTTAAATTTCATCTTTATAGTACAACGGCTGCCTCACCCTTGAAACAGAAAACCAGGGCGGGCTCATAAAATGCTCTACTATTGGTAATTACATACAACATAGTCCTAACAGAAGTCCTCCGTAAAAGTCACGACCCTCAGCACTGAAGAACACGACGCACGGAGGGAGGGACTAGTAATTAATATTGTTAAAAGGTATTGTGCCCCGGGCGCAGGTTGCGATGGCTACGCCACTGTATACCTACATTCAAGAGCTGTACCACGCCTTAAACAGAGACCAGCTCAGTGAATCTAGTATGACCTCTCGAGGTCACTAGAATAGGTAGGAAAAAATAATAATTAATCAGAGGCTAGGCTAAGAAATATTCTCTAAAATGTAAATTACAATGTCGCCAGAAACAAAATAAACAAAATATAAAATAACAGTGTTTTTCTTACCTAGTGGCGCATATTCTTGGCAAAACACATAAAAACCAGCTGTTTCGAAAGCCACATCAAATGTCGTCACAATATTCCGGTGCGCACCTAAGTGGAGGCTGTAATGGAACTCTCTGTAAAAGTCCCGTATAGAGACATAGGGTTTAGGCAACGCTTTCAGCACAATTTCAGTGTCTGATGCTTTGTGTTCAACAAGAAGAATCTTTCCAAACCATCCCTCACCAACGATTTGTAATATATCGAATTCTTCAACCAAACTCACCTAGAAACAAAAAGTTTATGATAATGCTGTGATTTAAACCGATTTTATGGTCTTAAGTGACATTTATAATTTTTATACTATAATTTGCAATGTTTGGTCAGAGAAAACCGAGTTTTTATTCTTTAAAAAAATTAATTCCAAATCGCGCCATAACTGCCTTAATTCGTATCTTTATCAAAAACGATTATTTAAGAATGAATCTTACTTTTTCCAGTTCAAATTCTCTAATTTTGTGAATGGAGCCGGTCAAGGCTCGTCTCGTCCCATTGTTCATCTTTAGCGTACACTTCGAATCATTCTACAGGTTCTGAAATCAAAACATTTGTTTTGAATCGTTTCGCCCCACTGACCAGAATTTGAGGTGTATTTTGAATAGTAAATCGACACAGTGATGTCGAATCGAACGCATCGTCCCCATTACTCGCGAAAGCGTTGACTGTATGATCTTGGATCGGTGCCAGGATTTGATGTCTACTCCAGATCCAGACGGCATGCGTGATGTCATCAGATGACGTAGGCTACGGTCTCTGAGATTTGTTACAATGCGTTTCCCTTGTGGTGAAGTGAAATAAAACGAGTCAACGACTTTCAGACGTGTTCCCACCTTTTGTGCCGATTATATTTAGCACCGGCTTCCGTTAATTTGTTGATTGGCAATGTCTTGATGAATAACTACTTAAAACGACTGCTTAAAACATTGTTAAGAATTAATTCGAGCGCCATAATACAATAAAGCATTGTTGAATTACTTAGAGCAAATTTTATGACGAGCGTGTTTAAATTTGTGGTTATATTATTTGGTATTACCGCCACGACGCGATTATAATCCATTTTAATATGTTACATTTATGGCTAAAGTGATATTATGCGATGAATCATATTATCGTGCTGTCTAATTATTATATAAGAGCATTTGCGATCTCGGAACAAAGTCTATGAATGACAATTTATCGATTCGCTATTGATTCGATATTTTTGGTGACGAGTGCTGCCAAGACGTTTTTCAGAATCTGAAAGCTGAATGATTTACTGTGCAATGTTCTGTGTGCTTAGTGTCAGTTTCTTAACGTTCTCGATAGTGTAAAAGTTAGCTCATATTTGTATAGAATGGGATCGTTTGCCTATGTTTGCCGCTAGGGGCGCTGTTCCAACTGCATACAAAATTGGGTTAACTTTTACGCTATCGAGAACATTAAAAAACTCACACTAAGCACACTGATCGTTACTGGAACGTTATATTCATTTATTTACAGCTATAAGCAGTAACCAGAGCTTAAAGACATCACAAGGTGCAATGTCGCCACTTATCTTAAGGCTCGTGGTTAAAGTATCAGTGGTATTGCCATCGTTAAAATTTAAATGTATGACGATGATGATGATGAATTATAAATACGGTACAAAAACCAATAAATTAACCAGTAAATTACAATTTTGCGTCGTTACATTTCTTTTGACTGAATTCACGACTACCGCACCACCCGCTCGTCTAACTCTATAACTCGGGGTGAATCGTTACGATTGTTCACAATACCTACCACAGAAAGGTGACAAGACTTTTATTTCTACTTTTACTCTTCCACGTTTTTTAATGACCGTTATTCTCTCATACTTAAGTACATCTGTAACCGATAATTTAATATTTAACTATATGATCATTTGAACTGATGACCACGGCCACCCTGCCAAGAGTGCAGACGACTAAGAATAATAACTTTCAAAACAACGTTCCAGTATGGTCAAAGCGATCTTATAACCAAAACATATTGTCTGGGAACATTTCTGTGGTTCGAAAGCGTAAAAAAGATACTGCGTTGGGTAGTTTTTAAAAGTTAGGGGTTTGAGATCCAAAAAATAATATTAAAAGGGAATACTAGATTCGAATTTAACCATGGGCCGTTAATTCTAGCTACATCATTGTGGGCTCTTTGACACGTTTTGTTTTTATTTATTTTTTTATTGCCTAGGTTAGCACGCTCTCAGTCTATATGGTTTTAAGCGGTAACTGGAACCGTAGGCATTACAATGTGATTACTGCTAGCTGATGCTAAGTATATAGTCTAAATAATCTTTATTACATGAATAGGGAGGATGGTGGTAACATCTTCTTCAATGAACTGACATACTTATTTTAAGTTTTTATATTACATAACACTATACGGTCTTCCGAAACGGTAGAATTTTTTGTTGCTTCTACAGTAACACTGAATATCAACAATTATGAAATTTGTCACTAAATTAATTTAATTTAAATAGTGTAACGATAGTAATTTAATTAATCTGAATGCAATGTACTCGAAATCAGCTGACGCTTAGGTGGCTAGAGAACCGACGAAATTGTGAAGCTGTCTTACTTACAAGATTTTAGTTTTTGATTTTATTCAGGTTTCATTCAAGTTTATAATATGATAGCTTTTTATTAATAAGGAAACTAATTTTGATTAAGTGATATTGTGATTGAACAGATGGCAATTTAGTCATTATCTGTCAATGTCTTGGGAAGAGCCTGGGGATTTTAGATAGATGGGCTTTGAGAGCACTTGTTGTTATCTTTATTGTTAATAGAGAAAACCTTAGTCATAATTTTTAATGGTGTTTGTAGGCAGAAGACCTTGCGACCCATCCGATGGTGAGTGGTTACTGTCGATCATGACGTCAGCAATACCAGGAGCAGAGCCAAGCCGCTGCCTATATCATCTGCTAAGTTTCTACATTCATCGGACCCGAATATAATATATCCTACGCTATCAGGCCTTCGAACAGCACGTGTCATTGCTGTCAACCAATTAATGAAACCTTGTAACGCAGTATTTAAAACCCCTGACTGCTGACGCTGTTGTGGGTTCGATGCTTACGGACAAACATTCTGATGACAGCTTTGTTTGCTCTTTTTCTGGATGTTTAATGTCTACATATGTATATTTTAAACTGTTTATAAGTATATATATCAGTTTTTTCACAATATAGATAATCCTAGATTAGGGCAAGATAGGGCAACTGTGTGTATTTATCTCCGTTTTTTAATGATTTTATCTAAGTGTTCCATCTAAGTATTCTAAGTTAACAGTACTTTGTACGACAACACTAAAAACTAAACATAGTGTTGTCGGTCCCGTCCGGAACCTGCGACTTCACGCGCGAGAGGCACTCCTGCTGCCGTGGTGACAACGAGGGTGTCAAAGGTCATCAAAAATTATGAATTAAATCATTAAAAAAACTTATTCTGGGCGTGATTTTATTGTTAACTCAATAATTTATTATAAAAGCAAAGTTGTGTCTTCATTCATAACACACTTTTCTCCTTAACAGTTCTGTAAATGTTGATCTTGAACTGTTTTACGCTGCAGAAGAATTTATACTGTTTTCAATTTATAAATTTCTCATGTAACTAATCGTGAGCTTCAGACGCTTCATACACTAAAATTTATTTAAATATCAAATAAATTAAACAAGCTTAACTAAAAGAATTTAATTTTTAAGGAAAATCGTTTACCTAGTGTAATTATGGAATATTGCAAAACGAATTACCAGGTACGAAGGGCAATCCACAAACAAATAAGTAAATCACAGTGCACTACTTATTGGGATTTTACCCGAACACAAATCACATAAGATGAAATCCACACATTCATTCCAGATTTTGTGCACAATTCAAAATTCACGGCGGGTTCGGGTTTCCATTCGACGCTGTAAGGCACTCGGTCGAGGTTTTGAGTGAGTATTTTGGATGGGACGAGCTGGATGGCCAGCATCGATCTCTCGACTGGTGGCGCGCACGCAACGACACCCGGCCAGCTATTTTTGTGCTAGTTAGTGCACACAAAAATCAATGTGTGACGGAAATGTTACGATCAACGACCTGGCTAGTGCGCGAACGCTTAATGCACTGTGATGTGAGGAATTTACAAATAATCATCTAAATATTAATTAATACGTGAAGCAAAAACTTTGTATCCCTTTCTACGAAAATTGCGCGGACGGAGCAGTATGAAATTTCCCACACTTATAGAGAATATAGAGTAGAAGTGCAGAATGCTCATATTTTTCTAAAATTATGCATAAAAAATACAATAGATAATAAAAAAACATTAAACACACTACCATGTATTTGTCACACACACGCATGCATACTGTTTGTACATTGTCAAACTTTTCTTATTGCTTGATTATATTAAATATGTGAAGTGAATATATTAAATATGTTTTGTCTTTTGCCTAAAGTGTAGTCTTGGCGAAATCTGTGATTATATAATTTGACTATAGAATCATAATAATGTTCAAAATTATAATATCAATTAATTATAGTCGAATTTCGACTACTGCGGGACCACTAGTAACTATGTAATACAAATTGTTTTCTATATCGAAAACTTTATCAAATGTGAATGCATTAGATTTTTCTGCGCGTTTGCGCATGCTAAAACCTCATTAGTCGTATCGTATCGTACACGGTTGAATTGAGATTGGCTAGCAGCTAGCATGGTATTGTAACCATCGATATATTTGTAACAATTAAAACAGTTCACAAATGAAATATCGCATAAGATATATCTGATACCGTGGACTGAAGAAGAACATTAAGAAACAATTTACAATGGATCTCGTTTGGATGATAGGCTATCTGATTGCAATCTCATGGTTCCATTTGTGCGATAATCACCCTGACGTGTCAACGCACTTCGGTAACCTCAGCAGTTGTGACATCTATTCTTTTTTGTTAAAAAAAAAAACACATTTTTGAAAAATCCCTTAGTTCCCAATGTAAAATAGACCGAAAAAGTAGTGTTTTTTGTTATTAAGAGCATTATTTAATCGCTCTTTCAAATGGGAGACTTGGATATTCTATATAGTGCCGATTTCAAATGTTTAATTTTTAAGATCTACTAAGTTAGGGATAATATGGAGGAATACAGAAAACGAAATCTTGCTGGTATATTTTAGGAAAGGCGATGCAAGTATGTGCGTCTTAAGTACCACTCCGGGGGGCCAGTGAAAAGAATCAGACACGCTTAAGATGATAATCGAAGAAACTCAACGGATGTCGTTGATTTGAGCAGTTTATTCGAGTTTCAATTTAAGAAATAGTTTAATATATTGGGCATAATACGTCGATGTTTCATAGTAAGTACAGAATATTTTTTTGAAAATGAACACAGTGTCAAACATTTTGGATATGTTTTTTAATCCACCACCCTTATACGCAAAGAAGATATACGTGATTTCTGAATCAATAAAAAAATAGGCAAGAAATGAAATAAAAACGCGACTAAATTATAGATATTAATTAAAGAGTGAATAAGACATGATAAAAAAATTAAGGTACAGCCGGTATTTTTTTGTTTCGTTCAATAGTTTATTTTATTTGAAATGCTTTACCTATTTGGTTATAAATAAAAGAAAATAGGTCTATGTTCTATATGACGGAGGAGAAACGCTGAAGGAATGTTTTTAAAAAGTGTGACGTCAGCATCGTTGACGTCACGGTCTTTAAGTTCTCGACGATGACTCATGTTTGGGCTTCCAAAACAAAACTTCACGAGAACTGCGTATATTGCACGAGAAGCATAGCAACGTTACAGAGAGATCCGTACTGTGCTACGGCTCGGACACGAATGACTAAACGCTAGACAGCACGGCCGTATTTATAGGACTTCGTACACGTCAGCGTGTTTACAAGTATTAAACACGTGAGCGTGTTTACAAGATTTTAAAGTATTGAAATTACAATAAAAGGGACTGTTTAACATCAATTTCTTATCACAGAGTAATTAGTTGATGATCAGTAGGTAAATAGTCATATTTGCGCCGACACGGCCATACTGACAGGCGGTGCGCGCTCTGCACCGGCCTCGTTGATTCTCGTAGGTTTTTCTTTGATTCTCATTGACCTGTAGGAATAAAAAGTTTCTCTGAGTAGCGCATCTGTTATACTTGCGTTACTTGTAACTATGTAGGTTTGAGACTTATTAATGCGATTTGATTGTAGGGTTCTCGGAGGGTATCGTAGGGTTCTCGGAGGGTATCGTAAGGCTCTCGGAGGGTATCGTAAGGTTCTCGGAGGGTATCGTAGGGTTCTCGGAGGGTATCGTAGGGTTCTCGGAGGGTATAGTAGGGTTCTCGGAGGGTATAGTAGGGTTCTCGTAGAGTTCTCGGCGGTTCTCGTAGAGTTCTCGGCGGTTCTCGTAGAGTTCTCGGCGGTTCTCGTAGAGTTCTCGGCGGTTCTCGTAGATTTATTTAAGGTGTTCGGATAAGGATGTTGTCTAGTGTGATGTTGTGGCGTACACTGTGGTACTTATGTAGTGGGCGTACACTGTGGTACTTATGTAGTGGGCGTACACTGTGGTACTTATGTAGTGGGCGTACACTGTGGTACTTATGTAGTGGGCGTACACTGTGGTACTTATGTAGTGGGCGTACACTGTGGTACTTATGTAGTGGGCGTACACTGTGGTACTTATGTAGTGGGCGTACACTGTGGTACTTATGTAGTGGGCGTACACTGTGGTACTTATGTAGTGGAATTTTAGTAATCAAAAATAAAAACTTATCTTTGAGTGTTGATTTTGTTGCTCGACCATGCTGATTTGTGAAGTAGATGTATAGGCTCATCGGCTGTTGCTGGGGGGTAGTCTTCTTCCGCCGATATGGTTAAATGGTCTCCAGGTTGTTGCTGAGCGGAGGCGGCATGTGATCCCACTTCTGATGACGGAGGAGAAACGCTGAAGGAATGTTTTTAAAAAGTGTGACGTCAGCATCGTTGACGTCACGGTCTTTAAGTTCTCGACGATGACTCATGTTTGGGCTTCCAAAACAAAACTTCACGAGAACTGCGTATATTGCACGAGAAGCATAGCAACGTTACAGAGAGATCCGTACTGTGCTACGGCTCGGACACGAATGACTAAACGCTTTTTTTTTTTTTTTTTTTTCCTACCTAAGCTGATAGCCCTAGCGGCTATTTCAGCGTAGCCTTAACTTTAGTAGGTGAGCTCACGGGGCTCAAACCTGACGATGTTGCTAACACGAACCCTAGCAAGAGTCGTGCTTCGCAGAATCTACCACCGGATCGGAAACGCGACCCACTGAGAAGATCCGGCGAGAAACTCAGTGGGCTGTGTCTGAGAGTTAATTTACTCGTCGAGCCCTTCGTCGCAAGCGACGGGTTCGACGAGAACGGTGACCGGTGCTTGAAGTACCTAAAAGCACCGTTAGTGGATCAGGAGGATCCGAGATGACGTGTTTAGGGCGACGTCGACTGCTTTCCATTCTGTCCGCAGGATCGGGAATGTAGTTACCGGCGGCCACGATGAGAGGGTTCTCGTGTCGTGCCGCTTTATCGAAGTGGCGCATGGACGCCGACTGAAGATACTTACTGATGGACTCTAAGTCCAGGTCGTCATGGAGGTCGACGTTCCTGACGAACCACGGGGCTCCGACGGCTATCCTGCAAAAACGGGATTGAATAATTTGAAAGGATTTTAAGTGTATGCGGGCCGCGTGAGCGAACACTACACTTGCATAGGTCATGACGGGGCGTATGCAAGTTTTCTAAACGCTAGACAGCACGGCCGTATTTATAGGACTTCGTACACGTCAGCGTGTTTACAAGTATTAAACACGTGAGCGTGTTTACAAGATTTTAAAGTATTGAAATTACAATAAAAGGGACTGTTTAACATCAATTTCTTATCACAGAGTAATTAGTTGATGATCAGTAGGTAAATAGTCATATTTGCGCCGACATATATATATCTATATATATCATTATTTTATTGTTATTTCGCGGATACCTACTTGAAATAAAATGTACCTATAGCATTTGCCATTGAGACGAATCTAATCATACCTCGCAAGTTCTTTTTTATTGTATAAGAAGATAGAAAGATACCAAGGCCGAAACGACCTTCCGGCCTTGGTATAGTCATAACTAATACCGCCACCGACCTTGAGATTTGAGGTCGGAGTCTCAATCGTGATGTCACAGCTTTCAAACTGGAACGCATAACTTCACCGCCACCATTTAAAAAAAACATATACCTACTTAGATACTTTATAATTTTAGAACGAAGACAATTTAAATGCACCTGATTTGTGTTCAAATCCGTCAAGAGATTTAGGCCACAGAGTATGCCAAAGTACATATGCATGCTTGAAAACATTACTCTTCGCTAACAGTCGGGTGCAAAATGACTTGAGACAGTTTGTTCGGTTCGGTATTTCATAATTTAGGATTGACTATATCAGCAACTAGCGACCCGCCCTCGCTTCGCTTCGGAAACATTAAAACACACATGAAACCAAAAAAATTAAATAAAAAAAATAAAAAAAAAGTAGCCTATGTTCATCAGAGACAATGTCGGCTTCTAATGGAAAAATAATTTTTCAAATCGGTCCAGTAGTTTCGGAGCCTATTCGAAACAAACAAACAAACAAATCTTTCCTCTTTACAATATTAAGTATAGATTGAAATATACATAAAATAAAAGATAGTTTCTGTTCCTTAGAAAAAAGGTACTTACTTACATATCTACTATAGTAGAATTATTTTGTCCGTGCAGTTTGGGTTATAAAACATAGCCCGGCTAGGGCGGTGAGCATGTTGCGCGGGCGCATCGCCATTATCGATAAAAATAAATGAGTCATCGAAGGCAGGTACACGGCGGCGGGGTGGTATACGAAGGGTGGTGCGATGTTAAGAGTAATTTGTACTTACCTGCAAATGATAGTACATTATATCGAAGATAAATGTGTTTTTGTGCATTCGTTCTCTGAATTTCTTTAGTGACACAATGGCTCCTCCTTTGTTTTGTATCAAAACAGAAGAATTTATTCAAAATAACATTTGTACGTGTTGTTATCAACAATGTGTTAAAATTTTTCACTGAAATAAGAATAGGTACCGAAAAGTTAGAAAGTCTTAATTTCTGTCATTCTCGTTAACTAGCTGCGGCGATATGTGGTGTAAGTGTTCGATTAGTGATTTTTTCTTTCATTTTTATCACAAACCCACAAAGTGACAAAATTAAATGCACTATCGATAACGCTTATCGACAACAATAATGCGCATCACTATGCCCGTCCATAAGGCTCGTGAGTGGAAGAGAGAGCGAAATACTCGCTTCACCGCTCCGATTTTTTATTACCCAAACTGCACGGACAAAATAATTCTACTATAGTGCAACAATTTTTTAAATGGTTTCGGTATTATGTACTAGACTTTAGATAAGTTTAAATACCAGTATATAGTGTAATAAGTAATAAATAACACAAAAACCTTTTATTAACCTTTTATTACACTAACACTGCAATTGTACAAAAACAGTAATTATTTGAATTATTAATTACAGGAGCTGGTAGAACTCAAAAAGTTGACCTTGAGAGATAACGGTGATTACTTTTTTGGTAGACACCTGTTTTCTTGCTAGTTGCCTAATTTTATAAACGAAACTTCTACTAATGTCATTACAATTTGCGAAAAGGAAAATGGAACAAAAGTGCAGAGCATCTCGAGTTCATTTTTGGCGGGAATATATTTTTATTTATTTATGTTCTGGTAACGAGACCTTTAAGCCAAGTATTATAAATGTTTTCATAAATTAACCTCTTGTACTATATTTTGAAAAACGATATGAAATGAAATGAGATGAAGTTTATTATTTTGAGACTTTAATCAATTGGGATAAAATTAGTTGTAACCAGGACGAAATGAAGTATTTAATTTTTATTATATTTACTTAATAGTTATTTACTGAGACTTTTTCAAGGGTTTTTTGGAAGAAGCCAAGATTTTTTGTTTTTATTTCTCTACCTATTCGTTGGTAGCCTATGAGGCTATTCTGAGAGAGAGTGAGAAACTCAGTGGGTTGTGTAAACTCGAGAAGAACCGTCCGTCCGCTTTGTTACATTTCCACACATTTGTGCCCTTTCACACAATGACATGCTAAATGTTGGACGGTTAAATTTAAGGGGATTGGGTTCTGCAGGTGAGGGACTATTTTAAAACACTGCTTAATGGTTAATATATTATTATATTACAAACATTTTGTACACATTACATCATTACTACATTTTATTTTTATAAAACCCTAAGATGTTGCACTGTCCTTGTCTAGATGAGAGGTTCTAGTTATCACTAAAGAGAAGACAATCATCTGTTTTAAACATTTTAATAAACATTCCAATATTTGAAAACTGTTACTTCACATGTGCCAAGTGTTGCCTGCCATTACTTACATGTCCAAACTCCAACACTAAATATTTAATAAGCCACCATTATTACCCATTAAAACCCTAATACTAAAATGACAAAATAAAACAACTCACACAACTTCGCTCTTCGCGTTCCTGCCAAAAACACCGATGGGAATATAATAATAGTTAAGTAAATAGTTTACTTTTTAAAATAAACAATTCACATAACTTGTCTTCATTTTCGTTACATTTCTATTAATATTATTACTTTATTGTTTTAAGGCTTAAACGTGTATTAATGGTGATTTATTGGTTTATTCGAATCTGTGGAAGTTCACAATTGTGAGAACATCCAACAAAATCGTTGGGAGTGATTTTGGGAGCTCTTCCCTAATTTTTGAATTCTTAGTGAAGTTCCACCATTTTACAGAAAAGTTTTTTACTTTATTTTATCCAATATAAATAGTGTTTTCTTATTTCACCTAATTTTATTTTATTTCACTTCCAAAATCAGTTCAATATTACATAACATTTAATAGACATTCAGCCTTAATTATAAAAGCTTTGGATGTATAGGTATTGCACTCTTTGCCTGCCCAACGGACGAATCAAAATAAAAAAAAAATCAATGTGACAAATAGCAGCAGTTTTGTTTTTAGCATTTTGTGTTTATAGTTTTGGTTCATTTCATGTAGTCTTTTTTGGGAAAAAATGAATAAGTTTTGACTTATTTTACTAGGTGTGCATCAGAGCCTCAACATATTCTGGGAAAATGACATATGGGTATGTTTTTAAAAATCATTCGTAATAACATTTTTAGGTTATATTCTTGTATCTATGTATAAAACTAATATTCACTGTTGATAATTATAATGAATATGTTCATATTTGTTTTCGTATCGTTTTAGATTGATCAGTAATAAATTCCCCGTATAATATTAAGCTACAGTTCTATCTAAATACGTTTGTTATGAACATCAGCTGGCATTGGTGTTTTGGTTACCATGGTAACGCAAATCTTTGCGGGTTATAATAATATTGTATTGCTGTTTTTTTAATTGCCTTTGCACATAGGCGAAACTACTTCCTGATACCAAGTGGTTAGGGTCGCGCATAATTATCACTTATGGCAGGAATACGGTCAATCGCTCTCCTACGGCAGATTTTAAGAACTGTGTACCTAAAATATAATTATTTATTGGATTTGATGTGATCAATCAGTTGGATGATATATAATAATATATTGAATTAATGTGCGAATTGTTTCATTCCCATACTACCCAAAACATTGACTAGGTGTAAGTTGTAATAGTGTGATTAGTGATTAGATTAGTGATTTATATATTTAGAATTGTTATATTATTGAAAGCCCATGTAATTTCATGTGATTTTAATCAAATGTAATATTGCTATTTTTGATGAGTAATCAATTATTTATTTGAGTATAAATACTTAAAAAGTAGGAAATTGAATTTTAAAATCACATTCATATCTTATTGTTGCTGACTTGTGCAGGTGACTAATACTGTGAACAGTCTACAGCTTGTTGTTTTAATTTAGTTATTATTATATCCTTGGTCATTTGTAAAACATGCTAGGAATGGAATGACACAATGGGATTGATAATATCCTATCATAACAGATCAGTGTTCAGTATATTAAGAATACGTAAACTGGGTCATACCGGTTAATATATTTTTTTTTTATATAATATTGAGGGGTGAAAGGCCTTATTTGGTTTAAGTGACATTTCCCTTAATACACAACATTTTCCTTGCAATTAAAGGTCCATTTTATTTGGTGTTAGTATCAACAATTCAATGTTTTTAATTGGACTTTGATTAAGTTTACCCTATTGAAATAACTCAAGAAGTTTTTTGTTATGATTTTTTATTCCAAATTTTAAATAGCTTTCCTCTAGAGTTGCAAAAATGTCTATTAAACCAAATATGTAGCTTTTCACCCCATGATACTTAATAAATATAATGTCTGAATGAAATATTGTCAAAGGAAAGGTTTAATGATAATTGTAGCTTATCAGTGTGTGCTCCTATCACATTATCTGCACTAATGCCTATATCATGTCTTATTTATTTAATATTGTAAAATAATTGAGCTTATGGTTATGTATTTTATGTAGAAATATATGTGTATTCTGTGTAGATTTGTGTATGTACATACAATGTATTTACGGGTTGCAACATTATTAACCTTGGGATGACTCGAAAGCTAAAGTTTGCTAATGTACCAAGATTCATGAAATGTATTAAGTGAACAAAAAGAAGTACGCAACTGTGAGTAATTATTTGATATTAATTTAGTTATTTATATATATTAATTTATTCAGACATATGTTGATTGCAACCCACATTTAGCTTAATTATTACAACTCTTGTTACTTTCTGCTTATTTCTGAAAGACTCAATCATTTGTTCTGGTTTGCTGGTGGCTGGGATAAACGCTGGACATTAAAATGGGGACCTCTCCAATGAATTTGATTTTGTGTTTAATTTTTCAGAGCATAGCATATGGTAAGGCAACAATTTTAAAATGTCACTAGTTTCATAACTGCTTCACTAATGTTAATGTAGAAAAACCCTTGGGAATAGATTTTGTTTTTCTGGATGGAAGGCACTGGTGAAAAGGTTTATGTCCTTTTCTGTTTCACTTACAATGCTTATACTCCTTTTATGATTAATGAGTTGTTTAGGATCAATAATTTGAGCAGTTAAAACTTTTTTGTGCATTAAAGGATCGCGGACACACTCACTACTCATGTATGTAGGATAGTTCCCAGATATTTGATCTTTCTGGCCCTGGGTATTTTTTTGATGAAGCCACTGATCGACGGTGAGGTTCGGTTTCTACGCTCGACATGGAAGGACATTCGTTATCAGCATGGCTGTACTTTCTGCGTAACTTACTTAGATGCGCTATTAGTTCGAATGTTACGGCTTGTTCCTAGTAGGGAAAAAAAGGACTCAGTTATCGACAAAGAGGACTAGGGATGCTTAAGAGGCATAGGGGCGTAGGAGCGAGTTTCTTAGACCCGATACCGAAACGGATGATTCGTAAAGTAGTCAAAGTTGTAGAATTTTTACATCTAACCAAACAAAAAAGAAAATCGACTGAGAGAAAAAAATGATAGGTATAACTATTTAGGAAAGGCAGATAATGGTAGTTTTCTAATTACAGCACAAGAGCGCATTATGCGGCATAATGCTCAACGTTGAATGTTCCAACTACAGCAACGCTTCGCACAATCGAGCACACTCAAAAGTACTGCTCTCGCGTGATACTCGCAATCGATAATGACTCAGTGACAGAAAATTGACAAGTATTTTTTCTTTAAGTTGGCATTGATCGAAATTTTGTTTATATTATCGTTAGTAATATTATTTAATGTTGAAAAAAATTGTAAGACTTTCGTTTCGTCGTAGTTTCTTAGAAATAATCAATGTTAATTAAAACTGTGCTAACTTAGCGCACTCTGCTGATGCATTTGAAAACGAATTCACGTTCCAATTAAGCTTCAGCATAATTCGGCATTGTGCGTCACTAAGTCGCATTATGCTCTGTAATTGGAAAACTACCAAAATCTCGCTTAAGAAGATAGGTGCACAGAACTTGCGAAGTATGTTAATTCTGTCAGCAGTAACATTAGGTGGTGATCACGGCCGATGTCAAGCGGACTTAAGAACTCACCCATAGATATCCAAAGGTGAATGCCCTCACTATCTTGAGACAAGCATTCATAGTCATAATTCTATTGTATAAATCCGTCCCCACTCTTCAAATCGAAATGTTTGACTGTCACGAATGCGTGTATTAAAGCATGCACTTTTGAATGTCTCATCTTTATTGAATGTGAAGTAGAAAATTCGCGTTTTAATATGATTATCTTACTCATATTAGAACGCAAATTTCTGCTTCACATATCTTACCGTTGGAATAATTATAATTTATCAAATAGCCATTTCTTCATAATTAATTTCATGGTCAAAACTAAGGTATAATTGGTGCAAAAAAAACGTTATCTAATATTAATTTTTTTATTACTTAGATGGATAGACGAGCTCACAACCCACCTGGTGTTAAATGATTACTAGAGCCCAATAACGTAAATGCCGCCACCCACCTTGGGATATGAGTTCTAAGTTCTCAGTATAATTACAACGGCTGCCCCACCCTTCAAACCGAAACGCATTACTGCTTCACGGCAGAAATAGACAGGGCGGTGGTACTTACCCATGCGGACTCACGCGAGGTCCTACCACCAGTAATTACGCAAATTATAATTTTGCGGGTTTGATTTTTATTACACGATGTTATTCCTTCACCGCGGAAGTCAATCGTGAACATTTCTTATGTACGTATTTCATTAGTAAAAATTGTACCCGCCTGTGGGATTCGAACATCGGTGCATCGCTAGATACGAATGCACCGGGACGACTTATCCTCTAGGCCACGACGACTCGAAAGAAATATCTGTGGAAGCGCGTCCACTGTAGTAATAAAACGTATTCATTGCAACCAATTTGCGAGCAAGCAATAAACTCTAAACTATAAACGCTCATAAAAAGGCATCCTATCGCTGTTTTATCCTTAAATCGCGTATTTATAACCTTCGTATTAGCAAATGTTGTTTGACCGGAAAAGCGTTCCGTTTTTATAGGACGAGCGACTTCCTTTTTATTAAGTCTAGGGTCTAGACCAGTCCAGACCATCAGTTGGCAACTGAAAATAGGTAGAAGCCGATTAAAATAATAAAAAAATGCAGTGCCTCTTTTTTGTTTGTTAAGCTAAGTTCACTAAGTCTCGTAATACTATTTCTTGATATTTGTAATAAAAGTGCATA
Source organism: Bombyx mori (assembly GCF_030269925.1). NCBI lineage: Eukaryota > Metazoa > Arthropoda > Insecta > Lepidoptera > Bombycidae > Bombyx > Bombyx mori. The sequence continues at coordinate 16,516,949 of NC_085117.1, forward strand.
ATTTATTATTTTCACGCGCCTGAGACCTTAGAAACTTTAATTAGAAACCTAAATTTAGATTTCATAGTATATATGAAGACTAACCAGATAATCGATACACAAAAACTTTGAAAAATTAATTCTTTATTATATCTACAATCTATGCTATTTATTACATTGTTCTTAGTGGAAAATTTCAATGGCGTCATATTCACACATCAATACAATACGTGTTTAGTGTAACTCAAATACTTATATTTCGTTACCTGGCAGCAGTTTCTCCTTGAAATAAATAAACAATGATTGCCACGGTTGCGTCACATATTAGAAAATTTAATTATAATTTCATATTAACGGTCGTAAATACCGCCTTCCATCTGTAGAGTACTTATTAGCGTTTCTGTTATTAACATAAATCATTTCAGATTCATTTGCACACACAAATAATTATGTTTGAACAATAGGTAAGTGGTTTAGAGGTTATGATACGGTTAACGGTATGCAAAGACATTAGTTTATAAGAAACGTGCTTTTAATACGTCAATTTCTAGACTTATAAATTTGATAACAGAGCATTGAAAAAAATAGAGGCTCAAAAAAGTTAATAAATGGTTTGTGATTCTTTGTATTAGAAAACCATTAAACAGGTTATTAGTTATCACGATGCGTTGCCAGAGATATTTTTTGCCACGTATCTTCCGGTTCTAAAATCAATCTCTCTGCCTTGTCTCCCGGGCGCTATGACATGTGCTGCTTCAAATGAGTTGCGCAGAGTCCTCAAAGATAGGCAGCGATTTCGCTGTGTCTCTCGCGAGGCTGGCGTCCATGATCGAACAATCCTAAAGAATTGTGTGATAAAACCACACCTGAAAAATTTATAAATTAGCAAATTTGCTGAATTCAAAATTTATATCCACATCATCATCCTTGCATCACTGGAGTTTTGTGTCAGTCTACCAGGCCCCTTGTCTTGATCGACATGACAAGTTACTGAAGCTCATACTTATTGTTGTGCATACTTTGTTCAACATATTGCGCCCTTTGGTATTAAGAATTTCTTTGTTGTTATAATACTCAGTCTCCAGAGCACGGTCATGCTTTACACGAGCTCACGTCTCGCCTTGTGTTAAATACTCACCGCTGCCCATAGATACCAACAACGTAAATTCCCACAACGAGGTAATAGTTCTAAGTGAGCGTTTTACAACGGCTGCTCCATCCTTCAAGCCGAATTGAGACTACCTACTACGTAGTCGGCATTTCTTGAAGGAAAAAAAACAATCGAAGCAAACCTTATTAAATAAACATTCGTTAATAGTAATAATATTGATATCAATAATAAGAATATTTTTGCGGTATTTTGGTCATGTTGCACGCAGGGATACCAGCAATTTGAAAAGCCATGTGGTGACCGGTAAAATCGAGGAAAAAAGGTCTAGGGGTAGACGTCCCAAACGATGGGCGGACCAAATAGCGGAGTAACTAAAAATACCTTTTTTTCCCTAGTAGGTGAGCTCACGGGGCTCAAATCGGAGTGATGCTAACACTGACCCTAACAAGAGCAGTCCTTCGCAAAATCGCAAACGCGACCCACTGAGAAGATCCAGCGAGAAACTCAGTGGGCTGTGTCTATGGGTTAATTTTCTCGCTGAGCCCTTCGTCGCAAGCGACGGGTTCGACGAGGACGATGACCGGGAAATACCTGTCAGCGACGCACTCCACCAAGCTACAGAACGGGATCGATGAAGACAACTAGTTGACGGAATCGGACGGAGTCACGATCCTCAGCAATAAGGGACCGATTGAAGAGAGAGAGAATACTAATATACATAATATAATGCTTTAAATTACATTCGGATCGTTACGAGTCGTACGAATTGACAATTCACCGTGTCCTGTACAAGGTTTGGTATGTCGCGTCGTGTGCGCCCGTTAGCCAGATGCACGCCTGCGTCTTTGCCCGATACTAGACGATTTAATTAACGTATTGTGAGCTAGACGCTATTAACTGCAGCCTCTACTCTGGCTTAAGGCGACGTTGTAGTTTTCAATTCTGAAATCAATTATATATATTATTAAAATTGCACGGATAGTACATAAAGTGTTATCGGTGAAATAATGATTAATTCAATAGAATAAACATATTGATTATAGTAGAGATCTGGAATACACAAATCTTGGTCATCTGTCGTAAGATACGATTGATTTAAAAAACTTTCAAAATCTTTTTATTTAAATTTGCAAGAAAATTACAAATCTATTCAGAAAAACGATTGAGTAAAAAAACTTTTCAATTCGGTGGAAGAGGGTAGTTACTAAAAAAAACGACCTAACTAAATCACCATTCGAAATGTGAGCGAGTCACAGAGACATCAAGATATTTCATGGTTTTGCATTGATTGTTTTTTGACTACAGATTTCAATGATATTTAAAAGAGGAGTAGCGTTTTATTTATTTAACATTAAAAATACGTTTAATGTATGCAATAACTAAGCTCACACTACATTTTTTAAGATACAATACGCTAGAATTCTTAGATTGAATGTAATTGTAATTAAATGTTTGATGAATGTTTTGCCGACATCTAAGGTTATATAACATTGAAAATCACGTCTCACACCCACCGCCTTAACTAAGACTCTCGATAAGGGATTATGCACCATTATTATGCAGGTTCTAAGGTTTCGGGAACTCAAGTTCTCGTCAATTAAGGTATCTGTGCATCCCATCGTTTAGGTATGCATTGAGGCCGGTCTGCGCTAAACCTAAACGGCACAATGCCTCGATATAATGAGACAGGCAAGGTAAGCTTAATGGGCCATTCACATTATGAACTCTGAATTATGTGATACTCTAAGGGTTTAATAACTAAAATTATAGTTCATGTCCTGTCGACCTCTTTATGTTTCGTGTAATTAACTTTACATCGGAGGCAGGTTTATTTTTATAAGTTTATAAGTTATAAAGTTAATAATGTGTGTTTTTTTTTTGGTTTCGCGTGTCGTAGAGATAAAAAAAAAATAATGGCACTCGGGGACTGCCGCGGTAAATCTATTGCATAGCATTTTTTATCAACTTATGCAATTATAATTAGACAATAATAATTTAATATTAAAACAATAATAAGACAACGCTATATTTATAAACATTTACAAAAGCAAAACATTAACTGTCTCCTTCACACTCATAAGCTAGACCGCGCGAGAGAGAGATGAGCAGATTTTTCATGATGCGCATTCAGTGCGACGTCACGCCGCGCGCTTATTCACAAATACTACACAAGCGCAACATGTGAATGTTTTGAACGCGAGCTACATGGTAGGCGGAGTGGGGGGTGTTAGCTTTTATTTTTGTTACGGAATTTCTTGATTCGGTCGACGCGCTCAAAGCCCGCGATAAAAGCTATGCAATAGCTTAATAATACAGTTTAATGTAGCCCATAGACATAACCCACTGAGTTTCTCTCCAGATCTTGTGTGTTTAGCGATTTCGATCCGGTGGTAGATTCAGAATATGACTTGCTAGGACTAGTGTTAGCAAATTCTTTCAAGTTGCGGCCGTAAGCCCACCTACTCGTTGGATATGCCCCTTAAGCTACCCACGTTCAGTTAGGAAAAAAATATATGAATATTACTTCTTAAACGTTCAGACACTCATTATTCCCAGCAATTGCGACTCTATACTTGTCTTCTAAAGTGATTGGCGGCAACTATGCTGTCTTCGCCAAGTGATGATTAGATATTTTTTTATTGCTTAGTTCGCCAAGTGATGGTTAGACATTTTTTTATCGCTTCGACGCGAGAATGAGCTCGCAGCACATCTGCTGTCGTTACCTGAGCCCATAGACACGTAAATATCATCACTCACGTCCCAACTTTCAAACTTAAACGCATTACTGCTTCGCAGGAGACACATGCGGCTGACAGTATTTATCCGTGCGGGCTCACAAGACGCGCCCTAACACCGTATATTACGCAGATTATATTTTTTTCGTGTTTGATTTTCATTCAAATATCAAATAGCGGCTTTACGGATCCATCAGATCCAATAACTCTTGTATTAGACGCCTTCAGCTCTAACACTAGGAGCAGACTTAGGGACACCGGTAACCGTACTCGTCGAATTCAGCAAAGAGTTTCAGCAGGAGTATATGATTTACTAGCGACCCGCCCTCGCTTCGCTTCGGAAACATTAAATTTTATTATTGATAGCTGAGTCCCGAGATGATACCCGCGATTATTGTCGTACCGCGTGAGACGACGCGGAGCGAAGCTAGTCTAAAAAAATAGCCTAAGTTACTCATATCATCAGCTACCTATCAGTGAAAGTCTCTTCAAAATCGGTCCAGCCGTTCCAGAGATTAGTCGGAACAAGCAGACAGACAAACATAAAAATATTTTGGTATATGTACCGTGGTATATGTACTTACGCATTTAGTAAAAAGGGGTTATTGGAACGAAGTTCCTTACGGCAGGCTTGGAGAGGATAGGGATTTTGCTGCGCGACCGAACTGAAAAAAATGTGATAGTAAAACCGTAAGAAAAAATCCGTGGAAAAAAGTGCGTGGAATAAAACCGTTAAATGAGACGTGCGCAGGCGCGACAGTCGCATACACAAGCGAGTAGTGTATAATACCTTTCTCTTTCTCCCTCTTTCTTTTCGTTCTCTCATCCATTCTCTTTCTATTATTATTTCAATTTTTTTATTTCTATGTAATTTTATGTTAAACAAAAATAAAGAGACATATTTTGTTATTTTAGTTGATAATTTGAATTACGATGTTTTTTTATTTTAAGTAATTTATTATTTCCTAAAATACTTAATTTCCTAAATACTTTCTTGTACTTAAATAAAAACTAATCAGCAAAATTTAAGAGAAAAATCAAGAAAACCTACATAAAATTGAGCACGATTTTTTTTGCAATTTGTGTCGATTCTACATTAGCCGAAGGAACTTCGTTCCTACCGGGTGTCCCACGACACCACATAATATTTTTTTATTATTACAAACATATACTCAAATATTATTTATTTTATAGATAAAGATGGCGAAAACTTTTTTCTTTTCCTGGTGTACATTTATCCAGAATTAAAACTATTTAATTTATAGTAAAAGTCATCATCATCATCATCATTTCAGCCTATCGCCGTCCACTGCTGAACATAGGCCTCTCCAATAGATTTCCAGTAAAAGTAATTGTCCATATTAAAATCCTTTTAAATCAAATCAATTCATCTCGCAGCTAGCCAGCGCCGTTGCAATATAAATAATCCATTTACGGAGTACCGATGAAAGGTTAGACAAAGGTTATTAAGTGGTTCTTAATGGCTTTAAAGGGAATGGTTACTGCCAATTTTGGAACTATACAAGGGATTATAATTTTCTTCCCATTGCTTAGAAAGCTTCGTAATCTGTTAACGTAGTAAAGGCCATCGATTCTTGATTATAATGTTTAGATCGCTCGGGATAATCTAATTTGCATGGCATTTGTGTAAAGGTGTATTATTGCGTAAGGATTTGTGCCTTTTGTATTGCTTTAGAAACCTAATAGCATTCGGGTTTATTTGCAAATTCAATTTACGTTTTATTGCATATGATTGTAGGTTTTTTCCTACCTATGCTGATAGCCTTGACAGGCTATTTTAGCTTCGCCCTAAGATGTGTGCATTACTAATAAAAATCTTACGTTACGGACGTTTTTTCCCAGTTAGGGTACCCCTCCGCATTGTCCCATAAGGAACTTCGTTCCAAAAAAATACACTAGCTCTAGCAAGAACAGTGCTTCGCAGAATCTACCACCGGATCGGAAACGCGACCCACTGAGAAGATCCGGCGAGAAACTCATTGGGCTGTGTATATAGGTTTTGTAGGTATTTAATATAAAAACCCTTTTGATAATTGAATGTTTTTTTGATAGGTCAAAAATTAAAGATATTTATTTATTTGTGGTGTACGTGTGGATGTGATAGCGTAGCGTATATTAAGATTTCGGTGAAGATTTTTGTACAGTTTTTGTTGAATATTTTGACGATGATGTCATAATCTTATTTATAAATAAAATGATTTCTCAACATAGGCAAAAGAGTCTGCGTAATAACGCTTTCTCTTCAGTGGGATAAATATCTTTTGCATACATATTAAACTTCGTCATGTTTCGTCGAATGTTTGCCCGATGTGGGAATCGAACCCGCGATTCTCGGCGCAACAGTCATGAAGCTAACTACTGCATCACCGAGTCATTCAAAATATAAAGATTTTTTTTATTGTTTAGATGGGTGGACGATCTCACAGCCCACCTGGTGTTAAGTGATTACTGGAGCCCATAGAAATCTACAACGTAAATGCGCCACCCACTTTGAGATATAAGTTCTAAGATCTCAGTATAGTTACAACGACTGTCCTACCCTTCAAATAGAAACGCATTACTGCTTCACGGCAGAAATAGGCAGGGCAGTGGTACCTACCCACGCGGACTCACAAGAGGTCCTACCACCAGTATATAAGTAATTTTATAAATACTAATTAATTATCATGTAATATAAAAGTCCTTACTTGGACATTGTATTTAGGTTTTATTACGGATTTTAATTATACGACGTATACAGGCAAGGCGTATGCGCGCAGCTTACCACAGACCAGTCTGTCTGATCTCAGCGGCTACCGATAGAAACTACAACATGTATGTCGTCTTGACACGAAATTCATTTCTTAATTAAATTAGAATATTATAACTTAGTTACTGCTTTGCTTCAAAATGTCGGGATGTTAGTAAGTAGAACCCGCCGCCGCGTTGGGGTGCTCAATAAACGATTTGGCATAATAAAAAACTTTTATTTCAACTTGGAGTTTATTTTACATGGTTATTAAATATAAAATTAAACTCTTAAAGAGAATGCCAAAAAAGGGCTACAGTATAGAGAAGAAATGGCAAATTAAAATGGCGGCATGCGTTCACGTTATTGTCCAATATCGGAACCCAATTGATCATATTTAAATGTTATAGTTAGATTTGAGGTCAGACGATATCATAAAAATCTTTTAACAATCAGAAGGTGCGTGTGTTCTTGACCGTCTAGACTTATTTCGATTTACCCATCTTAAAGGCGAACCGTGGAATTTATATTCGCAAATTATTTAACTAACAAACGCATTCCTATCATAATCTATGAACAACAGTCCTACGTAAATCGACGAAAGGTTGTGGTAGACAGTTGAATTATAATCTGTATTCGACTCCCGCTAATGAGTTATGAAGGAGAAATTAGTTATAATTTTAAATGGATGTAAGTATTTACGTTACTGTGACTAGTCAATATAATTTTATATGTGTTTTTTATTTTTTTGTACGTGTGTGTGTGTGTGTGAATGAATATGCGACCCCATTTGCTAGTGATCAGAGCCTAGCCATCTCAAGGTGAATGTGACCACATTTTGAGACACGAAGATTAGTTAGATAGATTCTGCGAAACACTGCTCTTGCTAGGGCCAGTGTTAGCAACACCTCCGGTTTGAGCCCCGAGAGCTCATCTACACGCTAGGGTAACGCTGATTTAGCCTCTCAAGGCTATCAGTATAAGTAGGAAAAAAAGGATCGTATATACCGTGTTATATGTATGAGAGTTATCTGTACTTCATATCTATTTTGCTTGATGCATTCCTTTTCTTAACAATGAATATTCGTCTAATTCGTCAAACATGTTGTTGCTACAGGGATTGTCATTACAAACGACAAGGTTGAAAAATAGACACTGAATGAATAATATTTACATTCGCTTAATATGTTCGACATGTGTCTACGGAGCGAACAAAAGTCGATAATGAGTGGAACATGCGAAGCAAGCAAGGAACATTATTGGTTCTCACGGGCAGTACAAGGCACCAGCCAAACGTGGGTTTGGTCGACACGCCTATGCCAAGCCTATCATGTTTAACTGTCATCCGACTTTCAAATAAATAATCCATTGTAGGAAACGACGGTACAAGCCGACGGATACTCTCAACTGTAAATCATAGATTTCGAATTGCCGGTATAGTGTTTTTATTAGTACACCGATCGGCATTGTCGTCCTGTCTATACCTGTCTGCTATCGAAGTTGCGCTGCGGTTTGAAAGTGAGAATGGGTTATAATTTCCATACAGCTCAGGCTTGAACTTCAAAGTAAACATGGCATACTTTTTACTGGTGGAATTTTTTTCTGGTGTTAGGACCTCTTGTGAGTCCGCGCGGGTAGGTACCACCACCCTGCCTATTTATGCCGTGAAGCAGTATTGCGTTTCGGTTTGAAGGGTGGGGCAGCCGTTGTAACTATACTTGAGACCTTAGAACTTATATCTCAAGGTGGGTCGTAGATGTCTATGGGCTTCAGTAACCATTTAACACCAGGTGGGCTGTGAGCTCGTCCACCCATCTAAGCAATAAAAAAAAAACTCGAATCTGTGCATTTTTACAACAATATAAAAAAAAAGTGTACATCTTCAACAATCGTGTATGTAATTTTGTGTTCCTAAAACGCCTTTATTGCATTCGCAGTATCGCGAAGACGCCATTCCTGTTAGATTTTATTCTTCGGACTTTAGGTACAAGAACTACTTTTTATATTTCGTTTGAAATTTTAACTTTATTGACTTGGTAGATCGTCTCCTCCTTGCGTCGATCCCGCTGTTTCTATCTCTCTTGTACGATTGTTCTCCTGCTCTCCATCTGCTGCGATCCTTGGCCTCGCGGAGGGGATCGTAGAACTTGATGTCCAGACAAAATCGAATTTGGTCCGACCATCTAGTGGGACTGCGTCTTCTGGGACGTTTGCCGTCTATATTGCCTGTCAACATTAGCTGCTCAAGATTGTTACCCTCCTTTCGAGCAATATGCCCAAAGAACTCCAATACTCTACAAATGCATCGTTGAACGTACTTCATTCAAAATAATATATTTTTTAAATTCCGTCGTCGTCCTTTATTCATAGTTTATTGTTTAAAAATTTGAGCGATCGATCGTTATTGTAAGTTTTGTTGAAGCCTTCAGCGTGAATCGTGCTCGGATGCCGCGCGTTCCTTACCTTTTTAACCGACTTCAAAAAAGGAGGAGGTTCTCAATTCGACTGTATGTTCTTTTTTATGTTTGTTGCCTCGTAACTTGTGACTGGTTGAATCGATTTTGATGATTCTTTTTTTATTAGAAAGCTGACGCTTCCCGTGTGATCCTATTCCAATTTAGTCCAGTTCTGATAATGGTATCCATGAGGAAACCATATAAGTCTTCAATTTGCATTAAGTATAGACGAATAACTTAATAACTCAATATGACGCCAACCGATTTCGATTATTATTGTTTTTAGTGTATATTAATTTGTTTTGGAATATCTTTTTTTTTTCTATTTGAAGTCGGTTTTTATTTTTGTTTCAATTTTTAGGCGACCGTCATTACGTTACGTTGAGTCCGCGGGTGTGTTCCTTAATTCATCAAATTACAAATTACAAGCCGGCCATCATCTTAATATCCCCCGCCTCTCAAGCAGCCTTTCAATAAACCAGTACCGCATTGATGATAGTACGTAATTATGGTACGGCTAGTGAGCATCGACTTGCTCCAAGCGTATTTGAACGTATACTCATGTTGATGTACCGTCTGCTTTGTGGCAGTGTTCGAATTCCACTATTTAATCTTTGTTTGTACAAACGGATTTTTATTTTTATTGCTTCGATGGGTGGACGAGGTCACAGCCCACCTGATGTTAAGTGGTTAATGGAGCCCATGGACATCTACAACGTAAATGCGCCACCCACCTTGAGATATAAGTTCTAAAGTCTCAAGTATAGTTACAACGGCTGCCCCGCCCTTCAAACCGAAACGCAATACTGCTTCACGGCCGAAATAGGTAGGGTGGTGGTACCTACCCGCGCGGACTCACAAGTGGTCCTACCATCAGTATTTAAATTAAGCTATATGGTAATGTGCAATTTGATTGTCCGTATGAAAACAGTTTTGAGTTTCCGTTTTCAAAATACAATGTAATTAATGTAGGGTAGTTTTAAATGTTCGTTTGGAATGGGTTTTTTTTACGAAGTTTCGTTGATGGAATTCGACAGAAATACATATTACACCTTCATTACAATGGACTCTCATTTAAATACAAAGTTTTAAATGTAAATGTTAATTATGTAAATCGATTCTATATCCTTCCTTTGACAGTGAAATAAAAACAACAAGCGCGGTGGAAGAAAATAATGTGGAATATGTAAATTATTACTAGGGAGCAGGTAGTCAAAAGTAATTCGTAACGTTGATAATAAAATTAAATTGTGTAATCGGATAGCTATCCGTATTTGTTTGATTATCGTAAACGTTAACTACAAGACTATAGTACAATCAAGTGGAATCGATACCAATCGGACAATGAAATTTACGATAATTTTGATTCCGGTTTTATTTGAAAAAAAAAAAAAAAAGTTTCCTATGAATATATGGAGCTACAAAATTTTTATATCTTATACCGTATGCATTGTAGTAATATGAGAAACTCCTATGAACAAATCACCAACTTATATTACTTACCTACCACGTTTTTACATACGCCAAAGCTTATTAAAAGTATATAATGAATCATTTTACCTTATTTTTTTTAAATGACAGTATAAACATTAAATTTAATCATAAAAGTATGTTTTAATACATACATTTAAAGCATAATTTATTAGACAGCAAATGAACTGTTACAAAGATGCAAAGAATTTCCAGCATCGATGTCAAGAGCTCTGACCAGAAAATTGTATAAGTGACATTACGCCATTTTTATTGGCATAAAATCGGCCACTTATCGCCTTGAGCCCTACAAATCGTTCCCAGCTTTCACCGATAAATGTCCTATGAAATTACCATCGTGAGTCCCGCTCCGATCATAAAACAGGCGGAGATGAGACGCGTTTATGATACAGTAATAATGTACTAGGGTAATATGTTTAGATATTGCGCCGATGATAAAAGGCGAGGCCCGTTTTTAAATTGACTCCTAACGGTATTTATGAGAAGCAGGTGTGACTGTGAAATGTGGGGAATTCGCATTCGAAACAATTTCGAAGCAATGATAAAATTAGATTTGCAATTTGATTACGTTTTTCGTTTTGTCTAGACTTCATAAAAAACATACTGTTTCAATGTTTGTGTGCTACAAACATTACTACTGGACTAAATGAGAGCTATCATTGACTCATACGTAAAATTGTAATGTTACAGCCCGAGGTACGAAAACGGTATAGGTATGCGTGACCGCGCCTCTGGGTTTACCTAAATTAATACTCCATTCGTTGTGTTGTCCACATTGTCTGGTTCTCAGGTGGCGTGACAGTCTGTCGTTACATCGGCAACACTTTCTAGTCGTGTCCTACAGTGACATAAGCGGAATTTGTAACAACAAACATTTGGATCTCCGCATCGGAACAGGTCCGTCTTTAACGAGCCATTGAATAGCGTCTCGCTAATTCTTATTTACCGCCAAATGAATTGCGTTGAGCTTGGGATATCTCTATGGGATTCGTTCGGTACTTTATTTGAAATGCGGAGTCAATAATTTCCCATTATCGTTCGCCAACACTAGAACCGTATATCCCGCCACTGGATATCTTATTACTGAATATCTTTTCCAGCAATACCAATGCTATTTATTAGATTGAGTCGTGAGAGCGAGGAGCACGGTAGCCTTTCGTATAAAATAAATAAACAGAAATATTATTCGTGCCCTACGGCACTTCAATAAACTGCCCATCTTTGGTGCGCTTCTGATTTTGTTTACTGTTTCGATATGATCTATCAATAGGTTACTATGTAACAACTTGGATTAGATTATAAATAAATATTTTGTTTTTACGCTATATTTCAATATCGTTTTCAAGGTAAGTGTAAACATAGAAATTATCATTCATTAATTTAATTATTGGGTCGTCTAGAGCAGATTACGTTCCGTTGTAACTATCTGAGATTTAATGAATATAAAATCTCGCTGATATTAAAAAAAAAATTAATTTCAACAAACTTTTATAATTGCGGACACAGCGTAAAATAATAGAACGTATTTCGTTATGAAGTAATCTATGATAGTTAGTTAAAAATAGCGTGTTTTTAAAGTTTTTTTTTATTGCCCTTGTAGGCAGACGAGCATACGGCCCACCTGATGGTGAGTGGTTACCGTCGTCCATGGACTTCAGCAATGCCAGGGGCAGAGCCAAGCCGCTGCCTACTGTATTTGAATTCAGTTGTCTATTTTTGAATTCAGTTTCAAACATAGCTTATTTATTACTTTTATCACACCGTGTTTAATTGCGAAGCCCTTAGTCTGTTAGTATGTACTGCTAATAAAATACTTAGGCAACGAAGTGTGTGCATTTATATATACTTTACAGCTTTATTAGACAATACTTATTTATGCTTCGATTGCACTGTCATAAATTTAGTTTTTTAATGTTTTTTTATTTTAAATTTAAGAAAATTATATATAATTAATTAAAGCGTTACATAGCAATTATATTAAGATTTAAGTATTTTATTATTTTTGGTTCATTCATTAAAGGAAAATATGAATATATGGCTTTACAAGAATATAACAGATGTATAAGATGTATAATAAATATATCCACAGTATTGTCTTCGGGCTTCGTCAGTTTTGTATTATAGGTATAATTAAAGCCGTTTTTACGGTTTAATGTTCTTATATGATTTCCGTTCGTGACCACGAAAACTGTAAAGTATCGAAACGTCGGAAATGACAATAAAAACAGTAAAAGTTATTTTAATTATAACTATGTATATCAGTGTTTATAAATACATTACAGACACGAAGTAAAATGTAATACAAGCAATTGATAGCTGTGCTCATTATTATCAGTATAATTAATGTAATATATAAAAAACGGTGGCTTTGTTTATTTATTCATGTCTTCTGATTGCACATGTTTAATTTATTCAGTAGAATATTTCGCACATTGACAATTTTTGTCGTAACTACTTAAACGAAAAATATGCTATTGAAAGTGATGCCATCTCTTAAGCCTTGTTCGGACTAAGCCAGTATTTTAGTCGGGTACCGAGTAATTTAGTCTTCGATCAATAATAGTACTAGATTAAGGATCAGGAACAAAAATAAGACGCTCCAGTGGCCACGTTTGCAGACACGAAAACATCATCATTTCTTAGAAAAAAGTTTAATAATGTTAACGACTTCAGTTTATTATAAACCTTAATGCTTAAACATAAAGTTTAATTACCATTGCAAAATATATATATTTAGGTCCTTTTGTCAGAAAAAGAATATTATGGAATAAATTTAAAATGTCACTTGAACATAAAAAGTCATCAGTACAAAAATATTTATTCTAAAATGATACTTAAAACCTAAGTTATAAGGTTAAAAATATTTGTTTAAAATTTCGTGCTTATTGTATTGTGGAACTAGATGTAGTTCTTGGTATTACATTTCAATGCTCAGAACACAGTAAGTATTGAAAGACATAGAGTTGCAGAATATACATATTTGTTTTAGGTTTGTTTTGTATGGTCGCAACTATTTTTGACCGATTCAAAAAAGTAGTAGATAATATTTTACATTGCCGCTATTACAACAAATAGATAAAAAATAAAATTGAATAAAGTAAAAAAAATATGAAAGGAAACACGAAACATGTTTTCCACGTATTCTTTATACAGAAGTAATTAAAACAATAATGTAGGTTTAATTACCTTTAAACAGATTCAGTTTGTTATAAAGCTGTCTTTTAGAAGTCATTTTTATATGAGCGGTTTCTTTTTTACAAATATAATGTAATCTTATATCAATGAATTTTTCTATAATCAGTTTAATTTAGGCTTATTTTATGGCTGTGTTCGTTTCCCCCGGAAAACAAATCCTTTTCAGCATATACGCTTAAAATATTTACACATACATATAAAGTTTTTTTAATACTTTTTTGCACTGATTTGCCACCACCATTGAACAATTCTAGAATTTTTATAAGGGTTCTATATTTCTTCTCCTTTTTCTTTCGCGACAATATATATCCATTGTGCACAGCGAAAAGAGGCTACTAGGAAATCTACAAACAAAAATAACATTATAAAATAACAAAACTACTCTATGCATTCCCTGTCCAAGAATAGGTGATGTTTGTTACAATAGTTGGTGCCTTGTTGCAAACATTGGCCAAACAATTACAATATTCGTAAATTGTGTTTTATTTACAATATAATTGTGTTTATTATTTTATGAAAAACACTTAATAATATAAATTTACCAAAAAAAGATATTCCTTCCAAAACCTTGGTGTTACGGTGGTTTTTTACTCAGTTTTTGAACGCGCATTGCAGCGTTTTGACGTCTTAGTGTTGGCTATGATTGGACCATACTAATTTGAAATAAGACCACAAATTTATTTGTGGTCTTATTTTTCGGGCCGTTTTTGAAGCGCTAATCGCGAATCTAGTAGTATTATTGATCGAAGAATTTAGTGCCTAAACTACTCACTACTCGCCCGTAAAAATAGAACAAAATGGATTGACTTGACTAAATTATTTACTAACCTTCTCGACTAAATTTTTGGTGCGCAGACACATTTAGCTACTAAATTACTCGGTACTCGACTAAAATACTCGCCTAGTCCGAACAAGGCTTTAGCGTGTGAAATAGACTATGTTTTTGCAAAAACACAATATGTTGTCATAATTCTAATACACAGTTTAAATTTTTACGAGTATTTTTCTTATGCCTTCTGGAGCAGAACTACTCTTTTTTTTTTTTTTTTTTTTTATTGCCTTTGTAGGCAGACGGGCATACGGCCCACCTGATGGTGAGTGGTTACCGTCGCCCATGGACTTCAGCAATGCCAGGGGCAGAGCCGAGCCGCTGCCTACCGCTTAATACTCTCCACAAGCCTCGTTTGAAGAAGGACATGTCATAGCGCTCGGGAAACACCGTGGAGGGGAGCTCATTCCATAGCCGGATGGTACGTGGCAAAAAAGATCTCTGGAAACGCACTGTGGATGACCGCAGTGGCTCCAGGTAGTATGGATGAACTCTACTCCGGTGGCGGGCGGTGCGATGGTAAAAACGAGATGCTGGTATCATCTCGAACAATTCCTCAGAGCACTCCCCATGGAACATACGGTACAAAATACAGAGGGAACTGAAGTCCCTCCGCAGACCCAGAGGCTCCAAACGATCCGAGAGAATGGGATTATCGACAATCCGAACGGCCCTCCTCTGTATGGAGTCAAATGGAAGAAGCTGGTATTTGGGAGCCCCAGCCCAGAGATGGGAGCAGTACTCCATGCGAGGCCGGACTTGTGCTTTATAAAGCAAAAGTCTTTGTCCAGGCGTGAAGTACCGCTTCGCTCTGTTGAGGACTCCCAGCATTTTGGACGCCAACTTGGCTTTGCCTTCCAAATGACTCCGAAACTGGACATCGCTCGAAATGTCGACCCCAAGTATCCCGATACTCTCGGAAGGTTGCAGGGATACTCCTTGGAATTGCGGCGCCATGACAAAGGGGTCCTTCTTCGCAGTGAACGCGCAAACTTGTGTCTTTATCGGGTTGAATTGAACCAAGTTCAATTCACCCCATTCGGAGACTCGCCCCAGAGAGTTCTCCACTTCAGACACAAGTTTTGATCGTCTCTCTTGCACCACGCTCCGAGAGAGACTCTGATGGCCGATATATCGCGCATCCCCCGTGCTGTCATCTGCATAGCAATGCATGCCATCAATAGACAGCATGTCATTGATATACAGGATGAAAAGCGTAGGGGAGAGCACCGAACCTTGTGGAACGCCAGCGTTAATGGTCATGGTATCAGAACAGTCACCGTCTACAACGACCGTGATGCTCCGCCCATCCAAAAAGCTAGCGATCCACTTGCAGAGACCCTCGGGGATTCCGTAAGATGGTAACTTCGATAGAAGTGCCCTATGCCAGACCCTGTCGAAGGCCTTCGCGATATCAAGGCTCACAGCAAGAGCCTCGCCCTTGCTTTCCAAGGCTTCAGCCCACCTGTGAGTAAGGTATACAAGAAGATCGCCAGCTGAGCGACCGTGACGGAAACCGTACTGTCGGTCACTGATCAGCTGGCGATCCTCCAGATACTTCAGGAGTTGTATATTAATTATTCGCTCCATCACCTTGGAAAGCAAGGAAGTTATCGCGATAGGCCTATAGCTCGATGGGTCCGACCGGTCACCCTTCTTGGGGATAGGGTGGACGTGGGCAGTCTTCCATGAAGACGGAACCCTGTTAGTGCAATAAGAGAGGCGATACAAACGCGTTAGCGCAGGCGTCAGCTCAGGGGCGCACGTTTTCAGAACCACTGTAGGGATGCCGTCTGGCCCGCTCGACTTATGGACGTCCAGGAGTCGGAGTTCCCGCCTGACTGCACACTGTGTAAAGCAGATCTCGGGCAGGGAACTATCACACCGGAGGATGTTCGGTGGTGTGGCACCCCCGTCGTCTACAGTCGAGTTCGAGGCGAAGAGTTTGACCAGAAGGTCAGCCTTCTCTTTCGCACTATGGGCCAGACTGTCATCGGACTTGCGTAGTGGTGGGAGACTAGACCTGCAAAAGTTTCCTTCTGCAGCTTTGGCGAGCGACCAAAAAGCACGGCTCCCAGAGGGATAGCTCTTCAGTCGCTCGCCAATTCTAGCAACGTGCTCCGACTTCGCCTTGGCAATAACCTTCTTGTAGGACCTGGAAGCGGCGTTATATTTCCGCCTTTCCTCTGAGATGTTAGGGTCCTGACGTCTCCTGGCATTATCCCATGCCACGTATGCGGACCGCTTGAGGTGTGCAGCATCCCTGCTGGCATTGTTATACCAGGGTCTGCTGCGACCCCCAACGGGCACTTCAGAGGAGGGAATAAACAATTCCATCCCCTGGAGCACCACGTCTTTAAGACGGTCCGCACAGACGTCAGGATCAGCAGAGGAAAAGCAGAACCGCCCCCATGGGTAGGATGCGTAAAATTCACGCAATCCATCCCAATCTGCTGACATATACCGCCAAACTCTTCGATACCCGGTCGTCGTTCGACGATCAGGACGAGAGAGTGGAACGGCAGCACGAATAAGGCAGTGATCAGACGATCCAAGCGGAGCGTCGACCACCACACTGTATCCGGCCGGATCTGTGGTCAGCAGAAGGTCCAACAAAGAAGGCTCGTGCCCCTCGATATCTGGGACACGGGTGGGCTGTGTCACCAGCTGGGAGAAGCCGTAGGCCAAGGCGAAATCGTAGGCAGTCCGACCCGGGAGGTCAGTGGTTCTGGACCCCAACCACTCTTGGTGGTGAGCGTTAAAGTCTCCAAGAACCACCACCTCCGCAGATGGGTACTGCTCAAGCACGCGGTTAGTCCCCTCTTGCACATGTTCAAACAGAGCTGAACCTGCATCACTGCTGTGGGACCTGTACAGGCACGCGTAGATTCGGCTACGGCCCCCGTGATCTACGCGCAGCCACAAGAGGGACAGGTCCCGTTGTTCGAGGCCCCGAAGACGGCGACAACAGACATCAGCCCGGACGAATACGCACACCCCGGCTTTACGCAGGAAGTTGTGCTCCAATACGTAGCCGGGGTATTCAAGGTATGAGGTATCATCCGGAGCAGATATCTGCGTCTCCGTTAAAAAAAGCAGGGCAGGCTGCGCCGTCTCAAGGTGGTGGTGTACGGCGTCAAGGTTGCTATGTAGGCCCCTGACATTGTTGAAATCCACATTAAATGTGGAATGGGGAGCCGCCTGTAAAACCCTTTTCTTTTTTTTCGACTTCATTAAGTTGTTATATTTCGGGAGAGTAGGATTAGGAGAGGTAGGATGTTAGAGGTGAGATCGAGGCAACACCTGAATGAAGCGCGGAACATAGTACGTGCTCGACCACGGGTTGCGTGAGAGACTGACGCAGGGCATGGAAGGGCCCCCAGTCCACTCTGCGTGCGATCGCCGGGATCCACTCCGGTCTCCGACTCCGGCACGACGACCGCACGGCAGAATTTTACACCGGTTGGCGGGACAGCTTCCCGGGGCGGAGTTTAGTAGAGACACCCGGGTTCAGGTCCCCTACTGACCGGCGGGCGGCAGCGGATACCGTTTCACTGGGTCTCCCTATACCCCCGTCAAACAATCACGCCCCGCGAGTTCGCACGCACGTCTGCTCCGCAAGTTCCAGGCGTAACCAAGACTCACCCCCAACAAGGAAGGGGAAAGGGAAGGGATAGAACTGGCTCTCCAACCCACACGCCGGAACACAGCTAGGCTATTTGGCGGCGGACTCTAGTTGGAGGGTGGTCGCCAGCCAGTCGGACTAAGTCCTACCACCGGTTATGTTTTCGGCTCCCGTTTAGCACCACCCAGGGGTCACTTGTAGGGAATCGCGGGTTAAACCTACGGAAGCGGGAAGCACCAACCCCCAAAACAACTCATTACTCTTTAATAAAATTTTAAACGCTTTTATTGAATAGTTTCACTCTTGTTATCAATGTGCAAAATGTAAGGTTGTTTCTGGCACTTCCAGGATAGTTTTAACCCGAATATCAAGAGCGTATCATGTAGTTTATAAAATGTTAGTAAAACTGGTAGCAAGGCGTATTGTGAGCCCAAATTTGTATGCCGTCCAACCTGTTAACCACCTGTTAACGCTTTAAAGCAATAATCCATTTCGGTTAGAAAGACATTCCCGATCCTGCGGACTGAATGGAAAGCAGTCGACGTCGCCCCAAACACGTCATTTCGGACCCTCCCGATCCACTAACGGTGCTTTTAGGTACCTCAAGCACCGGTCATCGTTCTCGTCGAACCCGTCGCTTGCGAAGGGCTCGACGAGTAAATTAACCCTCAGACACAGCCCACTGAGTTTCTCGCCGGATCTTCTCAGTGGGTCGCGTTTCCGATCCGGTGGTAGATTCTGCGAAGCACGGCTCTTGCTAGGGTTCGTGTTAGCAACGTCATCAGGTTTGAGCCCCGTGAGCTCACCTACTAGTTAAGGCGACGCTGATATAGCCTCTCAAGGCTATCAGCTTAGGTAGGAAAAAAAAAGCTGGAAAGATTTTATCAAAATTTATTTTATCAAAATAACTTCTATTGGCAATAATAAATTTTAAACTCTTTTTGTATCTTAAGAAGCTTTGTAAATAAGCTCTCTTAAGAAGCTTCGTAAAAGCAAAAAGTCGCAGTTTTATGTGAGAGACTTTCTATAATTTTAGTTTTAAGCTTTAATTTTATGATGGTAAAGCAGTGGTACTAAATCGATATCGTAATATCGATTAATTTTATTTGTCATCGATATTTATTGGCTCATAAGTTTCGTTATAGCGTTGTAAAATTTGTCTACTAACCTAACCTGTAACTGTGGTAATAGTTTTAATGGCTTGTTCGACTATATTTGCATAGTTATTAGTTTGGAAATTGCTTCTTGGTATAACTACGACGGGCGCCATAATCGATTCGGCCTGTGTTATTTGTTTTTTTTTCTACTTGGCACATAAATACGAAGAAAAAAAAAACGAAATCCTGTACCTGGTATAATTTTATGATTTAACTAGCTGACCCGGCAAACGTTGTTTTGCCATATATAAGATTTCTAGGGAATTTCTAGTGTAGAAAAAAAAACTAACTTATTGTAAGTGTGTAAGGATGTGGTAGATGAGTGAAAGAGGCATGTAGCGCTGTGAACGATGAAGGACTATAAAAATAACAATACCTCATTCAACCACATAATGTCTCATTATAACAAAAAAAAAATTGTCCAAAAAATTAAAAATAAATCTTAGGGGTGGACAACCCTTATCACTTAAGGGTATGAAAAATAGATAGTAGCCGATTCTCAGGCTTACTGAATATGCATAAAAAATTTCATGAGAATCGGTCAAGCGGTTTCGGAGGAGTATGGGAACGAACATTGTGACACGAGAATTTTATATATTAGATTTAATCCAATTGAATGTTTATGTTGTTTTTTTCATGTTTGTTGCAGATTTTAAAGATCCAAGTCCACGTGATGCAGTATAGGTATGTAGATGTAGATTACTCATATTTTTTATTTTTTGTAGATTTCGTTACCATCACGCACTTGTTTGGTCATGCAGGATCGAGTAATGCGAAAGTGAGGCAGACTATGTCTAAAAAAATAAAAAAAAAATTTCAACCGCGAATGTCCTTTAAAGATTTGATCTTTAGAAATCATACCGCCTTTAATACAATTCTCACAATCGTAACAGTATGTACGGCCGAGACATTCCTTCCTATGCGGTTGCGCAGATCGTGATGCACGCCCGCATAATGCGATCCGCTAGTATTGACGACCTATTTTTTGCTGTTCGCCGGGACTCAATTTCGAAGCGAACATGTCCATGTTTGCTTTCATTGTTCGCCCGTTAAGCTATTGCTATTAGTAAGATATATTTTGTTTGACAAAGAAAACTGTGGATCACGCATTTAAGAAAAAAACGGTTAATACAAGTATTTAAGTTTCATGCACGACAACTTTAAAATCATAGATGACATTTATTATGAAGTTCTGAAATTTTTTTATGGCTTAGTAGGGTGGCCAAGTTCACGTATCACCTTGTGTTAAGTGGTCACCGGAGCTCATAGACATTGGAAACCAGAATATCGCCACCCACCTTGAGACATAACCTATCAGGGCCCCATACCCCAAACCGAAAGAACAGCTTCAAACCAACAAGATGACGTTTCATTCGACACCAGTAATTTAGATAGGATCTAAAGTTTTAGGGTAGAAAATTACTTAGGCGACAGGCATTTCATTATCTCGAGATCATCGTGGCATAACTCAATTTACGTCATCTGCTATTATTAAAGCCGTTAGACTTTTGTCATTAAGATCTTTGGACCTTTACTGTGTCGAGTTAGACTTTTGTCATTAAGATGCTTCGACCTATACTGTGTCGAAATCACGACTTACTAATTTCATGAATTATTCAGTACTTTTAATTCTATCTTTGGCAACGTAATTATCACCAGGGGTCAGGGATGTACACTAAAGGAATAATAATAACAGCAAAAACATATCCTTCGCATATTCCGAGTATTAATATCGTGTTTTTGTTTATTTCTGTTTTTCCCGTTTCTGGTGTACGCGGCTGGTCTCCGCCCTTCGGACACACCCTCTCTATCGAAACGGCTATCTGCATTTACGATTAAACTGATACGTTTTGCTTATTTTGCAATGTACTTCGAAGATTTAGAAACATCATAATGTTATATACGTGAAGCAAGAACTTTTACGAAAATTGCGCGGACGGAGTAGTATGAAATTTCCCACACTTACCTATATAAAGAATATAGAGAAGGAGTGTAGAATGCTATTTTGTAATTATGCATAAAAAATATAATACATTAATCAATAAAAAAACGTTACACACACTACCATATATTTGACACACACACACACACACACACACTCACACATACACGCGCGCATATATACATACTATTTTGTTTATTGTCAAACTTTTGTTAACGTTTAAAGTATGTGGTCTAATTGAGAATAGGTTAATATTGTCTAAACGGTGACCGATGCTTGTGGTGCCTAAAAGCACCGTTAATGGATCAGGAGGATCCGTAATGACGTGCTTTGGGCGACGTCGACGGTTTACCATTCGGTCTACAGGATCGGGTATGTAGTTTCCAGCGGCCACGACAAGAGGGTTCTCATGTCGTGCCGCCTTCTCAAAGTGGCGCAGCGATGCCGACTGTAGATACTTAGCGAAATATGTGATTATAAATAAAAGGGGCGACCACTAGTAATGTATAATAACGAGTGATAATTATATTTCGGACCTATTATTGCAAAAGTCTGATCTTTTTTAGGGACTTTGCATTATAGTTAGTACATAAAGTTAATTGGTGAGGTTCCTACAAGGCTAATATGGCTGTAATTGTTAAAGGTAAACTGTATAAGTGAGCAAGCGATTTATTTTCATAAACCCGTACGCAATGTTTAATGGTTTAAGAAATTAGCGAAGCCATTGTATGATGTATAAATTATAACTAAATAGTTATATATTATTTCCTTCAAAGACCAATGTCTTCTAATAATGTCCACTAACTGTCTCAACGAAAAAAATATTTCTAGAAATTCATATCTTTAATCCGTTATTGAATTTGGAGAAAAAAACACAATGTTTTTCCGACTTTTTACAAGATGTTCGGTTCACGCGTGTGAAGCGGTTCGACAATGAGAGTCATCTATATCGATGATGAGAGTGTTCAAACCTCGTAGGTAGCTAAGATTGACATACTTTTCGAACACGTGTTCACGAAGGACATCGAAGATGAAGGAAATAACATCGTCTATTAAGGATCGGACCCGCGTAAAATATAATTCGCGTAATTATTGGTTGTAGGACGTATTATTAGCTCAAAAATGTAGATACCATCATTACAGAAAGAGCGTGGGACAACTTTTAGATTACATTATTGTAAACTCGACCTTATGTGTGTGTGCGACGGCACATATTATAATAGTGTGAGCTTTTTCACGGATCTATGCAATTAAAAAACCTGAAAATTG
The DNA here is from genome assembly GCF_030269925.1 of Bombyx mori. NCBI lineage: Eukaryota > Metazoa > Arthropoda > Insecta > Lepidoptera > Bombycidae > Bombyx > Bombyx mori. The sequence goes on from NC_085117.1 coordinate 16,539,487, forward strand.
CAATACCACACAGAAATATTCTAATTACAGATAGTAAAGTACGATTTTGGTTCCATTAAATAAAATAAAAAGTTTCAAGACTTTAACGTGAAGTCCTTAACGTGACTGACTTATCAGAGGGATTCGAACTAGATTATTTACGCAGTGGCTGGGAAACTTAGTTATCAAAATCTTCTCCCAAGCTCTTGAATGGATAATTATTTATACGGGAATCTTAAATATTTCAACCACATTGATTGAGTTTCGGTCGAAGGCCCTGAATATCTAAAGGGATTTGTAAACTTTCTAAGTGTAACACATGAAATGTTTCTTACAACAGATGGTACAACATGAAAGATATAGCGTTTTTAATTTTTTTAAGCTTTCTGTAGTCAACCAGACTGGGAAGTAAAAAAATTGTGATTTTCCATAGATAATGGATTTCAGAAGACACATTTAAAATTGACTTTACGGTTAAGTAATCTTTAAGGAAATTATAATGCTTCTTTTATCATTCCTCTATTTCGAATCACACACTCGAATCACTGTGAAACAAATAAACCATAATAATTATTTTAATTATGTACGAAAACTGAAGAAGACTCCTACTGCGTATCCAGAGACACGGTTCTTAGGAACGAAAAATAGAAACAAAAACTAGTACTTTTTTTAATTAAAACTAATTACTTGATGTTAAACATATCCAATTCAGTGGTTTTTGTATGTGTTATGTTATTACTTTAAAAATTAGTTTTCTTTAAATAATAAATAAATAAAAAATATTGTTTAGAAGTCGACATACCAAAAGGATTACGACAACCCCCCCCCCCCCCCGCCTTTTCTCAAGCTGTTTTTACAAATACATATTAGACTCGACATAATGTTTTCAGAAGTGAAGAAACCTCGACCAAAGCATTTGAGTATTTTTAGTAAGCTACTAGCTGTAACCGTCCGCTTCGCTGGGCATTTCAAATTAACATTATTATTTCTCACACCCACAAAGATTCTCATCATTAACGCCCCCGCAACTGGTATAGGGAGTCCAACACTCGTATAAATATTAGCCTATCCAGTAAGTACATGTATTTTCTACACGGATACCAAGTTTAAAGTCAATCGGATGCATGGTTCAGTAGTTATAACGAAATATCCGTAAAAACCACTGTAGATTTATATATTAGTATAGATATAGGAGTATAGATAAGGCTTTCAATAAAAATAGAAATCTGTCAGTTTAAATAATCACAAAAGTGTGAATTGTAATATGATTAAAAAGAATTTCATTGAAAAATAATCCGTATGTAGGTATCATTAGGATAAAATATTACGGCACGTTTTTTTGTTGTCGCTTACTAATTAGACCCGGTAATGACCGGGCGGTCAGACCGGCTAATCGGTTTAACTAATGTTCATTAATGAACGTTCCGAGTCTTTGGATTACAGTGCCAGTGTCCGTTGGCCAACTATATTTTGTCAACGTGCCCGCATCGAAAACGAGATTTAACCAATTTGTTAACTGGACAATGGAAGTTTCTGGTAATTAACAAGAGGAAGAACTCTGTTTCTGTCTGACTTATTTACGTATATAGTGGGAACAGTTTTGTTGAAATTGTTTTCTTATTACATGCGATAGATTTACGGGATCACGGCTCGTCTTGTGTTAAATGATTACTGGAGCCCATGGACATCTCAAAGTGAAAACGACCAACGTTCAGATACGTGGTCGTAATCTCAAATGAAGCGAAAGAAGAAGTCGTCATGGCCTAAAGGAAAAGACGTTCGGTTCTTTCGTATCTAGCAATGCAACGGTGTTCGAATCCCGCAGGCGGGTAACAATTTTTCTAATGAAATACGTACTTGACAAATCGTCACGATTGACTTCTACGGTGAAGGAATAACATTGTGTAATAAAAATGAAAGCCCGGAAAATCATAATTTGCGTAATTACTGGTGATAGGACCTCTTGTGAGTCCGCACGGGTAGGTACCACCACCCTGCATATTTCTGCCTTAGAACTTATATCTCAAGGTGGGTGGCGCATTTATGTTGTAGATGTCGATGGGCTCCAATAACCACTTAACAACCAGGTGGGCTGTGAGCTCGTCCACCCATCTTAGCAATAAAAAAAAAGTTATAACGGATGATTCAAATGTCTAAACGGATCTTCTGTTTGTATGGAGTCTGTTGACTTCAGTAATTGTGGATTCAATAAATTTCGCATTAGTTAAAATGTTCATGTCCACGTACAATGAACATATCGAAGGGTGAAAGGCCATTTGATTTTACAGGACCAAACTTTACAGCAGAGCCTATCTAGCTAGGATATCTATCTAGGATCTATAGCTTAAAATTTAGAAAAAATATCATAACATATTTTTTTTAATGGATAAACTTAATTCATCATCAAATTAAAAACATCGAACTGTTGATGCTATTACCAAATAAAACGCAACTTTAATTACAAAGATAAATGTCGCTTAAATCAAATAGCCTCAATCAATTTGTCCTCTCGATATAAATTCCTATACTATTTTTACAAGTCTGTATAAACGGTTTGTAATATTCAAATTTTCTTTCTTCGTCTTAGAACCCGAGGCGTTTCTTTTGGATACCTTGCCTGGGTTCCTACAGATAAATGTGCATCATTTGTTTCAGCTGATTGGGAAATCCCAAGGATGTGGGTCCGATGATTGTTTTCTGCGAACCCTTCCAACGGTATAATGAAAGCTAGCGATGGTTACTCCAGATAGCCAATCTCTGTGCTGATTTATCGAAAGCTCTTAATATTCTGCCACACATCAATAACATTACGCAGAACCGAAGAATGTTTGTAGTTGCTCGCTTGGTTTTTTACATGGAAAATGTCAGCGCGCAATTGCTTAGTGTTCAATTTCAAGAGTATAACGATATTTTATAAAGTTTTTGCAATGTTTCTCTCATAGCGGGCCCATTTGTTTCCCGACTAGAGTGTCTAAGATTTATTTAAAAGCAACATAATATCGTCCCTACGAAGCGACTAACGCCGTAAATACGATACACTCATATTAATGGACGCCGGGCGCCTTGTTCATATATTACACGGCCGAACATATTGTGTGTAATAATTGGACATGCGTCAAGGGTGTCACGGTAATATGGTCATAAGTTAGTTGGTGGCCCGCGGCGTGTGTCATTATGCCAATCTCGACAATTGAGCCTCGGCGAGCTGTCTCGACGCCTCTGTCATGATCTATGAGGTGAGATTATGAGTTGCTGAATTGGCTTCTGCTAACATATTAGCCTATATAAGATGCAAATATCTTTGGATAAATGGATATCGTTGTACCAATTATGTACAGAATCAAACAAACAAAAAATCTTACGTTACGGATGTTTTTTCCCGGTTAGGGTACCCCTCCGCATCGTCCCATAAGGAACTTCGTTCCAAAAACTTTTATTTATATTGGTAAATATTGATACTAATAACAGAGGTTCATCGTGCGGTTCACACCCGCCGCTGTCTGCCTTTGATTAAGCACGGGCTAACGAAATTAATAACCACTGAGCACAAAGTCTAGCGCCTCCTCCGCTCTTGACAAATGACCCGACTGTAATTTCACACGGGCACGTAATAATACAACGCTGTTTACTACAATGGTGTCATTTGTTTGTTTCTGTTTATCATTATTTTTAAGTTTAAACCGTGTAATATGTAGCCTATAAAACGGTATTGAATACATGGCGTCTAAACTAGAGATGCAGTGATGCGACTGAAATAGCACTTAACCGCATTTATTCGCACGGCCCCTCCGCAATTATGCTGAGTCGGGCTTATATTTCCCTTAACCGGTGATATAGTGTTATCATAGAGCGGGTCGGTATTTATCACGGTGCGGTTGTGTGGACGCGGCCAGGACGCGCAGGGAAACGAGATCGTCGCTGTACGCGGCGCGGGCGCACCGATAAATCTGCCGCACTTAACTCGCAACCGGTAAATAACTATGGGATTTCCGCGTGCGGGAACGCGACGCGCCCGGCATAAATCTATGCTCGTATTGTGATATTGTGTTGCCATTAAACTCTACGACGTCGGATGTCCCTTCGAACATATGGCTTGTGCTGTTAAAAACCCTTTCACATCTTCTCCTATGCGACACGCTTTGCTGACTTCAACGATAATGTCTCAATTTTCTTGCTTCGATATTATTGGTTTATTCTCTAATTAGATTATGGTTTTCTAAAGAAAAATCGCAATTTTTTTAGTTTCAGATTTAACATAAAATGAACTTAGATTTATAATTGAATAACCAAACAATCAGTGGTTGCAGAAATATATATTTTAATTTGTCAGATGATTTTCAACGTCCACTATACGTGATTTGTTTTGGATATAATTATCAGTAATCTAGTCTGTGCTATTTAGGATATCTTTAAAACTGCTTCTGTTGAAAGAATCTTGAAATTCTAAATAGTCACCATATATCCACCGGATATTCAGTAAGACTAAGGCAAAGGAAATTTTAAATACATTGTTGAAATCGAACAGGATCTGTCGAGTCCCTGTTCTTCTAATAGGGTTAGATCTCGACCGCATTCAACGACCGATGGCTACACGTGTTCAAAGCGAAATTACCATTATTATCGATCATCTCGCGCCGACGTCTCGTAACGACCCTGAATAGTTGCGCGAACTTGGTATATCTTATCTCCGAAGCTGCGAAGGTGGAGAAGACTAGCTCGTGTTCCGTTACGGTCGTCTCCGCGATTAGTGTGTTCCTCTTGTTTTGTTTCTTTAGAATTGTTTATCAATAAACTGGTACGGTGGCATTAGCTTAGATTTAACTTTGTTGTGTTTCTAAATGTTACTAGATCCTTTGAAATTCGTTTCGGCTATTCGGCGATAGATGACGTTACTCTTACCGGCGTAATAATAATAATTTCAATAATTTCATTGAAAAATAACCCGTATGTAGGTATCATTAGGATATCAGAATAGTACGGGGTACCACTACCGATTCGGTGGTAGATTCTGCGAAGCATTGCTCCTGCTAGGGCTTTTTTTTTTTTTTTTGGTCAGGAGGAAATCGCCGGACTTCCGCCCTCCACTGGGGACGGCGGGCGGAGCATGTCGGAGTCGAACCGACTAAAACCTCCTGTCGCTCAACAACCAACGTCCAAACCTCACATGAGACAGAACTCATGAAAAGGCAAAGGGGGGAAATTAAAGTGTTTAGTGCGGAGCACATCTCTCCCATCACCCTGCCCCTCGGGACGCCGGACTGGCGGTTATCGGCGCCACGACCACAAGCCCTCTCGGTCGGCAGGCTATCCGGAGCCCGCCTAGATGGCGCCGGTTAGAGTGAGCTATCCTACGGAATACCCCGCTAGGGCTAGTGTTTTTTTTTTATTGTTTATATGGATGGACGAGCTCCGGCCCACTTGGTGTTAAGCGGTTACCGGAGTCCATAGAAATCTACAACGTAACGCATTACTGCCTCACGGCAGAAATAGGCAGGGTGGTGGTACCGACTCGTGCGGACTCACAAGACGTTCTACTACCGGTAATAGTGAAGTAGTGTAGCGTTAGCGAATTCTCTCAGGTTGAGCCCGTGAGCTCACCTACCCGTCTGGGCGTACCTTGAATAGCCTCTTAGGCTACCAGTGAATAGATCTATTAAAGGATATAAAAATTAATTGCTGTTCGTTAGTCTCGCTAAAACTCGAGAACGGCTGGACCGATTTGGCTAATTTTGGTCTTGAATTATTTGTGGAAGTCCAGAGAATGTTTAATAGGTAGATAAATATGAAAATACTCGGAATAAAATAAAAATAACAATTTTGTTTTTCTTTCGATGTGTTTCCCGTCCTTTTGTTTGTTAAGTTTATTTTATACAAAAGTTTAGGTCTTTTATTTATCGATTAAGGCACTACGAAGTCTGCCGGGTCAGCTAGTGGAAAATAAATAAAAGTACCACTAAACTGTATATATCTGTTACCATGCAAACGTGCGTTTCGATTTTTGTTATTTTTTTAATAAACACATTTGAATGTTGCCTAAGAATCAATTCTTAAATGACGAATAAACAAAGTATTAACTTTAAACTCTACTAGGCTGCACTAAAAGTATCGGGAATGGAATATTTCCACTGTTCCTGTCATATTAAAATCTTTTTAATTGCAAACTCCTTGGTTTTAAAAATCGAATACCATTTATTTATTTAAAAAAAGATTCTCGGTCTTGTTACGAGGTTTTGTCAAACTTGTTTAGTCGTTGAGAAAATGGAATTGACTCGAGAAAATTCAAGAGCGATGATTTATTATGACTTTCGAAGTGGTTTAACACAAAAACAGTGTGTTGACCGGATGATTTCTGCATTTGGTGATGAAGCCCCATCTAAAACCACAATTTATCGCTGGTTTGCTGAGTTTCAACGTGGACGTGTCAAGCTCAGTGATGATCCCCGTCAAGGTCGTCCAAAAACTGCAGTCACCCAAGAAAACGTTGATGCTGTGCGTAAGCTGATTGAGGAAGATCGACATGTGACATACCGCGAAATTCAGGCAACTTTAGACATTGGCATAAGTCAAATACAAATAATCTTGCATGAACAATTAGGTGTAAAAAAGTAAAACTTTAGACATTGACATGAGTCAAATACAAATAATCTTGCATGAACAATTAGGTGTAAAAAAGTTATTTTCCCGATGTATACCGCATTCGCTCTGTGAAGAGCAAAAAGCGGCTCGCGTTACTTGGTGCGTCAGAACTCTCAAAAGATTCCACGCAGGATCCTCAAATGCTGTATACAACATTGTATCAGGTGACGAATCCTGGATATACGCGTACGAACCCGAAACAAAAAACCAGTCACGAGTTTGGGTGTTCGAAAATGAGTTAAAGCCAACAAAAATTGTTCGTTCACGGAGTGTTGCAAAAAAAATGGTGGCCACGTTTGTTTCCAAAACCGGCCATGTTACGACTATTCCTCTTGAGGGACAAAGAACGGTTAATGCAGAATGGTATGCTAGCATTTGTTTGCCACAGGTCGTTTCTGAACTCCGTAAAGAGAACTGCAACCGCCGCATCATCCTCCATCACGACAATGCGAGTTCTCACACCGCGCACAGAACAAAAGAGTTTTTAGAGCAAGAAAACATAGAATTATTAGACCATCCGCCGTACAGCTCCGACCTAAGCCCTAATGATTTCTATACTTTCCCTAAAATAAAGAATAAATTGTGTGGACAGAGATTTTCATCACCTGAAGAAGCTGTGGACGCCTACAAAACGGCCATTTTGGAGACCCCAACTTCCGAATGGAATGGTTGCTTCAATGATTGGTTCCATCGTATGGAAAAATGTGTCAAATTTCGCGGAGAATACTTCGAAAAGCAATAAATACATTTTTAAATAGTAATGTTGTGTCACTTCGTTAATTCCCGAAATTTTCAGTGCCGCCCTCGTATGAGTTTATTACCCTATCCACCTTTCAAGTTCATTACACGAGCTCCATTCGATAGTATGCAGCCTATTTTTGTTCAATCATTCGGATTACATACTCCAAAAATTATCAAAAGGATTCCACAATTAGTAGGAGATTAAAACCGTTTAGTAAAATGCGCTTTTGAAACTTAACTAAATATAGTGCTAAGAAAATGTAGACCCGTAACCGTGTATATTCAATAATAACAGCCACAACGAGTTCTCAGACTTCTCAGAGGTAGGTACCGAGTTAATTGAATTGTAATTGCGTTGTTAGCTGAATTCTAACCGTGCCATTCTTTGATGATTGCCCGTTGCTTCAACACGTCGCGACGTTGCGCCGGCGGCGGCAGTTCAATCCACAGTAATAATGTGCTTTCTCTTTCACGCGACGACTTTAAAATGTTTTGAATCGTTTTAAACTTTCTCATTTATCTATAATAGGTATTATATTATGAGCACGATTAATTGATCGGAAATTACGGAAACTCGTTAAAACCATTTTTCTCTAGCTATCCTGGTGACCTTGAGGAGTTTTTTTTATTTCATTTTAAGCTATTGCATAGCTTTTATCGCGGTCCTTGAGCGCGGCGACCGAATCCTGAAATTCCGTAACGAAAAAAACCTAACACCCCTCACTCCGCCTACCATGTAGCTCGCGTTCAACACATTCACACGTTGCGTTTATGTAGTGTTTGTGAATAAGCGCGCGGCGTGACGTCGTACTGCATGCGCATCATGAAAAGTCTACCCATCTCTCTCTCGCGCGGTCTAGCTTATGAGTGTGAAGGGGACAGTTAATGTTTTGCTTTTATTAATGTTTAATATAGCATGGTCTTGTTTTATTATTTTCTTTATATTAAATTATCATTGTCTAATTATAAAGTTGATAAAAAATGCTATGCAATATCTTTACCGCGGCAGTTCCCGAGTGCCACACGCTTTTTTTTTTATTGCGAGATGGTTGAACGAGCTCACAGCCCACCTTGTGTTAAGTGGTTACTAGAGCCCATAGACATCTACAACGTAATTGCGCCACCCACCTTGAGATATAACTTCTAAGGTCTCAAGTATAGTTACAACGGCTGCCCCGCCCTTCAAACCGAAACGCATTACTGCTTCACGGCAGAAATAGGCAGGGCGATGGTACCTACCCGTGCGGACTCACAAGAGGTCCTACCACCAGGTGACCTTGTAGATGTCTGTGGGCTCCAGTAACCACTTAACACCAGGTGGGCTGTGAGCTCTTCCATCCACCTAAGCAATAAAAAAAATTACAATAGGTTTGAATGCAATTTCTAAAGTAACAAAAAAAAGTTCAGCTATTTTTGAAAACATTTAAAAAGTTTTGTTTATCATTGAAATATCTTTATTGAGTTTATAAGGTTCAATACTGC